>NC_081305.1:15847500-16472500 GCF_030435805.1 Mustela lutreola | reverse complement strand
ACTGTCTGAAATCCTTCACTAGGGGACATCACAAAATTTCCTTTGTATCTTAGAAGTATTTCACTTGATTATTGCTGGACTGAGAGAGAAATGAATGGATCACAGTCATTGTTTTGTCCCTTTTGAAAGTTTAAATTTTGGTTGTAGTGTCATTTATTTAAAACATTTTCTTTGTAACATTGTGTAACTACTTACATAATAAAAGCGAGGACAAAAGGTCCATTAGTCTTAAAACATAAAGGCTATCCAAGTCAAAATAAATTTTTGGTAAATTCATACGAGATTTAAAAGCAGAGCAAGTCCTAGAAAAAGTGGGAGATTTTTCTGTTAGATTTACTGAATAAAAAGGGGGAGAAATTTATGATTTTCCAATAGATTTGAATAGTGTAGGGCCTCTATGTAGATTATTCAGGTTAACCCCTGAAAGAAACTCTTAATGGTCTCATTTGTTTTGTTTTGCTCTGATTCAGACAAAAGTAAGTTTTTGGCTAATATTAATTGTAGGCATATATAACCTAGTTTTGTTATTTTTTATTTGGTAAAACATATAAACAGAATTTTTCATTTAATCAGTTGTACACTTAAGTGGCATTAATTTCATTCACAGTATTGTACAACCAATCAAGACTGATAACTGTTTATAAACTTCTTCATCACTTCAAGCAGAACTTTGTTACCGCTAGGCAATAACTACCCCCTCATCACTCTTCCTCTGATAACTTCTAGTCTGCTTTGTCTCTTTAGAATTGCTTAATTCTGGGTACCTCGAGTAGGTGGCACCATAAAATATTGGTCCTTTGGTGTCTGGCTCGTTTCACTCAACATGTTTTGGTTTTTAAAATTTTTACTGTGGTAAAATATGCATAACATGAAATTGATTATTTCAACCATGTTTAATTGTACAATTCTGTGGCATTAAGTTCATGCATGTCATTGTGTAACTCTCACCACCATTAATCTCCAGAAGTTTTTTGTCCTCCCAAAGTGAAACTGTAGCCATTAAATAATAACTCCATTGCCCCCGCCCCCAGCCCCTAGTAGTCACTGTTCGATTTTTCTGTCTTTATGAATTTGACTATTCTTGGTACCACATATAAATTGAATAATTCGATATTTGCCCTTTTGTATCTAGCTTGTTTCACTTAATATAATGTCTTCAGTGTTCATCCATGTTGTAGCATGTGTCAGAATTTCTTTTTAAGGCTGAATAACATTCCACTATATGTATATATACTGCATTCTATTTGTCCATTCAGCCATACATCAATGGACACTTGGATTGTTTCCATCTTTTAGCTATTTGTGAACAATACTGCAGTGAGCATTGGCATACAAGTATCTATCAGAGTGCTTGTTTTCAGTTCATTTGGATATACTGCAGAGTGGAATTGCTCAGTCATACAGCTATACTGTGTTTTTTGTGGAACTCTAAACTGTTTTCCACAGCAGCATTTTACATTTCCACAGGGAGTGAATGAGGGTTCCAGTTTTCCCACACTGTATCCAACACTTACTGTTTTTTTACTTATAGCCATCCTAGCCAGGTGTAAACTGGTACCTCACTGTGGTTTGACTTGTATTTGCCTAATGACTAAATACATGTTCATGTATTGACTGGTCCTCTGTGTATCTTCTTTGGAGAACTATCTAATCAAGTTCTTTGCCCATTTTTCAATTGAATTGTTTGTCTTTTTGCTTTAAAGTTGGATTTCTTTGTATATATCAATCCTCTATTAATTATTGGATTTGCAGATATTTTTCTCCCATTCTGTAGCTTTTCATTTCACTTTCTTGATAATGCCCTTTGATGTACAGAAGTTTTTAATTTTGAGAGTTAAGTCCCTCCTCATCCATAATTACTTTAAATGTAAATGGATTAAATTCCTTTTAAAAAAGATTATTTGAGAAAAAGTGCACATGCATGTGCACAAGTGGGGTTAGGGACACAGGATAAGGGAGGGAGAGAATTGCAAGCCCCTGACATCACAACCTGAACCAAAACCAAGAGTCAAAGTTTCAACTAATTGAGGCATACTGGAGCCTCTAAATGGATTTAATTCCTAAGTAAAAAGACAGAGGTTGACAGAATGAATAAAAATACAGGATCTCACAAGATGCTATCTATAGGAGACTCACCTTAGGGTTTTGTTTTTGTTTTTTTAAAGATTTTATTTAATTATTTGACAGAGTACAAAGCAGAAGGGAGTGGCGGGCAGGGGGAAGGGAGAAGCAGACTCGAGCATTTTTTCCAGCATTTTTTCGTGTGTCTTTGGCCATTTGGTTTTTTGTTTTCTTTTGTTTTTGTTTTGTTTTTTGGGGTGGGGGGAGAAATCTGTTCTTGTCTTCTGTCCATTTCTTGATTGGATTATTTGTCCTTTAAGTTGATAAGTTTTTAATAGATTTTGGATACCAGCCCTTTATCTGATAAGACATTTGCAAATATCTTCTCCCATTCTTTCAGTTGTCTTTTGGTTTTACTGACTGTTTGCTTTGCTGTGGGAAAGCTTTTTATCTTGATGAAGTCCCTATAGTTCATTTTTGCCTTTGTTTTCTTTGCCTTTGGAGATATATTTAGCAAGAATTTGCTGCAGCTGAGGTCACAGAGGTTGCTGCCTGTGTTCTCCTCCAGGATTTTGGTGGATTCCCGTCTCACAGTTAGGTCTTTCATCCATTTTGAGTCTATTTTTGTGTATGGTATAAGGAAATGGTCCGGTTTCATTCTTCTGCATGTGGCCTCATTTTGGTTTTATTTGCATTTCCCCAGTGACTACTTATGTTAAGCATCTTTTCATATTCTTGCTGGCCATCTGTAGATCATCTTCAGAGAAACGTCTACTTAAGTCCTTTGCCTGTTTTTTAATCACATTGTTCAATGTTTTCATTGTTGAATTTTAGGAGTTCTTTATGTATTCTGGATATTAACCCCTTTTGATTTACGTATCTTTTCTCTCATTTTGTAGGTGATTTTTTTCAGTTTAGTGGTCGTGTCCTTTGGTGCATAAAAAATTTTAAGTTTGATGTACTCCCATTTGTCAATTTTTATTTTTGTTGCTTATGCTTTTGGTATCATATTCAGTAAAGCATTATCAAATCCGGTGTCCTAAAGCTTTTCTTCTAGGAGTTTTATAGTTTTGGGTTGAATATTTAGTTCTTTAATCCATTTTCAGCTAACATTTATCTCTTGTTATAAGGGTCCATCTTGTCTGTGTTATAAGGTCCATCTTCATTCTTTTGTATGTGGATATCCAGTTTTTCCCATAATTTATTGAAGAGACTGCCTTTTCCCTATTGAGAGTGGCTCTGGCATCCCTTGTCGAAGATCATTTGACTGTATATACAAGGGTAGTTATATATGTGATATTTTGGAAATTATTTTCCCATTAATTATAAATTCCTGAGATTTAGTCATATGACCTCACTCTAGTAAGTGAAGACATTTGGGTAACCACCATTTGGAGTCTAGAACTAAACAGCATGTGGGGCTCCCAGGTGACTCAGTTAACTAAGCATCTGTCTTTGGCTCAGGTCATGATCCTAGGGTCCTGGGATTGAGCCCTGTGTTGGGCTCCCTGCTCAGTAGGGTGTCTGCTTCTCCCTCTACATCCCTCCTCTGCCACCCTGCTCTTGTGTTCTCTCTTTTAAATGAATAAATAAAATCTTTAAAGAACTGTATACACTTCTTGTGCCCCCTAATCAGTGCTTTCTTCTTCATCCCTGGAGGTACCCACTCTATTGACTTTTTAATCCTATAGATTTGTTTTGTTTTTGAACTTTTTACAAAGGAGAGAGTCACAGGTTTTTTGTTTTATTTTCTTGTTAGAGAGCAAGAGAGAGAGAGAGAGCGTGCGCAGGCACCTGCGCAAGTGGTGGGGAGGGAGGAGAAGGAGAAGCAGACTCCCTGCTGAGCAGGGAGCTCCATCCCAGGACCCTGAAATCCTGACCTAAACAAAGGCAGTTGCCTAACTGACTGAGCCACTAGGTGCCCTGAGAGTGTCACTGTATATTGTTTTATTTCTAGTGTTTTTGTACACCATTTGTATTCTTTTGTGTTGTGGATATTGGTTATGTCAGTGGTTTTGTCTTTTTCATTACTGATTAGGATTCTGTTGTAGGATTATATGGATTTATTTGTACTCTGCTTATGGTCATTGGATTTTCTTTTTTCTTTCTTTCTTTTTTTTTTCTTTTTAATTTTAGAGAGTGAGCACATGCAGGGGAGAATGGCAGAGGGAGAGGGACAGAATCTCAAGTAGTCTCTCTGCTGAGTGCAGAGCCTGATGTGGGGCTCCATCTCGTGACCCTGAGATCATGACGTGAGCTAAAATCAAGAGTCCAACAGTTAATGTACTGCACCACCCAGGCAGCCCAGGCATTGGGTATTCAGGTTTAGGGTCATAACAAATAGTGCTGCTATGATCATTTGTGTGTGTATACAAGTTCATATATCTATACACCTTTCTTTTGGGTATATACTTAGGGAATTCAATGTGATTTTTTAATTAAAAGTTTTATTGAAATAATTGTAGATTCATATGTACGTAAAAAATAATAGATCCCTTGTATCTTCTACCCATTTCCCCCAGTGATAACATTTTGTAAAACTGTAGTACAGGGGCGCCTGGGATAGCCCCTCATTGGGCTCCCTGCTCATTGATGAGTCTGCTTCTCCCTCTCCCTCAGCCCCTCCTTCCCTAACTATGTGTGCTCATGCACACTTTTTCTCTCAAATAAGTAAATCAAGTATTTAAAATAAACAACTGTAGTACAGTACCACAACCAGGATATTGACATTAATTGGATCCCCAGATCTTATTCTGACCTCCCCAGTTCTACTTCTATAAAATTGATTTGCCTTTTAAAGAGAAAACAAAGTGGTTTAATTTGTAGAGTCAAGAGTCATCCACTTTTGATTACAGTACTCAACATGCAAATTACATTCACTTCTTGATTCAGGAATGGCACCCTGCCACTTCCCCAGGACATTTAATCCAGACAGTTATTTCTGGGCAGCTTTTCTCTATATTTCTGGCAGCACTTGCCCTCTCTACCTTCTTAAAATGATGTATAAACTCTTATCCAGAATGACTGGTTCTTTAGTTCAGTTGAGTCACCATAGTATAGGACAGAGCCATTGATTTTTTTTTTTTCAACTGATTTGATGTATTCTGAATGCACATGAAAAATATCCCATTTAACCTGTAAATGGTCATTCCTTAAGGCACTTGAGAATACCACAGTGTCTCAGGGTCATCAGTTTTCCCTGGACAGTTTTTAGAGACATAGAAGGTTTGTTCCAAGTCTATCTTGGCCCTGAGTATTCATTCTGAAAAATAATTTATTTGAATTAAGTTTTGATACCTTTGCTCTTTGTGTCATTCTGTAGGCTCAAAATGAACAATGCAGGGATATTTGTTTTGCTTATACGTAGTAAATTTTCATTAATAAAATGATTAGTTTTGTAAAGGAAGTTATTAAATACTAGTACATAAATTAGATTTAAAAATTCGGGCTATCTGAATCCCAAGAAAACCGGAGTTTACTGTGATTTAGATGTCAGGCTGCTTGTATATGGTAAGTATTATAATTGTTAATGTTTCTTCCAAAAATTGAATTTTTGCTAAATTTTTATATATTATCACTAGCTTGAGTTTCCCCTTTTTTTGCCTTTCATTTCTGTTGTCACCAGAAGGGAATTTTTTTTTTAAGGTTTTATGTATTTATTTGACAGAGAGAGATCACAAGTAGGCAGAGAGGCAGGCAGAGAGAGAGGGGGAAGCAGGCTCCCTGCTGAGCAGAGAGCCCGATGCGGGGCTTGATCCCAGGACCCTGAGATCATGACCTGAGCCAAATACAGAGGCTTTAACCCACTGAGGCACTCAGGTGCCCCCAGAAGGGAATTTTTAAACATTTTAAAAATAATTACTTCCCTTGGGACGCCCGAGTGGCTCAGTGGATTAAGCCGCTGCCTTCAGTTCAGATCGTGATCATAGGGTCCTGGGATCAAGTCCCACATCGAGCTCCTTGCTCAGTGGGGAGCCTGCTTCTGCATGATCTGGCTCTCTGACAAATAAATAAATAAAATCTAAAAAAAAAAAAAAAAAAAAAACAACCCTGCACATAGCTAAATATGAATACATGAAAAAAAATAGTTCTTTCCCCATGTGGCACCTGGGTGGCTCAGTAAGTTAATCTGCCTTTGGCTTAGGTTATGGTCTTGGGGTCCTGGGATCGAGCCCCGCGTTGGGCTCTCCGCTTGGTGGGGAGCCTGCTTCCCCCTCTCTCTCTGCCTGCTGCTCTGCCTACTTGTGATCTCTCTCTCTCTGTCTCAAATAAATAAATAAAATCTTTTTTAAAAAAATAGTTCTTTCCCTGTAAGTCACCCCAAACACAGTCATTTCCTCCAGTTTCAAACATAAAGGGAAACCTGGCTCAGACAAAAATGGACCTTTTTGCACGTCCACGGGCTCACGTGTTCTTTTTATTCTGAGAGGCCCAGCTTAAACAGCTTACAAGGTTACGGGCTACTCTGTTCCCAACAGAGCTAATCGCTGCTTCAGTAAATAGAGGTCTACAATTGTTTTTTGAACATGCCTTCAAAGTGGAGATCTTTGGCCTTGAGCTCCTCTTTGACATCAGCAAGTGCCCACTGGCAGCCTGTTAGCTCCAGAACTTTCCATTTTACCTTGAAAGCTTTGTTGCTGTCTATGGGCTTGGCTGTGGCTGCTCCAGTCATCTTGGCCTGGATTGCCTTTTTTTTTTTTTTTTTTTAAAGATTTCATTTATTTACTTGACAGAATGAGAGGGCACAAGCAGGGGGAGCAGCAGAGGGAGAGGAAGAAGAGGGATTGAGAACCTAGTTCGGGGCTTGATCCCAGGACACTGGGATCATGACCTGAGCCAAAGGGAGATGCTCAACCTACTGAGCCATCCAGGCATGCCTGCCTGGATTGTTCTTGGTTGGTCATTGGCTTCATTTTGGCCCAGAATGAAAGAATAAATGCTCTGAATTCCAAATACGTAGAATTACCAGGATGTAGCATGTACTCAGATGCAGCTAATGTGAGTAGTTGAATTCCTTCCTATAGCATAGGCTTAAAAAACAGCATCAGTAGAAATAGGCCTTTGGTTGTAACAAAGCCTGAGCAGGTCATGTTTATCCATTCACTAGTTAGAATGATTGGGATGACATTTGTTAAATTCCCTTTCACCATGTCTGTGAGCATAGTGGAATCAGTCATAAGAGAAGGTAGTACTGTTTTCTCTTTAGTTTTTTGAAAAATCTGTCCTTTGTGGTCTTGGAAGTAATATTTTCATGTCAAGAAGGACTGTTTGGGAATACTTCCATTTTCCCTGAGGACTGTGCTATGTAATAGGACTTTAGCTGTCAAATACTTGCTCCTGGGTGAGTTTCTTGTCACTCTGCAGCAGGATGGACACATGGTGATGGTGAACATGGACAGGGCCACTAGAGACTCACATTGGAGTCGAGCTGCAGCTCCTGCTATCTTTTTTTAAATCTTATTTATTTATTTGACAGAGAGATCACAGGTAGGCAGAGAGGTAGGCAGAGAGAGGGAAGCAGGCTCCCTGCTGAGCAGAGAGCCCCAAGGGGGGCTTGATCCCAGGATCCTGAGACCATGACCTGAGCCGAAGGCAGAGGCTTAAGCCTCTGAGCCTCCCAGACGCCCCCCCACCTTTTAAAAAAGATTTTATTTTATTTTATTAGGTGTGGAGGGACAGAGGGAGAGGGAGAGAGAATCTTTTTGTTTTTTTTTTTAAAGATTTTATTTATTTATCAGAGAGAGAGAAGGGGAGAGAGCGAGCACAGGCAGACAGAATAGCAGGCAGAGGCAGAGGGAGAAGCAGGCTCCCTGCTGAGCAAGGAGCCCGATGTGGGACTCGATCCCAGGACGCTGGGATCATGACCTGAGCCGAAGGCAGCTGCTTAACCAACTGAGCCACCCAGGCATCCCGGGAGAGAGAATCTTAAGCAGGCTGCATGCCCAGCACAGAGTCAGACTCGGGGCTGGATCTCACAGCCCTGAGATCCTGACCTGAGCTGGAATCAAGAGTCAGGCACTTAACTGACTGAGCCATCTAGGCACCCCCTAAAGATTTTATTTTTATGTAATCTTCACACTCAGTGTGCAACCCTGTTGCAGGGTTACATGCTTTACCAATTGAGCCAGTCAGGCACCTCTCCCACCTTGTTCTTATTTATTGAGAGCCAGCCTAGTCAGAGTCCTAGGCCAGGCCCTGAGCCTGGATATTACCTTGTTCCAGAACTGGCCATGGCTGTGCTGTGGCCTCAGGCCTAGTGCACTGCCTTCAGCTGCATTGCCATTTTATTTTAATTATTTTAATTAGTTTATTTGAGAGAGAGTGCAGGGGGGTGGGGACAGAGGGAGAGAATCTCAAGTAGACTCCGTGCTCACACAGGGCTCAAACTCATGACCCTGAGACCATGACCTGAGCCGAAAGTCAGGTTCTCAACCAACTGAGCTACCCAAGGTACCCCTGCCATTTTATTTTATTATTTTATTTTTTTAAAGATTTTATTTTTTTGACAGCGAGACAGGGAGAGAGGGAATACAAGCAGGGCGAGTGGGAGAGGAAGAAGCAGGCTTCCTACTGAGCAGGGAGCCTGATTGATGCTTGATGGGGTCTTGATCCCAGGATTCTAGGATCATGACCCAAGCTGAAGACAGACACAACAACTGAGCCACCCAGGTGCCCCTGCCATTTGATTTTATTTGATTTATTTTATTTTTTTAAAAGATTTTACTCATTTATTTGATTTTTTTTTTTTTTTTTTAGATTTTATTTATTTATTTATTTGACAGAGAGAGATTACAAGTAGGCAGAGAGAGAGAGAGAGGAGGAAGCAGGCTCCCCGCTGAGCAGAAAGCCCGATGCGGGACTTGATCCCAGGACCCTGAGATCATGACCTGAGCCGAAGGCAGCGGCTTAACCCACTGAGCCACCCAGGCGCCCTTACTCATTTATTTGAGAAAGAGTGAGGGGGAGAGAGCATGAGAGGGGAGAAGGTCAGAGGGAGAAGCAGACTCCCCATGGAGCGGGGAGCCGGATGCAGGACTCGACCCCAGGACTCCAGGATCATGACCTGAGCCAAAGGCAGCCGCTTAACCAACTGGGCCACCTAGACGCCCTGCCATTTGATTTTTAAAGAGTATCTGAAGTTTATAGAGTTCTAAAATAGTCACCAATTTTCCCTGAAATCTTCTGCTTGTTCTAAACCATCTGTAGTAAAACCACATATTGAAGTGAAAGGTAGTAAACCTTGGGTTTTTTGACCACTCCAACCTTCCTTGCCTCAGTGAAAAAAAAAATCAGGCTATAAGACAGTGTATATGATATGAATTCATTTTTATAAAAACATGAAAACTTTTATTTATTACTGCCTACTTTATCAAATAAGTACTCAATAAAAATTGTAGCATAATGATTGAAATGGATATACAGTATTAAATACACAGTATTGAATATACAGTAAAATATACAGTATACAGTGTGTGTGTATGTGTGTGTACACTGAATATATAGTAAAAACAGTGGCTGTATATTATATATAATTGTGTAAGTGTAGCAGTTGTGGGAGGGCACACGCACAAGTGGTGGTGGGAGAAGAGGCAGAAGGAAAGGGAGAATGAAAAGCAGGCTCCAAGCCCAGCTTGATCTCACCACCCTGAGATCATCACCAGAACCAAAGTCAAGAGTTGGAGCTTAAAATGACTGAGCCACCCAGGCACCCCAAGTGTTGCACTTTCTTACTTATTAAGTGGTGAGAGATTGATGAAAATGAAAATACTTTGTAGCTGTAGATAAAACCATGCAGGAAGTCATAAATTCAGCCATTTCTTGAAATATCTCAAGCTGCTAAGAGATTTTGTTATCCTTTTGCTCTTTGAAAGGCAACATAATAGTTGGGATGTATTATAAGGAAAAACTGTCTTCATAGTTGAGGCATATAGAGCACATTGTGGAGCACCTGTATGGCTTGGTTGGTTGGGTGCCTGCTTTCAGCTCAGGTCCGGGGATCAAGCCCCAAAGGGGGGCTCCTTGCTCAGTGGGGAGTCTACTTTGCCCTCTCCCTCTGCCCCTCCCTGTGCTTGCCCGTCACTGCCCCACTTGCCCCCTCCAAATAAAGAAATAAATTCTATTTAAAATAAGGATGAGGGGCGCCTGGGTGGCTAAGTGCGTTAAGGCCTCTGTCTTCAGCTCAGGTCATGATCCCAGGGTCCTGGGACCGAGCCCCACATCAGGCTCTCTGCTCAGCCAGGAGCCTCCTTCCTCCTCTCTCTCTTTGCCTGCCTCTCTGCCTACTTGTGATCTCTGTCTGTCAAGTGAATAAGTAAAATATTAAAAAAAAATAAAATAAGGATGATAATACTCCTGCTTAAAAGGTTATTAAAATAAAAACTACTTAAGGGCGCTTGGGTGGCTCAGTTGGTTGAGCGAGTGCCTTCGGCTCAGGTCATGATCCGGGACTTCCAGGATCGAGTCCAGCATCGGGCTCCCAGCTCCTTGGGGAGTCTGCTTCTCCCTTGGACCTTCTCTTCTATCATGCTCTCTCTCACTCATTCTCTCTCAAATAAATAAATAAAATCTTTAAAAAAAAAAATTAAAAAAATAAATACTTAAAAGCATCACTTGATATTTTAAAAACATAGATTTAGATATGTCATCTAATATAAATTCTAAATTTACTCATTGTAAGTAAATGTTTAAGTCAGGGACTGTGTTAAATGTAATTTTTAAATATTTTCTCAATAGGTGGTACTTCATTTGGTAAAACAATCAATAAAGGGTATATAGTGAAAAATCTTTTTCCTGGCCCCTAGGTTCTTTTCAGAGAGAGAGAGAGATTGACTTATATTTATACATTTAATATTTGTAAAATTTATTAATTTACTATCAACTTATTATTAATATTTAATGTATAAATAAATATATATTTAAAGTCACAGGTGGTAACATATTATGTAAACTATACCTTTCTCTTTCTGAGTACAAAATATTTCATATTTGTATCTCATTTGATAGAATAGTAGTGAAAATAGTTACTCCTGTTATCTCCATTTTATAAACAGGAAAGCGAAGACCTTTCAGTTTCTTAATTAATACCTTGTCCAGGGTAATAGAACTAGTCAGTTACAGACAGAATCTACTTCCTGGGTATAAAGGCAGTTATTTTGGTATCACTTACTTAACTTTTTATCTTGAAACCATTTCAGACTTGCAGAAAAGTTGCAGGAGTAGAATAAAGAATTCCATACACTCCTTGACCAGAGCCTCCATTCGGGTTTCTGCGGCTGTCTCGATAATGTTGGCAAAAAGGCTCAAGCCAGGAGCACACGTTGTTCCCAGTTGTCCCGTCTTGCTGGCCTTCAACCTGCAGCTTTTCTTCAGGCTTTCCGTAGCTTTTCTGACCTTGTTATTTTTGATGACCACAGGCCGGTCCTTTTGTAGAATCTCTCTCAATTTGCTGTTGTCCTAGATTTCTTCACAGTTATGCCAGTATTCTACATTTTTGTACGAATATCGGCAGTCACGTTACATTCTTCCCATTGTGTCTTGTCAGGTGGCATACAGTGTCGCTTCTTCCCACGACTCCCATTGAGGAAGAAAAAAAAAGGAGCAGAAGGGGGAAAAGTAACGTACATGAGTTTTCACTTCAGAGGGCCCTGTGTTCAGCAAATATCTTTTCTTTGTAGCATCCTGGGGGAGAAGAGGTTCTGCTGGAACAAGCTGGTGCAGATGCAAGTGAAAGCTTTGAAGATGTAGGCCACTCCTCTGATGCCAGAGAGATGCTAAAGCAGTACTATATTGGTGATGTGCATCCGGTAAGAACGCGCCGGGCGAGGAGCGCATACAGAGACAAAGCTGAACAGCCACAGAACACAGGAGAGGGAATGAATTATTAAAATGGAAATTCATTCATCCCTACCATCAGGCTATGTATTCTCCCAAATCATTTTGCCTGCTGTGCTGAGATGGGGCTGCTTGTATGTGAAGCAACACCGGTAGTTATATGAAAAGTCAAGAGAAATGGTTTTGGAGTTTTTTTTAACCGATTTTTATAACACAGTTACATCTCTACCTGAAACAATGATTTGGTGGTTCTTGGAAGTTCCTTGCTAAAGGTGGTAGCTATGGACATTCTAACAAGGGACCCTGATAGGCTCAGAGTTGCGGGGGAGAAAGCATCTTCCTTTCTACAGATCTTGATGTCTCTCAGAGAATTCTCTGCTACCAAGGATGTAGTCTCATGGTCTAAGGTTAGAAACAAACACATAGTGCCCAGAGTGAGAATGCATTTGGAAATGACTTAAAATGTTATTTGTTTTCCTTTTTTAACAGAATGACCTTAAACCTGACAGTGGTAGCAAGGTAAGAAGTCATCTGTTTCTCTTGTGTGTTTCAAATGTTTATATTTCTATTTAACTGGAATAGAATGGCTTTTTAAAAAGTTATCTTAACAAGAGAAGTGTTTACTTTTCCCCCCAGGCAAAAAAATCCTATTTTTTTTTTTTTTTCAGGAATTTGGACTCAGTGCCATTTTAGGAAAAAAGAATAGCTGAGTCTTGAACAGTAGGAAACATTTTGTTCATGTTTCCATTTGCATTAAAAAAAAAAATTCTAGCCAGTGGTTTCAATTGTAAAAAAGTAATTCTTATTCTTACATTAAGTAGTACAGGTGATAATAGTTCTGTGTTGGCAAAATAATTGGAAAGTTGATTTTCACTTTTAAGTCTTCAGAGTTACAGATTGAAGTAATTGACCAGAATGGGCCTTTCTGTCCCTGTTACCCGTGTTTATGCTCAAACAGGCCTATTCCCATTTCGCTTACTCCCGTGATTCAGCAAAAACAAAAGACTAAATACTTGAAAACCTTAAGGTGCACTGCATAACATACCAAGCACAAAATACCAAAGCCTTTTAGCTTCCCATAAGCGGGGCTATTATTTCCCTTACTGCTTCAGGCTTTTTCTTGACTTCCTCCTTCACAGAGCTCTCAGGTTACCCTTTCACTTAAAGGGACAGCAGTTTAGTTGCTGTGAGAACATCATGATAGCAACTTTCTGCCTTAGAGCTTCTTGCTTCCTTTTCCTCGCTGAGCTGGAATTACTAAACTTGTTGGGTAGAGCACTTAAAGTTGGCCTTGACAGAAGAATTCTTTTAACTTAAGAGATTGCTTGACTGTCTGCTGTGTGTTACTATGAAGTCCAGACTGTTGTGTGCAAATTAACTCACCCGTTTTGCTATACTTTGTTGTTCTTAATTGTTGAATTGTTCATGAAGGGGGATGAAATGATCTTTAAATGCTTCTAGAGCACTGTTGGTTGGTCTCTATTCCCCCTCTCCTAGCGCATGTAATGAAGGTAAAGTTTGAGCTGCGCGTCGCCTTGCTGAGTGTATTGAAGGTGTCTGGGAAACACTATGGTCTCAGTTTAAAGTAAACATTTCATTCAAGGGATATTCCCATTTGTACAAGAGATAGACTTCGTGTCTAGGAACCACAGCCCACTTCTACACAACATTCATGAGAGTACTTTACTGAAACAATAGAAAATATTTGGGGGATTAGAGTTGTCAAAAAGTCTACAAATTGCTGCTGCTTCTTTTTTTTTATTAATTTATTTATTTGACAGAGATCACAAGTAGGCGGAGAGGCAGGCAGAGAGAGAGGGGGAAGCAGGCTCCCCGCTGAACAGAGAGCCTGATGTGAGACTCCATCCCAGAACCTTGGGATCATGACCTGAGACAAAGGCAGAGGCTTTAACCCACTGAGCCACCCAGGCGCCCCACAAATTGTTGCTTGTTGCTGTTTTTCTTCCTTGGTAGTTCAGTATGTGGTGAGGACCATTCTTAGGAATGGAGAGTGGTGTTTTTCATATTCTGTCCCTTGGACCACCTGTGTTGGCATCTCTGGGCATGTTTATGAAATGTCTATTTCCTGGGCTTCCGCTACTGCTGATTCATAATGTTTGGAAACGGGACTTGGGAATTTGCACTTTAAGTAACCCAGGTAGCCAAGCACCAGACTTTTTGCTAAGTGATGTACCCATCTTTTCATTTGAAAACTTTACAGATGTCTCAGCTAAATTAAATCTCTTGAGCCTTGGACTTTTTATAAGAAATAAGGTGGGGAACCTCTTTCAACTCACTGAATTCAATATTAATTTAGAAGTTTCCAAATGTAGTTTGGCCCCTGCCTGGTATAAACAGTGACTGAAGGCTGTATATTTGAAGCTGTTTTCTTCATGTCTGTTGTACCCAAAGGACTGTCTCCATTAAGTAGAGAGTAGGTTATAGAGTGTTTCCAGTTACACTCCTTTATTTTAGGCAGATCAGGCAAGGAAACCTTTGGGGAAATTTTCAAGGCCATCTATGTGGGTTTTCACAGAGCCTGACTTCAGTTCCAGGAAGAAAGTCCTGGTCTCAGATTTATTTCCTATAAAGATTGTAAATAAGCACTTCTGAATCTAGGATGTGTAAGTCCCCTTTCTTAATTTTTCTTCACTCACCATGAAATAAAGGATGTAAAATTAATTTCATTAATACTTTCTTTTGCTTACAGGTTCCTAAACCTCTACAAAGAAGTGATTTTTTTAAGCCTAATTAAGAGGTGTCTTCTGCCTCAGGGGACAGAGTTTTCATTTCCCTTCTCTTTCTTTTACCTTCCTTCTTTCTCCACTTCTCTCCTCCCCCACCCCCACAGCTTACCATTGCTTCCCTGCCTGAAACTAGCCCCCAGGCCATGCAAAATTTAAAAAAAAAAAAAAAAAAAAAAAAGGCAACAAAAAAACCACCACCCAGAACATGGCTATCACGCTATTCCAGAGTATAAATCAGGAACTTTGCCCCAGTTTTTTGGCAACTACCCTTCACACTGCTTTTGCTACAACAGAGGTAGATAATTGATGGTCACCATTGTTTTCTTGTTAGATTGATAATGCCTGAGTTCTGAAGCCCTGAAATAGTACAAAACTAAAATGTAAAAGCTTAGAAACTACAGGTCTGCCAGCAGATGTTTTTCTCACCTGCTTCAGGGGTAGATAAAAAACTAGAATTACCAACCTTTTTGTCTCTGAATATCTTTCTCCCTGGAATAGTCCCCATGCTGAGAGTCATCAGACTTCTGTTCCTTCTTGAGTTTCTCAAGTTAACATTTTTTTGGTCTGCTTTAGAGTAAGGAAATTCACCTTAGAAACACGTGGTATTTTCTGTGCCATTTTGTCTGCCTGTCTACTGTAGGGCAAGTAAGCTAGACATGTTTGTGGTTCGTGATACCTCTCTTTGGGTCATGGGTTCCCATGTGGGTTCACGGTTTGAGCTGCCAGCACTTGAGGAGATGAGGTACATACACATGCTAACCTGGCAGAAGTAGTCATTTCATTCATTTATCAGCAGATATTACCTACGTGACAGTTCAGCTGCTTCAAGTATCATTACAATGAGCAGACTCAGTAACCTGACCGTTATCCCATTTATTTTATTTTATTTTTTTAAGATTTTCATTTATTTATTTGATGGAGAGAGAGATCACAGGTAGGCAGAGAGGCAGGTGGGGGTGTGGGGGGGAGCAGGCTCCCCGCTGAGCAGAGAGCCAGATGTGTGACTCGATCCCAGGACCCTGGATCATGACCCAAGCCCAAGGCAGAGGCTTTAACCCACTGAGCCACCCAGGTGCCCCCATTATCCCATTTAAATTTTTGAATGGGTAGTACATAATGTACATGCCAAAAAATTGAAATAGTTTTAAAAAGTGTACTTTTATATATACATCTTATATATAAATAATACCTATTGCTTATGTATAATTTTGTTAATTGTATTAATATTCAAATAATATGCATATACTTTTATATACAATGACTGCCTTCCATCTCCAATTCTCAGTCTCCCAGTTCCTCTTCTTCAGAGGTAGCCAGCTACCATTTTCTTATTTTCTCTTCCCAAGAGAAAACTGATGATTCAGTTGATAAGCAGACCAACCATAGCCTCCTTTAAAAAAGTCACATACTATTGTTTCTTTTTACTTAAAATTTTTATCTTAGTGATTGTTCTTTTTTTTTCTACAAGAAATCCTCTTTTTTTTCTTCAAATTTTTACTTAAATTCTAGTTACTTAACATATAGTGCAGTTAGTGATTGATGTTTAACAGTGTTCTGTAGACAAGAATTTTGATGAGATGGCATTTACCATACTTAATGGAATTTGATGTGTCTTTTAAAAACAAGTAAGATTGTGGGGTGCCTGGGTGGCTCAGTTACTTGAGCATCTGCCTTCCACTCGACTGGTGGTCCCAAGGTCCTGGGATTGAGGCCCACGTTGGCTCCCTGCTCAGTGGGGAGTCTGCTTCTCCCTCTCCCTCTGCCTCTGCACCCATGTTCTTTTTCTTGCTTGCTCTTTCTCTCAGTAACTAAATAAAAACAAATAAGATTGTTTCCATAAAGACTTGACATGTTACTTAAACTTTATTTTTTTTTTAAATTAAGAATTAACTTTTGAACTCTAGTAAATTCCACATATGTTAGAAGCAATCTATAAGTCGCATTTAAAAGCAGATACATGGGGCGCCTGGGTGGCCCAGTGGGTTAAAGCCTCTGCCTTTGGCTCAGGTCATGATCCCAGGGTTCTGGGATTGAGCCTTGCATATGGCTCTCTGCTCAGCGGGGACCCTGCCTCCTCCTCCTTCTCTGCCTGCCTCTCTGCCTACTTGTGATCTCTGCCTATCAAATAAATAAATAAAATCTTTTTAAAAAATAAAATAAAAGATACATGGGGCGCCTGGGTGGCTCAGTCGTTGGGCGTCTGCCTTCGGCTCAGGTCATGATCCCAGGGTTCTGGAATCAGGCCCTGCATAGGGCTCTCTCTTCAGCGGGGAATCTGCTTCTCCCTCTCCCACACCCCCTGCTGTGTTCCCTCTCTCTCTGTCAAATAAATAAATAAAATCTTAAAAAATAAAAAAATAAAAGCAGTTTTTTTTTTCTTCCTGATGCAACTTACTTCTGTTATACAACAGTTTTTTAGAATACATACATAATACTCAGTTTACCTTCTCTTTTATGGGAGAGAAACTAAAAAGAATACATTGTTTGTAATTATGTAATGCAGTTACTTGGTTGCATCATACCAAAAATTTCCTTCAAAAAATTGTTGAATATTCCTGTCATACGTAAAAGCTGGCTCATTAATGTTTGGAACGGTTATGCAGATGCCCTTCAGACAAGCAGTGATTGCTCTTTACCAGATAATTTTGCATGGTTGATTCATTGTTCCTGATTTCGCCTGACATTTCTTTTTTGAAACATAGTATTTTGAAATAAAGCATAGAGTGTAATGGCAAAATGCCTCTTGTAAAACAAAATACCCATTGCTGAGGCATCTCAAGGATTAATGTCTTCTCATGACGCTTTACTTAGAAATAGTGTGTAGTTTTGTGAAAGAAGGTGTTGGAAGGATAAGGTAACATCTTTTTCAAATCAGCCCTCCAGTGTTAGAATACGTTTTTCACTTCTTTGGTCCCAGTAGAAATTACTCTGTGAATGTTGAATTATTTTCTTCAGTGATGTCTTATATATGTTATCACAGTGGGTTCTTGAGACAGTCGTACAGAAATTTATCTTAGAGCGTGTTTTTCATCTTTGAATTTTGCTCTTATATGCAGGGAAATATTTTTTACTTGACTGGGCTGGCTCTAGGGATGATACATCCTTTAATAAAACAGTAATTATTAATTATTAATACATTAGAGCCTCTCTAGAAAGAGAAGATCCTCTAGATCCACACATGGCCATGTCCTAGTTGGGACTATAATATGTTGAAGTCATGTATTTAAATAGTCAGACTTTTTAGACTTTAAGAAATTAATTCTGAAATTCATATTGTGAGTGTTAATGCTATAAAGTCCATTGTATCATGGGGGGAAAATCCTTTCCAATAGTGTTTGAAACCGAAAGTTCCAAAGTTGTTTTCATAAATTACTGGCCACATAGAAACCAAAGTGTTCTAAATAAAAAGCTACAAAAACTGTTGGACCACCCAGATATTCACAAGGTTCACTGAAGGTGGTATGTGTCTAAAAATCCACTTTTTCCAGTTTTAAATACTTGGAATCCTCTTGGCATAGCAAGCATCTAGTTTAGGAATTAAAATGTAAGCTTCTAACAGAAAAAAGAAAAAAAAAAGCTTCTTATATACCTTACAATAGATTTCCCCTTTATTTAAACGTCTGAAAGTCTAAACTACTGGGGCTAAAGGTTTACTTTATAAATGCCCTATCTATATATCTTGATGAATCATAATCCTAATTCTGGTGTATTGATTCCTATGTTTATGTTCTTTTGATAGAGTACACTATTCCTTAGGCATGTGTTTTCCCATGTTTTTTCAAAAACAGCTTTCATAGTGAAACCATGCCCACTGACCCCCAAATCCTTTCCTGTATGTTTGCCAATTACTACATTTCTTTGTCGTTTTCTTAACCATATCAGAGAGTCTGTACTTTCAGTACAGTGCCTCTTGGAATAGCATCTAGAAGAATATAGATACTCTGTAAGAGTATCTCATACCAGGTGTAAGATAGAAAAATCTGCATGTGGGTTGTGCTTCTTCAATCTTTTCCACACATGGAAGACTAGTGTTTCCTTCCCTCTAACTTTTAGAACGCTGTTATTGTAGATTTTATGAAAATGCCCTTGGGTCAGAAAATTGTGTTGAGTTAATTAAATATGGCTTTAGAATTAGAGTTTATCTGGTTTGAGCCTTTCATTTTATAAGTGAGGAAACCAATTTAGCATTGTGCTTGAAGACTGTAGACAGTTTCACTTATGAGCAGCGTAATAAAAAGGGTACTCAGATATTAGGAAATATTTCCTTTCACCCTCAGAGCCCATGTTTGTTTATTTAATGAGAGAATTAACACCGTAATTAACCTCGAACTTAAGAAACCGTTTATTCAAACAGTTCATTTCTGTTAATTTTGAACTAAAATGAGAGTAGACTTAAAACAGTTTGGTAGTTTGGTAGAAACATGCATATTAATTACTTGGTAAGGCTTTTGGTAGAACTCTGGAATTTGATCTGCTCCCTTGTAACTAAAATCGTACAGTATTGCAGTTTTATCCTTCCAAGCCAAGGATTGAGCAGTCACTGTTCTCCTGACCAAAAATCTTGCATGTAAATTAAGATGTGGGCAAGAACATTACCAACCAGATATGCCTGAACACACAAAGGGGTAAATTAAAGTCAATCATAAACTGTAGGAATTTCACTTACAAATCCATTAGATTGAGCACAGAGCTTTGGAGTGGAAATGGGGAGCTGTGCATAGAGACAATGGCAGGGTGGGAGGTTTTGGGTGAACAAAGCCTGTTCTTTTTCATTTTGTTAAATTAAAAATAACTTACTTGGCTTCTTTCCAAACTTGGCTGAGGTACTTGGCTTCTAAGAGCAGTGTCTTTAACAACTCTTTCGTTATAGCTGATTAGAAGTGGAGTCACT
Source organism: Mustela lutreola (assembly GCF_030435805.1). NCBI lineage: Eukaryota > Metazoa > Chordata > Mammalia > Carnivora > Mustelidae > Mustela > Mustela lutreola. Next base: position 16,452,970 of record NC_081305.1, on the reverse strand, counting down.
GTAGTTTGGGATTGACTTGGCTGTCCGTGTCCTAAAGAAAGGGTCCACTTCTTTCTCTTCTTTTTCCTCCAGTGGTAGGGAAGTTGGTCTTTTTGCCTCCAGGGATGGAATGATCTTAAAACAGGAATTGAGGTACTTAGTTTTGTTTTTTTTATTTAAGTATGTTTAAATTTTTTTAGTGTTTATTAGAAACTATTAGAGTTAGAGCATATTCTGGTCTTTTTTCTGGTCTTTTCCTTTTCTCAGTTGCTTTCCACATTGTCTGAGGTTCATTCCAGTTAGCACATGTGCCAGGCTTTTAGTTGTAAAAGAAGCTAAAGGTTTGAAATCTAGAGAATCCAGTACTATGAATATCAGCTTTTACTGTGACTACAGATTAAACATAACACATATATTACTCTATAATGCTTTCACGTAAGCCTTTCAAATTATCCCAGATTTTTTAATACTGACTATACATTTTTTGTTCCAAAATCATCGGTATATACGTGGATAAAGCATAAAAGACCATAGACTTCCTATTTTTAATGAAATTCAATTATTTCATGGCTACTGTAGTGGAATCTTTTAAAAGGCAACATTATAAATTAATCTGATATACACTCTACCATAATTACTACAAGCACCACCTTCCAAATTTATAAAACATTTGCTTTATTTCTCAAAGAATGACTTGTAACATGTTTTAATTAATCTGACTCATGATGTTCTCTACTGGAAATGTCCCAGATAGCAGTAATCATCAAGGTCTCAAAGAAGTATAGTAGTTTATTAATGTGGATTATCTGAAACTTCTTACGAAAGGTTACATTTGCCAGTAGTTTATTTGCTGCTTATTTCTTTTGGGTTTGGGGCATGTATTCATTTGCATGGCAGTGTTTTGGGTATATGAGATTAAAACTCATTTCATGATCTGCTCTAAAGTATCTACACCACGATGTAGGGTTTTTGGAAATTCTTGATTACTGAAAATTGTGGTTAAACAGAGTTAATATTCTGTGTTCACACTGGAGCATACTTCTGCATATTGGCAAAGAGGATATTTTGGGCAGTAGTAACCTATGTTAATGGGTTTGTATACTAAACCCTGCTAACCTCTGGTAATAAGTTAGCAGGCCTTTTGTATATATAGCTAATTAATGGACTCCAGAACTTCATTTGATATTTACTTAAGTTGGATTTAAAAATTTTGATAACAGCTTTTTAAGATATAATTCACATACCATCCAATTAATTCTTTAAGATCTACCTGTCAGGGGGTTTAGTGTTTCCATAGAGCTATGCCTCCATAATCACAATATCAGAATAATTTTGGAACATTTTCATCCCTCCAGAAAGAAAGCATATAGCATTAGCAGTCATTCCCATTCCCTTCCAACTCCTTTGCCCCTGCTACCCTTCCAGCCCTAGGGAACCACAGATCTACTTCCTGCCTCTAGATTTGCCTATGCCGAACCTTCATACAAATGGATTTCTGTAATATTTGTATAATCGTGTTCTGTATCCTCATTTCACTTAGCATGTTTTCTTCATGGTTCATCCATGTTGAAGCATGGATCAGTACTTCATTGCTTTTTATTGCCCAAATTTTGCTTTTAAGGTTATTTTGATATTTTCCCCCTTAATTCCGTTCATCCCATTTCATTGTTACACAAGCTGTAGGGTTTCTACTCCTAATTATGATGGTTTCCAAGAGTAACCATTTCATCTCTATAAACCACGAAGAAACCATCTGCACACGTTAGAGCATTTCACAGTTGATCTTTTTTGACCCAAGTTTTGATTTTTAAAATGTGTTTTCAGAAAATGTGGTCTTGGCTACTGCCAGTGGCAAGCCCAGCTGAACTGGGCATATCGTTGTGACTGTAGTTAGTTCAATATAGTTTGTATCAATACCACCTTTTTTTAACATCTAAAAAAGATTAGGCCATTTTTCGGTGCTCTCCTTACTTGTTCTTCACTAGGAAGTACCAGTATGTTACCAGAAATAGAATTCTTGGTCCTCCCAGCACATTAGGTGTATAAACCTCAAATTGCATGAAAGATGAAGTTCTGTTTTAGCTGCCAAGTTTATGTAGATATTCAGGAAGATTTGCATACTTACTAATCTTCTTTGTTTTTCTTGGTTACTTTTGAATGTGAATCTTCTTCAGGATCCTTCGAAAGATGCCCCGTGCAAAAGGTTAGTATATCCTTAGTGGACTTCCTTATGCTCAACATAATGTCTGGCCAGAGATTCTTCTGTAAATATACATATATAACATAACTTCAGAACACAGTTTGACTTGGGAAGAAAAGTGGGGAATATAGTCCAGGGTATTGTGAAAGTGTTGTGTGGTGACAGAGGTTAGCTACACTTGTGGTGAGCGCGTCATAGGCATAAACTTGTCGAATCACACTGTGTCATACACCTTAAACTAATGTAATACGGTGTTACTATATTTTCAGATATGTGTTAACTATATTTCAATTTTTTATTTTTTATTTATTTATTTTTTATTTATTTATTTATTTTTTTTATTTTTTATTTTTTTAAAAATACTTTTTTTTTTTTTTTTAAAGATTTTATTTATTTATTTGACAGAGATCACAAGTAGGCAGAGAGGCAGGCAGAGAGAGGAGGAAGCAGGCTCCCTGCTGAGCAGAGAGCCCGACGTGGGACTCGATCCCAGGACCCTGAGATCATGACCTGAGCCGAAGGCAGCGGCTTAATCCACTGAGCCACCCAGGCGCCCCTATTTTTTTTTTTTTAAAGATTTTATTTATTTATTTGACAGAGAGAAATCACAAGTAGATGGAGAGGCAGGCAGAGAGAGAGAGAGGGAAGCAGGCTCCCTGCTGAGCAGAGAGCCCGATGCGGGCCTCGATCCCAGGACCCTGAGATCATGACCTGAGCCGAAGGCAGCGGCTTAACCCACTGAGCCACCCAGGCGCCCCTATATTTCAATTTTTTAAAAGTACAGTTCAGCTAACTCTCTTTTGGCCAATATTACTGCAGATTCAGTAGTTTCTTATATTTATAAAACTAATTTTGACACTTCATTTTGAGTAATCTCAAAAGTTCATGCTTTGAGTAATTTTTAAATCACGTTGTGACATAAATTGGAATCCCATTCGGTGAGAGGCCTGTTCAGGGACAAGTAACTGCTGTTAAGTCAAGCCAACAGTCTCTGTAGCTGAGGCCCGTTGTGCAGCTTCCACTTAAAACTTAATCTCATTTAATCCTTAAAACCACTCTGTAAGGTGGGTGCATTTTATAGAAGGAAAAAATGTGTGTTGCACGTGTATTCAGGATTTTTTCAGTGGTTACTTCAAATATCCCTTGCTGTGGTTTAGGAATACAATAGTATGAGCTCTGAAAGGTATACATTTGCCATCCCTTAAATGTTCTTGAGATGATTCTGGAATCCTTGGCTTGTAAAAAATCTTGATATTTTATATTTATATTTTATATTTTATAAAACTGTTTACCTTTCTGAGGGTTTCAGAGAAAGTGAGAGAAAATGTTGTGTTCTTCCCTCTCCCCATAAAAGTATAGCCTCTTTTTAATTCGTAGTGGAGGACAGAGAATTTAAAAAATTTAAACTTCGAGGAGACTATTAATAAATTTGCCTTCCTTAATATTAAGATCTAAGGCTCAGCCAAAGACTCTGGAAAGAATTTGGAAACACAAGCCATAAAGTTGCAGTATTCTTAGGCTACACATAACACTCGTTAAGAATTATCATGCAGGGATGCCTGGGTGGCTCAGTCCAACCTGTGTCCAAGTTGGACACAGTAAAGTGTCCAGCTTGGTTTCAGCTCAGGTCATTGTGTCATGAGATCAAGTCCAGTGCCGGGCTCCATGCTCAATGGGAAGTCTGCTTGAGATTCTTTCCCTCTGCCCCTGCCCCCTTTCATGTGCTTTCTCTCTCTCTCTCTCTCTTTCAAATAAATAGATGCATCTTTTTTTTTTTTTAAGATTTTTATTTATTTATTTGATAGACAAAGATTACAAGTAGGCAGAGAGGCAGGCAGAGAGAGAGGAGAAAGCAGGTTCCCTTCTGAGCAGAGAGCCCGATGTGGGGCTCGATCCCAGGACCCTGAGACCATGACCTGAGATGAAGGCAGAGGCTTTAAGCACTGAGCTACCCAGGCGCCCCAAATAGATGCATCTTCAAAAAAAAAAAATTATTATACAGAATACATAAAGAATTCCTACAAATCAATTTTAAAAATTTAGTAGAATATGAGAAAAAGACTCCAACAAGCACTTCACAGAAGAAGAAACCCAGATATAGGCACACACAAAAAAAGGTTTAATTTCATTTGTTATCAGAGAAATGCAAATTAAAATCATAAGGGAGGGGCGCCTGGGTGGTTCAGTTGGTTAATTGTCCAACTCTTGGTTTCTGCTCAAGTCACCATCTTAGGGTCGTGAGAACTAGCCCCTAGTTGGCTCCTTGCTCTGTGGGGAGCCTGCTTGAGATTCTTTCCCTCTCCCCATGTCCGCCATGGCTTGCACATGTACATTTTCTCTCTCTCAAATAAATCTTCAAAAAATAATAAAAGCATAAGGTATATTTCCCGATGACCAGGTTGGCAAAAATTGAAAATTCCACAAACAAGATAATGTTGTTAAGGAAGTGGATTGTCAAGGTTCTTAACCCCTCTTAGGGAAGCATAAATGGGTATAGTCACTTTGGAAAAGAGTTCGGCATTATCTAGTAAATTTGGCAATGTTAATAACTTTTGACCTAGAAATTCCATTTCTCAGGATTTATTCAAGAGAAATGGGTGCACAAATATGCCAGGAAACACATACTAGAATATTCATAACAACATTATTCAAGATAGCAAGATACTGGGGAAACAAGCCAAATAACCATTCCTTAATAAAATGAATCCAAAAAATAATAGAATAAAATGACTGAATCCATTCTGACATATTAGTAAAATTCTGGTATATTCCTAAAGTGCAGTACTATATACTACAAAGAATAAAACGAGTTACAACTATGTAACAGTAACCTGAGCAAATCTACAAAAGAGAGTTCTGTCTAGGCTAGGAAGTTACTGTTGCACCTAAAACTCTTTTGGTGCAGCCTAAATCCATTTCCTCAGTTTCTATCCCCAGTGACAGTTACGTATTACAAATTGTTTGAGGACTGGTGGTCAACCATTCTCAGTCTTTTGTACGGGAGAATTTCTCTTTCTGTGTTTTCCCAAGGAATCTACTGTTGTCTCTTGTGTTTCTCCAAGATACCTGAATTGATTACCTTTCTGGGGACATTACTTCAAAGTTCCCATGTGCCACAGTGCTGTCGGACCTGCCAGTTCGCTTTACACAAAGCTCCTTGGCTGACATTCTCAACTTCTCTGGGGCAGCTTTCGACTTTACTTAAAATGTACAAAATGCCAGGCATGTTTAGGCAAGGAGAATCATTGTTATTACCGAAACTCAGCTGGTTTTATTGCCTTCAAACCTTTTAATACCAAGGCTGTGTATGTTTGGACCAAGGAAAAATTACACTTTGAAACGAACAGTGCTAATGAGCTGAATAGAGAAGAATTATTTTAAGGAGAGTGACGACTGTTGTGGAATTCTTGAGGAGAGTCTCTTACAGGACTTCCCATATTAACTGCCATTTATTTGACATTATTTGACTTTGTTCCCTCCCCTCAAAGGTAGGTTGGTTGGTTTATTTATTTATCTATCTATCTATCTATCTATTTATTTATTTATTAATAGAGCGAAAGCAGGAGGGAGAGGCCGATAGAGAATCTCAAGCAGGCTCGATCAGGGCTTGACCCCATCACCCCAAGATCATGACCTGAGCCAACACCAAGAGTTGGTTGCTTAACTGACTGAGCCATCCATGCACCCCAAACTTTTTTAAGCCAACTGCCATTTATTTAACTTTTCAGTATGTTCTGTGTGGATGTGTATCCTTGTTCGTGTCCAAACTTAACTAGAGATTAAGAGGATGGGTCTGGAATCAGACTGGTTGGCTCAATTTGCTTCATGATTTTGGGTGCAAGGCGTGTGTTCTCTGTGTATATAGAGTAATAGTAGTACCTATTTCATAGGGTTGTTGTGAGGATTAAATTTAGGAAATATATGTGAGACAGATATAACATTGCCAGTAGTTGTATTAGATGATATTGTTTCTAAATTTGTAACCATATCTATAAAATGGTGGCTTTTTTCCTCTTTAAAAATGTTGATTGTAGATTATGTGAATAACAAAGCCGACCGCTACTTGTCTTTGTAAAAACATATAAAGAGGCGTATGTATGTATGTATTTTTTAGTATTCTACTGTGCATTCTGTTTTTAATCTTTTAAAATTATTGTTTAATATTATCATGCCAGTCTAGATTTTTATTTTTTTCCTGTTACTTGGTTGATAAAAGCAGTTAAACTTCCCAAAGTAAATCAAAACTCTTTGCTCATAAAAATATTAAAATGTGGTTGTTGAAAGATAGGAAATGTTTGTTATCAGGTGTTCACGGCTTCATTGCTTTCCCCCACTTCTAGTTGCTGGTCATACTGGATTTTGCCTATCATAGGCGCTATTGCCTTAGGTTTCCTGTATCGTTACTACATGGCGGAAAGCAAATCTTCCTGAGGAGACCATGTGGAAGTTGGAAAGCATATCCATTGGGAGTGCGCGCTAGAGACTTGTTTGGAGGCCCTCTTCTCGAATCCTGCCGGGTGTGTGCTTCCCCCTTGGAGCCCAGATGGTTGGCCAGACATCCACCCCAGACCTGGGGCCAGTGTCCTCCATTTCCCAGAGCCTTACTCCCACAGCACCTGCTCGTTGTTCTGTGTCCCTGCCAGTGGCCCCTCTCCGCTGGCTTCACCGGCCCCTTTGTGTTGTTTCCAAACTTGGTTTTATAATTACAATCCATACGTCCTAGTGACATTGTACTTTGGTAAAAATGCCTGCTTTCCAGTTCTTTGATGTATATTAGATATTCTTAACAGGGCAACACACTCTGGTTTTGAGATTTTCCTTCTTCCATTTTTCTTTGAAGTAAATATATATGTATGTATATATTTAGTTCTGACTTAATTCTGTTATTTATCATAAAGGGTTTAATTAATGAAGTAAAGTTGCACACCTGTGACTTAAAACACACCTGCCAAATGATCTCGTTCCTTTTTTTTATTTGTTCAAACTAGGAAGGACCATGAAATGCCCCCACCCCCACCCCAAACTAGTGCAGCAGGTAGCTCTTGCTACCCCCCAAGTCCGCCAAGTGGTGCTGGGCAGAACCGTGCTTCCATTGTATTTCTTGAAAGTGGAGAGAAAGAGGGAAGGGGAGAGGTGAATTGGGGTGATGGGATGAATTCCTAGTCCTTTTTCTCTCACAAAATATTGAAGACACTACTTTAGGACAGGAGTTTAGGAAAAGCACCAAAGATTTCCTTCTTTTCTTTCCTTTCTTTTCTCTTTTTACCCCCAAAGACTTTGTGCCCTACTTTCATGTGGCACCACTTTCTAGCCGTCTTCTTTCTTCCCCCACAACTGTCTTATTGGTGAGATACAAATTTATATAATTCTCTCTGTAGAACTTTACCAGGGATTTTTTTATTGATTGATTAGCAAATGTTTTCTTTCTCTGTTTTACAAAAGCAAGAGAGTCCAACTTGATCAGAGATACAGGATCAGATCTTCTGTTAGCCCCAGTAAATGAACTTCAGCAGTAAAGTGGCCTTTGAAAGGGGGAGTGCATGACAAGAGAATGTTTTCCATTTCATCCGGGTTTTACCTCCATGGCTCCTATTTGTGGTTTTGTTGTTTTTCCATTGAGGGGGAAAAGAAAAAAAAAAAAAACAACGAATAGTTCTATTCCTTAGATGAGTGTTTAATTGAAGAGCAGGTCATTATTTAGAATTATGTGAGTGTTTCTTCTTGGTTCAGGAATTTCTCTGGCTTATTTGACTTTACTTTTTTCCCCTCTGTGGAAGAACCTGAGGAGACAGTGTACAGGCTGTTTTCTGCCAACAACTGTTTGTGTGATTTTTCTCCCCATCTTTTAAGGATTTCCAGCCTGCTTCTGAGCCGTTGTCCTATGCAGCAAGGAGCAGCTTGGTTCCAGAAAGACCATGGACACTACTCAGTATGTGTCCCTGCAAAGCAGTGTCTGCCCATGCAAACTATTTAAGAGAAGGTTCAGCCCACGTCCTGCAGTTGAGTGAATTCAGAATTCATCAAAATAATATTAACCTTGTATTTGCACGCTTGGATATGATGTTCTGAAGAAATTTTAAGGGATTTTTGGCAGACTTGTATATATCAGGGATGTGGGAATAGTCAAACTTTTATCTTTAGAAAATATTTTATATAAAATGCCACTTTTAGACACTTTATTGAGAAAAACCTTTGTTATTATGTAACAAAAGTGGTGTGACTATTGATGGTTCTCCCATTTGAAGGCATAAGGAAGGGCTGCCTTGAATAAAAATTGGCATATAATTGCTATAATAATTAAGCTGCATGATTACATGGGCCACATTGGGGTAGAAATAAAGAACAAAGGAGTTTTGAGGAGCTGGAAAGGGAATGTTCAGGCTGAAACTAAGCCAGCAGATAACTTGGATCAATTAAAAATATGTTGGCAGTCTCCAAAATGAAATGAAAAACATCTGGCTTATAAGAAATGTTAAAGAGTGATAGTCTTAAGTAAAATTGGTGGGGTGTTTTTGTTTTTATTTTTGCTTTTGTTTTTTAGGGCAAACACCAACACAAAAGGTGTGTTTTTCTATGTCATATTGGTTGTCTTTTCCTGTTTATATCTGGACTTGTTTTTACTTGGAGCCAGAAGAAAAGATTCTCAGACTTTGTCTCTACCGTCCATGAAATCCATCCAACACCCAGGGCTTCTTTTGATCTACTCCTGATGTTACTTTGTATTAGAAAAAACCCGTTTGGGTCCTTTCACTGTCTGCATCAACAGCTAGGCAAAAGGTAGAGCTGGTGTGCGAATTTGCAGCGGTTTTTCTAAACAGTAAAATAATACAGTATGTTAGCCAAGTCCATCAAAAAAGACTGTTTTAAGAGGTAAGCTCAAATTCTCGAAACAATCTGGACATCGGCTGGTCACGAAGACCCTTCTGGAGAGCACATGGAGCCAGACTCTGTTGGCTGACGGGGCACCCGAGAGCTGGTCTCTGGGGTGGTAGGTTGTTGGTTCCCGAGGAGGACCCAACTGCCGCCTCATACTATGCTGTGCACGTGATGGCTGGAGGTGACCAAAGGAGGAGATGAGGCAAAACGTGTGCCACCCACATGGGGATGGGAGTGCCAGGTCTCCAAAATTTGCTAGCCCCTGTCCCTTAGTAATTGGTTTCGGTGTCTAAACGACTCCACGTCTGGAAAGACGAGGAGCGGTGGGGACAAAGGTGATACGGTATTTAGTTCTTTTGCGACCTCTTAAGCAGAAACAAAAATTCATTGGAACCTATAATTTGAGCCTTTCAAGTTCCTTTAGCAGTTGCCATAAGTGCATATGTTGTGAGATAAGAGCATTGTTGAGTTGATACTCATGGAATTCCGACGTGGAGCAACGAGAAATGCTTTATATTTATAGGCCAAGTATATCATTACTTATGGTATCTGGTGCTTCAAATCTCAAGTGATACCTATCTGGTTAAATTCCATTTTAGGAGATTGAAATGCAGAACATTCACGTTCATTACTTCCTTCCCTGGGAGAAATGGAATCAGACATGTCTTGTCTCAACAAGAGATTTTTTTTTTTTTTAAACCATTTCATTCTGTTGCCAAATATCACAAAAGTAATGGGGAGTTTAGTTCACATTTGGCTGTTGTTCTCTGAAAGGGCCTGGTTTGGAATTTGTGGGGGTGATTGCAGAGGGAGGTTCCAGAAAGCAGTGAGAGGTATTTGTCAAGTTACCTACCAATATCTAGCATCTTACTCATAAGTTTTAGGAGCTGCTCTTTTCCTGTACCTATATTCTACATGTGCTCGTTCAGCAAAATGTTTATGATTATTTAACTTCCTTTCTTTTTACTTCACCCTCAACTGTGGATGAGTAATATTAACATTCCTTTTGTGTATTCAATAATGGAGTTTGTTTACCTATTTTATTTCAGCATATTTTGAACAAAGATCTTTGTCTCTTTCTGCTGGAATGTGCACACAGTGAATGTTTGTTAGAACTACACACAATAAAGATACTGTTTTCCTTTTCTTGCCCTGACTACAGTTATTAATTTTTATTTATTTATTTATTTTTTAAAGCAGAAGTGTTGGCTCTGTAATCCTTAGGTGTTCTGGAAGAAAGGAATTTAAGAAGCATGAAAGTCACCTATCTCTGTGCTAATAAGGTGTTCAGTGTAACTTGATGGGGAGTTCTGTGGTTCTTCAATATTTCTGCTGTTCTCTCTTTGAAGTAGTTGCGTGGTTGATAATCACAAAAGGCAAAAATTTAGACTTTTACTGTGTTAATGGACATGAAGTGGCAACCAAGTAGACCAGTTGGGAGTTCTGTTTTTATTGAAACCATCTGGTAAAGAGAAGCCAGTACAAGGCAATAATATTTTGTTATCTGCGATGCCAGTCTTCAAATGATTGTTTTTCTTGGAAATAGCTAAACTGTTGGGGAAAATTAAACATTCAGATTGAAGTTCTAGCGACCATGTTAATTAAATAAGGGAAATAATTCTTATAATTACCTTTAAAACATACTGATAGCCTTCTAACATTACTAATGAGACATCGTTCATTCGGGTTTGGTTATTTCACTGTCACATGAATTACCAACAGGAAAGGGTAGGCCCATTCTTACTGCTTTTTGAATCTAATGTTTAATCCCTAGTCGTGATAATTATTATGACTGACTCTTCATGATACTGAGTATTTGGCAGGTGCTTGACAAGTGCTGATTTATTCTTGAAAGCCTGAGGTAGAAGATTGTGATTCCATTTATATAAATTTAAGGTAAGAAATACCCACATGGTCTACGAAACTGTTGGTAATTGTAGGTGTTTTGGGTACCCTAACATTGATGAGCTTAATAGATATCTGTAGTATGTATTGAAAGGACTGCTCAGCTTATTCACATATATTCCAGCATTTTAAAAACTTAATTTTTTTAAGACCTTTTTTCCTTAAGTAATCTCTACATCAACGTGGGACTCGAACTCACAACCCCGAGACCAAGAGTTGCACTGTTCACCAACTGAGCCAGCCAGGTGCCCCTAAAAAACTGAATTCTTAAAGACTAGAGTTGCTGTCAAATGAGACATGAAGATACAGCTACAACACTCTTTATCATTTATGCGCCCCCCCCCCACTACGTGTTATGCAGTACGTGTGATAGCATTTCTGATCCATCCCCTTATAGCATCCTTACACAATAGATGGGGATATTAGAATTTTTCCAACAACTTGCCTAAGGCCACACAGCTAAGATGAAAGGTAGAATTTAGATCCAAATCTAGCCTAAACTCTCCATCTCCTCTGTTGATGGTTCTCATATTAAAAAAAAAAAGCTTCAACTGTGTAAGAGTTAATAATGTGCTTGGTATATCTATTACTGATTCCTATATATAGGTGTTTCTGTGTACTGTCAATGAAATGGATCAGTAATAATTTTTCTGAATTAGTAGATTACTGAAAAATAGCCACTGTCTTAGGAGTCCCTGAAAAATCTTGGTTGTTGAAGAGATGCTGTTGTTTCACTGGAAACAACTTATTTTAAATGATCCTTATAGGGATGCCTGGGTGACTTTCAAATGTCTGTCTTCAGCTCAGGTCATGGTCCCAGGGTCCTGCAATGGAGTACCACACTGGGCTCCTTGCTCAGTGAGGAACCTGCTTCTCCCTCTCCTTCTGCCTGCCTCCCCCTGCTTGTGCTTGCTTTCTGTCTGTCAAATAAAATCTTAAAATAAAATAAAATGGTCCTTGCATCCCTTGCAAAAACAGTTTCTTAAAACAGTTAATGCGAATTTAGATTTGAACTACATTATTAGAAACAACTTTTTAAAAAAGATTTATTTATTTATTTTAGAGCATGTGCAAATGAGCACGGAGAGAGGCAGAGGGAGGGAGAATCCTGAAGCAGACCCCATGTGGAGTGTGCAGCATAATGTGGGGCTCAGTCTCACAACCTGAGTCATGACCTGAGCTGAAACCAAGAGTCAGATCCCCAACTGAGCCACCCACTTGCCCCTAAATTTATAGTTTTTAAGTGGAAAGTAATTGATAATTGGTGGGCTCGAAAGCAGCCTCTTCTGAACCTTCTCTACAAATCATGTGGGTATCTGAGAAGTGGAAATCCTTTAATTTATGTCACATATCCTGTGATTTCTAGCTTTTGAGATTGTTACATCGTGAAAAGATGATTCAAGTTGAAGTGTGATTCAAGGATGCACAACGTAACACATAACAACTGCTGTTTGTTACAAGTGTGACATGGCATTTTTTGTTTTGTTTTGTTTGTTGGCCAGCCTCAAAGCAGTTTCCTCTTGTTTGCTCCTGGGTCCTAATCTCTGTCATTGAAACACTTGATGTTAACTTTAATGGACCGGGAAAGAGAAAAATGAAAAATCCAGGTGCTCGAATTTCACTTTTCCTTAGGGAAGCTTCCTTCTGAGATTTTTTTCCCCCGGCTGGCTTCCTCATCGGAGTTTTTCAAAAAGGGGAGGTGGTGGTATGTCACAGAGCAACAGAAGGGTGTCCCCAGTAAAACTGAAGCTTCTAGCAAATCTGCCCACTGACACAGCTGCCCAAAAGTCTGATAATCAGAAACAAATAGAGAAACAGGGGAGCTATAATAGCACAGACCCCCACCCCAAACCCCCTTTTTCCTAAATCCTTTAAAAAATCTCTTTGGGAGTTTTTCCTTAGTCCTTATCCTAACCTCTGCCCTGCCCTTCACTGAACAACTTTGCCTTATGTTTTACTAATAAATTCTAAGATAACACCTCTGCTCTGCTTCTCTTCGTTTTAAAGTACTGTGGTACAAAAATGTACGCTTTAGTCTATCCTAGAAAACATTTGGAAGAAATAAAGCCGATTTGTTTATGGGCTGGACCATCCATGTGAACTAGTGCAGTTCTGTTTGAACATCTTTGTTGACCTTCGTTTAAGGCGGATTTCTACCTCTGGAGTTTTCATGTATGAGTCAGTAAATCGGTTTCTTGTCTTAGGCTCTTTCAAATTTGGTTTCTGAGACCCACATACTGACTGCTACGGCCTCTGCAATTTATCTGACCTTAAATGCCTGCCTTGGTAATGATGTCTTTGTAAGGATTCTGCCTCCAGAAGTATACCCTAGCTCTCATAAGGCAGAAACTCATTTTTTTGTTCTGTGCTAAGTCTAAGTATCTTTGTAAAGAAATACTCTTCACTTTAAAAAGTTACACAGATTCTTTTTTTCTTTTCCTTTTTTCCCCCCAAAGATTCCATTTGTTTATTCGAGAGCGAATGGGAGAGCGGATGAGCTGGGGGAGAAGTGGAGGGAGAGGGAGAAGTGGTTTCCATGCTGAGTGGGGAACCCCACATGGGGCTCCATCCCAAGACCCTGAGATCACAACCTGAGCCAAAGTCGAGGCCTCACCAGTTGAGCCATTAAGGTGCCCCTCCTTTTTTTTTTTTCTTTACATGCAGGCTCCACACCCCCTTGTGAAGCCTGGTGTCAGGCTTGAACTCAACCCTCAGATCAAGACGTGAGCTGAGATCAAGAGTCAGATGCTTAATGGACTGAGCCGCCAAGGTGCCCCCAATTATTTTTTATTCATAGAATGAGATAAAGAGACCTATTTAAACTAATATAGGTAGAAGGGAATCTACTTGTTAGGGATCAGTTACGAATATCTGATGGTGGGAAGTATAGCTGGGCTTCGGGAGAAACTAGGACTAGAAATCAGAAGATCAATAGCAATCAAGAGGGCTACATTTAATTTCCAGTCCAAATGCCTGATGGGAATGAATTCCTAGAAATGAGAATGTAGTCAGCCCGATAGTATCCCAATGTCCACTCTGGTCCCATCAAGGGCATGGGGACCCAGGTTTGAATAAGGGGGATCATAAGGGAAGCAGTTACCTAAGGCAGATACTATACTCAAACACACACAACACAAATGTGTGTGAACGTGGTGTGTATTCAACTGTCTTCAGTAATGAACTATGATCTCTGAAGGAAGGGTCTTCTGCATCTCTCTGTGTACCTTACATTAAGCTTAGCCAAAAACTAGGTAGATTCAGTATGATTTGGCACACTCTCTGAATGAATAGCCATAACCAAATTTGCTGAAGAACTATCTAGGACTCCCAAGTAGAATTTTAAGATGAATCCCAGTGTTGCCCACATTACAAATAACCAGAAAACCCATTCACTCCTGCATGCCCACAAACCATCCTGTTTTCTCTAAATAGATTCAGCTGCCAGTATTTATTGGTTTCATATGAATATTTTAAGTTCTATTTTTTAGAACAGTTTCAATTTTACAGAAAAATTGTGCAGATAGTACAGAGGGTTCTCAGGAAGTGGACACGTTTCCCCCTATGAACAGCTTATATTAGTATGATACATTCTTATAATTAATGAACTAGTATCAATTTTTAAAAATATTTTGTTTATTTTGAGAGAGAGCATGAGAGGGAAGAAGGTCAGAGGGAGAAGCAGACTCCCCACAGAGCTGGGAGCCAGATGCAGAGCTAGATCCTGGGACTCCAGGATCATGACCTAAGCCAAAGGCAGTCGCTTAACCAACTGAGCCACCCAGGTGCCCTGAACTAATACCAATTTTTAAAAGTCCATACTTTATTCATATTTCTTCACTTATTACATAATGTCTTTTTTTTTTTAAGCTTCAGAATAGCACATCACATTTAGTCTTTATGTTTTCTGTGGCTCCTTTTGACCGTGACGGTTTCTCAGACTCTTTGTTTTTGATGACCTTAACAATTTTGAGGATTACTGGTTAGGTACATTGTAGGATGCCGTCTATTGGAACTTGATATTTTTATTATAATAGACTAAGGCCCTAGGGTTGCAGGGAGGGGGTGGGAGGTGGAAGGAAGGCTACGGGGATAAATCGCCATTTTTTAAAAAAGATTTTTATTTATTTGACAGAGATCACAAGTAGGCAGGTGGGGGGGTAGGGAAGCAGGCTCCCTGCTGAGCAGAGAGCCCAATGTAGGGCTTGATCCCAGGACCCTGAGATGATGACCTGAACCAAAGGCAGAGGCTTATCCCACTGAGCCACCCAGGTCTCCCTAAATTGCCATTTTTATCACATAAGGGATAGACTATCAATAGAACTTATGACTGTTGATATTGACCTTCATAAGTGGTCTGAGATCTTGACCTCAGCCAAAATCAAGAGTCTGATGCTTAACTAATTATGCCACCCAGACACCCGTAGGTTATTTTTAAGTTTATTTATTTAAATAACCTCTACACCCAACGTGGGGCTCAAACTCGTGGCCCCAACATCAAGAGTCACATGCTCTACTGACTGAGCCAGCCAGGTACCCCTTTGGATTATTTTTTGATCACCCTGAAAAAAAAATGGGGTTGTGATTGAGCATAGTAGTTTGAATAAACTTGTTTATCTCTGCTCCCTTCCAAAAGCCACATAAATAATTAGAGTAAAGAATAAAGAAAGATACAAATCCATACAGACAAAGTGAATGAGAGAGTACACTTCAGTTGATGAAAGATCTCCAGACATTTTTGGAAGATGGAAGACCAATAGACTTAGAAGAGTATAGGAGGAGGAAGAGAGGCCAACAAGAATTAAGACAGCTAGACTTGCCCCCTCCACACACCCTCTGCCAAACCTAGCCTCCACAGCTAGGCAGCTGTTCCTCTCCTCTGAGATTTAATCCTGGGCACAGTTGAACCTGAGAACACTCTGATGGGATGTCACAAGACAAAGCCAAGGGCAGTGTCAAGTGTGGAATTGAAAGTGGAGATTAAGTGGAAGTTCATACAAATTGCAGAGACCCCTTCCACCCTCACCCCTTGGCTCCTAGAATATAATAAGATTTCCTTTCAGAGAAACTCAATAGTTTGAGAGATCTACAGAGTGACATTTGGTGGCTTCCCCATGTTCACCCTGCAGTGAAATCCTTCAATCAAAAGCGTCTGAAAAGATTTATAGTGCCTTGCTTAACAGTTGAATATGAGTGGATAGTCAAGGGCTATCAGCCATTTTCGGAAAGCCGTAACACAATAAAGACCCAAAACAAATAGGGAAAAATCAGAGGAAGAGATAAAGCAGAAGAAAAGCAACCCAAAAAGACCCCTGAGAACTTAAGAGAGATGATACTATATCCATGAAGACAAACATAGGATGCTATTTAAAAAGGAGCATTAAGAGAAGAATTATAAAAATTAACAAATGTGAGGCTATGCTAAAATCAGTAAGAAATAGCTTAAGAAGAAACCCGATATTTATTTACATACCCTCAAAGTATCTACTCTAAAACATTTACTAATCACAAAGAGAAAAGCAGTTATTTGACATGAAGAAAGCTGGCACACACCACCTTAACCAAGTGATCGAATTCAACATCACTAACAATAAGTAACACGTACCCTTGAAATGATGCATTGGAAAGAGCACATCACTTCCGCTGGATTCCCCCAAATTTATAACCTGATCTAAACATGAGAAAATACCAGACCCAAATTGGTTGGCATTCTACCAAACCACTGACCAGTATTCATCAAAAGTTGTCAGGGTCATAAAAGACGAAAGACTGAAGAACTGTCATAGAACTGTTGGGGGGGGACAACAAAGGAGGAATGACAGCTAAATGCCATTTGGGATCCTGGATTGGATCCTGGAACAGAAAAAGAAAATGTCCTTTTTCCTTGTCACCAGTGGAAAAATTGGTGCCATTCAAATAAAGTCTGTACATAATAGCACTTTTGCAATGTTAATTCTTTGGTTTTGATAATTTTACCTTGGTTATGCAAGATGTCTACATTAGAGGAAGCTGGTAAAGAGTATATGGGAACTTTGTATTATCTTTGTAAGTCTTTGTAAACCCAAGATTATTTCAAAATAAGTTTTTTGGTTGGGTCCTTTTTTTGTTTCGCTTTTTTTTTTTTTTTTTTTTTTTTTTATGAGAGCAGAAATAAAAAGGGAAGCAATAGCAGGGTTGGAAAAATAAAAATGAAGAAATGCTCCCACAAGATAGAACTAAAAGGAAAAGGTGGAAAGTGAGAGGTTTATAAAGAGAGATACCTAACTCAGTAGGAGATCTGGAAGTGAACTCTGAAGAAACTATCACAGAAATAATACAAGAAAACATCCCAGAACTCATGATTATTATGTTTGAGCTGGAAAGGGCCCCCGAATGCTCAGCAGCATAAGGAAAAAGGAATCCCACTCCTATCCTTGTGGAATTTCAGAACAGAAGAGATAAGAATAAAGTCCAAGACCTCAGACTATGGCAACACTTTGATTACCTGAAATTAGCGTGAAAACCTTAAAAAATGCCCATATCTGGCCCTACCACAGATCAGTGAAAACAGAATCTTTTTTTCAGGGGAACCTGGCTCATGATGACAGTTGAGAACCACTCTCCTGACAGCTTCCAAAGAGAAAAAGTAGATCCTTTACAAAGAATCAGGAAATCCATGTTGTGAACAGCAGCACCGGAGACGTGAACACAGTGCAATATGCCTTCCAAAGGAATGTGTCTTCTAACCTACAGTTCAGGACGCTTAGGTAATCTTTGGTTCATGAGAAGATTATCACCTCGAAGTCTAATCAGAGGTGTGGACTTTTTCTCAAGACTATTTTAAAAAGTGAGTGCACCAGTCTTTTTACGTATTTGATATCCCTGTTCCTTCCAAGCTCTCCTTTCTTAAACACATTCTTTATTCAAGAACTAAGTTAAAAAAAAAAAAAAAAACTGCAAAGTTTTCAATAGCTTCTATGATTTGACCCAATACCACCTATCAGATTTTATTACCTAGATATTCTGCTCTCAGACAGCCATACCCCTACTGTCTCCTCCATGCCCTTCCCTACCTTTTGTATCCTTGAAAGTTCATTTCCATGGGCCAGAATATCCACCTCCCACCCTATTCCTGTTGCCAGATGGGTTTTGTCATGAGTTTTGATTCCTGTTGACTGGCCTGGGTTGCAGGAGCACTGTGTTTGGTCTGAGCTCTGTGGGCAGGGGAGCCATCGTTAGTGAAGCCTGCCACGGACACACAGAGTGGCAGTGGATGGGCAGCATATTTACCGCGTTGGCCTAGATGAATCATTCCCGCATTGCAGTCAAATGCTAGGTCTCACTTTCTCTATGAAACTTCAAATTACTCCCCACCCTCCCCACCCCCGCCCATTGAATTCTCCCTTGTCTGAGTGCCTATCACATGTATGGCAATTTTTATTCTTTGATGCAGGACTAGTTCCTGTGTGAATCGTCCCAGCTGGAGTAGAGTGTCCTTGAGCGTGGGGATTGGGCCGTGTACTTCGTTACTTCCCTCCTTGGTGCAATGTTCTACACACAGTAGGTCCTCAGAACACATGTAGTAGGTTGGAGGAGTTATAGTCATCCCCACCCCGCCCCCTCATCCATGGTTTCCCTTTCCGCGGTTTCATTTACCCGTGGTCAGCTGCGGTCCGGAAGCAGATGATCCTGCTTCTGAGGTGGGGTCAGAAGGTCAGTCATAACCTAACCCTGTGTCGCCATGACTCTGTCCTCCACCTCACTTCATCTTGTCATGTAGGTATTTTATCATCTCACATCATTACAAGAAGAAGAAGGGTGTGTAAAGTACAATAAGGTATTTTGAGAGACCCCATTCCCATAATTTTTATTACAGTTGATTGTTAAAATTGCCTTTTTAAAATTATTAGCTATTATTGTTGTTAATCTCTTACTGTGCCTAATTTATAAATTAAACTATATCATAGGTAGGTATGTATAGGAAAAAAACATGTAGGGTTTGGCCATTATCTGCAGTTTCAGGCATGCTCTGGGGAATCTTGAAACTTGGTTGCCAGGAAGGGGGAACTACGGTGTGGGGAAGTAGAAAATGTGCCCTCTGCTGGTATGGCAGAAAAGAGCATTCTTCTTAAAATCTACAACCTTGGTCTGACCTTTGTCGAGCAAACTAATGGGCTTGGTTATATCATTTGGGATCCTCACTAGAAGATCTGTATTTCCTACATTGACTCTATTGGATTTTGGCACTGTGAAATACTCAAATTCTTTTCAAAAGGCCTAACCTAGGGGTGCCTGGGTGGCCAAGTCGGTTAAGCATCGGCTCTTGGTTTTGGCTCCGGTCATGATCTAAGGGTCGTCAGATCGAGCCCCGCCTCCAGCTCTGCGCTTAATGGGGAGTCTGCTTGGGATTTTCTTCCTCTCCCTCTGTCCCTACCCCACTTGTGTGAGCACACATGTGCTCACACTGTCTCAAAAAAAAAAAAAAAAAAAAAAAGCCAAAAAGCAAGCTGAGATAGTTTGGGATTATAAATAAAAGACACAGGGGTGCCTGGGTGAGTGGTCGATTGTCTGCCTTTGGCTCAGGTCATGATCTCTGGGGCCTGGGATCAAGCCTCCCTGCTCAGTGTGGAGTCTGCCTCTCCCTCTCTCTCTCCCCCTCCCCGCTTTCATGCTCACGATCTCTCTCTCTTTCACTCAAATATATAAAATCTTTAAAAAAAAAAAAAAAAAAAAGACACATTCCCAGTTGACCTACAAAGGCATAGTGAAATATATATGCTTCATATGTCATTTTTGAGAAAGAACTAGAATTCTTAACAAGAATGAACATTGGAACATCCAGGGATTGTTGGAAGGCTGTCGGATATAAAGCACATTTAAAATGATTGATGATCTCAGGATATCGTATCTTTACTTTAGTAAAAAAGAAGACATTTTCTGAAACGGGGGGTGGGAGGAGGTTAGGCCCGTTGGGCTCGTGTGTGGTGAATGAACTTCCCCAAATTAGAATGCACATTTAGATATCACGATATTTGTGCTGGTATGTTGCCTTATAAATATAGTGGTAATTAAAATTAGAAACATTTATGAAAAAGAATCTTCAAGACTATTCGTTTTGTGGTATGTATTTTTCTGAAAGATATGCTGGATTTTTTACTCTTCAATTGGAATTGCCCTTGTTTTCATTCTTCCTTGGTGCTGAGACCAGTATCAGTTGGGTTATTTATCCACTATGAATGATTATTTAGAGACTCTCTTTTTCTTTACAAAGTGTAAAGTTATTGGTGTACATATACTTATATATAGATAAAATTTACATACATATCCAATGTAATACCTTATGTTTGAAACCTATCCACTATACAATATGACTATTGTACATCATTATTGTGATTGTTTTTCCCTGATACGTATAGCTTTCCAACCCAGATCATCTTTGGTGCTGGATTCCAGCACAGGTATTCCCTGGTGTTCTAATACTATGTGACTAGCACAGTGACAAAGGGGATGTCAATATGTTACATTTCCAGCTACTTTATGCAAATGAATATTAAGACATATATGTATGACTCATCTTATTTATATGGATATGGAGAATATTCAAACATCTAGGAGGACTGAATGGTTGTTGTATTATCAGGGTAACTGAAGGAGTTGAAGTCCTTCGAGGAGCCGTGACTCACACACCCGGTAGCATTTAAATTGCGTGCCCCATGTGTGTGCTGGTCGCCAGCATGTGATTTGTAATGAAGTGGGATTTGTCCCAAGTGTCTACTGAAACACTGTGTCTCGTGATTAACATACCTGGTAAGAGACACTATCCCAGTGACTTTTAAAATGATGTTTATGACTTAGTGCCCAAACAGGCAATTCAGAGAAGAAGGATCACTGACGTTCAGAGGAGAGAGAGGGCAAGAGCTGCTCTGTTTATTTTGCCACGGTCAATTTACTCTTTCCTCACAGCAAGTTACTTACCTGTAACCTTGAATCTCCACCAGTACGTCCAGCCACAAACCTCCCCTGTTTATTTATAACCCTTGTTACCATTTAGCATTACAAAGCATGCTTATAGAGGAGTTGGGCCCTACATTTTCCATGAGTACCCCATGGCGTTCCCCGGGAGGCACTGGAGTGGACTTTTCAACCTCCACCTCACCCCATATGATAAGTCAAAGGCAAACTGGGCAATCTCCTGGTCTGATTGGTTGTCATGTGATGGAATCCTTACCAGTGGGTGGAGACGTCTGGAAGAAGTTTCTCCTCCAAAGAAAGAGTCACAGAAAGAGGTGCTGTGTTGTCCTCTTACCAGCCAGAGAATGAGGCAAACACCAAGATGGCAGAGAGATGGAAAGAACATGGGACTTTGTTGACTCAAGGCGCTGATTCAATCAACCCTGAAGCTCACGCTACAGCAGGACTCCCACTTTTGTGGAGATCATAAATTTTCTTATTGTGTAAGCCGTTTGAGTTGAGTTTCTATTACTTGCAGCTGGAAGCATCCTCACTGATGAACTATTCTTAAGAAGAATGACTCATGGAGAAATAATCCTCCCAGCTTCTGATTAACCTTGGCCTCCAGAGATAATTATCTGGGCCATCAGATACGTAAAAAATATGGAGGTCATCAGATTAAAATTAGAGTTAGGGAGAGGGTTGGGATAGTGACCAGAAGGGAATTCTGAGAGGGGCTTCTGGAATGCTAGTGCTTTCTTGATCTGGATGTTGGTTATATGGGTGTGTGTACTTTAAGATAAATTCATCAAACTATGTGTGTGTGATTTGTGTGCCTTTCTGCTCGGAAGTCATTCTTCAATTTAAAAAGTTTACTGAAAAGTATTATATTGTAACCTGGCTTCTAAACAAGCTATATCTTGACTGGATGGAAATGAATGCCATATTGTGGTCATTTTATGAGGCAGCCAAATTAAGCTAGGGACATGCTTTCTTTCATAAACTTCCAGAAGCTCACGGTAAAGACCTGCTGTCACTAGTGTGTGGCCAACCCCCTCTAATCTCAGCCAACATGTTTTCCTTTTTGGTTCAGATGGGAAAACCTCAAACCTTGCAAATGAAGGACTGCATCATTTTTAGAATTCAGTCACAATAAAAACTAACAGATCAGAGTCAGTTGATGAAGGGCTTTGTCAAGTCACATTCTCAGAGAGGCCTTTGAGTTCCAGGGGATCCACTCCAAGGAAACCACTGGGTTTGGAAGAATGCAGTCACGGACCTTATGTAGCTCAGGTTGTTGAAACCTTTAATTCATGGAGGAAGAGATGTAATGTGCTTGGGCCAGGTTTTTGTTTTGTTTTGCTTTGCTTTTGTTTTGGTGGAAGAAGAATGTATGGGCTTTGGGGACCCAATAATCTGGAGAAGGACTTGACTCCTCTAGAAGAAAACTATTAAGCAAAGTTATCATAAATCACAGGTTGGGTGGAGAGTGGAAGTGGCCATGTGACGAGCAAGACTCTGAGAATACCAGTCTTCTTGAGGGAGAGGATTTGAGGAGGAATCCCATCATGAAACTAAATGAGGAGTATGGTTGGTTGATCGTCAGGCCCTTGGAATTCAAATTCCTGAGGGATAAAGCCTCCTGTGCTATTTGAGCAGCCACACGGATCCACAGAACTGGACGCACTAAAAGAATGTGGAGACCATACGTTCCACCAAGCTTCTGGGTGCTCTCACGTCTCTATATCCTCATTACTGCCTTGTGAGGAAAGTAAGTTAGATCTGATCCTTGGAGAGACAGTGGCTAAGAAGGCTCTTGAGTCCCTGAGACCTGGGTTTGATTCCTGTCTCTGTCTTACTAGTGGAGGGCTGTTGCGCTGTCTATGTAGATGCCCAGGAGACATCTCATAGCATGGAGACATATATTTTTTAAGGTTTTATTTATTTAACTTGAGAGAGAGCACAGAGGGAGAGGGAAAAGCAGAATCCCTGCTGAGCAGGATGCCCAATGCGGGGGGTTCCATCCCAGGACCCTGAGATCATGACCTGAGCCAAAGGCAGATGCTTACCTGACTTAGCCACCTGACTGAGCCATACGTTGGAGATATTTTTGATTGTCACCACTGGAGGAGTGCACTTAGCATTTAGTGGGTAGAGGCCAGGGATACTGCTAATCATTCTACAATGCCTAGGACAGCCCCCCCCCACCACAAAGAATTGTTCAGTCCAAAATGTGAGTGGTGCCACTCTTGAGAAACCCTGTGTCCATCCTATCTGATTCTCAGTCTCCATCTTTAAAATGAGGATATCGACATCTCATTGGGTTGTTATAGGGTAGGTTAAATAACAGTTGCCATTGGATTACCTGTTGTTACAGTGTCTCTTCCCTGTTTTTGAGAAACTGCCCTCATAGGACTCGGCATCGCTACAGAATGAGATTTCCATGGGCACTGCCAGCAACCCATAGTCCCGTTTAGTTTCATGATGTTTGTCCCTAGCAGGCATTTTGCATAGTATGACTCTGCCCCTTTGCCACAGTTGACTGGGTCAGGGGTGGATACTGAATCCAAGCTAAAGCAGTAGGATTTCTCTCTCTGGGGAGCTTATAATTTGCGCTGAGAGTCCAGTCTGGCGGGTGTCTTGAATGGAAAAGATAAAATCCTGAGAGTTTTGGGTGGTCGTTTCCTCACAGGTGGGCTGGGATGCAGTTTATAAGAAAAGAAAAGAATGCAACAATTATGGAGAGAAAGACAGCCATGAGAGACCGAGCTCCCAGAGTCTGTTCCCTGGCTGCACCCTGCCCTTAGCTTCTGTAAGTCATTTTTGCACGCTTGTAAGACTTTCTGCTGAGCTTGCCTTCAGTTATGTGGGGTTTTTTTTTATGCCCAAGGGACACATAATAACCACTGTTACCATATGTAATAGCACTTAGCATGGTGCTTAGAAATAAGAAGACCTGGATAAGTGTCAGTTATTATTATCCCATATTAGATAAAAGTTGAGGCAGAGAGATTAAATAATTTGTCTAGTGCCACACAGCTCTCACATGGTCAAGTTGATCTGGAATCTTCTGTCAGGGTCTCCTGACATTGAGACTGAGGTTCTGTTCTGTCTGTCCTTTAAATGGTGAAATAAAATTTTCAGAATAGTGTGTGGGTCGGTCAGTTAAAAATAACTCCACGTGACCCTCCGTGTATCTCACCCGGGACAGGAACCACACAACAGGCTGCTGCTCGGAAGACCTTCCTGAGCCCCACCCCACCGCGTCTCCCTGCCAGAGGTAACCAATATCCTGTTTGCCATTGAATCGGTTTGTAATAGTTTTTCCACCTACATAATGCATCCCTAAACTACATGATTTTGTTTTACCTGCTCTGGAACTTTATATAAGTGAAACTGCCCGTATTCTTTTGCAACTTTTTTTTTTCCTGCACTGTTTGTGAGGCTCCTCTTTACTGTTATGCAGAGCTCTAATCCATTTGTTTTCTTTTTCCCACCATGTGTTTACCCATGCTACTGGTAACGAGCATTAGGTTATTTCCGATGTTCCGCCAGTGATGTGGCTTTGAGCATCCTTGCTTGGATATCCGGGTGCAGGAGTGCAAGGATCTCTCGGGCAGGACGGGGAGGCATTCCTGGCATGCACCTCTGGTGTCTGAGACCCCCTTTGCTCCACATTCGTGTCGGTTTGGGTTCTTCTCCAGGCAGATGCCAACACCTGGGACCACAGGCTGAAGATAGTGCAGTGCCGTGCTGGCGGGACGTGGAGAGATTTAAAACAAAGTCTCTTTCCTCAAAAACCTAAACATAGGGTTACCACGTGGCGCAGAAATTCCTGTTCCAGGTACCCACCCAAGAGAACTGAAAACATGCGTTCACACAAAAACTTGTCCATGAATGTTTCTGGCTGCATTTTTCATAATAGCCAAAAGCTGGAAACCTCCTTCAAGGCCGGCCAGCTGATGAAACAAGATGCAGTCTCTCCAGACAACGGGATTATTGATTATTCAGCATAAAGAGGAATGAAATGCTGCTACATGTGGCAACAGCACACCAAGTGAAAGAAGCAGGCACAGAAAGACACATACTACGTAATTCCGCTTATAGGAAGTGTCCAATGTACAGAGACAGAAAGTAGACCGTGGTCTCCAGGGGCTGGGGAAGGGGGACAGGGGGGTGACCCTGATGGGCACAGGGTTTCTTACTGAAGTGATGAGAACGTGTTTTGGAACGAGTGCCGATGGTCTCACATGCTTGTGAATAAAGTAAAAACCACTGAGTTAGAGACATTAGAAGGGTGAGTTTTACGGTATCTGAATGCTATCTGAATAAGAATGTAAATAAAAACATAGTATCCTTATGCATTCATTTATTCAAAAGTCACTTATTAAGAACCTGAAGTATGCCAGACATCCCTTAGCCCATAGGTGGGAGATGCCGGTCAGGGAGTTAGACTTGGCCGCTGTGTTCATCAGAACCATTGTCAGGTATCAGGTGACACACTTAGACTGGGCCCTGAGGAGTTTCATGAAGGGACTGTTTGCAGAAGTACGAGGGTGACGAGATCCCTGGTGAAGGGGGGCATTTCAGGGTCGGCTACAGATGGCAGCCATGCCCCCCGCCAGGCCTGGGAGGGCAAGGGGAGAAGGGCGTCGCTGGAATCCAGCAAGAACTGTAGAAGGCGCAGGAGCTGTGGCAGGGAAGGGCCGCCCACCCACGGTCCCCTCTTCCCGCAGCTGCTGATGGGATCCTGGGCAACGCAGACCCCATCGTCCGCCTCCTCAGGCTCGGAGGACCGAGGAGAAGGCTGCAGAGTGCCTGGGGAGAAGCCGATCGAGACTCTCGGTCCTCATGGACTTGACATTTGAGTGGAGAGACAGAAAAATAGAAGTTCCAGAATGTGAGACGCAAACAGGCTGACATGAAAGAGAGCATCTCGGTGTGTGGGTGGGGGTGGGGGGTGGGGGGTATGACGACACTGGATTTCGTGCCTGGGAAGGTCTTTGCAAGGAGAAGGAGGAGGTGCCGTTGAGCTGCCACCCGAAGGACGCGCTGCTGGGTGAGCAAGGGGCTGGGTATGGAGACGGGAGCCTGTCTTCTGAGGAGCCTGCTGCTTCTGAGGAGAACCAGATTTAGGAAAGGACCTCAAGAATCCCCCCGGATGTATTAAAGATAGAACGTATACAAGCATCCAAAAATAACAACAGTCCGAGCGTGAGTCCATGGGACTCACCGGAGAGGCCCGGGCTGTGGGCTGACACCCAGGGCCTGCCTCTCTGAAGCCGGGGCGTGTGTGGACTGCGCCCTCCCTGGAGGTTCCACGGCGGGCTGGCACGGCACACTGGCTCGGGGCCTGCCGTCTGCTCGCGGCTCTCCTCCCAGCGTTTATCGGGACCTCTGCCACGTCCCAGGTTCTCCCTTCACAGAGGCAAGAAGGGCCAGGGGAAGGGAGTGTCCTTTCTGCACACCAGATGTGACACAGCGCCTTGAACAGGCAGGAGCGCCAGTCCGGTAGCTGGGTTGGCCACAGGTAGGCCTGCCAACCTTGAAGGGTCCAAAACCGACCTAGACAAGCACCCAGGCCTATGACTAATAGGTCATGCATCGGAGCACCCGGAGGGCAAAGCAGACCCAGCATCCTCCCTGGAGCCCCGTCGAGACATCATCAGAGAACGGAGTCTATAACTAGCTCCTTCTTCCTGACTCAGTGGGCTTTGGGGCATCAGCCAGAGTCCACCTTCGGGTGCTTCTAGCCCGCACAGGTTGGTACATCCCTGTATCCCGTATTTCCTTCCATCGAGGTCTCTCCCCTCTGGCTCCTTGCCCAGCCAGTTGCCCACAGACTGCAAAACAAAGGCTCGCTGACTTCCCCAGAGACCTGGGCTTAAGGGATGGGCCTTGAGCAGGCTGGGCGGATGCTCTGTTGATTTTTTTTTCCAAGTGCAGAGAATGTGACAGCCAATTCCTGTTGGAAATGGCTGTTGTTTTCTTTGGAGCACAAAGCACTTTTCCTTTCTCGTGATTGTTCCAGTTCAGGTCATGTTTAGGATGGAGATGATTCTTTAACTTAATTGCATGCCTTCTTGATCTGTGCCTCTTAAACTTTTGGGACACAGATCCTACTGCAAGCCTGATAAAAAAAAAAACCCATAGACCCTCTCTCTAAAACACACACGCACGTGTGCACACCTGTCCCAATTTAACATTTAATATCAATCCTAGCAGGGGAAGATCCCTTGGTTAAGGAGGGTGAGTCCCTCCTACTCCCCCCACCACACCTCCACCCCCGCTCTCTTTTCAGTCTGGATCTTAAAATTCCCTTTCTTTAGCATTCTCAAGGGCCAGTATTTCTTGCCCAGCTTCTGCCTGAATTAATCCCATGTGTCCAGCCGCTGAGGAGCAGGGGCCTTCTCTAGCTTCAAGCTGCCTCTGGCTTGAAGCCCTAGTCCAGTAGCTCTCCAGTCTTTCAGGCAGCAGAGGATCCCAGTGGGATTCGTCAAACTTTTGTCTCATCCATGCCTAGTTATTATGGAAGGACCAGACTGCAGGAGTCTGTGCAGATTCTGGACGAGATGGCACAGCTTTGGATGAGACTAGGGAGACAGGCGTTGTCTGGTTTTGTTAAATTCCAGAAGCAAGTCACTTTGCCAAAATTGCCAAAAATAAAAGGACTGTCTAGACACTTACATATTAGGAGCTCTCCTCTGAAGAGAGACCATCCTGAAGATCACTGATTTATGCTTCAAGGGTGAGACAAAAGGGTTCGTTTATGTAACAAACGCGAATCGCGCACCTGCTGCGGGCCAGGCGGTGTTCTAGGCACCCGGGGTCGAGGCGAGGCGGGAGGTGGCGCATGGTGAATAAGACAGACAAGGTACCAGAGAATTCTAGGCGGTGACAAGTGTGAGGATGAAAATAAGTACCACAAAGTGAAAGACGTGACGGTGGCGCCTCCATGATCAGAGAAGATTTCTCTGAGCAGGTGGCCCTGAAGCCGAAGCCTGAATATTGAAAGGGAAGCATCATCCATCAGGAGGAAGAGACTCCAGGTGGAGGGAACAGCTGCTGCAGGGCCTTGAGGCTGGAACAAACAGGCGTGTGGGGTGGGGAGAAGAGAAGCGCTCGTGGATGGCGCAGTCCGGCGTGGGGAGGGGGGAGCAGGAAGGGGAGAGGCAGGCGGTGGGCAGATCGCTGTGGGCTTTGCGTGGAAAGAGCATGGAGAGGCTAGAGCTGGCGTCTGGTGTGATCCCCTTTGCAGTTGTAGAACTGGCCGCCTGGAGAGAGGCGTGTTTTGAGAGAGCAAGAGCAGAAGTGGAGGCCACATGAGGCCCAGGCCAATGAGGGGTCCAGGTGAGTGGGGGATGGTGGCTCAGACCTATGGGGGTGCTGCGGTCAGAGCGAGGAGGACTGTTTGCCAAGTGAACGCACGTGGTGCATACTATGTTAGAATGCATGGCGGTTAAGACCCCATGGAAACTTCCCCTTAATACATTTGAGAAGGGCCAAGGTTATGGTGTTCTTGCCAGTCCAAGGTTTCCTGTTCATCCCCTTCCAGGAAAAACAATAACAAAGATACAAATCCTCCTTAAGAGAAAGTTGCTTGGCTGTTCTTGTCTCTGCAGAATGTTAGTTTCCTTGGCAGGCAAGAGGACGAAAGGAGAGGTGATAGGTATTAAGTGCCAACTGCATACCTTGATCTCACGTAATCCCACAATAACCCTACAAGGCTTTGGATGTTAGCATCATTTTTTTTTTCTTTTACTTTTTCTTTTTCTTTCTTTCTCTCTCTCTTTTTTTTTGAGATGAGGAAACCAAAGTTCAGAGAGGTTAGGTAAATTGCCCAAGGTCACACAGCTAACAAGGGACAGAGCTGGGATCCAAACCCAAGTCTGTCTGACTCCAGTACTTTCCACATCAGCTGTGGCCATTGAGACCAGGTGAGTGTACTGAGGAGCCTGAATAACCCCGAGACTCCCAGGGTTTTTCACTACTCCTGGGATGAAAACTGGTCTCTGTTGGGGGTCTGCTGACTTTTCCAGACCATGGGTGTGTACTGAATGCAGTGATGTTTAAGAATAGTGTTTTAAGACAGTCCCTGATGGTCAGAAGATTTAATGATGCCAAAGAATCTAATAAAGAAAGAAGAAGTTTTGGTCTTTAGTCAAACAGGCTCATTAGCAGTAAATCAATTTGGGTGAAATCAATTAGGGCTAACAGGAAGGTAGAACCTATGCTCTCCGTCTTGCCCCTTTTGCAGTCAAACTGGTGGTGGTTACCCGTGTGTCACGGAGACATCCTCAGGGACAAAGACCCTAATGACAAAGGAATTCTGTGCTGTAAATCTTGCCTCTGATGCCCTGTGGCCAATTTCTTGGTAGAAGGACTCTGGAGGGTTCTGGAGGGCTCTGAGCTTTCCAGCAAGGCCCTGCACTTGGACTTGGGCCTCCAGCAGCCTCAGGACTGTGTGTATCACCTAAGACTCCTGTCTCGGGCCTTTCAGAGCAACCCAGAACAGACTGGGCCCGGCAAGTTCCACCTGGCCTGGCTGGCTGGGACTGTGCCAGAGAAAGGCTGGGGTGACATTCCCAGGGCCTGCCTGTAGGAAGAGCCAGCCCATCACACCCGGGGTCACACCCAGGCTGACAAAGAGCAACAGGACCCTGTGACCCTCTCTGTGGCAGTTTTAGCTCTCTGGTGGGTGCAACCTACTGGGTAGCTCCATGGAGATGGCTTGCATGGCTGCAAGCTCCGTGGAGAGAGGACTCTGTCTTTTTTTTCATTTCTTAGTACTTACCTTGTGCTCATGTGAATTCACTGAGGTTGACTGACAGATACCATCTCTATCCTCCAGGCTTTGACATTTCAGCAGGAGTTACAAGCCCATCAGGAGGAAACCAAGGCATTAAGAAGGTGCATTTCGGAATCACATGGAGCCAGCTGCCAGCTCAGGTAAGTTGGAAGGGTTCAACGAGATGATATGCTTGGCAGCATTCTCAGCACGTAGTGACCATCGGAGCGAGTACTGAGTGCCTTCTACAACCACCACAAAGCATTGCATGGTACTTCATGTTTCTGTGGGAATTTCTATATCTTTTTGACTGTGGCCTACACCACAACCTTATGATGCGTGTGTATCTTTAAATGTAGCAGAAACATACATTTCATGAAGTAATACCCTTACTGCATATGATGAATTCTGATGGTCTGTGTTCTATTCACTTTTGTTGAAAAAAAGCCCTGAAGGGATAAGGGGAACTTGTGGGGGTCATGGACAAGTTCTGTATTGGGATGAGAGTGATGGTGGCACAGTGTGTCTTGGCCAAAAATCACTGAACTCCGCATTGCAATGGTTGCATTTCATTGCACGTCAGTTAGATCTCAATAGATTTGCAACCCCCTAAGTCGATTTCTTATTGAGAGTGCCAAATCCTAACCACTAGACCACGAGGGATAAATTAGTTTTTTACTGAGATGCAATTCACGTTTCCTAAAATTCACCCTTTTAAAATGGTATTTAGTATACTCACAGAGCAACTGCCACCACAGTCCAATTCCAGAACATTTTCACTCCAAAAAGAAGCCCCATACCCATTAAGAGTCTCTTCCCAGCCCCTCCACCCTAGTCCCTGGCAACCACTAATCTACTTTCTGTCTCTGTGGATTTGCTGGTCTCAGTCTTGTGTGGCCAGGAGAATAGCCTTTGAAGCTACATCAGTTACTGGGCCTCTCGGGGAGGGGACATACCGCTCCCCACAACTGGGATTTCTCTATTTGGTCCTGGTCCTGGGTGGTGAATTCCAAGAGCACCAGAGACACTTGTGGATGACTCACACCATATGGCCTCACCTCCTTCCTATACTGACTCCTGGCCCATTCAGTCCTCTACGGAAGCCCCTTATTCACTCCCCAACGTAGTAAAGATAGAGACTGTGATGCACCCAGCAAAAAAGTAGGGAATGGACTCTCCAAGGTCAATGTGACAAACTCATTGCAGAAATGCAAAGACATGGGGCGCCTGGGTGGCTCAGTGGGTTAGGCCTCTACCTTCGGCTCAGGTCATGATCTCAGGGTCCTGGGATCGAGCCCCGTATCGGGCTCTCTGCTTAGCGGGGAGCCTGCTTCCCCCCCTCTCTCTGCCTTCTTCTCTGCCTACTTGTGATCTCTCTCTCTCTGTCAAATAAATAAATAAATAAATAACTTAAAAAAAAAAAAATGCAAAGACATAAGAAAGGTTCAGAAAGGTGTCCCGCGAGGTGGGAGGTTGGGACTGAACTTGGACAAGAGGACTAGGTTAGCAGGCTGTTACCGGCCTCCTGAAGGACAGGGGACCTGGAAGTGACTCCTGCCCTGTGTCCCCGCCTCTTTCCTACACCAAGGCTCCACCCATGCTGTGGAAACACTCCACACTCCCTTCACCCACAGTGCCTTGGAAAGGTGTGCACAAAGAGACACCCGAGGAAGGGAGAGGGCCAGATGCAAAGGGGACGAGTCTGCAAGGTCAGTGGGGCAAACCCACAGGGAAACCGCCACAGCCGGCTAATGGTTGGCACCGGCTCTGCAGTCACCTGGGATGGGTCTGACACAAGGGCCTTCAAAAGAGACATCGAGTGTTAGCAAGGGCCCCTGCAGAGGTGAGGGGGCAGTGGGACATCCTGGAGATTTAGAAGCCCTCTTTCTAGCTCTTATTAACAGGGCGGGAGCCAGGACTCTGGTGATGTTTAAGGAATGAGTGCACACTTTTTTCATTCCATTCTTTATTTATACAATAAAGTTATCATATGGGATTGTCTATAACAGACTCCAGTCTGGAAGGAGTCTCACTAACCTGCCAATAACCTTCAGGGGAAGGAATTTCACTGCCTACTATTTTTTTACGATGGTGTGCTATTAAAAAGTTGTATTTTAAATTCACTGTTTTTAAAGACTTTATTTATTTGACAGACAGAGATCACAAGTAGGCAGGAAGGCAGGCAGAGAGAAAGAGGGGGAAGCAGGCTCCCCACTGAGCAGAGAGCCCGATGCGAGGCTCGATCGCAGGCCCCTGAGATCACGATTTGAGCCGAAGGCAGAGGCTTAACTCACTGAGCCACCCAGGTGTCCCTAAATTTATTTTTTATCTATTTTTAAATAGGTGATGCATTCACATAGGAAATTTTCCCATTCTTTTCCTCATCTGCAGACACCCACTCCCCATGCTATAGGTAAGTAAGGTTTCTAATTTCTTACATATCCTTCCAGAATTTCTTTATGCATATATAAGTACATTTACACACATACACACACATATACTTTTTTTAATTTAAGAAAGAGAGTATGTGTGAGCAGAGGCAGGGAGGGGCAGACTGAAAGGAAGACCGAATCTTAAGCAGGCTCCACGCTGAGCGCACAGCCTGACACGGGGCTTAAACTAAGTTGTATTAAGATTCTTAATACAACTCTTTTTAGTGCCATCTCCAGGAAGGAAATTTGAATTCAAACCAATGACCTAGGGTGCCTGGATGGTTCAGTTCTTAAGCATCTGCCTTTGGCTCAGGTCATGACCCTGGGGTTCTGGGATCCAGCCACGCTTTGGGCTCCCTGCTCAGCGGGGAAGCCTGCTTCTCCCTCTTCCACTCCCCCTGCTTGTGTTCCGTTTCTCGCTGTCTCTCTCTCCCTCTGTGTCAAATAAGTAAATAAAATCTTTTAAAAAAGTGGGGGGTTCAAACCAATGACCCGACATAAGGGCTCTGGAGATTTCCCATAATCAAATATCCACAGGTGGCTAGTGGAAATGAGGTGTAGCCCTCCAAAGGGAAGACGCTTTTAAACATAATAAATATAAAAGGGTCCATGATAAATGCTCTATAAAGGGGCCAAGAAATACAACAAGAAGGAAAATTCCCCCACATCTCTCCACCTAAAAACAACAATAACTAACACCAGTTGAACATTATTCTGGACTAGTGACATCTTTTTTTTAAAGATTTTATTTATTTATTTGTGAGAGAGCATGAGAGGCGAGAAGCTCAGAGGGAGAAGCAGACTCCCCATTGAAATATGCTTGAAATGCGGCTTGGGCAGTTGACCTGAATCGTTTATTTTATTTTAATTAATTTAAACTTAAATATACATGGCCACACGTTTCTAGGGCCTGCTGTGATGGCCAGCACAGTTCTACACCCTGTTCCGTGTGTACGTGTGAGGAAAGACGTAAAGAAAGGCTGCGGCACCAACCGCCTTAGTTGCCCAGACACACAGGTGTGATTACTGATTGATCTAGTAATTCTGCCTCTAGGAATGGTCTAAAAAAAATGGTGATGACTCTGTTCAAAATCTAGCTCCGAGAGTGTTTATTAATGAAAAACTGGAAGGTTGTAGGGAAGTATTTACTGACATAGGAATATGTTCACAACTCTGTTGCAGGAAAGGCAGGTTAAAAAAGCAGGATGAGCTCATTCAAATATAAATTAAATATAAAATAGAAATATATGTAAATAAATATAAAATTTAAATATAAATATGTGTAACTTAGGTGTATTTCAAATTACTCATATATGGCAGGCACACAACACATATTTTTATATGAAGGAGTGAGTGTATGTTAATAAGAGCACTGGGTGCTGAAATTATATTTTATATTCTTCTGCTCCCTTATTATACTTTCTAACTTTCTATGGTGAACACATACACCTCTGTAATAAGAAAAAAAATATTTATTGAAGAGGGACATCTGGCTGACTCGGTCCTAAGAGCATGCAACTCTTGATCTCAGAGTCATGAATTCGAGACCTACACTAGGTGTAGAGATTACTTAAAAAAAATAAATAAATACTGATAATACATTATATGTTAATAAAAATTAAAAAATTAAAAAATAATAAACTATGGATACCTAAAAAAATACATAAAATATTTACTAAAGAAAGAAATATAGTTGCTAGGTCATAGTATTTCAGAGCTGGAAGGAGCTTTGGAGACAGGCACACACAGGGAGTTAAAGGTAGAAACTTTAAAAAAAAAAAAAAAAAAGGTAGAAACTTAGGTTTCCTGACTACACACAAACATCTTCTAGAGCCAAGGATAAAAGGTTGCTGGACTGTGTCCTGTTCTGGGTTATCCTGGCCAGGACAAACTCTCTCAGTGTGGCAATTCAGTAGTGGATTTAGAGAGGAAAAAACAAAGAGTATTAATGCTCCTCAACAAGTGTAAAACATCCTAAGAAAATCTCTCTAACAAACTATGGGCATCACAATCTCTGCTCCGGCTGGGCCTGCCTCCCCCACGTTGTGCTCTCTGTTGTGACTCCAGCAGGACACCCTCTAGGACTCCCTGCCCAGTCATCGTGGGGGAGAGAAGGCTCTGTCCCTTGTTGGAGGAAGTTTCTTTTTTTTTTTTTTTTTAAAGATTTTATTTATTTATTTGACAGAGAGAAATCACAAGTAGATGGAGAGGCAGGCAGAGAGAGAGAGAGAGGGAAGCAGGCTCCCTGCTGAGCAGAGAGCCCGATGCGGGCCTCGATCCCAGGACCCTGAGATCATGACCCGAGCCGAAGGCAGCAGCTTAACCCACTGAGCCACCCAGGCGCCCTGGAGGAAGTTTCTTGATTGTCCCCATGTTTTGGCTCTTCTTCAAAGCCTATCCTTTTTCAGAATTCTTAACGGAATCACTAAGTCTCTACCTCAGATGTCCTTTCTTTTTATTCGGCCTGTGCTATTGGTACTCATGCTCAACTTTGAAACTTTTTTAATAGGAAATGCATTTTGTTATATGAAATGATTATTACTACCTCAGAGCTCTTAGTTCTGTGACTCAGTTCACTTTACCTCAGTCCATTTTTTTTGAGTACCAGCTGGGTCCAAAGCACTGGTAGATACAGAAATGTACAAAAATACAAGAAGTATTTATCTAAGAGAAATGAAAACATAAACCCACAAAAAGGCTTCTACAAAAATGTTCACAGCAGCTTTATGTGCAATAGCCAAGACCGGGAACAACCCAAAGACCCATCTCCAGGAGAACGGATGAATAAATTGTGACATATGCATTGATTATGCAGCAGTAAAAATATAGACAAAGGACTTAAGTAGATGTTTCTTTGAAGAAGATGTGTAAATGGCCAGTAGCAGACGGTAAGATGCTCACCATCACTAATCATCTGGGAAATGAAAGTCAAAACCATAGTAAGTACCACATCACATCCATTAAGATAGCTACTGTCAAAAAACCCTAGAAAATTACAAGTGTTGGCAAGGATGTGGAGAAATTTGAACCCTGGTACACTGTTGGTAAGAAGGTAAAATGGTACAGCTGCTATGGAAAACAATATGGCGGTTTCTCGCTTACGTATGTTCACAACAGACGAAAGGTGGAAACAACCCAACTCTCTGTTGATGGATGACCTTATAAATAAAATGTGGTCTATACACGCAATGGAATATTATTTAGCCTTGGAAAGGCTGACAGATGCTACAACATTGATGAAACTTGTTGACATTATAATGAGTGAGATAAGCCAGTCATAAAAAAGTAAATACTGTATGATTCCAGATCTAAATGAGGTATCTCAAGTAGTCGGAGGGTGGGGCCCCTGGCTGGTTTAGTTGGTGGAGTGTGCGACTCCTGATCTTGGTATTGTGAGTTCAAGCCCCATGTAGGGTGTTGAGATGACTTGGGAAAAACAAACAACAAAAAACAACAACAACAAAACAAACAACCTTAAGAAAATAAGTAGTCAAATTCATAGAAACGCAAAGTAGAATGGTGGTTACCAGGGGCTGGAGATTGGGAAAAAACTTGTTGTTTATGAGTATAGAGTTTCAGTTTTGCAAGATGAAGACATTCTGGAGATGTATTGCACAACAGTTTGAATGTACTTAATATTACTGACTGTACACTCAAGGATGGTTAAGATGGTAAGTTTTATGTGTTTCTTTTTAACCACAATTTAAAAAGCTGTCAAGGTCACCAAAAACAGGGAAAGTTTGAGAAACTGTCACAGCCAAGAGGGCCCTAAGGAGAATGATGGCTAAATGTAATATTGTGTCCTGGATGGGATCCCGGGACCCCAAAATGCAATAGGTAAGCCGAGGAATCTGAATCAACTATGGACATGAGTGAATAATGACATATCAACACTGGTGTGTTAATTGTAACAAACATACCCTTCTAACATAAGACATTCACAGTAAGGGAAACTGGGCCTGGGATGTATGGAAACTTTTTTTTGTACCTTTTGACCACCCATCCTGCCAACTCCACCTCTGGCAACCACCATTCTTTTTTTTTTTTTTTTTGTATCGATGAGTTTGGTTTTTGTTTGTTTGCTTGTTTGTTTTTAATTTTTATTTATTTTTAAAGTAATCTCTGTACTCAGCATGGGGCTCAGACTTACAACCCCAAGATCGAGAGTTTCATGCTCAATGGACTGAGCCAGCCAGGTACCCGTTTCTTTCATTTTTTAGATTCCACATAAGAGTGAGATCATATGTTATTTGTCTTTATTTCATGAAGAAATAGAAAATCTGAAAGACCAATTATTAGTCAAAAGATTGGATCAGTAATCAAAAACCTCCAACAAACAAAAGTCCAGGTCTAGATGGCTTCACTGGTGAATACTCCCAGACATTTAAAGAATTAATTAAAGAATTATTACCAGTTCTTCTCTAACTCCTTCAAAAAACAGAAGAGGAGGGAGCACTTCCAAACTCATTTTATGAGGCCAACATTACCCTGATACCAAAACCACACAAGGAGGCCACAAGAAGAGG
This sequence comes from Mustela lutreola, assembly GCF_030435805.1. NCBI lineage: Eukaryota > Metazoa > Chordata > Mammalia > Carnivora > Mustelidae > Mustela > Mustela lutreola. Next base: position 16,416,337 of record NC_081305.1, on the reverse strand, counting down.
AAAATCCTCAACAAAATATTAGCAAACCAAGTTGAACAATACATGAAAAGGGTTATACATTGTGGGCTCAGTGGAATTTATTCCACGGATGCATATCCCATATGCAAATCCATCAGTATGATATACCTCACTTACAACATGAAAGGTGGAAGCTATAAGATCCCCTAAACAAATGCAGAAGAAGCATTTGATAAAAGTTAACATCATTTATGACTAAAAACTCTCAACAAGGGCGCCTGGGTGGCTCAGTGGGTTAAGCCGCTGCCTTCGGCTCAGGTCATGATCTCGGGGTCCTGGGATCGAGTCCCGCATCGGGCTCTCTGCTCAGCAGGGAGCTTGCTTCCCTTCCTCTCTCTCTGCCTGCCTCTCTGTCTACTTGTGATCTCTCTCTGTCAAATAAATAAAATCTTAAAAAAAAAAAAAACCAAAAACAAAACAAAAAACTCTCAACAAAGTGGATATAGAGGGACCGTGCCTTAACATAATAAAGGCCATGTGTTTATTCAGCCTTCGAAAAGAATGAAAGCTTGCCATTGACAATTATATGGATGGAGCTAGAAGGTCTAACTCCAAGTGCAAGAAGTCAGAGAAAGAAAATACCATATGATTTCACTCGTATGTGGAATTTAAGAAACAAAACAAATAAGCAAAGGGAGAAAAGAGAGAGAGGCAAACCAAAAAACAGACGCTTAACTATAAATGGAGAGAACAAACTGATGGTTACCAGAGGGGAGGTGGGTGGAAGGATGGGGGAAATAGAGATGGAGACTAAGGAGTGTGCTTGTTGTGATGAGCCTGGTGATTAAAATAAAAACTTAAGGGGCGCCAGGGTGGCTCAGTGGGTTAAGCGTCTGCCTTCGGCTCAGGTCATGATCTCAGGGTCCTGGGATCGAGCCTTGCATCAGGCTCTCCACTCAGCGGGGAGTCCGCTTCCCCCTTTCCCTCTGCCCCACCCCCGGCTTGTGCTCAATTTCTCTCTCTCTTTCTCTCTCAAATAAATAAACAAATAATCTTAAAACAATATAAAGGCTTTCTGTGGCAAGCCCACAGCCAACATACTCAACTGTGAAAGCTGAAAGCTTTTCCTCTAAGATCAGGAATAAGACAAGGATGCCTACTCTCACTACTCTCCACATGCTATTGAAAAGTTGTAACCAGAGTATTTAGGAAACTCTTTGAATTATCTTCATATTTTTTTCTGTAAATCTAAACCATTCTACAAAATCAGGTCTGTTAAAAAAAAAAATAGTAACAATTTAGGCTGTGCCCTGGAGGAATGTTGTGGCTGGAGGCATGACCTTGGAATTGGTCTCTTGGGTTCAAAGCCTGGCTGCACCATGACCCTGCAGATGAGTGATGTCACTCTCTTGGTGGGACAGTGTCTTCTTCTGGAAAGTAGGGGGTAATACTAGGCCCTACCTCAGGTGGGGTGCTGTGAAGACTCCATCCAAAGTGCTCAGCACCATCCTTGGCCCGTTGTAGATGCTGCTGTAACTATAGGAGGTAGAAATCACGGTGGATAAATCAGTGCTTGAGAGAGCGCATTTCAGAGCCAGGCAGTCTGGATTCAGATTCTGGCCCCTTCGGTGTCTATTTATAAATTTGTGGGCCAGGCACTTGGACCGAGCCTCAATTTTCTTAGCTATAAAAAGGGCTGAATACCGCCCACCCACAGGGTGGTTGGGAGGACTGAATGAGCTTGTGTGCAGGGCCAGTGCCGGCTCAGTGGGAGCTGCTGGAGTCAAGTAGATGCCCAGTAAGAGCCCAGAGGAGGAGCAAATAAAACCGTGTGAGCCTCCCAAGGAGGCTGCAGAAAGGAGCCTGCTCTGGCTTCTGGGCAGAGGCTGTGGATGGGCTGCGCTGCAGTGCTCTGAGGTCCCATGTGACCTTCTCCCCGACCCTGCGGGGTCCTCCCAGGTCCCCAGCCTTGGAACAAAGCCTCCGCCTGCCGTTCTGCCTCTGTTCTCTGTCTGAACTCTGATTAGGCCCTTATCTCTGAGGCTTTGCCCTGCTTGGCTGCCTGTCACATTCAATTCCATTCCAGGCCTTTCATCCTGCCCCGGCCAGAGTGTCCCTGAGCGTGCGGTTCTGGGACATGCGGCCTGGTCTCTGTCGTCCTTGATTCCCACAATCCCAAGCACCGGGTCGGGGACACAGCAGCTGCTCAGTTCCTGATGGCTAGAAGAGAGTACAATGAGAAGCAAACTCCCAGGCAGGCCTTGATGTAGTTAGATTTCAAGACACTGAGAAATACTGGCACCCTTCTCCCCTCAGAAACATTCTTTCTGGCTCCCTCTAGCCCCCAGTTTACTGTTAGAGCATCATTGCTTTGGCTTAAACCACATTGGGACCCTGTACTTGGTAAAAATGCAACTTTCTGCGTCAGTCAGAATCCTAGCAGGAAAACAGAAGGCCGAGTCGAAAGGGTTTAACTGAATTAAGGTAGAAGACAGTGACAGGACTATTGACAGTGAGGTGAGCAGGATGGAAGGAGCTAGCAGGGCTGGTGAGGTGCTCCGGGTTGTGGGGCGGCAGGCAGCGGGTAGCACGCTAAGGTGGAAGGGCCTGGTAAAAATGAGTTGTGGGGGGCCAGGGCTGTGGAGAGGCAGCCACTGGCCAGTGCGGTGTTCCTCTCCTGCGCTCAGCTCTCCCTGCAGTGCCCCCTACTGGCTGGCCACTCCCCCACCCCCACGCGGAAGCCAGAGGGTGAGGGGGCCCAAGGGGCCAGCCTGGCAGGGTTAGAAAATGGATGGAGCAAACCGAGAACAATAAGCCCTCACAAGTGATGTGTTTCAGTCTTGTCAGTCACGTACAGTTCAGCGTGTATGATGGCATCAGATCCTTTAAGAAGGCAGAAGGGTAAGAGACCAGCGTCCTGAAGAAAAAGAGCATCACTGGCAGGGAAGGGGTCCCTCCTCCCACCTGAGAAGAGAAACCTTGCCTTTTCCCTGTGGTAGTTCTAGAATTTTCTTATGTCCCTATGCTGCTCCTAAGGATGGTAACCTGGCTGGATGGGACCCTGCTGTTTACCGGGTCCAAGGAGGCAGGGATGATGCTGAGGAGGATTATGGGGCGTTAAGTCGCTCCCCCATCTCAGCCACCCCTTCAGCTCCTGAACAAACCATTGTCATCGCAGGACTGCAGGGAGACTCTTCAAAGAGGCCATGGTGAGCAGAGATCCTGTAATCCTGTGATCACCTGGGGGAGGTGATCTGGGAGAGATCCTCGACCTTACGAGCCCCCTCACTGAGCCCCCCTCACTGAGCCCACGCTGGGACCCATGGGCCACACTGTGGGAACTGCAGGGATTCGGAGAGATGCTCCTCAGACCTGCATCTGGGCCGCACGGCACACGGGATCAGTGGCTGAGGCTGTGTGAGGGGCAGCAGAGGGAACACAGGGGCAGAGGACGGGGGCCTGAGCATGGACAGAGGCTCCTTGGGGGCTGAGAAGGGCCAGAGATCATCAAGGGCCTTCCAGGTCAGGTCCAGGGAGCAGGAGGGGAGCATCATCGCCAGCTTGCTTGTTGGGCATAAAAAAGCTCAGGCCACACCCCATGCCTCCTGAATCAGGATTTGCATTTTCACAGATCCCTATGTGCTTGTCATGTTTCCTCTAGTTCAGGAAGCCCTGCTCTAGCCCGCGCTGCTCAGGTGAGCCTGCTGCTCCTTTCCCCTTGGTGCAGCTGAGCTCTTTTCCCTCAGGGCCTTTTCCCTCCAAAAGTCATTCAACAAACGCTGCAGGACTAGTCCATGCCCTGCACTGGGGATACAGAAATGAATAGCAGGCAGGGAGGCACCTAGGAAACTGCAACCTGGTGTGGAAGGTGCTACAATAAGGATGCTGTGTGTCCTTAGAGGGGGACCCCCCCACCTGTGGGAGAGGGGGACCTCCAACCTGGGGGGGAGGGGCGTGTGGCCAGGGAACGCTTCTGTGAGCTGTGGCCCTCCACCCTGCTGCTGACCTCAGCACGACTCACTCAGCCCCAGAGCCGCGGTCTCTCTCTCTTTCACTGTTTGTCCAGTTTCAGTTCATTATCTAAGTTGTGCTTCTCTTCTTTCTTCTCGTCCGAACCCTGAGTAGGCCCTAAATTCTAAATGGAAGAGGTTGAATGAGTAGATGCTGAGATGGTACCGATTACAAGTACCCCAGGTAACGGTGAGACCCATTGCCCTTCCCTAGGGTCCATCAACCTGCTCTGCAGACCCCTTTCTCCATCTCATCCTGTCTGTATATGGTTTTTGAAATAGGAGCGTTTATTTCCTCAACTGTGGGTTTTGGGAGGAGAACATCAAGCATGCTAGGAGGCCTCGCATAGAAAGTAGTTGAAAGCACAGGTGTAAGCCAGGGTTCAAATCCAGGCTTCATTATTATTATTATTATTTAAAGATTTATTTATTTATTTGACCAAGAGAGATCACAAGTAGACAGAGAGGCTGGCGGGGTGGGGGGCCCGAAGTAGGCTCCCTGCTGAGCAGAGAGCCTGGTGCAGGACTCGATCCCAGGACCCTGAGATCATGACTTGAGCCAAAGGCAGCGGCTTAACCCACTGAGCCACCCAGCCACCCCCCCGGCTTCATTATTTACTAGGTCAGTGACTTTGGGCATGTTTCTTTATTTTTTCTCGCCTCTGTTTCCCCACCTGCCAAATGGGGATAATAGGAGTACTACCCTCGTAGGGCTACCGGGGGGTGGGGGTCCCATGACTTATCTGCAAAGCGCCTAGGACAGTTCCTGGCACTTGGGAAAGTGTTTGCTCTTCATGAGAACTTGCTGTGTGCTGGGCCTGTGATTCCTTTGCCGGGTCTCAGGTAACGAGGAAAGCCAAGAACATCCTCTGTGAATGGCAAACAGTGGGAGGCTGGTCTTTCTCTCTCTCTCTCACACACACACACACACACACAAACACACACACACACACATCAGAGAGTCGGAGCTGGAGGAGAAAGGTCTTTGTCCCCAGCAGGTGGTGGCTGGGCTGTGGGCTTGCCTGGAACCATCACAGTCTGGTAACTCCTTTCATGGGAACTAGAAAGACCTTCTTCTCCTGTTGTTCTCATCAGGGCTCTGTGATTGAGTCTCTTGTCGGGGATCTCCCCAACCTCCGCCTCTTTGAAGCCCCTAGGGCTGGTGGCCTTTCCACTTGCTCTCGCTGCTAACTGGAAGCCACTCAGTTGGCTCTGGCCGGCAGAGGGTGATGCCCATGCTTGGCGGGGCTTGAAACTAATTGGTAGAGGTCATGTGTTCATACTTTGTGAACTCTGAAGGCCACAGGGCCAATTTTTCAATGTGAGCATCCTCTGGGCCTTGATGGGATCTGTTTCTTCTAAGTCAGGGTGCTCCCAGCTGCCCCCGGACTCATCAAGTGGGCCAGGACTCAGAACATACCCCCCTGACATCAGAGCCTAAACGGTGCTATGTGGAGGGGTTTCTTACTCCGGACCAGTTCTAAGACATTTGGCTAATTCTGCGGCTCTGAGATGTTCTTGGAATCTTGGAGGGCTTTCGTGCCATGGCTTTCTGGCCACGCTGCCTCTGATGTGGAGGGAACAGGAGAGGTTTCTGCCTTCCAGCCCAGAGCCCAACTGAGCAGAAGGATGCACCCAGTTTTGGGGAGCAGGAGGGTAAGCAGTGCCCTTGCCCAACCTGGGACTTCTCAGAGGAGCTGTTGAAATGGCTGCCCATCCGGAAGTCAGGGCTGGAGCAAGCGGAGACTGTCACTTTCAGGGGCTGCCTGTGGGGTCACAGGACAGTGTAAAGTTTTGGTCATGCTGGAGTGTTGTTGGTTTTGTTTTGTTTTGTTTTAAGATTTTATTATATTTTGTTTTTAATATTTATTTATTTATTTATTTATTTATTTATTTATTTGAAAAAGAGAGAGATCACAAGTAGGCAGAGGGGGGTGGGGAACAGGCTCCCCCCTGAGCAGAGATCCCGATATGAGGCTCGATCCCAGGACTCTGAGATCATGACCTGAGCCAAAGGCAGAGGCTCAACCCACTGAGCCACCCAGGCGCCCCCAAAATTTTAATTTTAAGTAATCTCGACACCCAATGTGGGGCTCGATCTCATAACCCCGAGATCAAGAGTTGAATGTTCCACTGACTAAGCCAGCCAGGCACCCCTGGACTCTTAAGTTACTGCCAGGAAATGTGGTCAGCTGAGACAGTTGTCACCTCCAGCACCCGACACCGCACTGCCTTAGTCATGTGGGTAATCTGCACCCAGCTGACCTTGACTTCTTCGATACACCATTCTGTGAGGGAACAATGATACCGCAGCCTATCCTGTTCTTTACAGAAGAGTCTTGGGCTTTCCTTTTCTCTTCAAAGCATATATTTGTTTTGAAGTAATTTTGATTTCAGTTTTACAGAAAAGCTGCAAACATAGCATACATATAAAAAATTCCCATATACCCTTCACCCAGATTCACTGTTCACATTTTGCGGCATTTGCTTGTTGTCTCTTTCTTTGTGTGTGTGTTTGTGTGTGTGTGCCCATATGTATATGCAGAATTTTTTTCTGAACCACTGGAAACAGTGGTAGACACATTCACCCCATAATGCTTCAATATGTATTTCCTAAGAACAAATATATTTTGTTGCATAAACAACATATAATTAAAACATTCAGAAACATTAACATGGTATCGATCTTATACTATTATCTAATCTACAGTTTGTATTCTAATTTCACCAATTTCCAGTAATGTATTTTCCATCCATTTTCCCCCCAATCCAGGATCTAATCCAGGATAAACATTACATTTTGCTGTCTCTAGAATGCTTCCTTGATCTTTCTTTGTGCTTCATGTCCTCGGGAGTTTTCTAAGTGAAAATCAGTCTGAAAGCATTCTTTGGGGGCAGTAACTTCTCTAAATACTGGTTCAAAAAAAAAAAGAAGTCCTTTTCAGTTCTTGCCTTTGAAGCCTCAAGACAGGTGGGTTTGACAACAATCTATTTTGGTCATGCCTGTCCATTTTTGGCGTATCCATCTACACTAGTCTCAAATGATTCTAGGATTTGCTCTTGGGTACACAGTAGATGCTTAAGTCCTTGCTGATTTGCCAGGAGAGAACATGGATTGGACTACAGGATCAAATAACCCAAATGACATTCCAGGAAGATTTTGCTGATGCAGATAGGGAGACAAAGGGTTGGCCCTTCCAGAGGTAAATACCTAGGGCAATAGTTCAAGAACAGTGGGCGGGCTTGGAGTTCTTTATCTTTCTATTACACAGTGCACTCAGATTCTCCTTCTCCTCAAACTCCCCAGTGGGAGAGTCAGGAAGCTCCCCTGCAGCTTGTTAAATCCCCCCACTGGAGGGAGTGAAACACGGTGCTGTCAACGGTCCTCCAGTCTTGACCCCTGTTTTTTGATCTCTTGCCTGGGATCTATCACTTTGGATCCTGTCTGCAGGAATAACAGAGGACAGAGCTTCGAAGTCAACCTGTTTGCAGTAGCCAGCCTCCAAGATGTCTCCCACCTGCCTCCCCTGGTGTCTTTCCCCTCTTCCCCTTTGTTGACCCACTCTGGCAGGAGTCAGGGCTGGCCTCTGTGAATGAGAGAATGTGGTGAAAGCTGCGGGGTCTGACTTCGGAGGCGAAGACATAAAGGATAATGCAGCTTCCACCTTGGTCTCTTGGTTCGCTGGTTTTAGAGGAACACTGCTACTTTGAGAACATTCTAAGGCATTTCTGTGGGGGAGACCCCATGGAGAGGGACTGAGGGCCCAGCCAGTAGCCAGCACTGCCTTGCCACCTGCGAGTGAGCCATCTGAGAAATGGATCCTGCAGCTCCGGCCAAGCCTTCGGAGGACTTCCGCGTTGACCAGCGTCCTACCGCAGCCTCGTGAAAGACCTGGATTCAGAGCCTCCGATTCAAGTTACTCCCAAATTCTGGACCCACAGCCCCTGTGAGAGATAGTAAATAATTACTGTGTTTTTATGCCCTGAAACTTTGGGATAGTTTTCTATGCAGGAAGAGATCATTATCACATTATTCCACTGAAAATTTTAAAGGTGCATAGGACCCAGCAATTCCATTTCTAGATCCATACCCGAGAGAACTGAATACATATTTCCAGCAAAAACTTGTACACTGGGCTCACTGCCGCATGATGCACAACAGCCAAAAAGTGGAAAGGACCCAAATGGTCACCATCTGATGCATGGATTAATGAAATGTACATCCACAGGGTGGAATATTATTCAACCATAAAAAGGAATGACGTAGGGGCGCGTGGGTGCTCAGTCAGTTAAGTGGCTGCCTTGGCTCAGGTCATGATCCCAGGGTCCTGGGATCGAGCCCCGCATAGAGCTCTCTGCTTAGTGGAGAGCTTGCTTCTCCCTCTCTCTCTCTGCCTGCTGCTCTGCTTGCTTGTGCTCTCTCTCTCTCTCTCTGTCAAATAAATAAATAAATAAAATCTTAAAAAAAAAAAAAAAAGGAACAATGTACAGATACATGCTACACCATGGATGAACCTTGAAAACATCAGGCTAAGGGAAAGAAGCCACTCACAAAAGACCACTTGATGATTCATTTATAGGAAATGTCCGCAATAAGCAAATCGATAAGAGACAGAGAGTGAATTAGTGGTTGCCAGGAGGGAGAGTATGGGAGAATGGGAGCTAACTGTTACTGGGTACAAGGTTTCTTTTCGGTGTGGTGAGAATGTTCTAAAACTGATTGTGGTGACGGTCGCACAACTCTGTATATACACTCAGAGCCATTCTATTGTACGCTTTAAATGGGTGGATTATGTGGTTTGTGAGTTATAGCTCGACAAAGCTGTTACAAAATTATAAAGAGACAGACTATACAGGGGACTTTATAAGAGTTTTATTCCTGCTCTTTCCAAGGTATTAATGTCTCTTTATTGGGCTCTTGGCAAAGGTCCTAAAAGAATCTCCTGGCTACAAGGTGGGAACTGAAAATGAGGAGGAAAGGGGGTAGTCTGCTAAAATAATTAAAGAATAATTCCAAACTTCCAAATGCTATGTAGTCAGAATCATGAATTGTAATCCCGACAAAATTAGACTTTGGGGAGGAAATTAATAATAGAACCTGGATTCTTCATTAAGTCCTGGAGAAAATGTGATGTTTCCACCCCCCAAAAAATGAAGGCAAGTGCAGTGTTCCTCCTCCACCTGCTGGAGCTTTAACTGAGATGTTAAGCCCAGTTTTTTGTTTGTTTGTTTTGTTTTGTTTTTTGTTTTTATTTTTTTTTTAAGATTTTTATTTATTTATTTGAGAGAGAGATCACAAGTTGGCAGAGAGGGAGGGAAGCAGAAGCCCCGGCGAGCAGCAAGCCCAGCGTGGGGCTTGATCCCAGGACCCTGGGATCATGACCTGAGCCAAAGGCAGAGGCTTTAACCCACTGAGCCACCCAGGTGCCCCGTTTTGTTTTGTTTTGTTTTGTTTTGTTTTAAATCACTCCAGCTCACTGATGTTTTAGCCCAGACACCTCTTCTGAACTTCTTTTTTTTTTTTTTTAAAGATGTTATTTATTTGACAGAGAGAGACACAGCAAGAGAGGGAACACAAGCAGGGGAAGTAGGAGAGGGAGAAGCAGGCTTCCTGCCAAGCCGAGAGCCAGATGTGGTGTTCGATCCCAGGACTCTGGGATCAAGACCTGAGCCGAAGGCAGGCGCTCAGTTTTGAGCCACACAGGCACCCCTATTAAGTAATCTCTACACCCAACATGGGACTTGAACTTGTGAGCCTGAGATCAAGAGTAACATGCTCTACCAACTGAGCAAACCAGGTGCCCCCTCAGAACATCTGTTCTGAACTCTACTAGGTTACAGATTAGAAGTAGTCACTGCCTCTCACATTTGGCATATGCATACCAATTTGTTGGACTCCAGAAAATTTTGTAATCATTATTCTTTAAAACAAAATTTGACTATATTTATTCCTGTCTCCCTTTTCAAAATGTTCTTTAGAAATAATTCTTTTTTCCCCAAAATTAGCTTTTATAATTTTAGACTCCAGGAATAATCAAGAGGACCTATAATTATTTAGTGTAAATAAAGAAGCCAGTGGGTTCCTGGGTGGCTCAGTCAGTTAAGCATCTGCTTTTGGCTCAGGTCATGAACCCAGGGTCCTGGGATGGAGCCCCACATCGGGCTCCCCGCTCAGTGGGGAGTCTGCTTCTCCCTCTTTTTGCCCCTCCCCCAGGCCAGTGCTCGCTTGTGTGCTCTCTTTCTCTCTCAAATATAAAATAACCTTCAAAAAAAAAAAAAATCTTCAACAAAAGAAGCAAGCAATTAAGATTTTTAAAAAAATTACATGGTATTTAAGCTAAATTTGTAGCCCCCTTTTACAGAATGAGAAAAGTGAAACCCGGGAGCAATTTAAGACTTTCTCAAATTGATATGGGTGAAACATACCTTAACTGGGATTAAACATCTGGAATTCTCACTGTTATTCATGTTGCTTCTAATGACATGCACTGGGACTGAGTAAAAGGTATTTAGTATTTTATGAATGGCACCCATGTTAACCACACTCCACCATGAAGTTTTAGAGATGATATTTAATTATTCCATCCAATTGAAACCATGAATACATAGTCCATTAATGTGCATTATAACCCATGTAACAAAATATACTCAAACTCTTATGTTTTCAGCCTTAGTTCTTAGTCTCTTATGTTAAGTGAAGAAATGTAAGATCATTTTAGTTGATGAATTTTTACCCTGTGATCTAGAAGTCTGTTAAAACTCCTGCTTATAAAACTGCTCAATGAACCATGCCAGGAGTTTACCCACATCCCTCCTTTGGCTCTTGTTAATGCTGCCAGTAAGCTTTTTACATTTATATATGAAAAAATGCCTTCTCATCATCGTAGTGGGTTGGGGAATTTCTTTTGATGGGCTGGAGGAGTGGCCAGGGAGATTTTGAAGAGGTTCTTAGGGGTTTTCAGAGCTGGTACTAGGGAAAGGTGAATGCAAATTTAAGGGAATGACAAAAACCACAGTAATCAAGATAAAGGCCATTTTAATGGAATGTTTTTTTTTTTTTTTTTTTTAACTCAAGATTAAGGCAAGAAGATCTGTGATGAAGGAAACACCAACATTTTAAGTATAGGCAGGGCCCAGCGTGGGTGGGACCAGGCAGGAGGTGGCAAGTGATATGAATTACACAAGAGCAGAGTCACACGGTCTTATTGAAAATTTTAATATTTTGTTCATCATAGAGCTTTTTAATATCAGGGTTTTTTTTTTTTTTTCAAAGAAAAATATTGCAGTCAAATGTTCTTTATCTTGATTTCTGAGATTTCTGGCACCCTCTCCAATTTTGCAGTTGAGGCGAGTGCCCCTCCTCCCTCCCCCTGCCCTAGCCCAGCAAGTGGGCATGGCTCCTTCCCAGGGAAAGCTAGAAAGAGGTTCCCACACCATGCGCCCCAGACATGCCCGGCTTTGGGGAGCTGAGCCACCGTGTCTCAGGGAAAGTTCTTTCTCAAGGATCACTGGTGATGAGAGGAAGCTTTTCTCAACTCTCTGTGTTTTGACACGTTTACCTGTTTATGGGACACATCTGGCAGCCTCTGGCCGGTGAGCAACTTCCCAGGGGGAGTCATGGAGTCAGCTGACCCCCATGGACCAATGGGAAGGGACCTTTCCTGCTGAGTCTGCACATTCCCCAACTGAAAAGTAAGATTTCTGAAAAGTCCTAATGAAGGCCCAGAGGACTGAAAGTACACATTACACACTTAATAATACTTGTCAAGTTGAATTAAACTTGTCTTTTGTATAACCTGAATGTCCTCAAATGCTCCGTGTTTCTGAGGTTGCTTTGCCTCCAACATCCAACAGAGAGGCTTGGAAGTGTGTGCATCGCCGCAGAAACTTTGGGATGCTGTCATGTCGAAAGAAGGACAGTTTGCATCGCCTCTGTTCTTAATTTCTGCTGCCTTGCTTCCCCATCTCTCCTGGCCTTCTTGCCCCTCTAGCTGTGGTTCTCTCTGGGCAAAGCTTTTTGCCCCGACATTCGCTTTTCGCCCCATGCTCCCCGTAGCACCACTAACCAGGCTTCTTGTGAAGCAGACTCTTCCTGAAGTCTTGTGCGAAACAGAGAAGAGCAGGACAGCATACTCCTGGACAGGAAACCATTTAAAAGTAAAGAAAGACATTTATGGATAAACAAGATCTAAGAGAACTAGATCTGCACTGTAAGAATTGCTAAAGGAAGGTGTTTTTGGTTTTGGTTTTGTTTTTCCCAGAGCAAGAGAAGATGATACCAGGTAGAAATTTGGACCTTCAGGAAGAATGAGGAGCACCAGAAATAGTATATAGAAGAATAAATATAAGAACCCAATTTTCTCTCCATTTTTTAAAATACTAATTAATGTTTAAAGCAAACATTTTAACATTGTGGGGTTCATAACTCACATAGATGTAACCCTTATTACTTATTCTGCATGACGTGGCACAATAGTAATTTTAAATAGACTGTGAAATGTTAAAGAGAGATAATGTCTACGGTGACCATTTCTTTTTTTTTTTTTTCACATTAAAAAAAATATTTTATTTATTTATTTGACAGAGAGAGATCACGAGTAGGCAGAGAGGCAGGCAGAGAGAGAGATTGGGGGAAGCAGGCTCCCTGCTCAGCAGAGAGCCTGATGCGGGGCTCCATCCCAGGACCCTGAGATCATGACCTGAGCTGAAGGCAGAGGCTTTAACCCACTGAGTCACCCATCGCCCCTACGGTGACCATTTCTTAAAAATGCTAAGAAGTATAACAAAAAAGCTAATTTATAGATGAGAGTAGATTTCTAAAAAATATTCAATTAACCCAAAAAGAAAGCAAGAGAGGAGGGACAGAGAAACAAACAGGGGATAAAGAGAAAAAAACAAACAGTAAAATGGTAGACCAACGTTCAACCATATCAGTAATTACATTAAAGATTACTAGTCTAAAACACTTAAATTAAAAAGCAGAATCTGTCAGAATAGATAAAAAAGTACAACCCAACAGGTTGATAGGAAGTGGATGGGAAATGATGTAGTATGCCGAGAGTAAATATGAAAAAGTTGAAGTGGCTAAATTCATATCAAATGAAGTAGATTTTAAGATGGAGACTATCATTGGAGAAAAAAAAAAGAAACTTCATAATAATAAATATCAGGAAGGTATAATAAGCATACATAATAGAGTTTCAAAATACATGAAGGAAAAACTAACAAAACGAGAGAATTAAAGGGAGAAATACACAAATTCACTATCATAGTTGGGACATTTTAACATCACTCAGCAATTATAAAAAACAACTAGAAAAAAAATCAGTAAAGACATAAAAGGTTTGAACATCACTTTCAACCACCTTGATCTAATTAATATTTATAGAACAAAGCACCCACCAGAATATACATTACTTTCAAGTTCAAGTGCCCCTGATATATTCACTAAGGTAGTTCATATTCTGGGTGATAAAACAAATCCCAGTAAGTTGAAAAGGGCTAAAATCATATAGAGTATATTACCTGACCACCATGGAGTTAAATTACACATCAATAATAACATATGTAGAAAACCCCAAATACTTGAAAGTTAAACAACACTGTTCAACATAACAAACAGTCCAAAAAATCTCAGAGAATACAGAAAACTGAATGATTATAAAAATAAAACATAACCAAACTTTGCAAGATGAAACAAACCCAGTTTGTTCTTAGAGACGTATTTATAGCTGTAAAACCTAAAATTGGAAAAAAAAAAAAAACCTGTTTCACTTTCAGAAGCTAGAGAAAGAAGAGCAAATTAAACCTAAAGTAAATAATAACAAATTATAAAATAGAAAGAAGATAAACAGTAAATAAATTTAACAAAGCCAAAAGTTGGTTATTTGAAAAGGCAACAAAATTCATTAACCTTAGCCAGACTGACAACCTTCTCCCTGCCCCCCAGTAAAGAGAAGGGACAAACTACCAATATCGGGAACAAAAGAAGGCATCTCACCACACTGAAGATATGAAAAGGCTGTTAAAAGAATATCTTTAAAAAAGAAAAAAAAAAAGAGGGGCGTCTGGGTGGCTCAGTGGGTTAAAGTCTCTGCCTTTGGCTCAGGTCATGATCCCAGGGTCCTGGGATCAAGCCCCAGAATTGGGCTCTCTGCTCAGCAGGGAGCCTGCTTCCTCCTCTCTCTCTGCCTGCCTCTCTGTGACCTCCGTTTGTCAAATAAATAAATAAAATTAAAAAAAAAAAAAAGAATGCTGTGAACAACTTCATGCCAATAAATTGGAAAATGTAGATGAAATGGACAAATTCTTTGAAAATTAAATCTTACCAAAACTGACATAAGATAAAAGAGAAAATCTGAATGAATCTGAATATCAATTGGATGCATTATGAAGAATCTTCCTTCAAAGGAAAATCCGGGTCTATTGGTGAATTCTGACAAATATTTAAGAAAAATATTACCAATGCTACAAAAACTCTTCCAGAAAATAGACAAGAAAGGAATGCTTCCCAGTTTGTTTTTTGAGGCCTGATACCAAAACTTGAAAGACATTCGCTCTCTACAAGAGGGAGAGCGGGGAGAGAAGGAAGACTGAAGGCAGTTAAAAATCAATGTCTCCCATGAACATAGATGCGAAAATTCCTAGACAAATATTAGCAAATAAAATCAGGGATATATGAAAAGGATAATACATCATAATTTGCGGGATTTACCTCAGGAATGCAAAGCTGGTTTAACATTGGAAAATCAATGTAATACACCATATTAACAAAAAAGAGAAAAAAAAAAGACAATCTCAGACATCTGTTCATGATAAAAACAACAACAGCAACAAAAAACTTCCAGCAAATTAGGGACAGAAAAGAGCTTCCTCCATGTGAAAAAGGGTATCTGTCAAAAATCTAGAGCTAACAGCATATTTAATGGTGAAATTGAATGTGTTCCCCCTAAGCTTATGAAAAAGGCAAGTATATTTTCACCTTTTGTTTTCAACATCTTTTGGAGATCCTAGTCATTGCATTAACACAAAAGACATAAAAATTGGAAAGTAAGAAATAAAACTTCTATTTGAGAATGACATGATTGTTTAGTAGAAATACTAAAAGAGGTACCTGGCTGGCTCAGCCGGTAGACCATATGACTCTCTATCTTAGGGATGTAAGTTTGAACCCCACTTTGGGTGCAGAGATTACTTTAAAAAAATCTTAAAAAAAATACTGAGGGGGCACCTGGGTGGCTCAGTCGTTAAGCGGCTGTCTTCGGCTCAGGTCATAATCCCAGTGTCCTGGGCTCCAGCCTCCCATGGGGCTCTCTGCTCCGAGGGGAAACCTGCTTCTCTCTCTCCCACACCCCCTGCTTGTGTTCCCTTGCTGTATCTCTCTGTCAAATAAATAAATAAAATCTTTAAAAAAAAATACTAAGGGATCTACAACAAAGTTAGTAACTGGCACTTGCAACTTGACAGGATGCAGGGTTATTATTTCAAAAATCAATTGTAATTTTGTATACCAGCAGCAAACAGTTGGAAAAATGAAATAAAAAAAAAAATTCCACTTACAATAGTATCAAAAACCAAAATGCTTAGGGATGTGTTTGACCAAAGACAAGTCCTGTACCCTGAAAACTGACAATCATCACTGAGAGAAATTCAAGAAGACCTCATAAATGCAGGTGTATACCCTGTCAGCTTGGAAGACTCAGTAGTAGTAGCTTGTCAGTCCCACCCATATTGATATGTAGATTCAACAGTCTCTATAATCCTAGCCGACTTCTTTTTTTTTTTTTTTTTTTAAGATTTATTTGAAAGAAAGAACATGAGCAGGAGGAAGGGCAGAGGGAGAGAGGAAGCAGACTCCTCCATGAGCAGGTAGCCCAGCAAGGGGCTGTATTCCACGACCCTGAGATCATGACCTGAGCCAAAACCAAGAGTCAGAAGCTTAACTGACTGACCCACCCAGGCACCCCTCGCAGAATTCTCTCTTAAATAACAGATTGGGGGGGGGGGTAAAAAAAAGGCAAATTGATACTAAAATTTACATGATGGACCTAGAATACCCAAAGCAATACCGAAAGGAAAAAAAAAAAGTATGTTTAGGACTCGTGCTACTTCAAGATTTACTGTAAAGCTACAGGAATTAAGACAGTGGGATTCTATCATAAGGATCAAACAGTAGGTTACTGGAACAGAATAGAGTTCAGAAATACACTTAAATGGTCATTTAATATTTCATAGAAGCACCAAAGCAATCTAACAGGGTGAGTCTTTGCAAGAAATAATGCTGGAAAAATTGGATATCAATAGGAAGGAAAAAAATTTCAATCATTATCTTGTACTATATACAAAAATTAATATGAGATGGATCATACAGCTAAAGGTAGGAACTAAAATTAGGGGCACCTGGGTGGCTCAGTTGGTTGAGCGACTGCCTTTGGCTCAGGTCATGATCCCAGAGTCCTGGGATGGAGTCCCACATCCGGCTTCCAACTTGGCGGGGAGTCTGCTTCTCCCTCTGAACTTACCTCCTCTCATGCTCTCTCTCTCTCTCAAATAAATAAATAAAATCTTAAAAAAAAACTAAAATTATGAAACTTCTGTAAGAAAACCGAGGACAACATCTTCATGACTTGATAAGCAAAGTTGTTTTTGTTTGTTTGTTTGTTTGTTTTTTAGACCATTCAAGAAAATGAATAGGCAGGCCATAGACTGGGAGACATTATTTGTAAAGAAAACATTTATTTGACCAAGAATTGATACTTAAAACTTCGAAAGAACTCCTATAATTCAAGAGCAAGACAAACAACCAGCCCTATATGAAATGGCTAAAATTCGAACAGACACTTCACAAAGGAAGATAGATAAATGGCCAATGAGCACTTGAAAACGTGCTCAGTATCACTAATTATCAGAAAAATGCAAACTAAAACCAAATTAAAACGAGATACTGCTACATCCCCGCCGGAAGAGCCTAAATTAAAAGTACGGACAACAGCGAATGTGAGCCAGGGCAGTGGACAATATTAACTTTCCTATTTTGTTAGTGGGAGTATAAAATCACATAACCGCTTTGAAATAAAGGTCTGGGAGTTTGGTATGAAACTAAACATACCCCCTACGACCCAGCAATTTTGGTTTTAGATATTTACCCAAGAGAAATGAAGGCATATGTCTACAAAAAGACTAGTATGAGAATGATAATGGCATTTTTCTTTATAAAGTCCCAAACTGGAAACATCCCAGATGATAGTCAACAGGAGGTTGTATAAACAAATTGTGATATATTCACGCAATGAATGGGAACAAACTACTTATTCATGCAACACCATGAATGAATTTCAAAAATATTATGCCGAGTGAAAGACGCTTTAGACAAAAGAGTACATACTGTATGATTACATTTACATGAAGTTCTAAAGCAGGCCAAACTCATCAATGGTGAAAGAAAGAATGGTAATACTGTGGTTCTGGGGGGAGGGGGAGATTGACTAAAGGGGCCTTTCTGGATGATAATAATTTATATTTTGATAGGGTTTTGGGTTATACAGATATATGCATTTCAGAAACTCATTGAATAATGCTGTTAACATGAATGCATTTCACTTTGTGTAAAATTTTCCCTCAAAGAATAAATAGTGAATTTTTGTCAGTGATGGATATACTGAAATGTTTGGGGTGAAATGTAATGAAAGTGCACCTTGCACTGAAATCCATCAAAAGTTGGGGGAGGGGAAATGGGGTTATCGCTGGGTGAAGGGATAGATAAGCGATAAAGCAAATATAGTACAATATTAATTTAGAATATATGTGGTTCCTATATAGGATGTAGATTATGTAATTATTTCAAATAGACTCTTGGGGGATAAAAGTGAATACTAGACAGGTCCAAATCCATCTGTAGCAGCACTATTTGTAACGGTCCTGAAATGGAAACGATTGCTATGCCCATCAACAGGGAAGGGATAAACCAATACTATAACCATCACAGTCTTCATGGAATGAATGGTCTACAGCCATGAGACTCTAAGATGGACGATTGTAGGCAACGGTTGTAGATGACCCTCACCAATACAACGTGAAACTGAAGAAGTCAGATGCCAAAAGGCACAAGTCATTTGTATAATGTACGAAAACAGGCAAAATTAGTCCATGCTATTCAAAGTCTGGACAGTGATTGTCCTTGGGTGGAGTCACGACCGGAAGAGAGCATGACGGGGGCTCCCCGGGTGCCTGACTAGAGTGCAGGTTATATGGGTGTGTGAAAATTCAGTCAGGGATGCACATTTCCCTCTAGATCTGTTACTTAAACAAAAAGTTCAGAGACATTGGTGTTAGACCTCACCACTCTTAAAACGGGTTCCTTAGTCTAGCCCCGCCTCTGGGAATTCTGTGCTACTCATCTTTCTCCCACCTCTTGTCTCCTGTTTCCCAGGCTCTGACATGCCTGTCTTTCTCACCTGCCAGGGAAAACTCAGTGCAGAGGAATTTTGTTCTCAACCCCTTCCCTCGTCTAGGCTCCAGGATGGAGCCAACTGGAATAGGCTCAGTAATGACTGACTTGATCTAAATCGGGGAGCAGGCAGCCTCAAGATAAATTCCTTTGCTTCCTGACAGCAATTGCTGGAGGCATTTTTTTAAAAGCAAAATTTGTTTTCCTTCTACATTGGCGTCTGCATCTTTGCCTTCTACTACCCTCTGTTCATCCCTTCCAGCCTCTTCTCTTTATTTTTATTTATTAATAAAGATTTTATTTATTTGAGATGGAGATTGAGAGAGAACATGAGCAGGGTGAGAAGGAGAGGGACAGACAGACTCCCCGCTGAGGAGGGAGCCCCATGTGGGGCTCACTCTGAGGAGTCTGGGATCATGACCTGAACTAACTGAGCCACCCAGGTGCCGCCAACCCCTGCCTTATCACACCCCTCCCCCACTTTTTTTCTTCATCCTCTTCTCTTTAAAATGATAATGGCAACTTACTCCTTTCACCAAATCTGGGAAGCAGTGACTTGCCTTAAAGATTGTTCTGGTACTTAGGCTCAGGACCAAGGTTCCCTTGGCTGGTAAGTCAACCCCTAGACTCCAGCAAAGTCAGGTTTAGGGGTGGGGGTTTAGATTGCAGGAGGGGAAGGAGAGGTGTTGGGGGGCAGGGGAGCAGGGCACACAATAATAGTGGGAAACAATCCTGGTTCTTCTCTACTTTGCCATCAGTTGAGAAGGCTAGATGAATACACATCTAAACAAAACAAGAGAACTATTTAATTAAGCATTTCCTCTTTTTATCTGATGGGTCAGTTTGCAGTCCTCTTGTTACTTGGCCAATCAGAAGCATCTGACACAATTGATCTCTCTCTCTTCCTTGAACCACTTCTGGGGTTCTTCTTACCTCCCTATCTGTTCCTTCTTAGTCTGCAGTTGGTTCCTCCTCGTCTCTTTTTTTCGAGAAATATTTATTTTTGTGAGAGAGATAAAGAGAGCAAGCCAGAGCAAGCAGGGGAAGGGGCAGAGGGAGAGAAGCAGACACCCTGCTGAGCACGGAGCCCAAGCAGGGGCTCCATCCTAGGACCCTGAGATCATGACCTGAGCTAAAATCTAGATTTGGGTGCTCAACCAGCTGTGCCACCCAGGCACAACCCCCCCCCCCCCCGCCATGTTTTTGACCTCTAAATGTTAGAGTGCCCCAGGGCGTGGTCCCTAGACCTCACCATCCTAGCGACTTTGGCTCTCTGGGTGATTTCACTCAATATTGTGACTTAAAAAATATCATTCACACCCTAGTAACTTCCATATTTGTGTTTCCAGTGAGATCTCTCCCCTGGACTCCACAAACGTTTATTGAACCACCTACTTAGGTAGCTCTTAAATCAGGCATCTCAAACTTATCATATCCAGTACTGAGCTCCAGAGGTCAGTATCTTAATAAATCTTCCATCTTACAGAGGCTCAGGCCAAAAACTTGGGTGTCACTCCTGACTTTTCTCTTTCTCCCACTTCCCATCTTCAATGTGTCAGGAAGTCCTACTGATGTAACTTCAAAACACATCCAGAATCTGCCTGCTGATACCACTGCCTTCTGTCTAAGTCTCCATCATTTCTCACTTGGATTATGAATAGCATCCCAACCTTGTCCCCTTCAGCCTGCTCTCAACACAAACACGAGAGCGACAACATTAAAATGCAAGTCTTCTCAAAACCCTCTGGTGGCTTCCCCTTTCATTCTAAATGAGCACCAACACCTTGACCATGACCTACCTGCAAGGCTCTGGAGTCCTGCCTCTTCTCCTTCACTCTCTCACCTCTTGTGCAACTAGTCTTCCCTCATTTGTTCTACTCCAGCCACACTGGCTCCTTGCCATTCCTTGAACATACCAGGCACACGCCTGCCTCTGTGCCTTCGCAGCTGCCCTTCCATTTCAAATGCCCTTCCCCCGCACGACTTACTGTCATGACCATAGATCTTAAATCTGGTACTACTTTCTCAGTAGGGCCTGCCCTTACCACCCTGCCTAAAACTATATACTTTCTCAGGTATTCTCAATCTCCTTTCTCTGTCTCATTTCTCTTTTTAGCACTTACTGTCACCTACTATACATATAGTTTCATGTATTTATATTCTTTTTTTAAGGTAAGGTCTGTGCCCAATGTGGGGCTCGAACACATGACCCCAAGATCAAGAGTTGCCTGCTCTACCAACTGAGCCAGCCAGGTGACCTCTATATTCTGTAGTATCTGTCCTCCCTCCCTCCACTAGAATGTAGAGTCCATGAAGGTAGGGATTTTTTAATCTGTTTTGTTTGCTGCTGAGTCTCCTAGAACAGGCCTGGCCTATATAGGTGTTTAATATTTGCTACATGAGCGAATGGGTATTTCAGAGTGGTACGAGGAAGTAAGTCAGGTTAGGGAAGGCCAGAGAGGGTTGCAGACATCTCAAAGGAGATAGAATTTTCTTCAGTCTTTGGAGAATGGAGAGTCATCAGAGAGATGAGAACAAAGAATATTGGCATAGTGCTGGAGAGCACTGGTTTTGGAGTCAGTTGGCTTGGGTCCAAGTCACTTATTAGATTTAGATAAGCTAGTCTACTTCTCTGGGTCCCGGTTTCTATGTCTGAAATACCGAGATTCCTCTCTGGGTCTCAGTTTTTGTATCTATAAGAGATTACCATCGCACCTACCTCATTGGTTGCTTGGGTTGTTTTAGGATCTAATTAAAGAACACACATAATGTTTATCAAGGTCAGGGTATTTAGGAAAACTTTGTTCAAAAAGTGCTACTTATTGTGTAAAGCTTAGAATACCTATGAGCTGAGTGAGAATTCATGCCAAGGGCATTATAGAGTATCTCAAACAGGTGACAGAGAGAGGGAAAGAATTGGGCTTGAGCTTTAGGCACAAAAGGAACAGCCCCTCATGTTGTAACAGATTCCCTCTCAGAACTGTCAGTCCCTAGACTCAACCAGTTGGGTTGAACCTAATTCCCGTCCTGCGTTAGTTAAGATGGCGGCTGCTCACAAGAAAAAAGGGAATCAGAATTAGGCACAAACGTGGCACAAGGCCTCTGCTGGGGGACCCAACAGTTCCGAGCTGCCTGTCGCTGATGCAGTCAGAGCAGAGAGACGTGATTCACTCCGATCCTGTCATCGAATTCAGGATTTTGGCCAAGCGCAGGTTTTGGGGTTGGTTAGTGGATTATTTTTTCCCTTCCTGAGTTGAAAGAGTAACTTTGTGTTTCAAAAAGGTCCTTTATGCAGAGAAATTCTGTGGGGAGAGCTTGCTGGGCTCAGTGTGGGATGAACCACCTTTGCTTATGTCTGGGGAGAGAATGAAATCTAGGGCTCCTATTTTCTTTCCCTCCCACCCAGTAAAGATGCAGAGCTGAAAGGTGTCTTTCAGAAGGGCTGGAGACCAGGGAGTGGACTTGTAGGTAAGAGGACACCGTACAGGAGGCCAAAGAAGTGGCTTCTTGTTTGTTAGCATAGGTTTGTGGCAAGGAGGTCTGTGTAGCCCTCCCCCAGAGTACCCGGGATTAAACAGAACAAATAAAACCTCTATTTGTTCATCTCTACCCTGGATTTAGATGGTGCTCTACGGCCAGGGTTCTTGGGATCAGCTGAAACCCAGGCTGATGTTTATTCCCGGGATTGCAAAGAGAGACAAATCCCTCTCTGTCTTTCCATTTTCCAGGCCAAGAGGGCAGGAGACACTTTCAATCAAGCAGGCAGGCAGTGAAGAATGATTTTTTAGGTGCCCACTGTGTCCCCAATGCTGAGCCACCTAAATATAAATAGAAAAAGTACAAAATTCGAGCTCCCGCCCTCAAGACACATAAAACCCAGCTTGCAGGAGGAGGCTTGGTGGGCAAAACAAATTCAAGGGAAATTGTTAACAGACAACAGTGTGAGGTAGTAAGCATGAATCTCGCAAGACGTAAGAGAGGAGGGAGTCGAGTGGGAGGTGGGGGCTCTTTAAGAAGGTTCGTAAGACAATGAGCAACATGGTGACAGAAAGCCTGTGTGTTTTGTTCTCTGCTGTAGCCTGGCACTTAGCATAATGCCGGGGACAGAGTGGGCATTCAGTAAGTATTTGAGGAATGAATGCAGAAGGAGGGGGGTGAGATTGAGAATAAATAGGTGAAGAGGGAGGAGGGCATTCCAGCATGAGGAAAGGCCCAGAGCAATGGCCGGATGTCTTGGTGAGACTGGTTTAACCACAGTGAAGGGTGTGTATGGGGAGTAGTGGGAAATGAGGTTAGATATGGGGCCAGATGGGGGAGGCTGGAAAACCAGGCAGAGAAATTTGGAGTTGAACATTCCTTCACTCCTTCATCAAGCTTTTACCGAATGGGGACCATGTGCTAGGCAAGGGAAGGCAGGGGGATATAAAGATGAATTAGAAGGTATTCTATCTGCTGGGATCAGTAGAATATCTGCACTTTATTATTTTAACTGTGATAGTCATGGAATGAATGAAATAGTTTGACATTCTAGTCCCAGTTTGGCTGCAAGAAATTCAGGCCATGTCCATCTTGCTCAATTCAACTGAGACTGTTAAAATGTATATTAGACATCTAAGGCTAAGGAATTGGACTTCAAAAGGGACAGCAGTGGGCTCAACCTGGTAGACTGAGCTGGTTCTCCCTTTCTCTCCCTCTGTGTTCCTCATGGGTGGTCTCTCACCTCTGCCCCTTTATGTATGCTCCATTCCCCTGCTTCCCTTTCTTACTAGAACTGTAGTTGGTGCAAGCTTGACACCCTAATACAATACCCTCTTGCTCCAGAGCCAGCCATCTCCATCTGTGCTCTCTGAGCCCATTAGGTCAGACTTTGGAAGAAACAGAAGCTGATGGGCTCAGTTCAGCCTCTGGATGGATACTCCTGGGTCAGGTGATCACTCAGAGCCAATCAGCTGTGGTCAGAAGGCCAATCATTTGATGAAAGCATGGCAGCCTAACCCTACGGAACTGCAGATAAAGGCCAATGTCAAAGTAGGGGTATGGATGGGAGGGCAGCGATAGACAAGCCTAATTGCTGCTGGTTAGCCATGCAGGGAACAAATCAATTCAGCTGGTGGTGGTGGTAAAGGGAGAAGGCTATGAGACATAAGCAGAGCCTGATTGAAAGGTCTGACTTATTCTTAGAGGGTAAAAAAAAAAAAAAAAAAAGGACTTACCAGCTGGGGAGGAAAGCAGTATTTTAAAGCAGTTAGAGGGGGATGCATGGCTGGCCCACTTGGTTGTCTGCCTTCTGCTCAGGTCACAATCCCAGGGACCTGGAATGGAGTTCTGCATCAGGCTGCCTGCTCAGTGGGGGATCTCTTTCTCTCTCTGCCCCTCCCCCCTATTGGTGACCCGTTCCTGTCTCTTTCTCTCTCCCTCAAATAAATAAATAAAATCTTGAAAAATTGATTTAAAAAAAAAAAAAAAGGTAGACCGGCTGTGGTCCATAGGAAGAACTGAAATAGTCAGAAACTGAAGGGACCCAGACCAGGAAGAAAATTTTTGCCTGAGGGCACCTGGGTGGCTCAGTCAAACAACCAATTCTTAGTCTCAGCTCAGGCTTTCATCTTAGGGTAGTGAGTTCAAGCCCCACACTGGGCTCCATGCTCAGTGTGGAGCCTACTTAAAAAAAAAGAAAAGAAAACTTTTGGGGTGCCTGGGCGGCTCAGTGGGTTAAAACTTCTGCCTTTGGCTCAGGTCCTGATCCCAGGATTCTGGGATCGAGCCCCACATGGGGCTCTCTGCTCAGTGGAGAGCCTGCTTCCTCCTCTCTCTCTCTGCCTGCCTCTCTGCCTGATTGTGATCTCTTTCTGTCAAATAAATAAATAAAATCTTTATAAAAAAAGGACAAAGAAAAGAAAACTTTTGCCTAATCTGGAATAGAGCAGTTTAGAGATAGCAATTTTTTTTAAGTAGCCTAACTTTAATTTATTATTATTATTATTATTATTATTATTTTTTTTTTAGGGCAGAGTCTGCTTCTTATTTATTGCCATAACCCTGTCCTCACAGCTAGGCTCAGAGAAGAAATTCACGACACATTTCTCAGAATGAATTGAATTCCCCTGCAATCCAGACAAACAACTAAACATACGGCTATTTGTATTCTGATAGAGACAGAGCCAGGACCAGAAACACGTAACAAAACACAAAAATCAAAATATGACTTTTCTGATTCCTGATGGAGGGCTCGGGTCACTGAATGCAGGCTTGGTGAGAAGCAAAAATGCAGCAGAAGGAGTCTGGGCCAAGCTGGCTGGCAAAGGGCTAGATGAACAGATAGCACTGTGCCCAGTGGCTCAGAGGCAGATCAAAGCCGGCTTCCCCAGCACAGGCAGCAAGCGTGGCAGGAATCTGGGAGACCTCTCACCCAGTCCCCCACCCGTGCTCACAGATGGAAAGCCACACCATTAGTGGTCACACCTTGGAGCACTGCCAGCACACAGGCATCTGTGACGGATCTTTTATAGCCTAGTGTACAGCTCTCTCCAGAGAGGCACAGCTGTGCTGCCAGTGAGCCGTAGGATTTCGGGCCAGACCACCGAGAGTCACAGCCCACGTCTGCCACTGGGACAAGTTGCCTAACTACTTAACGACTTTGTGTCTCAGTTTCCTCATTTGTAAAAGAGGGATAATAAACTCTGTTAGAGGGTCGAGGAGACGATTCAATGAGATAATTCTGCAAAGCAATTAAAACAGTGCCTGGTACATTGCAAGCAATCATGATTACTGTAATTGGTACCAAAAAACTAGACTGCAGAGAAGAGCTTTCCATCCAGGAAGGCCCTGGAGCTCATTTCAGCCCACATAACCCACCTATTAGTGGCTATGGCTTCTACCCTGTGGCCTAACACTCATCCCTCCTTTCTTCTGGGAACAGATCTCTCATTGGTCTAGAACAGCCATAGAAACTAAGTCAGGCCAATCAGAACTCTTCCCTAGGATTTTTCTAACTGGATCTTCCAGTGGGTAGAAAAGAGAATGCCACCACTACTCACCACCCATCCTTTTACCCCACTTTTGGGGTTCAGATAGTAAGTTTTAAGTTTTATGTCAAAATAATGTAGATTCTTATGGTCTGCATTACTTTGTTTTTAATGAAGAACATTCGTGAAGGGGCGCCTGGGTGGCTCAGCTGGTTAAGTTCCCTCTCCCTCTGTCCCTCCTACCGACTCGTGCCCTCTCTCTCTCTCGCTCACAATTTCTCTCTCAAATAAATAAAATCTTTAAAAAAAAAATCAGAAAATTGAGGATGCTCTATAGCCATTAAGTTGTTCCTATCTTGGACCATTTGAAAAAGAGCAACGTAGGGGCAAATGTATGTATGTATGTATGTATGTATGCATGCATGTATTTTAAAAGATTTTATGTATTATTTGAGAGAGAGCAAGATAGTGCATAGGAGCGGAGATGGGGGAGGGAGGGAGAGGGAGAAACAGACTCCCCGCTGAGAACAGGGCCCATGTGGGGCCCTGAGGTCATGACCTGAGCCAAAGTCAAACACCTCACTGACTGAAGCACTCGGATGCCCCTAGGGACAACTTTTTAAAGTTTTGTCATAAATTTTTAGGCTCTTCAGAGGTTTGAGTGAATTTGCACCAAGTGTTGCAAACCCCAGTGCTGTAGCTAATATTGATGAGTGAAGTTGATGGTTGTGTGTGAGGCAGGAGGGAGTGATGGGGACTATGGCAAAGTGCCAAGTGCTTGGTCCCTCTAAGAGAAGCTTCTTCCACTCAGCCCGGGCCCATTCTTTCCATGTGTGCATATGGGACAGAGTTGCCAGATCCTATGGTTTTGAAGGGATTCCAGCATTTAGAATGTTTATTTATTTTTTATTTTTTTTAATATTTTATTTATTTATTTGATACAGAGAAAGAGTGCACGAGTAGGCAGAGTGACAGGCAGAGGGAGAGAAGAAGTAGTCCCTGCTGAGCAGGGAGCCCGACACGGGACTCGATCCTAGCACCCTGGGGTCATGACCTGAGCTGAAGGCAGATGCTTAAGCAACTGAGCCACCCAGGTGCCCCGGCATTTAGAATGTTTAATGTGAAATTCTAAACTTTGGACATTGGCTATGAGTTTGATTAAAAAAAAAAGGGGGGGGTGTGTAGGTAGGGTGACTAACTGTCCTGGTTTGCCTGGGACTAAGGAGTTTTCTGGGATGTGGAACTTCTGTTGCAAATCAGGACAAGTTGGTCACCCTATGTGTAGGCCAGAAGAACTCGTGTGAGATTTCTGGCTCACACACTCTCGCTTTACTTGCACACAATCCAGTGAGGTAGCTAAGCAAGGAACATATGTCCCCCAGACCCCAGACCCTCACCGCAAGGAGGAAGATGCATTGTTATTCCCACTTCAGAGAGATTACAAGCCCCTACAATGAGTGTGAGGCCCAGAGTCCATCTCTGAGGCATTCCCGCAGCTCCCTGTGTGGGCCTGGCCTTACGTGATCAGTAGGATTCAGGCTTCTCCCTGCTACGTCCAGCCACTCTGTGGCTGAAAACTTTTCTCTCTGCTTGGAGAGGGCAGGGCCTTCTAGACAGTCAGGAGATGAAGGGGGTATTCCCTTAATTCCTCTTCTTTAGGCTAAAAGGCTTCATTTATAATTACATTCCATACAGTGAACCTGGACCTGGTCTGTGCTTATGAACGGGGAAACTAAAGGCTCAGGGTAGGGAGGCAACTTGCATAAAGCCACAGCACGCAGTGATAGAGACTCCCCTCCAGTGGCTTGCTTGCTAGCTAGCGGGGTACCAGGTCTCTCTGTCAGGGAAAGGGAAGGGGACTGACATTTGCCGACTCCCTGCCTGCGTCTGGGACCCCGGCTGGGCTCTCAGAAGCCTTCCTGATGCCAGACAGAATTCTGAGGGAAGGACTGCAGTCCCGGGCCCCGTGCCCTTTCCAGGCCACCACCCTGCCAATCCAGGCGTGCCGGGAGGGCGTTTGGAATTGCCAGCTTGTCATTGCACAAAGGGAGGGGTGTACAGCTCAGAAGAGAGTGAAATAATAAGGGTCACAAATGGGCTCCCTCTCCACGGGGCTCAGCAGGTGTCGGTGGCTCTGTGGGTGGGTTCCAGGGAGAGACAGGTCCACCCCCTCGTGAAATCGTTCTCTGATGAGATGATGCATGTTAAGTGAACTATAAACTTTTTAAGAGTGCATTCCTTACCCACTCATAAACATGAGGAACCATTCCCTTTGGGAAAGCTAATATTCCTGAGGCAACAGAGTACTGCCAGCCTAGAGGGACCCCACTAGGATTTCCTCGTGACCAGAGGACTGACTTCTTGTAAGGGAGCCAAAATTAGAAAGAAAGTGAGGTTTGGGTTTTATCTGTGGCTTTAGCCCATACGCCTAGATGTCGCTGACCCCTTTTAACAGGGTGGCAGAAAGCCAGCATTACCTCAAAGTTACAAGCAGGAAGTTGGTGTTTTGTTAGGTCTGAGTTCAAATCCTACCTCTCCCGCTTATCTGGTGGGTGATGTGGGAGACAGGCTCCCAAAACATGCTGGCCTTCTGATTTGCCCTGGGAATGAGCTGGCAATATTGTAAGGATTAAAAATGAGATGATGGGGTGCCTGGGTGGCTCAGTGGGTTAAAGCCTCTGCCTTCAGCTCAGGTTATGATCCCAGGGTCCTGGGATCTAGCCCCACATCAGGCTCTCTGCTCAGCAGGGAGCCTGCTTCCTCCCCTCTCTCTGCCTGCTTCTCTGCCTACTTGTGATCTCTGTCATGTAAATAAATAAAAATCTTTAAAAAAAAAATGATGATCCACACTCTTCATATGACCCCGTAATCCCACTCCTATATATTGATCAATGAGAAATGAAAACGTACGTTTACACAAAAACCAATATATGAAAGTCTATAGAAATTCTACTGATAATTGTCCCAAACTGCAAACAACCCTAATGTCCTTTGGCCGATGAACGGATAAGCAAGCGTGGTACATCCATACAGTCGAACGCGAGTCTGCTAAGTGAAAGGAGTTAGACACAAAAAATTACATACAGCATGATCCCTTTACATGACATTCTGGGGGGACTAAAACTATCAGGACAGAGAACATATCAGTGGCTGCTAGGGGCTGGGGGCTGGGGGTGCAGATGGGGTGGCTAAGGGCTGGAGATGGGGGTGGAGGAAGGCTGAAGAGGGGCATGAGAGAACTTGTTCTTTTTTTTTTTTTTTTTTTAAAGATTTTATTTATTTATTTGTAAGAGAGAGAGAGTGAGAGCGAGCACAGGCAGACAGAGTGGAAGGCAGAGTCAGAGGGAGAAGCAGGCTCCCTGCGGAGGGCAAGGAGCCCGATGTGGGACTCGATCCCAGGATGCTGGGATCATGACCTGAGCCGAAGGCAGCTGCTCAACCAACTGAGCCACCCAGGCGTCCGGAGAACTTGTTCTGTGTCTTGATTGTGGTAGTGGCTTCGCTCCACGACTGTGTGCCTTTGTCCCAACTCACGAAAGGTGACTTTTTAAAAATGTGAAAACAGGGGTGCCTGGGTGGCTCAGTGGGTTAAAGCCTCTGCCTTCAGCTCAGGTCATGATCCCAGGGTCCTGGAATCGAACCCCACATTGGGCTCTCTGCTCAGTGCCCCCCCTCTTCTCTCTGTGCCTGCCTCTCTGCCTACTTGTGATCTCTGTCTGTCAAATAAATAAATCATCTTTTTTTTTTTTTAAAGTGAAAACAAAGGAAAAGGGCCCAGGTCATTCAGTTCCTCCCCAGAAGAAAATACCTATGGACCCCTTTTCACTGAAGTGTTGGTAACGATGTGCTCTTCTCTGCAGCATCTCTACTTTTGTGAAAAGAGCCTGCAGCTTGTGTAGAGAAAGAAGGGTGGTGGGTTGTGTGTCTGTGTGTATTTGTATTTATTTGTAAATATAAGAAGAAACTCGGGAAAGATACACAAGAAGCTAATAACAGCAGTCAGTGTGGGGGTGCAGGCATATGGGGACCCCGTAGGAGGAAGACTTTTTAAAAAATAACTTCCGTGTGTGTATATGTGTGCTTGTGTGTAATACACTCACATGGTTCAGAAATTATATAATAACATATATAATGTTTATTGTAACCATTATATAATTTTTGAGCCATGTGAATGTATTACACATACAGACATTACATTATTTTTAAAAATCAAAAAGATTTACAAGGCAGAGAAATGCTTACTGCCTAAGCATGACTCTGCCCTGGTGGAATCTGCGAGGGGGCGGTGTTCTGTGGCGGCCGCTGCCGAGTCACAGGAGCTGGCTTCCCGGGCCCTGCACCACCTACCCTGTTAATAGCCCCAAGGCAAGCCTTGGCTCCTTGAGGAGGTGGGCTCCTGTTCTCCCGGAGGGAGCAGAATGGTAAACACCCTCCCTGTCCTCTGGATTTCGCCCTCTTGGGCCTCCCACTGGCTTAAATTCCTTCTAGTCTTTCACCAGGGAGTAGGATTTCACCTGGCCTTGCCCCCGCCCCCCTGGGGGGGGGTGTCACTACAGGCCTAAAGTCATACTTTGGTGTACATGTCTGCGATCAGCCCCAGACCCTTTCCCAGGCCTTTCCCAGGCACAGATTTAGGAAGACAGCAAGCAGACCACCTAAGCTTGTAGTGTGTGGCCCACACAAGGACCCCAGGCCCCTGAAATAAAGGGCAGTGGAAAGACATGGCTTAGTACTTCCCAGTCTGCTCTGGTGAGGACCTCGGTGAACGTTCTGGGAAGGACAGGGGCCTGCCACGTTTCAGAGGACAGGCTCTGGAGTTCAGCTTAACTGGAGGCTCAACTCTCACCCTCTTCCTAGGTGTGAGCCCCTGGCCAAGGAGTTAGCCCCTCTGTGCCTCAGTTTCCTCATTTTTGAAATGAGAACGCTGCTCACACCTGTGTTGAGTAGGCAGCGATGAAGGCAAAAGGAGATGATGTGTGCCCATAGGCGACACTTGGAAAGATGCACCTTCCATACTCAGCAGCCAGGAGCCCTTCTCAGCCAGGGCTGCCTGGACCAACGCAAGGCCACACACGCGATTCAGGGGAAAGGGTGACAGACACAGGGGCAGCGACATGGAACAATACCGAGAATGAAAGCAGGGTGGTGGTGGGGCTGACTCACTGGATGACTCATTTCCTTGCCCAGGGATGTTCTGAGCATCCACCGAGAGCCACTCCTCACCCTCCTCACACCCTCTGTTCCCTTTTTGCGGGGAAGCCCCCCCCCCCCCCCGCCCCCAGAAGATCGCCCCGCCCCCACAGACAGCGGGGAGCAGGATGCTCAGACCTTCCCCTTCTCCCCAGGGCCACAGGAGAGGGCGGCCAGCTAGAAAATCCTTTTTTCAACCTACAAAATAGCAGTCCCCACATGATGCATTTTGAGAAAGAACAGGTTTTGCCCTGGCAAAGAGGAGAGAATCTAGACTCATTTTGCCCTTTTCCAGATTATAACAGGGAACCCTGCACCCCATAGAACATGAGGGAAACACAGAAAAGTGTAAGGAAGCTGAGAAAGTCACCCATAATCCTGCCATTTAGATTCAGTCATAGTGATGAGTTTGGTATTTTTCCACTCTGGTTTTTTTTTTTTTTTTTTACTCTGCATTTTTTTTCATCATACAGTCAAATTTATATTGTTTACATCAGCGCTATTGAAAAGGAATATGTGAACCACAAATGTGAGCCACACGTGTCATTTTAAATGTCTTGGTAATGTCCTTAAAGAAGAATGAACACAGAGAGGAAAAATTACTTTTAACATTATATCTTATTTCATGCGGTAGACCCAAGCTATAATCGTTTCTTCATTTTCTCACTATTAACATTATTTTTAAAGTTTATTTATATTTTTAGTAATCTCTATATCCCATGTGGGGCTTGAACTCACGACCCTGAGATCAAGAGTTGCACACACTGCCAACTGAGCCAGCCAGGTGCCCCTCACTATTAAAATTATTCATGTGATATTTTACAATCTCTATGAGTCTTTGAAATCTTTCTTTTTCTACATTGTAGCATATCTCAATTCAGACTAGCCACATTGGGCTGTGGTTACCATACTGGACAGCACAGCTCTATACAATTTATACCTTGCTTTTCTTTTCTTTCTTTCTTTTTTTTTTTTTTTTAAGATTTTATTTATTTATCTGACAGACAAAGATCACAAGTAGGCAGAGAGGCAGGCAGAGAGAGGGTGGGAAGCAGGCTCCCCACCGAGCAGAGAGCCTGATGTGGGGCTCGATCCCAGGACCCTGCAATCATGACCCAAGCCGAAGGCAGAGGCTTAACCCACTGAGCCACCCAGGCACCCCTCTACCTTGCTTTTTATTCTTGTTTAAATTATATCCTAGGGGCGCTTGGGTGGCTCAGTGGGTTAAAAAGCCTCTGCCTTGGGCTCAGGTCATGATCCCAGGGTCCTGTGATGGAGCTCCAAATCAGGCTCTCTGCTCAGCAGGGAATCTGCTTCCTCCTCTCTCTCTGCCTGCCCCTCTGTCTTCTTGTGATCTCTGTCTGTCAAATAAATAAATAAAATCTTAAAAAAAAAAAAAATATATATATATATATATATATATATATATATATATATATATATATATATATCTATCTATCTATCTATCTCCTAGGGGCTCCTGGGTGGCTCAGTTGGTTAGGCATGTGCCTTTTGCTCGGGTCATGATCCCGGAGTCCTAGGATCAAGTCCCAGGTCAGGCTCTCTGCGCAGCAGAAGCCGACTTCTCCCTCTTCCCTCCGCTTGCTGCTCTCTCCACTTGTGCACACTCTGTCTGTGTCAAATAAATAAATAAATAAATACTCTTTTTAAAAAAATTGTATCCTAGGTATTTCCTCATATCATAAAATATCTTTTGACAAAAATAACTTTTAAGAGTTGAAATAACATGTACTTTCTACCTAATTCCAAAGGTAATATATTTATTTCTGTCTTACTTTTTGTTTTGTGTCTCCTCACTCAGGGATGATTTGGGGTAGCCCTATGATACAATTACCTCTAGACTGTTTTCTCGGCGGATATTCAGAATTGAGCAAGAAATGGAGGCATACAGTGTGTTCTTTTGTACAAACCACTCTTTTCACTTAATGATACATTGTGAACATACAAACAGGGAAAATGGCAGTGTTACCTTTGAGCCTCTGCCGAGAGCCAGGCGTGCTCAAACACCTGCTCTCATCTCTGTGGAGGGAAGGGGGGCATTTCCGTCCCCGGTTCTCAAAAGTCGAAATGGGGGCTCAGAAAAGTGACGTGGTTTTCACTCCTGCAAAGCTGGGATTTCAACCAGATCTTCTGATTTCATCTCCAGAGCCTTTCATTTCACCATATGGACTCCTTCTGGAGGGAGGCAGGCAGGAGACCC
Source organism: Mustela lutreola (assembly GCF_030435805.1). NCBI lineage: Eukaryota > Metazoa > Chordata > Mammalia > Carnivora > Mustelidae > Mustela > Mustela lutreola. The sequence goes on along the minus strand of NC_081305.1, from coordinate 16,383,547 downwards.
AAGACATGCCAAAGAAGCAATTTACAAATTAACTTTTGGAGTACAATTCTCAGTAACTTGGGACCGTCCCTGCACATAGGTTTGCCTAGTCACCTCCATAATCACCCGGGCTTGTCCTCGCCCCCTTGCATGCACATGCCCATAGACCTGCCACCTTCTTGGGGACACCCTTCCCCCTCCAGGTTTCTCCTTCTCGGTAACTTCTAAGAGAATTCTGAGAGTTCCTGGAAGTCGTTGCTCATCAGTACGACTGACATGGGGCGAGGGGGCTGTTCTTTGCCTTTTAAGTGGTTGGCCATGTCCCTGACCTCTGCCTGTAGATGCCAGTGGCATCGCCAACCACTCCCACTGCACAAGTGTCTGCAGACGTGGCCAGATGTCTCTGGGGGAGAGGGGAGCATGAAGATTGCCCCTGTTGGAGAATCATTACTCTAAGTATTAACAGATGGAAGAGTCTTTCTGAAACCCGTCATTTGATGTAACCCAGAGTACAGATAAGGCAATTATTTCCCATACGGCCTGCCATCCTCCCAGAGAAAGGAATCCTTTCTCTCCCCCAGTGAGTCTCCAGTATCTTCCTCTAATAAGCACTCAGCAGATGTGTGCACAATGAAGGATGCTGGTGTTGTGCTGTGTGGTACCTTACATGACTGGGGTGAATGCACCTAATACACGCCCCAGATAATGGGGCCATTGCAGAGCCTTTTTTCCTGGAATTCTATGCCTTTCTGTTTCTGATATTCAATCTGTTATATCTTAAGTTTTTTTTTTAAGATTTTATTTATCATTTATTTGGTAGAGATCACAAGTAGGCAGAGAGGCAGGCAGAGAGAGAGAGGAGGAAGCAGTCTCCCTGCTGAGCAGAGAGCCCGATGCAGGGCTCCTTCCCAGGACCCTGGGATCATGACCTGACCCAAAGGCAGAGCAAGCCAGGAGCCCCTCAATCTGTTGTTTCACTCCTGCAAAGCTGGGATTTCAACCAGATCTTCTGATTTCATCTCCAGAGCCACCCACTGAGTCACCCAGGAGCCCCTCAATCTGTTGTTTCTTAGGCCAGAGAATGATATGCAATCTTAGCATTTATGTTCCTGACTATCGTGATTACATTTGGATGGTGCCCATATGTCCCATGCTAGATGGATAAATATTTCTATTTTTTTCTGTGTTTTTTTTTTAATGATTTTATTTATTTATTAGAGAGAGAGAGAGATGAGCAGACTCCCATTGATTGAGGGGCCCGATGCAGTGCTCAATCCCAGGACCCTGAGATGATGACTCGAGCTGAAGCCACCCAGGCACCCTGAGACTGACAAATATTTGTATGAGGCAAATAAACAATTTTTTTAATTTTTATTTTTTTAAAATTTTTTATTTTTTTATTTTTTTTTTTTTTAAAGATTTTATTTATTTATTTGACAGAGAGAGATCACAAGTAGGCAGAGAGGCAGGCAGAGAGAGAGAGAGGAGGAAGCAGGCTCCTGCTGAGCAGAGAGCCCGATGCGGGACTCGATCCCAGGACCCCGAGATCATGACCTGAGCCGAAGGCAGCGGCTTAACCCACTGAGCCACCCAGGCGCCCCTAAAATTTTTTATTTTTTATAAACATATATTTTTATCCCCAGGGGTACAGGTCTGTGAATCGCCAGGTTTACACACTTCACAGCACTCACCAAAGCACATACCCTCCCCAATCAAATAAACAATTTTTAACTTTTACATTAGATGCCATCTTCTGAGCATACCATAGTCAGCTGTTTTTCTAATTTGGGGCATTTAGATTGTTTCCAAATTTTCTCATTTTAAATAACACTGTAGGGGTGCCTGGGTGGCTCAGTGGGTTAAAGCCTCTGCCTTCGGCTCAGGTCATGATCTCAGGGTCCTGGGATCAAGCCCCGCATTAGGCTCTCTGCTCAGCAGGGAGCCTGCTTCCTCCTCTCTCTCTCTCTCTCAGCCTGCCTCTCTGCCTACTTGTGATCTCTGTCAAATAAACAAACAAAATCTTAAAAAAAAAAAATAACACTGTAGTGAACATCTTTGAGTCTGTATCTCTGCTTTACTTTATTTAAGAAAAAAAAAATCAATACCCCAACTATGAAATCTGAAAGAACAAATCCCTTCTTATTTAGCCCATAGACCTTTTTTTGCTGAGTTTTATACCTGGAAACTCCTTCTCTGTTTCAGAAAACAAATTTCCAATATTAACTGAACTAATAAAATTTCATTAAATTCAGCTCAGGTTGACCTCCATCTTTGTGAATATAATTAGAGTTGTGGTTTTGTAAACAAACTTGTCTATCACTTTAACTTTTTTTTTTTTTTTTTAAGATTTTACGTATTTATTTGATAGAGAGAGCAAGCACAAGCAGAGGGGAGCAACGGGCAGAGGGAAAGGGTAAAAGCAGCCAGCCTGCTGACCAGAGAGCCTTATGCAGGACTGGATCCCATGACCCTGGGATCATGGCCTGAGCCCAAGGCAGACAGATGCTTCACTGTCTGAGCCACCCAGGTGCCCCTCACGTTAAGTTTTGAGCCTTAATTTCCCCCTCTTAAATGGGAGTAATTATAGTAGGAGCTTCAGAGTTTTTCATGGATTAAGTGAGTGAATGCATGCAGAGTACTTGGAACCTATTAAAAATAATAAAAAAGGTATAGTAAAGTGTTAATGGTAATGTTCCAGGTGGTGGGTAATATGAGTGTTCCTTGTGACATCCTTTCAAATCATGTATATGTTTGAAAATTTTTTTTAGGTGTTAGGAAAGATAACTTCATAAATAAATGTTAGTTGGTATTACAGTTATTTACTAAAGAGAGAATGGGGCAAATCTTAGTGAAAGTCAGGTCCAATGTAAACACATCATACCAAGCCTGAAATGTGGAATCTGTTCCTTGGGTGCCACATCAAATGTATTTAGCTCTGCCTGGAGTGTAGAAAAGTATGACCAGAATTTGAGTGAGTGCTGGAAAGGACTGTTGGTTTTTATTTTACCATCTGGTCTCAGAATATAAACCACAGTATGGGGATAGCATATGCTGTAGGAGTGATTTTTTTTTTCAAGTTTAAGAGATTAAAAAATATATATAGTTTGTTTGCACAGTTACTTTGAAACATTTAAAAAAACATCTGTTTGAGAATCAAACACATCTGCATTAGAATCTTCCTCAGCTGCTAAGTAGTTGTGTGACATTTAGGTAAGGGACCTCTCCTCTTTGGGGCTCTGTGTCCCCACCTGTGACAAGGGGATGGTGAGAGTCCATCCCTCACAGAGGGATGTGAGAAATGAATGAGAGCTCATCGAAGTGCTCATGCTGGGCTGGGCACAGGTTTAGGCTAATACCCAGTGTCCTGTCCTCCTTGCTAAGGGGCAGCACAGTTTGTTTTGCCAGTGAATTATCCAGAATGCGGCTTTGCTAATTTAACCAAAGGTGAATTTTCTGCTAGGAAGGTCACCCAGGGCTGGGGATCCTGAACTGCCCACAGGCCGGTGTTGAAAACCTCAGCGTATTGTTGTTGCAGTTTCCTCCTATTCAGAGCTGCTGCACGTGGTGACCAGCTTTATGATTCACTGAGATCCCTCCCAGAAATTTCACTTTGACCTTAAATGTGTGAAAATTCCATTCCTGGCAAGCGAAGCACATTGCTTTGGGGGAAGAGAGCTGAACATATTTTGTGTTTTGAATCCTGCTATCGGTGAACACGAGCGGACCCAAAATCTGTGCCATCATCAGCAGACATCGGGCTTGCTGTAACGAATGATGAAATGCTCTGTGCGTGTGTTTCCTGATGTTTCAGAGTACACCCCTGTTCCCATCCCTCACCACGGGCAAAGCAAAACACAGTCCGAATCATACTCACTGTATTCCACAACAATCGTGGCTATGACCGGCCTCACCATCCTGTTGGCATAGGAGAGAGGGAAAGAGGAGGGTTGGTGCTGGTCCCTGTGGAGCCTTAGTGCCAATGAAAGGAGCCCCCACCCTCCAACCAGATGTGGCCCTTGTCAGAGCATGTGACCTGGAAGCACAGAGCAGGCCGGGACTCTCCTCATGAGCTCAGTGCTCTTGTGTGGGGCACAGCCTTGGGGACTCCGGGAACAGCATGGAGTTTGGAGTTAGGTGGTCTGCTTTGAGTCTAGCCCCAGACATTTATGAGGGACCCTGAGCCAACTCCTTACCAGCTCTGAGCCTCCGTTTTCTCATTTGAGTGTAACGTCCATTTCATATCCTTGTTCAAAAGGTTTAAGGAGGTACAATATTTTAAAACTATGTGTGTTTGAATAAATGTAAAAAAATGCCTGAAAAAACATGGAGCTATTAAAAGTGGTTAGAATTTAGGGACAGAATTACAAGGCCCCCGTTTTTGTTATTGTTTGTTTGTTTATTATTTAATTATTATTTTTTTTAATTTTATTTATTTATTTGTCATAGAGAAGCGAGAGCAAACACAGGCAGACAGAGTGGCAGGCAGAGGCAGAGGGAGAAGCAGGCTCCCCGCCAAGCAAGGAGCCCCATGTGGGACTCGATCCCAGGACGCTGGGATCATGACCTGAGCCGAAGGCAGCCGCTTAACCAACTGAGCCACCCAGGCGTCCCTATTTAATTATTTTTTTAAAGTAGGCTCCAGGCCCAGCATGGAGCTCAGCACGGGACTTAAACTCGCAACCCTAAGATCGAGACCTGAGCTGAGATCGAGAGTCAGCCATGTGCCGCTGTTTGTTAGTTTATTACTTTTTAAATAACAATATTATTTGGGAATGATTTAAGATTTATAGAAGACACGTAAAAATAGCACAGAGTTTTGTTTTGGGGTTTTTAAAAAAATATTTTATTTATTTATTTGACAGAGAGAGAGAGATCACAAGCAGGCAGAGAGGCAGGCAGAGAGCCACCCAGGTGCCCTAGCATAGAGGTTTTTTGTTTTTGTTTTTGTTTTTAAGATTTTATTTATTTATTTGACAGACAGAGATCATAAGTAGGCAGAGAGGCAGGCAGAGAGAGAGGGGGAAGCAGGCTCCCTGCCAAGCAGAGAGCCTGACGCAGGGCTCGGGCTCGATCCCAGGACCCTAGGATCATGAAGGCTTTAACCCACGGAGCCACCCAGGAGCCCCAGCACAGAGTTTTCTTCCACTCTTTATCCAGTTTCCCCTCTTGTTAACATCTTGCATGACCATGGAACATTTGTCAGAACTAGAAACAAAACTAAGAAACATATCTTGGTACATTACTATTAAACTGTGGACTTTATTCAGACTTCACTGGTTTTTCCATAATATCCTTTTTCCATTTTGGGATCCTGTACCTGCATTTACCTGTATCACTTTTGAATTTATATATAAAATATTTATATACCTACATAATAAATAGATATTTCCCTATATGTGAGAATAAAAGAGACTATACATATATTTTCTACATTTATTATATATTATAGTATATATTTTTTATAATTATATATATTATAATATAATATAATATAAACTATGTTCTACATATATACATATATGTATACATTATAATATAATGTTATGTTATGTTATATTATATATTCTTTGGTTGTTTCTGAATGTAAGGGAAAAAGGAGATCAACAAGAGATTGGAGAATGGGGGCGCCTGGGTGGCTCAGTCGGTTAAGCATCTGCTTTCAGCTCAGGTCATGATCCCAGAGTCCTAGGATCGAGTCCCACATCAGGCTCCCTGGGAGCCTGTTTCTCCCTTTCCTGCTCCCCCTACTGTGCTCTTTCTCTGTCGAATGAATAAATAAAATCATCAGGAAAAAATCTTTAAAAAAAATAGAGAGAGAGATTGGAGAATGACTGCAATGACTATCTATGTAACTTTGAGCCAGATGCTTTCCCTCTCTAGGCCTTAGCTTCCTTATCTATAAAATGAACGGGTAGGGTCAGTGGTTGCCAGGACCCCTCTCTCGCAGTCCAGGCCCACTATTCTCTAGATGAGAAAAATAAAATGAAGACGTTAAAGTAAACACAATTTTCAAAATATTAAAAATAGATACCTTAGCTCCAAGGAGTCCCTTTCGGCCTCATTAAGGAAAGGAATGGTTAAAGACCTGATTACATCTTCCAGTGGGGGACTCCCAACTACCATGGCCCCTGGGGAGGGAGGTATTTGGTGATCTAACAAGTCTCTTCCATTTCTCTCTACTGGGTTTATTTTTGTTGTAATGGAGTAGAGCAGAGGGAGATTTTGTTCAAATTCTTGAACAAAGGAGAGATGTAAATCCTGATTCTCATTTTGCTTTATTACTTATGACCCCCAGATCTCTGATGAAAGACAGGACCTGTAGCTGGCCTCCATTTTTTTTTTTTTTTTTTAAACCAGCTGGTTTAGTCTTAAGTTCATGGCCACCAGCCTAAACTGTGCCAGTGCCAGTTCAGTGAACCTTAGGTAGTAAGTGCTGAAATGGATAATTATGCATCTAAACCCCCTTACCTTTCTTAGAGAAACCTGATATCTCTGGACTTGAACATCTGACTTCCTTTGCCCCAGACCATTGGCATGGACTTATTTATTCAGAACCATGTCCCTGGCAGGCAAATTCTGTCCATGTTTGGCTAACAGAGCAGACAGTATTGTCACATCACCAGGAAACACCCCTCATCTACCCTTCAAAAATTAGCTCAAGCTCTTGGTGAATGTTTTCAAAGCACCCCACTTTCCCAGCACTGCATGCAGTTTAATTACTTGTTATAATTTGATTAATGTGTCTCTTTCCCTGTGGTGGTCAATGGGGGCAGTTTTGTTCCCCAGGGGACATGTGGCAATGTCTGAAGACATTTCTGGTTTTCATACTGGAGGGTGGGTCCTGCTGGTCTTTAGTAAGCAGAGGCCACGGATGCTGTTAAAAATCCTGTAATACATGGGGCAGCTCCTACAGCAAAGAATTACCTATCAAAATGTCCACAGTATTGAGAACCTTGCAGTGGATTATGAGTTCCATGAGGAACTTTGTTTTGTTCACCACTAACCCTAGGGTTCACACAGGGTCTGCCAAGAAAAGGCATTCAGTGGACAGCTGATGACTGACACTTGTCTAGTCTGTCCTCTGAGGCTGGGGTGGCATTCAGTTGAAATTTGTTTCCCAATGGCTGAACCCAGGGCTTAATATGTAGTAATTAAATTATTACGAATGAATGAATGAATCCATCCATCCATCTATCTATCCATTCATCCATTCCCGAATGACCCAAAGGAACCCTCATGCCAAGAACATTTCAGTAGTGGTCTTCTGACATCTGTTTTAGTTTTACCACTACTCAGCTATGTAATCTTATGATTTTGGCTTTTCTTTTTTTTTAGACCAGCATTGTCCAGAGGACCTTCTGCACTTATGGAAATTGTATCTACCTGTGCCGTCCAATACAGTAGCCACCAGTCCAATGAGGCTACTGAACCCTTGAAATGTGGCTAATGCTTCTTTACTCAATTTAAATTTCAATAGCCACAGGCTACTGTATTGGACGGCACAGTTCTAAACATTCTAGAAGATTTGTAGAACCAGTCATATCACATATCATATATCTTGTACTCATATAAAAATAGTATTGTTAAATGGATTTTTTATGTATATATATTTTTCAGAGGTTTCTGCCACCTGGCCCTTTGAATCACTGTTTTTTACCTCTATCCAATTAGCTGTAGCTCAATCCTTTTATCTACTTCATGGTGCTTCATGGTATGACTCTTCTATGTTTTACTGGCCATTTGCCTACTAATTGTTCTTCTTTCTTTCTTTCTTTCTTTCTTTCTTTCTTTCTTTCTCTCTCTCTCTCTCTCTCACTCTCTCTTTCTTTCTTCCTTTCTGTTACAAACAATGCTGCAATGAACATCTTTGAAAGACTTCTCTGGCCTCTCCTTGGAAACTCTCAAGAGTGGAATTTCTGGGTCATAGTATATTCGTAAGTGTAATTTTATTACTTCCTGCTAAAATTATTCCCCAATTTTTTCGCCTATAAAATGAGAGGGATTCAGTGATTTCAGTTCTAGAACCCCAGTCATTCTGAGCCAGTGGAGGTGAGAGGCAGACTTGAAACTTTTGATGGTGATTCTAGTATATACTGTGCTCAGTCAGATGCAGCAGAAACAGATAATATCCTGGGTCATATGTTCCCAGTCGTTCACTCTCTGGGTCCCTGGGAAGAGAAAGCTCCATAAAACACCAGATCAAATTTTCTTTTAATCCTCTAAGTAATGAAGTGGATAAAAGTTTCTGACAGTGGAAAACTCCGATTATTCAATTACATTAAAATAAATCTGTCACTAGATTTGGAAACTCAAGCTTTGCTTGCTTAGATAGCTACAAAAGTAAAAAGGTTTCCATGCTACGCTCAATTTTTCTAACTTCCCCCACGTGATTGTGATTTAGAGTCATTTTACCCACTCACACCTGCTGTTACCCAACTGTTAATATCAATGCAGTGAATGATAAAACAGATCGTAAGAGGAACCTACTCTAATCTCAGTAAATACCTCATTTCTACTAATTTTGAATGTGTTCATTGTCTCTGAGCAGTAACCACAATTCGGGATATCAGAATACACACAAATGCAGGCACATATATATTCTAGTAGTATTAAAGAAACAATACTACTGACATCTTGTCCATGACTCATGTCTGCATGATGCCAAGCTCATGAGAAGGATTTAAGCCACTTATCTGAGTGGGGGTTATTTTTAGGACAATACGGACTTTTCCATCACCTATATAGTTGTAGATACTTAATAGTAGGGAGAATATTAATAAGAATATTTATAAAAATGCATAAGATAGGGGCACCTGAGTGACTCAGGTGGTTAAGTTTCTGCCTTCAGCTCAGGTCATGATCTCCAGATCTTGGGATGGAGGCGCACACCGGGCTCCCTGCTCAGCAGGGAGACTGCTTCTCCCCTGCCTCTCCTCACTGCTCCTGCTTTCTCTCTCTCTATCTTAAATGAATAAATAAAATATTTTTTTAAAATGGGTAAGATAGCTGTGTAGATTCTTAAGTGATACTAACTACCCCCCAATATTAGGATTAAGTTTGCTAAAAACAAAACTTTAGAACAAAAAATATTTTGGTGGTTTCCCTCCTATTATAGATTTGCTTATTACAAAAACTTTGGAAATTATAGAAAAGCAGAAGGAAGAATAAAAGCATACATCACTATTTTCCCATTTTTCTTTAGAAATTCTTTTATAATTTGAAAGGTTTTTAAAATACAGAAAAGTACAAAGAATAACAACAACCAAGCACCCATATTCTCACCATTAACTCAGAAATAATAATTTCTTTCAACTGTCCTTGGAAGTTCTGTATGACTAACACCATAAGCCAAGATGAAGATAAATGATTGATAGGGAGGAGATATTTGCAACACACATAAACAACAATGGATTTGTATCCAGAATATATAAAAGACTGACAAAAGGCAAACAGCCCAAATGAAAAAGTGGCAAAATGAAATAAACAGAAGAGGAACTTGAATGGCCAATAAATACCTGAAAATGTGTTCAAACTCACTAGTAATAGGAAAAGGCAAATCCAAACAATGATATACATATATGCAGTAAAAGTGTAAAAACAATCATGGGATGATACACTCCAACTTTAGAACAGTGGTTACTATGGGAAAGGAGAGAGGGAAAAAGGATGGTTAATGAGACTTCAGTATTAGGTATAATATTAGCCTTATGTCTGTCTAAAAAAAAAAAAATGAACAAATATAGGGAAATGTTGAATGTGTTCTCTGGGTGATGGATGTATGGCATCTATTCCCTGTATATATATATTTTTTAATTTTTTAAAATTTATTTTCAGTATAACAGTATTCATTGTTTTTGTACCACACCCAGTGCTCCATGCAATCTGTGCCCTCTATGATACCCACCACCTGGTACCCCAACCTCCCACCCCCTGCCCCTTCAAAACCCTCAGATTGTTTTTTAGAGTCCATAGTCTCTCATGGTTCACCTCCCCTTCCAATTTCCCTCAACTCCCTTCTCCTCTCCATCTCCCCTTGTCCTCCGTGCTATTTGTTATGCTTCACAAATAAGTGAAACCATATGATAATTGACTCTCTCTGCTTGACTGATTTCACTCAGCATAATCTCTTCCAGTCCTGTCCATGTTGCTACAAAAGTTGGGCATTCATCCTTTCTGATGGAGGCATCATACTCCAAAGTGTATACGAACCACATCTTCCTTATCCATTTGTCCGTTGAAGGGCATCTTGGTTCTTTCCACAGTTTGGTATTCCCTGTATATTTGAAATGTTTCTTATTTTAAGATTAAAAAAAAAAAAAACCCTTCATCTTGAGCTGGTTTATGTAGATGTAAGACTTTGTGAGACATCACTTTATGAAATTCTTTTCATTGATTTCAAGTACTATGTTTATTTTGTTTATTGATTTTGTGCTTTGATCAAGACTGCCAGGAATAGTTTGTAGACTGTAAACCTTAGAGATGTTGGTCACTGTGGCTTAATTATTTTTTAGGATCTAGAGGCTAGGGTTTTAGTCTTTGCTTAGTAGATGCTGACTTTTCCTTTTGGGGGAAAAATAAACAGGATGTGCGTTTGGGTGAACTTGACATTAATATCTTGGTGTATCAATTAGAACTCAGTAAGGTTACAAATGACAGAAAAGTCATCTCAAGCAGGCTTAACATGGAATATTATTTGGTCACTAACTGAAGAGCTCTCGGTTGCTTGGAAGCTGGTCAGGCTTAAAGTACCAGTGGATCCAGGGTCTCCAACGATTCCCACCTTCCAGTTTTTCAGTATTACACATAATGTTGCAATAAACATGTCATTGCATGCTTATACATGTGACTGAGAGGTTTTCAAATCTAGAAGTGGAATTGCTATTTCAAGAGTATAAGCACTTCCTGGGGCATCTGGTGGCTCTGTCAGTTAAGCATCTGCCTTTGGCTCAGGTTATGATTTCAGGGTCCTGGAATCAATCCCCACGTTGGGATCTCTGCTCAGCAGTGAGTCTGCTTTTCCCTCTCACTTTGTGCTCTCTTTCCCTCACTTTCTCCGTCTCTTTCTCAAATAAGTAAATAAAATCTAAAAAAAAAAAAAAAATAAGAGTATAGACACTTCCAACTTCACAAGGATTACCAAATTTCTACACAAAGTGAGGGTTTTCTAAATTTCTTTTTTTTTTTTTTTGTTTTGTCACCTTATAGTTCCATAAGCACCAGCAGTGTATGAAAGTTCTCATTTCCTTTCCTTTGCATCCTTATTACACTTAGGATTTTAAGATCTTGGGATGCCTGAGTGGCTCAATCATTAAGCGTTTGCCTTCAGCTCAGGTCATAATCCCAGGGTCCTGGGATTGAGCCCCACTCAGGGCTCCCTGCTCGGCAGGAAGCCTGCTTCTCCCTCTCCCACTTCCCCAGCTTGTGTTCCCTCTCTCTCACTGTTTATCTCTGCCAAATCTCTGTCAAATAAATAAATAATAAATATATAAGTCTTAAAATAATAAATAAATAAATTTATTATTAAAAATAATAAGTAAACAAATAAGTCTGTTATAAAAAAGAATTTTAAGATCTAAAAATTTTTCTATTCTTCACCCAGATGATCAAGGTCATTAATAGTCATAAATCATCTTGATAGTATGTACTCTTGATATGATATATGATAAAAATGGCACTTTAACCCTATGGTCTTCTCCCAAAATCCTATTGCCAAGTCTAGTTACAACAAACAAACAAAAAAAACACCATCAGACAAAACTACTAGAGGGATGTCCTACAATGTGTCTATCCAGTACTCCTCAAAACTGTCAAGGTCATCAAAACCAAGGACAGTCTGAGAAACTGTCATAGTCAAGAGGAGACTATGGAGCATATCTGATGACTAAATGTAAAATAGTATCCCAGATGAGATCCTGGAATATTAAAAGGACATTAGATAAACTAGGGAAACTGGGATAAACTGTGGACTTCTATAATGACGTGTCAGTGTCCATACATTAATTGTAACAAATGTACCACAGTAATATAAGACGTTAACATTCAGGGAACCTGGGAATAAGGTATGTGGAAACAATATTATTTTTTCAAATTTTCTGTAGAATGTGAAACTGTTTGAAAATAAAAGTTCTATTAAATTTTTTCTACTCCGAATGGTATCTCCTTGTTGTTTTAGTTTTCATTACCCCAATTACTGGTGAGGTTGACCATTTTTTCATATTTATTAACCATCCAAATTCTCTTTGATGAATTTCTTGTTTACCTTTGTTTAAAAATTATGGTTTTTAAAAATGATTTGTCAGAATTTATAGATACTCAGTGTATTACTCTTTTGTTGGGTAACCTATTAATGTTTTTGTTTGTTGTGTTGAGTTGCAACCATCTTCAGTTTGTAGGTATCCTTTGATATTTTCTATAGTATATTATGACATGATAGTAATATGACCTGGCACAGATGCTTTCCTTTACTCTTCATACTTTTGAGTCTTGTTTAGAAAATCTTTCCCTATTCTGATGTCATAAAACTCTTCTGTTTTCTTCTAACAATTTTCCTTGTTACTTCTTACCTTTAAAAAAAATTTTTTTTTACCTTTAAAAATTTTAATCCACTCTGAATTTATTTTTATCTGGTATAAGGTAAGGAATTAATTTATTTTACTTTTTTGTGTAAGTGGCTAATTGTTCCAGCACCATTTATTAAGTTTTTCCATTTTCCCCTCTGATTTGTAATGCAATTTCTATTTTATGCCAAGTTTCCATGTGTAGTTAAGCTGTTTCTGGGCTATCTGTTCCTTTAATCTGTTTTTCTATTCCTAAACAAACATTGAATTATTTTTTTAAAATATGGTTTTATAGGTGTCTGTGTGGCTCAGTCAGTTAAGCATCTGCCTTTGGCTCAGGTCATGATCCCAGGGTCCTAGGATCCAGTCCGGCGTGGAGCTCCTTGCTCAGTGATGAGCCTGCTTCTCTTTCTGTCTCTGCCATTCTCCCCTCCCCCTACCCTTGTACTCTGTGGCTCTCTCTTTCTGTCAAATAAATTAATTAATTAAATCTTCTAAAAAAATAATAAAAATAGAAGATAAAAAATAAAAATATGGTTTTATGACAAATATTTTCTTAACTGACCTGGTAGATCAAGTCAGACCTTTTTACATAGGTCAAGTCAGGTCTGGTAGGTTCCTTATTTTCTCCTCAGAATTATCTTTGCTATTTTTGGGCTATTTGTTCTTTTGTATAAAATTCAGGATTGATTTACAAAGACCAGTACAATGTCCTTTTGAAATTTTGATTGGTAATACAATGAATTTATATATCAACTGACATAGATTAATGAATTTATAGACCCAGTATAGATCGAGTTCTTCTGTCCATGAACATAGTATAGCTTCCATTTATGTAAGTGGCCTTTTATATCCTTCAGTAATGTTTTATAAATTTCTCCTTAAAAGTCTTCTCTATCTTTTGTCTGTTTATTCATGGGTATCTCATAGTTTTTATTGCTCCTATACATTATATTTTTTATCATTAGCAACACTATTGATTTTTGGATATTGTCCTTACCAGTGAGTTGCTGAACCATTTGAATGTTTTTCTTGGACTTCTTATATAGAGAATCATTTCAACTGCAAGTAAAAAAGATTTTTCCTTCTTATTTTATTTTTTAATTTATTTTTAAATAAATATTTTATTTATTTATTTATTTTTATTGTAAGATTTTTCCTTCTTATTAAGATTTTTGAAGAAAAATCTTCAAAGATTTTTCCTTCTTATTTCCCAATCCTTATCCCTCTTATTTATTTTTTCTAATTGCATTGGTTGGGATCTCTAGGACAGTGTTTAATAGCAGCACAGAGAGGAAAGCATCCTTGTTTTGTTTCTTATTTTAATGAAATGCATCTATTTTTTTTCACCATTAACTCTGTTGTTTCTTATAGATTTACTGTCATTGTTTTGGTAGATAGCTGCCTCCCATTAACTATTGTATTCTTCTTATTGTAATAGAACCTCAGATTTGTAGCTGATCATATAACTGCAAACTACATTTCTCAGCGTCCCTTGCAGTTAGTAGATGTGGTTGTCTTTAAGCCTTGACTACTAAGACATAATTAGAGGTGATCCATGCCTTTTTTCCTTTTTCTTTTTTAAGGTTTGCTTATTTATTTGAGAGAGAGAGAGAGCAAGTGGAAAGGAGGGGCAGAGGGAGAAGGTGAAAGAAACCCAATCAGACTCCACACTGAGCATAGAGCCTGACACAGGGCTCCATCTCATGCCCTGAGATCACGACTTAAGCCGAAACCAAGAGTTGGGCACTTAACCAACTCTGCCATCCAGGTGTCCCTAGAGGTGGTCCATGTCTTAAAAGAAAGAGGAATGCTCTTCCCTTTCCTTTTCCTATTCCTTTCTGTTAATGGTATACATTGTAGATAGCTGAGATAGAAGAGCCATCTTGAATAACAACATGACTGATTGAGATAACCATAATTCTGTCTCCTATACAAGGTTTTTTCCACTTCACCTATAACATTTATCTTGTGATTTGTTTCATTCTTTTTTTTTTTTTTTTTTAAGATAGACTCCATGCCCAATGTGAGGCTCAACTCATGACCCTGAAATTGTGAGTTGCATGCTCAGTCAACTGAGCCAGCCAGGAACCCCTCTTATGATTTGTTTCTAACCAGGAGAGAGAGACTGAATTTATTCTTCTAAAACATAGATTTGAATGATATGTTTTCTGCCTCATTACAAACATTTTGAAAGCTGGGTGAGAATAAACAGCTTAAGGGGCACAAAACCCTAAACTCTCAACTTGGGATGAATTTTTTTAAATTGATTTGCCCAGGTATTTATAAACTGTAAAGAAATAAAAAGAAAAAATAAGACAAAGAAGAAAATCTGTTTATTCTTTATACATTAAAACATTTATTTGAAGTGATGTATTATGGGTAAGGAAACTTTTTTAAAGAAAACCTACAAAGTAAATCTTCCGTTTAAGTGCGAGTATTCTTACTGTTGCCTGCTGTCTTTCAGTCCTTGTTCATATACTCTGTTTTTGCGATTATGATCATTGTATAGACACACCTTAAAAAAAGGTATAGACATACCTTTTGCATTTAAAAAAAGTCACTTATTTTTAAAGTTTAGATCTTTTTAGTCTCCATGTAAGAATAAGTTACCAAACAATAAGAATGAAAGTGCCTAGAATAAATGTCTCCTCTCCCTTGAGTCACAGAGTAAAAGAACTCTTAGAACTGAAGAAAATTTTTTAATCTCACCTTTTGAAGGTTGATTGTAGTATTTGGTTCTATAAAATAATTATTTGGTGATAGGTTCAATTGAATGCTGTCATATCATGAAATTCTTGTATTTAGGATTGCATTTATGCTGTCCAGTATTTGTGAAGAACTCTGTTCCATTAACGTCTGAATCAATCTTTCTTTCTTTCTTTCTTTCTTTTTAGAGAGAGAGTAAGGGCAGGTGCTAGAGGAAGAGGGAGAAAGAAACTTAAAAAATTTTTAATATATATATATTTAAAGATTTTATTTATTTGTTTGTTTGTTTCAAAGGGAGAGAATGAGAAAGAGAGAGAGCACATTAGAGAGAATGTGAGATGGGGGAGGGGCAGAGGGAGAAGCAAACTCCCTGCTAGTAGGGAGCCCGCTGCCGGACTCAATCCCTTGGTACTCCAGGAACATGACCTGAGCCAGAAGCAATTGCTTAACCCAGGCGCCTGAGGGAGAAAGAATCTTAAGCAGGCTCCACATCCAGTGTGGAGCCCAGTTCAGGGCTTGATCTTACAACTCTGGGATCATGACCTGAGCGGAAATCAAGTCTGCCCCTTAACTGACTAAGCCACCTATCCCACCCCCCCCCCTGGATTTTTCCATCAATTACAATAACAATTACCAAAGCATTTGTGTTCTAGTATTACACTTTACAAAGGAATTTCTCACAACTTAGCTCATTTTCTCCCTAAGATACACCAAAGAGGTATATCTTTGTCATTCACAGGCATACCTCTGTGAATAACAAAGGTACTATTATAAAGCCTTCTTGCAGAGGAGGAGACTGAGATTTCGGAGTGTTTAAGATGTTTATGCATTTCATAAGTGGCAGAGAGGAGATTTGGAATAAAATATTCTGCTTTTTTCACTTGCGCTAGTACTTTTTGAGCTCTGCCAAATCAAATCATGCCAGTCTTTTACCAGTTTAGATAGAAAAATTATTAATTAATATGCCAACTTTCTTAATTCAATTTCTCTCTGATGTGTTTTTCTGAAATGGATACCTCATGCCTGTCTGTACTAGATGCTGGAAGAGGAAGGTATCTGATGTAGCATGAGGTTATATGTTTTGTGCTTTAAGTTTCCTTTATCTAAGTTGCTGCAGCATTCTGCAGAGAGCTCAGATTCCCAGGTGTTGTGCCACAAGAATATATTTTAAAATTGTTGCATTATGTTATGCTGAGTAAGCCCTGGAACCTGCAAGCCAAACACATTTTCAGTCCTAAAACAAGGCTAAAGAATCCTCTCTGGCCTTGCTTCCAGTCTCCTTCGTTTCATACATCATTTCTCCTTACTGCTCATAAAAACTAAAACTTACTAAGGGTATATCCAGAGGAAATAATTAAGAAAATGCTAAAAGCACAGATTAGCTGTGAGGATGTTCATTTCAGTGGTATTTACAAAGGTTTTCAAAAGAGGAAACAAATTAAATGCCAAAAACTAGTGGACTGGTTAGTAAGTTAAGATATATTCTATAATGGAATACTCTTCTGCCATCTAAACATTATTAAGAATATTTACTGATATGGGGGTGCCCAGGTGGTTCAGTTGGTTAAATGGCTGACTTGCTTCAGGTTGTGATCTCAGGGTCCTGGGATTGAGGCCCCCAGAGTCAATCCAGGCTCCATGCTCAGCAGGGAGTCTGCTTTTCCCACTCCCTCTGCCACTGCCCCCCCTCCCTTGGTCTCAGTCTCTCTCAAATAAATAGGTAAAATCTTTAAAAAGGAAAAAGAATAGGGACGCCTGGGTGGCTCAGTTGGTTAAGCAGCTGCCTTCGGCTCAGGTCATGATCCCAGCGTCCTGGGATCGAGTCCCACATCGGGCTCCTTGCTCAGCAGGGAGCCTGCTTCTCCCTCTGCCTCTGCCTGCCATTCTGTGTGCCTGTGCTCCCTCTCTCTCTGATAAATAAAATAAAATTTAAAAACTACAAAAAAAAAGGAAAAAGAATATTTACTGATGTGTATTGATGTTCACAGTTACATCAGCAATGCAGGATAACAGAATACATTGTGTAGTCAATTTTTGTATATACAAGGTAAAGATACATTTAAAAATTTCCAGAAAGATAGATACTAAATGATCTTCTCTCTATGATGGCTTATGAGTTTTTTGAATATTTTTTTTAACATTTATTTAACATTATACCAGATATGGGGCTTGAACTCAGAACCCTGACAAGAATTTTGTGTTCTTCCAACTCAGCCAGCCAGACACCCCAAGTTTTTGAATAATTCTTATTTATTACCTTCTTATTTATATTTTCAGCTATTATTTGTAGTTTCTACAAGGAATGCATTGCTTTTGCTCTATCAAACACCCACGTAAATTTTATTAAAAAAGAAAACCTACTCGGGCCTTTATAAACATCGACAAACATGTTACTTGCTGTGTTCTGTCAGCTTAGCAAAGGAAGAGGAAATGGCTTGCAAGGAATTTAATTTAAACCTAAGAATTTCCTGAAGGTAAGACCTTTAATCAGTTAAAATGGGAAGGGGCCTCAGTGAAGCAGCGAGGTGAAGGGAGGTGGTCTGGTGCTCACTCCCACAGCAAGCTGAATATGTAGGGGTGGCGTGGACTTAGAGGTAGAAAATACAAGGCTTTCTAAACCCTTCTGCCTAGGATACAAATTGCCTTGGCAGTGACTCTGAGGTGCAGTCAGTTAGCAAGCAAGCACTGAGGACAGAGCTCTGAAGAGAGAAAATATATAGAAATTCAGATTTCAATTATTCCTTCATTCATTCAGCTGCATGACCATTCTCGATTGTCCACTACAAATCTAGCATTGTGCTAAGTGTCAGGCTCTGCTCTTTCCTAGTTTACAACTTACTTGGGAAGATAAAAGATGAGGATATGAAATCATCTGAGAAGCGCTGGAAGTGAGAAAGAAGGAACAGGCAACTTAGTTCAGTGAAGGAAGGGATAAGAACAGTTGGGATTAATGAGATTAATAAATGTGAAGTGCTTTTGATTAATAACCTGGTATCTCATATGTACCTATTATCATTCTTTTATGAGATGGACCTCTACTTCTTCAAAATTTGAGATTTTAAAAATGTGCTTACTTCCCAGAAAACATTTAACTCTTTTCATTAAGAAAAGATTAGGTAGGGATGCCTGGGTGGCTCAGTTGTTAAGCATCTGCCTTCAGCTCAGGTCATGATCCCAGGGTCCTGGGATCGAGCCCTGCGTTGGGCTCCCTGCTCAGTGGGAAGCCTGCTTCTCCCTCTCCCACTCCCCCTGCTTGTGTTCCCTCTCTCGCCGTGTCTCTCTCCCTCTCTGTCAATAAATAAATAAATAAATAAATAAGATGAGGTAAACCAAAAGAGAAAAAAGATTAGGATGACAGAATTACAAAGAGGGAGGTTACCTTTTGCAGTCTGCAGCAGATACTGAAATTGTTTACCCGACATCTGTTCTACCCCTCTTCCTTGCCAACTGACCCCCAATTGTGTTCAGGGCATCAATGTACATGTCTAAAAAAACCCCACACATTTCCCAGCCTTTCAGATGGAGTGATCATGTGATATAGTCCTGGCCAATGACGTGTAAATAGAAGCCACTGTGTGGGTCTTACAGGGACCAGAATTGACCCTTTTGCCCTTTACTCTTCTTTCTTTTAAAAGATTTTATTTATTTATTTATTTGAGAGAGAGAGAGAGAGAGAGAGAGAGAGAAAGCACGCACAAGTGGGGGTGTGGGAGGGCAGAGGGAGAGGGAGAAGAGGGAGAAGCAGAGTCCTCCCCTACCCCCCCCCACTGAGCTGGAGCCCGACACATGGGGCTTGATCCCAATACCCTGAGATCATGACCTGAGTTGAAGGCCGACCTCCAACTGACTGAACCACCCAGGTGCCTCTTTACCCTTCTTTCTTCCTCTGACCTAGAATGCAAACAGGTTGCTTAGAGGTGACATCTCATAGGCATGAGAACAAGGGCCACCTTGAAAGTCTGTGTGCCTAACGGCATTGTGGGTCTTTGAGATTAGCCTGGATTGCCTAATCCAGGCTTCTCGTAGGAGAAAACTAAAACCTCTAAGTTTGTTGCTAGCAGCCAGACACAATGCCTGCCTGATAAATAATCTAACCCACTTATTTCACAGAGAGGAGACAAAGGTCCAAGAAAGTTCCATAACCCCGGGCAGGTTATGTCAAGTTAAGATTTCCTTACTTTGAAGGGACAGAAAACCCAATCCCAAACCTCTTAAGCAGGGAAAAGAACTGATCATTTCAGATCACTGAAGGCCAGTGTGGCCTCCTCCAGAGACTCAAATGATTTTTTTTTTTCTTCAGATTCTGGGTTTTTCTCTCTATCTTTTGGCAGTGCTTCCTTTGCTCCCTCGGCTCCCTCCGCTCCAGACGGGCTCTTATCCTCTTTGGGACAAGGGGAAGCCAGCAGCTCTTGCCTAACCTCACCCAGGATTAAGTCCAGAGGGAAGACACAAACTATTCCCTGAAGAAAGGACTACCTGCTGGACATTCCAGCAGTGGACATCCTAGTAGCCTCAGTGCCTAGATCTAGAACTTAGGACTCCTGTTTTTCAAGTCCATTCATTTCCTACTTCATTGAGTAGTGTCGGATTTAACAAAAATAGGTACATGCAACATCCATGAGAAATACAGATCTAGCAGATATTTCCTTGGATCATATAAATGATTATATACTGCTTCGGTAGCTGTTGACCACCAAGCTATATAAATATGATAGAGACAATACCACATCTACCAAGAAAAAATTAAAATTCACTGGGCATCGTATTCAAAGATGGCCCTCAGTACTGAAGACCAAGTTGGATTTGGGGGGCGGGGGTGGAGCTGCTCGTGAGCCACTCTACCGATTACATTTTCTGGTTTGCTTCCAGAGGGAGGCCTACTGGAGCAACTCTGCATCAGCTCTTTTCTTGCGTTTTTCTCTTGCTGAATGTTTCTTTTTGGATTTCCCTTTATCATATTCCTCCTACAGCCCCAAAGCATATTTATTTAATAACTGCCAAGGGCAGGGGTGCCTGGCTAGCTCAGTCAGTAGTTCATGGAGCTCTTGATCTCAGGGTGGGTGAGTTTGAGCCCCACATTGGGTGTAGAGATCACTTAAATAAACTAAACTAGACTAACTAACTAACTACAAAGGGCAGACCAGCTACGTGTTCCTTGTAGTTCCTGCTCAGGTGGTCAGGGGGAAGTTCAGAGTTCCCTCAGTCGGTTTTATACCTGGTTTTTAAATGCTCTGGTCCTTGGTCCAGGCCTTACAGAGTAAACCTTAGGTCCATTATTACCCAAGACTTCCACGAGTGGAAGGTTTGCAAATTGAAGCTCTTTAAAGACGTTAGGGCTGTTTTTATCTCTACAGGCTCTTTTTCTTTTTTCTTTTTTGGAAGAATTGTTAACCTTTAGAATTCTTGAAATTCTTCCATATTTAGTTACTATGAAAATAAACATTTAAAAGCTTATATGTTAATACTCCAGTATATTTGGAGTGAACCCCGGGAACACGTGCCCATGCAGATTTGCTTCTTATCCCTTTACTCTTTCCCTGAGATTCAGCAAGTTATGTTTACTTGGCTTTCCTACTGGTAAAAACTAAATCTAGGATAATTCCTTTTCTGGTCAGAGATTTTGCTGCTCCATGTACCAAAGTATAAAGTCTCCTGGGTGATTCATGTTTAAGTGGTATTTGCTTATCTGTTAAGTTTTTTTTTTTTTAATCTTTTTTTTTTTTTTAAGATTTTATTTATTTATTTGACAGACAGAGATCACAAGTAGGCAGAGAGGCAGGCAGAGAGCGAGGGGAAGGGAAGCAGGCTCCCCGCTGAGCAGAGAGCCCGATGTGGGGCTCGATCCCAGGACCCTGAGACCATGACCTGAGCTGAAGGCAGAGGCTTTAACCCACTGAGCCACCCAGGCGCCCCAAGTATTTTTTTTTTTTAGCACATTAAACTACTGGACTCCAACGAAGAAGATCCTGTTGATGATGTTTCAAACTTCTCTCACTATCTCCTTTTCTTAACTATTCTCATACTTTTTTCTCACTCTCAACATTTAAGCAATATCTGAGTTCTTTTGATTCTACTTCCACAATGTCTTGCATAAACAACTCCTCCTTTCCACGTTTTCAGCCTTTACCCTTCAGGGCCTCATTGGCCTTTGCTGGGCTTTCTTTCTGAGCTTTCAGCTGCCAATTTACTCTTCACACTGCTGTCTCTGTTACTTTCTTTAAAAAAAGCTCTGGTCTCATCATCCCCCTCCTCCAAAACCTTCAATACCTCCCCAGTGCCTACAGAATAAAGAACAAAATCCTTATTTGTGGTCTTTCCCCTCTAACCTTGTCTTAACTTTCCAGTTTCTTCTTTTATTCTATTAATCTGTACCAGATGTCAAATTCCTAGTACAATATCAACAAATGGCATAATAGAGGGTTTGTTTCATTCCTTGTGGGTGCTAAAGTGATGTGCTCGAAATCAATCAGAAGTTATTTAAGACAAAGATGTGTTTTATGTTTTTTGACTTTGTCAAAGACTATACAACTAAGTGTTCACAATATATTAGAGAGAGACCCATGAACTGGAATTCATCGTTGTGATTGCTCTACTAACATTTTGGATGAAATGTTATGGAAACCCAGAGAATAATTCATATTGCTTAGAAAGGTTCAGGGTGAATTCAGAGAGGTAAAATCTGAGCTGGACTCTGAAGGGAAAACAAGATTCTTTGCGGATAGAGAAAGTGAATGAATACATAAATGAGTATTGTTTCTAAGCCTCGTGTCTTATAATTAGCTTCTAACAGATGTGGGCAGATCCCTCGCATGCCTCTTCTCATGTTTGGATCGGTCCCCATTTCCTTATTCAGCTGAAACAAATGCTTCTCAGGTGGAATATGTCATTTCTAAAGTCAGTCTAGTTTATCCAAGAACTTCAACTTCACCCTTCAGTTCTGGGCTTAGTGGTAGATGACCATTTCAATTAATTTATCGTTGCATCCCTAACCTATATAGTCAGCCATAATCCTCAGCAAAGCTGAAGAAAGATACTCAGTGTTTTTTTGACAATCCACTGACAAAGTCCAATGAAGCCCAGGTATTTCTTGAAATATTTGTATCAACACATAATAGCTGAGATGCTTCACAATGTAAACAATTGTATGTCAGGACTTTGCCCTGCAACTGTCTAGCCTCTCTTAGCCACTGTAGGAAATTGTGGTTGGCATGAAGAGATATCACCTGTGAGGGGATAAGGGGCAGAGAAGAAAGTGATGTGTGTTAGATGGCATTCCTTCCTCTTCCCTCTGTCAGCTTACTAATAAAATGAAAGGTAATTGGTTTCTAGTACCTGCACAAAACTCTAGCATAGCCCCTGTCACAATGCATTGTGTGTTTGTTTAAAGGCCGTCCCCCACATCAGGCTGACAGTTGACTTCTTATATTCATCTTCGTAAGAGCTTTGTATTTCCTGCACCTAGCATAGTTTCTAGAGCCCATTTGTGGAAAGAGGGAAGAGTTGATTTGTTTCATATAGAGGAATTTTTTTTTTCCGGAAATATTATGAAAGTTAAAGACTTTCATCCTTTGTGGTGGTGGTGGTGGTTGTTTTTAAAGATTTTATTATCCATTTGACGGAGATCACAAGTAGGGCAGAGAAGCAGGCAGAGAGAGGAAGGGAAGCAGGCTCTCCACTGAGCAGAGAGCCTGCTCGATCCCAGGACCCTGGGATCATGACCTGAGCCAAAGGCAGAGGATTAAACCCACTGAGCCACCCAGGCATCCCTCCTTTGTGGCTTTTTAAAATAATTTTTTAAGATTTTATTTTTTAGTTATCTCTACCCCAATGTGGGGCTCAAACTCACAACCTCGACATCAAGACCCTTATGTGAGGTGCCTGGGTGACTCCGTCAGTTAAGCTCCAACTCTTGATTTCAGCTCAGGTCATGATTTCAGGGAAGTGTGATTGTTGAGCACCTCATCAGGATTTGTGCTCAGCGTGGATTCAGCTTGTCCCTATCTCTCCTCCTCCCCCAGTCTCTCTCTCAAATAAATAAATATAGTCTTAAGGTGGGGGGGGAAAGAGCCCCATGCTCCATGGACTGAGCCACCCAGGCACCCCAGCACTCCAAGACTTTCATCCTTTGGAGAAAAGTACATGTAGATACAAGCTTGTAAAAATCTATATACAAGTTTAAAGAGATCACAGATCCCTTGAAAGAAATCCATGGACTTCAGGTTAAAAAACTCCCTAAATTAAGGAGCACCTGGGTGGCTCAGACAATTAAGCACCTGACTTTTGATTTCAGCTTAGGTCGTGATCTCAGGGGTGTGAGATCAAGCCCCGACTAGGGCTCTGTCCTGAGGCCAGAGTTTACTTGGGATTCTCTCTGCTCTTCCCAGTGTGTGCACATGTGTGTTCTCTCATTTTCTCAAATAAATCTTAAAAAAAAAAAAAAAGCTCCCTGAGTTAAGAATGAAGGTAATAGGAAACTGTAAAACAATTAAAAAAAAAAAAAAGATTTATTTAGGGGTGCCTGGGTGGCTCAGCTGGTTCAGCATCTACCTTCAGCTCAGGTCATGATCCCGGGATCCTGGGATGGAGTCTTGCATTGGGCTCCCTGCTCAGTGGGGAGCCTGCTTCTCCCTCTCCTCACCACTGGTGCTCTCACTATTTCTGTCTTTCTCTCTCTCTAAAATAAATAAAAAATTTTTTTAAGATTTTATTTATTTTTTAGAGAGAGCATGGGGTAAGGAAGAGAGGGAGAGGGATGGAGAGAACCTCAAGCATACTCCCTGCTGAGTTGATACAGGGCTCGATCCCATGACCCCAGGATCACAACGGGAGCCAAAACCAAGTGTCAGACTGGACGCTCCACCAGCTGAGCCACACAGGTAGCCCTGTAAAACCATTTCTAACTCATACTCTTGGTCAAACTAATATCACAGCGGAGGTGAGGCTACTAGATTATTCACGTTATGATTAGATGTGGAAAGAGCATCTTAGCAAACATGATGGTGTCAAAGCCAGTATGAATAAGGACTTGAATGCAGTTTACATGAGTCCAACCTGACTACTGTTGGGATGACCTAGAGACATTCTCCTTCCTTTCTTGGTTTAATGGGGTCAGGGGTTTCTAATTTCCCATTAAAATTTCTCTCCTTTCTCCACTGTTCACCAAGTTCTCGCAATTCAAGCTGATGGCTCTGTAGCTCAGGACTTGCAACTATTCTAGATCTTAAGAGACTGAACTGGTCTAAGACTCTGGATGACAACTCTGACTCCGACCCAGTCATAAAGTACAGAAGTACTTCATCAAAGTGAATTAGATGCCTGATTACCAGATTTGGGCAGTGAAAGATGTAAGGAGTGAGAATGTTCTAAATCCAATGGCAAAACTATCAAAACTAATTTCGCCTTCAGAAATATTTGCTAGAGGGGCACCTGGGTGGCTCAGCGTTAAGGGTCTGCCTTGACCCAGGTCATGATCCCAGGGTCCTGGAATGGAGCCCCGTGTCGGGCTCCCTGCTCAGCGGAAAGCCTGCTTCTCCCTCTCCCACTCCCCACTGCTTGTGTTCCCTCTCTCACTGTATCTCTCTCTGTCAAATAAACAAATAAAATATTTTTAAAAAGAGAAATACTTGCTAGAACATGTTCTAAGGGTGAAAATCGACGCATAATCATAATCAAATAAAACTTTGTTTACAGTTTCAGCACAAATGCACTCATCGCTATGTCCCACCACCACCAATTCTCCATTATTATTAAGGAGTGCACCCAAGGTGGAGCAGAGATCATTTTTGGTCTAAAATTTTTTCTTGTCCATGACTTGAACTGCTCTGGAAATTTTCCTTTCAGAGCTTGTGTTTGTTTAGCAGTTTCTTTACAATATCCATGTGACCAAAATTATTTTAACAGCCTTAATTGTATTACAATGACAAAGATTATCTTGTGAAAACGCATTCCTCTGTTCTGTATGAGTTTATTTAATTCCTTTTCAGTGGTTGATATTTGAACCTCTTTCATTTAGAGTAGATCCAGCAACACAATTCACTAAGTGCCTAAACAGGTCCAGGAGGGGTTAAAGAACACACCACCAAGCATAAAGACTGCCACTCTATTGCATAATCTATACAACCTTGTAGTTGAATCTAGGTTCTTGTGAAATTTTAATCAAGTAACTTGGGAATGTGATATGATGACTGGGAAGCGATATAAAGGAATTCTACAAACTACTAAATCTGCTTTAAGTTTTGTTCCATAATCCTATTGTAACTTTCAATGAGAGGAAATTTACAAATTTTACACGCTTAAAGCTTTACTTTTTATTGTGCACAAAGTTTTATGAAGGTGCATATTTGGGGAATGGGTGGTTTTTGAAATACAACATGAGATTCTTTCAAAGATTGAATAGAAGGAGAAGTAAAGAGACATTAATGACTACAGAGGGAATATCCTTGGAAATGGGGATAGTATGTAATTAACTGATCGGATAGTTATTTTTAGTAACTGAATGTCAGGCCGGTCTTATCTTTTGTGATCAGAGCAGAGCACACATGTTTACTAATGAATTCGTGTTTTTAGTTGCTGAAATTTTAAGGATAACACGAAATCTAGGTCTCCATGCTGTTGCAAAGCATGGCCATGAAAACTACCCATCTAAACAGTTTTTCAAAAAATGTATTTCTGTAAAAGGAAGTGAGAGGAACACTGAATTTTCAAATATCTATTGAGATATAATCAATGATTGATGCAAGGCCTGATGGGGTGAGGCCCGAGTCTAAAGAATCCATCCAGGAGAATTCAGTCTGGGTCAAGTCACACTTGGGGGCCCCCCTCTTTACAGGGTTTTACCAAGCCAGGGGAAATCTGATTAACATAAACAACAAAGCACTTGTGGAAGGGGGTTGGGAAAGCAAAAAAGGGC
Organism: Mustela lutreola; assembly: GCF_030435805.1. Classification (NCBI taxonomy): domain Eukaryota; kingdom Metazoa; phylum Chordata; class Mammalia; order Carnivora; family Mustelidae; genus Mustela; species Mustela lutreola. Next base: position 16,357,393 of record NC_081305.1, on the reverse strand, counting down.
AGAGAAGTGTTGAGGGAAAGGGGAAGGAAGAGGCCTTGCCAATTCTTGACTTGTTAATTAGGGTCAGAACAGCACTGGGGATTTCCTATATCCTAAGTTTGTTGAATGATTACATAGGTCTGGGGCAAAGGGATATATCAGAGTGATGCACCCAACTTTTAAGTATTGGGTTTCTGCCTGGTAAGTCCCAATTTCCTCTCCTCACGTTTTGTATTGACTAATGGCTGGAGAGTGTGTGTGGGGGGGTGTGGGTCTCCATCAGGTGTTTGCTCCAATTCAAAAGCTTTGGCCAAGGCCTTGGCCTGTTGGGCAACTTGACTGAATCTTCCTCTCAAATGAGTTAGGCTCTTACGAGTTATGAAGGGACTTCCCTTGGGACTTGTTGCAACAGCATATAGTGGCAATGGAGATTTGAGAGTAGTTTCCTGTTCTGCTTTGCCATCTTGGGATGGCTCTGAAAAGCTTTCTTACCTCTGACAGGAAGAAAATGCTCACAGGGTTGATTCATTACTGCACAGAATGCAGTGAAGATAATTGGGCAACCCGAATCCGATGTTCAGATGGAAAGATAGGGAGACTCTGATGACACAAGTTTAAATTCTAGGTCTGCAGGTAAAGCTTTACAAAGAGCCCCACCCCAGAGACACCTGCACTGGGACCTCCTTCATTGAGAGTTTCTTCCCCATCTCCAGGACTCCCAAGTCCAGATGAACGGCGTCCAGATGAACGGCCCAACTTCCTGGGGAAAAGGCTCTATAAATTGTATAGATAGATACATCATATATAGATAGATGTTAACTTGTATATATATGTGTGTGTGTGTATGTGTGTACACTTGTAAATATACTTGGATTATATATACTTGTATATATGTACTTATAACTTGTATATATACCAGTTATATATATATCTATATAATATATATGAAATACACAAGAGTAAATTTTTATGATTTGTAACTATCTGTGTAGATAAAGTAACAAAACTAAAGCCATATCTAATAGTTTTTTATTTTAAATATTTTATTTATTTATTTGACAGAGATAAAGATAGTGGGAGCAGGAACACAGGCAGGGGGAATGGGAGAGGGAGAAGCAGGCTTCCCGCCTAGCGGGGAGTCAGATTCCGGGCTCAATCCCAGGACCCTGAGATCATGACCTGAGCCGAAAGGCAAGACGCTTAGCGACTGAGTACCCAGGCACCCCAAATCTAATAGCTTAAAAACGTTGCCCTGGGCGCCTGGGTGGCTCAGTGGGTTAAGCAGCTGCCTTCGGCTCAGGTCATGATCTCAGGGTCCTGGGATCGAGTCCCGCATCGGGCTCTCTGCTCAGCAGGGAGCCTGCTTCCTCCTCTCTCTCTGCCTTCCTCTCTGCCTACTTGTGATCTCTCTCTGTCGAATAAATAAATAAAATCTTTAAAAAAAAATAAAAAAAAATAAAAAAAAAAAAACGTTGCCCAGAGATTGCTGGCATCAGTATTCCATACAAGATTAAAATTATTTCCCAAGATGCATACCCTGCACTCCAATTGATATTTTAATAACTTGATTAAAAATTTCTCAGAAGTCTATTAGAGTCAGGAAACGGTCTGCGGTGTAGGTGAGGATTTTCAGTTTTTGCAACGGAAACTTTTGGCCCCATGAACATAATAGAAGAAACTCAATTAAATGTGTTTTTCCTCCATCCTCGCCTAATCCAAAGGTAAAAAAGTAAAAGGGTTTTCGAAGAGTGGTGTTTAGCTGTGCTTCTTTCCTTTTTCCTTTAGAACAACCAGGTGGATTCATAGGATCCAATTTTTAAATAGCTTTTTATCTCCTACTCCGAATAAACCCGGCCACCCAGCACAATCAGAAAGTTGGTTTTATGTTTTGTTTCGAATTTTCAGCCTCTAAAGGATGGGGGAGGGGAGACAAAACGGGGACGGGAAAGGACGAAGGAGGTACTTTAATTAAAAACAACCAATAACTCGAGGTTTTTAGATATGGTCTGTCATTTCCTAATTAAGAAATGAGCTTGACAGTCCCTGGGCCAACTCAAGGTGAAGACTCCTATGAAACCCTAAAGGACTGGTGGTTGTCCAAGAGACGAAACTCCATTCCCCTGCGAGACCCCAAGCCAGTCCGCCCAGGCCGGCCGTACCCAACTCTGGGGTCCTTCCCGTCCGGCAGTCACCTCGGCTCCCTCAGGTCCGTCTCCTCCTGAGCTCAGCTCGGCGCTGGGCCGGCCGCCTCGGGCTCGCCGCCACCAGGTCGGCGCAAATACCTTTTCCCTCCCCGGGGCCCCAGGCGCGGACACCTCCCTGCCTCCCTCCCTGCTGGCGGGGCCCTTTCCCGGCTGGGAAACAGCAGCGGCGGCCGCGGCGGCAGGAAGCGAAGCCCTTGTTGATGCTGTTCCTTGGCGCGTCTCCCCGCCCTCCGGCGGCCGCCCTAGCTCTTCCAGGCTTTGGGGCGCCCCCCTCCGCGCCTGCGCAGTGCCCCGCGGGGGGCGGGGCTCAGATTCCTGTCAGCGGCAGCGGCGGTGGCGGCGACCGTCAGTTTTCGCTGAGGAGAAGCACGAAACGGACCCGTTGGCTCTCCCCCCCTTCCCTTTCCCCGCCCTGAACCCCCCTCCTGGCTCGCCGGGAATTAGTCCCCGTGGAGTTTCCCCTCCGCCTCGCTGCCGTTTCCTCGGTCCTCGGCCCGGTGGAAGTCACTGCCCTCGAGGAGGAGGCAGCAGCAGCCGCCCTCGCCTCGCCGCCCCCGGTTCGGTGCCCGCGGTCCCGGAGAGGAGGTGCCGCCGCCACCGCCGCTCCCCCCCTCCCGCTGCCCTCGGGCCGGGCTGGGTCGAGCTGCGATGCCCTCGGACTTCATCTCATTGCTCAGCGCGGACCTAGACCTGGAATCGCCCAAGTCCCTGTACTCGCGAGGTGAGTCAGGCTGGGGGCTGGGGCGTGGGGGCGGGGAGGCCCGGCCCGGGGGAACCAGAGGGGTCCCCGTCGGGGGTGGGGGCAAGCCCGGGCCGGTCGGGCCTGTTTTGAGGGGGGTGGGGAGAGGCTGATGGAGTCGGGTGATGGTGGAAGGGGCAGGGGAGGAGTGGCGGCCCCTCCCCCGCGGAGCCGCCGGCCGCACGGAGCCCAATTGCCGTCGGCCCCGGGTCTCTGCGGCACCAGTCGCTCTGAGAGTCCCTCGGCGTGTCCGTCCCCGCCACACTCCTCGAGCGGCTGGTCCCGGCCTCCCCCGCTCAGGGATTCCCCCCTCCCCCAGACTGGGCCCCAGCGTGCCGGGGCCGCTGCGATCCGTGCGCCGCGGCCCCCCTACCAGGGCCATCCTCCCCAGCAAAGTTGCCCCCAAACGGGCGGCTTGGCTCGGAGCCGCTTCTGGGTGCAGGGGCACCATTTTTCTCCCCCCTCCAGGTTGTTTGTGCGCAGCGGTTCTACCCCCCGCTCCCTCCGGCCTAGTCCACTCCCTCCCCTTGTTGGGACGGCCCCCCTCGACCAGGCGTTCTTCCTTTCCTCGTCATCTTATTGCTGGAATGGGCCCGAATTTTCTGTTTTTCTCTCTTTCCACCTCTGTGGCATTCTAATGACTTACATCGTCCTCTCTTTTTACAAAGATAGGAGTGCTCTCTCTGGATTAGTTTTATTCCTCTCCCGTCCCAGGGGTACCAGCTCAGGCACTGACGCTGTCCTTTGAGAATTTTCTCTTTCGTTGCCGTTCCAGGACTCCTTGCAGGGAGGGGGCATTGGACAGAGATTCCCGTTTTTAAACTCTTTTGGCCAGGGCCTAAAGGGGATTCCCGGGATCTACGGTATGAACACTTGAGTTGATCTCTACCGGGTTTAAATTCCTATACTGGGCTCCACAAGAATGTGTTAGAACAGGTTCCCTGTGCAAGGGGCATCAAACCAGAACGCTCCCACTACACTCTTTACCACTTTTTAAACCCCTGGGAGGGGCAAAAGACGTAGATGGGTTATTAGCTACTCATTTCACCATATTAAAAGAAATTATGTGCCGTTGTGAGCCTCCTTCCTGAGAAATCCAGCGTTTCTTCAGTTTGGGTGTGATGTATCCATCCGCTGATTCTACCCCCTCCAGAAAGGGGGACCTCAGTTTCACATTAGTAAATGTTAGTTGTTTAAGCGAAATCAGAGTGAGATGGTTTACTCTGGAAGGTACTGGACTTTACAGACTGACGACTGGGTTTGTACAGAGAGTCCTACTTAGTAACTGTAGCCATTGTCTGTTGCTCTGATGACTTTAGCTGGCAGTCATCATCCTGTAGGATGTTTTTCAGGCATCATACCTGAAGTAGTTGGAGATATTGTAGTTTTGAGAGTCAGAAGAAAAAAGATGATATCAAGAGATGATTCTTAGAAGAGGGCTAATGTGGTACAATTGGGTGCTAAAAATAGTCAAGACATTAACACCATTTGTGCAGTAATCATCAGATAATTTTCCATGAAACAAATGCTTTATGAAAATCGAAGTTTACCATAGAGACCAGTGTAGAGGCAATTCCATCTTCTTTTGCAGAGTATAGTCGCAGATATGGGCTTTAGCTCTTAAAAATACATGGCAGTTATGTAAGAGATTTATGCCACCCTTGCCTTTTTTTCTTTCTTAAGTCATTCAGCATAAAAAGTACTTAATGCTTTTTGTGTTTTTCAGATTCTCTGAAGTTACACCCATCACAGAATTTTCATAGAGCTGGACTATTGGAAGGTCAGCAAAGTGCCATTTTAAAGCATATTGTGTGAGTATGCAAAGGCTTTCTCTGAAATGGAGTTTAAATGAGAAAGTGTGAAACTTTGCAAACTCATACAATGTAGTATTCTCCTAAAGAGCCTGATCCTTCTTTTAGAGCAGCTGAATGTTTTAGTGGATTTTGTTGCTGTGTTTGATGTGCTTGTTAGCTTATTGTATCTGCTTTGAGAAGCCTTGAAAACCCCCCCACAAAATCACGAAAAATTATGTGTTGGGTGTTCTACTTTGGAATTCCAGATCTTAATTCTATCTTCTTATACATAAACTGAATATGAAAAGGCTCAATCATTATAATCATAAGTATAACTAAAAGAGTGACACCAAACACATATTTTGTTTGAAAATTCAGAATTTAGAACTTTTATATGTTGAGCATTTTGAAACAGAATGTTAATTATTTATTACAAAAGCATTGTATCTTTACTGTTGCATTATTTTAAAGGTTAAGGAAAGCCAAAGAAAGAGATGATTGGAATATGCTTAGAAAAAAAAGTGTGAGACATATTCTGGAAATGTTAATAGAGGGTGTAGAATTTAAATAGCTGACAATTATTTTAGAAAACTTTACATTGAAAAAAGAAACACTGTTGTTTTCAGCATTTTAAGGCCAAAAAAAAGACTCTATCTGTGTTTTGTAGGGTTTCTAACATAATTTTTTAAGAAGCTTATTTATTTTTAGTAATCTCTACATCCAATGTGGGGCTCAAGTTTAAGGAGCCCCCAGTTCAAGAATCACATGCTTTTTGACTGAGCCAACCAGAAGCCCCTCTATTTTGTAGTTTTTGAAATTGTTTTTCATATCCTCTTTGAATTTTGTAATCCTGTAGTTGGACAGTAAGGATATTAATTTCCCCATATTAGAGATGAGTAACCTGAGGCTGGAATTAAGAGACTTGGGGGAAAAGAGTCACACAATAGCAGACATAATGCTTTTTTGTTTTAGCTGTCGTTCATTACCTAAACCCAAGCTGCCACTGTAAAATACGTAACCGGTAACTTAAACATTTTGTGGTCCACTTTAAAAAGGCCATAAAGGGACGCCTGGTGGCTCAGTCAGTTATACATCTGCCTTCCATTTGCCTTTGGCTCCTATCATGATCCCTAGGTCCTGGGTTGGAGGCCTGTTTGGGACTCCCTGCTCAGTGGGGAGCCTGTTTCTCCCTCTGTCCCTCCCCTGTTCATGCTCTCTCTCTAATAAATAAATATAATCTTTAAAAAAAAAAGGCCATAAATGTTTAAGTTTTTTTGAGTTTAGATGTTTGCCTCCCATATGGTATAGTCTGATACAGTGGTGGGAAGAATGGATTTTGTAACTGAGGTTGAGTTTGAATAGCAATTTAGTTGCTAATAAACTCTGTGGCCTTGGGCAGGTTATTTCACCTGTCTAAACTTTAATATTCTTTCTATAAAAATGTATATAATCTCTTAAGTTTACAGAGGTAATGTGTATGAAAATGCCTAGTATAGTGTCTGGCTTAATAAATGTTGAGTTTTCCTTTTAGTATCAGCTAGCTTTTTTGACTATAATTTAGAGCATATAGAATGTTATTTAATTATTAATTATATTTATATTTAACAGAAGCCCACTGATATATATTAGTATAAAAACAAATTACAACTTTTAAAAAAATTTTAAATTTTATTTTTAAGATTTTTATTTATTTATTTGACAGAGAGATCACAGGCAGAGAGGCAAGTAGAGAGAGAGGGGGAAGCAGGCTCCCTGCCCAGCAGAGAGCCCGATGTGGGGCTTGATCCCAGGACCTTGAGATTATGACCCAAGCCAAAGGCCGAGGCTTAACCCACTGAGCCACCCAGGTGCCCTCCAATTACAACTTTAAAAAAAATCAACTACAATTTGAGGCAAGACATTTTATGTGTTTCTTTTTTTTTTTTTTTTTTTTAAAGATTTTATTTATTTATTTGACACAGAGAGAGAGAGATCACAAGTCGGCAGAGGCAGGCAGAGAGAGAGAGGGGAAGTAGGCTCCCCGCTGAGCAGAGAGCCCAATGTGGGGATCGGGGCTCGATCCCAGGACCCTGACATCATGACTGGAGCCCAAGGCAGAGACTTAACCCACTGAGCCACCCAGGTGCCCCTGTAAATGTTTCTTACTGAAGTAGATTTCTGTTTTTTATTCATATTGTCCAGTTGTGACCATGTTATAGATTCCTCTTTGTCACAAACCCATCCGTTTTCTGGGCAACAGACCAGAGAGTATCATAATCATAGAGATTATCAGGCAGAAGCAAGGCAGAAGCAAGACACGAAAAATGAAAGTGTTAATTAGTCCAGCAAATATTTTTAACAAGTTGACAGAAATGCAGATAGCCATTTAATATGCATATTCGTATGTATGTGCTTAAATACTTTTATTAAATTTTTATTTTGGTTGAGAAGATCCTCAGTTTTTTGAAGTGAGACCATCCTTTCACAGATTATCTATACATTGTAAAATGTATAAATATCAAGTATCCTTTTATGGCTTTGATACAGGGAATCATAAGAAAGTTGTTTGCTTGTGTAATGAAAGTATTTATAATCTGTGCACCCTACTTCTATTTAGAATTTACAAAAGTAGAGAGAATAAAATAATGAGCCACCATATTCCTATCACCAAGCTTTTAACAATTATCAATGCATGTGTGATCTTGTTTCTTTTATCCTCGCCTTTTCCTGAAGCTATTTTATTTTAAGACAAATATCAGACATTATGTTACTTTATATATACATGCTTTTGTATTATAGTGATCTTTCTTTATTAATTTTTAAAATACCCTACTTTATTCCAGGAAATACATATTCTGATTTATTTCAGTAAAGTCTCTCCTCTCCCTGCCCTCTTTTTAAGTTAAAGCACAGCTGGAGGCTACTGCTTCTAATGTATAGTGTACCTTGTAATCTATGTTAAAATTGTAGGTCATGCGTCAGACTTGAGTTCAAATCCTTGTTTCAGCGTTTGTGCTTGACCTTGGCTTAGTCATGTGATCTTTTTGTGCTTCAATTTCCTCATCTTTAAATGGGGACAATCGTAGTATCTTCATCATGGGCTGCTGTGAAGATTATCTGAGGCAAATTCATGCCTATAGCATTTAACCTAACACATAGTAAGTCTCAATAAATGTTAGCTTAATTAAAAATTCTGAACAACCACTTACATGGCATTTACTGTATGCCAAGAACTTTATAAATATGAACTCACTGAATTCTCTTACCAACCATGAGATGGTTATTATTATCCAATTTTACAGGTGAGGGTGCTAAGGCATGGGGAGGTTTAGTAACTTACCCAGAGTCACATAGCTGGTAAGTTGTAGCCAAGATTTCAACACAGGTAGTCTCACTGTAGTCTATGCTCATTAACTACTGTATTGTATTATATTGACTCCCTGTTATATAATAAGAAGTATTTTCTTTTTTCTTTTTTTCTTTTTAAAGATTTTAGTTATTTATTTGACACAGAGACAGCGACCATGAGAGAGGGAACACAAGCAGGGGGAGTGGGAGAGGGAGAAGCAGGCTTCCCGCTGAGCAGAGAGCCCCATGTGGGGCTCCATCCCAGGACCCCAAGCATCATGACCTGAGCTGAAGGCAGACGCTTAACTGACTGAGCCATACAGGTGTCCTGAGAAGTATTTTCTAGTAATATGTGTGTATACTTTCTGTCAGTAGTCTAGATTTCCATTTAGTAGTAAACTCAACCCAGGGTAAGGGGAATTTGATTACTATGATATATAATTTGTTAAATTTTTTGAAGGACATATTTTTTCCAAATATAAGGTCTCTCTTTAGGAAACAAGGTTGGAAAACTTGCAGTTGAGTGTTATGGAGCTTTAAAAATAGATTCAAGGGGTGCCTGAGTGGCTCTGTACATTGAGTGTCTGCCTTTGGCTCAGGTCATGATCTCAGGGTCCTGGGATAGAGCCCTGAATTGGGCTTCCTACTTGGTGGAGTCTACTTCTCCTTATCCTCCCCATTCATGCTCTCTCTCACTATCTCTGTCTGTCTCTCTCAAAGAAATAAAAATCTTTAAAAAAAAAATAGATTCATTAAAAAAAATAGATTACCATTCAGTTAAGTTTGCTTTTATCCTACATATCAATGCTGATCCTTCCTGCTACTGTGTGTGTGTGTGTGTGTGTGTTTAAAGAATAGGAAGTTGACATAATTCAGTTTCACAATGTAATGATTCATTATTTGTATATATTGGGAAGTGACTACCACAGTAAATCTAATTAACATCTATAGGAGTGCCTGGGTGGCTCAGAGGGTTAAGCCTCTGCCTTCAGCTCAGGTCATGGTCTCAGGGCCCTGGGATTGAGTGCCCCATTGGGCTTTCTGCTCAGTGGGGAGCCCGTTTCCCCCTCTCTCTGCCTGTCTCTTTGCCTACTTGTGATCTCTCTCTCTGTCAGATAAATAAGTAAAAAATCTTAAAAATAAAATCTGTCACCGTATGTGGTCCTGCTACTACCTTTTTATTTAGTGTGGTAATTGCCTAACAATGGGAAAAGGGTCCATTTATTTAATGCAATAATACAAATAATGTTTCTGATGACACCATAATTACATGGGAGACTCTTAATGAAATAAGTAAATAAAAGAGGTACTGTTGCAATTATGTTAAAAGTAACTTACATAGAAAAAGTCCTGTACAAATGTATATACTGTGAGATTTTATTTTTGATTCTATTTTTGCATTTTCCCTGATACCTTTTTTTTTTTTTTTAAAGATTATTTATTTATTTATTTATTTGGTAGACAAAGATCACAAGTAGGCAGAGAGGCAGGCAGAGAGGGGTTGGGAAGCAGGCTCACTGCTGAGCAGAGAGTCCGATGCGGGGCTCCATCCCAGGATCCTGGGATCATGACTTGACCCAAAGGCAGAGGCTTTAACCCACCGAGCCACCCAGGTGCCCCTCATTTTTCCTGCTTTCTTTAAAGAAGTAAGTTTATATATAGTGAACAAAAAATAAAATGGTTTACAGTTAGTGTGTTCAAATTTGAAGGCTAGGAATCTTTGGAGTGTCTAGAGAAAAAGTTGAACTACAGAGAAAAATTGTCATTTCTTAACTCTCTGTATTGAAAAATACTGATTTTGGCATATATTATTTGCCATATAAAAAACTGATATAAAAATTAAACTAAAGTAAATGAATACGAGAAAGAGGTCATTCTGGAAATACAGAGATGTAAGATAAGATGGTAGAAAATCAGATAAAACAGGAAAAATAACATAAGCAAGTTGGTAAAAATAGAGTAATAAAAATAATAGGTTAAAATCTTTAAATGTTTTGGCGTTAAGCCACTGCCTTCGGCTCAGGTCATGATCTCAGGGTCCTGGGATCGAGTCCCGCATCGGGCTCTCTGCTCAGCAGGGAGCCTGCTTCTCTCTCTCTCTCTCTCTCTCTCTCTCTCTGCCTGCCTCTCCATCTACTTGTGATTTCTCTCTGTCAAATAAATAAATAAAATCTTTAAAAAAAAAAAAAATCTTTAAATGTTTTTAAAAGCAGGTGTTAAGAGATTACATATGATGGACTAAATTAAATAACTGATTAAATAAGAGCTAAACACTAATGTGAGGCAGTCTTAATATTAAGTATTTGAAACTGGAAGATTTATTTTTAAAATATTTTTAAAGAGTTTATTTGTTTAATTGATAGAAATCACAAGTAGGCAGAGAGGCAGGCAGGGCCTGTGGTGGGGGGGTGGGGGAAGCAGGCCCCCCACTGAGCAGAGAGCCCTAAACGGGTCTCCATCCCAGGACCCTGGGATCATGACCTGAGCTGAAGGCAGAGAGGCTTTAACCCACTGAGCCACCTAGGCGCCCCTGAAAGGAGGATTTTTTTTTTTTTTTTAAAGAAGATTTTATTTATTTATTTGCCAGAGAGAGAGATCACAAGTAGGCAGAGACAGGCAGAGAGAGGGGGGAAGCAGGCTCCCCTCTGAGCAGAGAGCCCGATGTGGGGCTCGATCCCAGGATCCTGAGATCATGACCCGAGCTGAAGGCAGCAGATTAACCCACTGAGCCACCCAGGCGCCCCTGAAAGGAGGATTTTTAAAAGAAAATGTGAAATATTACAATGATTTAGGGACAATAAACTACTTTTTTTGTTACTGTTGTCACACCATTTGATATGGTACTATGCATAATTATACTTTGTAATTCACAAAATGAAAATCCTAAAAATAGTAACAGTGTTTTACTGACTTTGTGGAATATTTCAGGATTGCCATTAAGCCTGATTTATTTCTCTTCATAGAGCTGGTGTAAGTAGGGTAGTTAAGCCGTTAATTCTCAAATGATGAAATGTATGAAGGTATCTTAATGGAAAGGATTTTTTGAAAATATTTAGTATTAAAAATAATCTGTTGGATTATTTTCTTGTTTAGTATCTATTTTTTTTTTTTAAGATTTTATTTATTTGTCAGAGAGAGGGAGAGAGAGTGAGCACAGACAGACAGAATGGCAGGCAGAGGCAGAGGGAGAAGCAGGCTCCCTGCCGAGCAAGGAGCCTGATGTGGGACTCCATCCCTGGGCACTGGAATCATGACCTGAGCTGAAGGCAGCTGCTCAACCAACTGAGCCACCCAGGCATCCCTCTTGTTTAGTATCTATTAATATCCATAGATCCTTACCCAGTAACTAAAAATGTCATTATGGAAATGAAGTCCAAACATTGTAAGTCATCCATACCTAGTTCATCCTCACTTCTTGGTTCTGTCCATCTCCCTGATTTCCTCCTATTTGTTTTTGTGTCTCTTTCTAAACTCTGTTTTTGTTATTTTCATTCAGTGCTAGAATTCTGCTGCTTATTACAGCAAGAGGATAGAAATTCATATTTAATCAGATGGTTCTTGGCTTGCTCTTAACTCACTCTTGACACTACTATAATTATTCCCAGAGTCCCCTAAAACTTGAAAGTGATTTTATAGAAAAACATTTCTTATTGCGATTAATATTATATATAAAAAATAGCCACTTTATATTAGAAAAAATTGACTCAGATTGTATTGTCCATAGGAGCACCTGGGTGGCTCGGGTGGGTGGGTGGCTCAGTCAGGTAGGTGTTTACCTTCCTTTCAGGTCATGATGCTAGGGGCCTGGTAACGAGCCTTTAGCCTCAAGCCTCACTGTGGACGCCCCGCTTAGCCAGGAGTCTGCCTCTCCCTCTGCCCCTTCCCCTCTCCCTCTCTCTGGAATAAATAAAATCTTTAAAAAAAAAAAAAAAGATTATATAGTCCGTAACGAATAATAGGTGATTAGAAAAAATAAAAGATCAAAGTAATCTGAGGTGTCATTTGGACCTTATTGTATAGTGAGAGAAGATAGTCCTGTTATCTCTAAGTTGTAAGACATTCTTCAGTAGAAATGTTGCTTATTAATTTATGTTATTGTCTTGTTGCAGAGATTTTATTTCAAGTTACATAAAAGAGATTCACGTGTCTTTTATTTGCTGTTGTCTTAATGAAAATCAAGGTTAAAAAAACTAACAGTGTATAATACACTAATTACAAACCTGTACTTGAGTGAAAAGGTAGAAATTTTCTTTATGGTTTAACTATAGATAATGATTCTAGCTTCCAAGTGTAAATAAAACCTGGTGCTGTGATAAAGGATCTATATTTTTGATGATTTGAAACTAAAGATGTGCTACGTGGACATTTTCAGTTTACTTATTCTTAATAACTATTGAAAAATAAATTTTTTTCTCTTAATACTTACTTGACTAGGTGATGAGAATTAGTGCTGCCCAGCCATAAATGTTTAATCTTCTCCCCCCCCATTCAGAAATGTTACAATTAGTCTTTTAGTAAATTTGGTATTGGTATTGGTTGTGTCTTTTGTTTTTTGGGTTTTTCTGGTATCTTCTTTTGAAGATGAGGCAAGAACAGAAAAAGTTTCTAAGAGTGACCTAAGCTGTTGATTACTCTTACCTTTATAAATTTAGCTTTAGTTTAGTGGGGTTTTTTGTTGTTGTTTTAGTTTTAGTTTTAAGACATCTACTTAAAATAATATTTGTAGGGCATGATAAACAGTGTTGGTAAAGAAAGATTAATAAATTCAGTGCTAGTAATTGGAAACATTTTTTGAGCAATTTATGTGTGCCAGAATTTTACAGATATTTTTCACATTTAGTCCTCAGAAAAAATCCTCTGAGATAGAGTCCGTATCTGTATTTCATAAATGAGCAAACTGAGGTACAGAGGGATTCGCTTATTTTCCCAAGGTCGCGTAGTTAATCGGGGAGGCTGGAATTTGAAACTTTCACTATTTTACCACAGAGTATTGAGCTTATCCTGACTCTCTTTAGTATAAACATTTGATAATTGATATTTACACTTTGGGCCCTACTAAAATTACACCACTGTTCATATGGTGTAAAAAGAGTGCTTTGTGTAGGATTCTTCAGCTAAACAGCCTCCATAAAGTAAGAAGTTCTATAAGCCACAGATAAAAATCAGTTAAGAATACAATGATGACCCTTTTGGGGAAATATATTAACACTGGAAATTGGCAAATCATTGCCTGACTTGGGTGAGTGTCTTTAAGATTGTACCACCTCTGTGTTGACAGGTGGTGGTACTCAGAAGTGAAAAGTAGGGGAAGGCTAAGCAGACCATCACCAAAGGAGAATTACTTGAGAAATGGAGGATGCCATGGGACTCATCACTTCTTTGGCATTAGTTTTATGGAAGCCTGGAATCATTGCACCTTATTTCTGCTAATGTGTTTCAGAGCTTAGCTAAATTTGAAAGGAGATGAGCAACAGAGAATACAGTACTAATAGAGCTCTTAGAGTTAGTTCTTTTCATGCTGTGGTTGGTCATTGTTCATGAATTTCCTGAAAATTTTGTGTTAGGCATTAGAAAATATGGATTTTAGTTCTAGTTTTGTTTTGAGACCCTGTGGAAAATCGTGCAAGCATTCCTTTTCTTCGGTAGAGACTTTAATAGCTGTTTTGCTTACCTAAGAGTTAAGAGGAAAAAACAACTGACACGATGTCAGAGGACGAAACTATAAAATGTCTGTATCAGTAATGATACTCTGCATTGGGCCCTATTAATTTACTTAGGTTCTTTGCACTGTCCCTCTTTCTAAAATCTTGTTCTACTCATATCTCCATTTTCTCATGGTACTTTCTACATTTGCTTGTTGGTTTTTGCGATTAGTCCTTGTATTCTCTCTCTCTCGCGCGCGCGCTCTTTTTTTAAATAACAGATCGTCTTTATATAGAAGCACAGAGGTTTACCAATTTAGGGTGTTCCATGAATTTTTAACAAGTGTACACATCAGTGTAATCACCATAGATGAGATACAGAACATCTCAGTCACCCTGTTAGGTAGGTTACCTCTTGCTGTTTTGTAGTCAGTCTTGCCCAACTGGCAAGTTGCCCTCAGGCAACTACTTGTCTGTTTTTTCTTAAAATAGATCAGTTTTGTCTTTTTTAGAATTTCATATTAATGGATTTATACACTATATGCTCTTTTCTCTTCAACTTTTGTTTGTTCAACCACTGTAACGTTCTAAAACGGAAAACTATTTTTTCAAAGGACCTAAAAATAATGAAAATTTTTATTCTGTTTTACATTACTGTATTCTATAATGTAGCTAAGTGTAATTTTCTAGGGATGACTTTTCATGTTTATGTGCAAGTATAGGTTACTTAGTCATGATATTTATATTTATTCACTCACTTAAAATGAATTTGCAGGGGCACCTGGGTGGCTCAGTGGGTTAAAGCCTCTGCCTTCAGCTCAGGTCATGATCTTAGGGTCCTGGGATTGAGCCCCGCATCCCCACATCTCCGCATCGGGCTCTCTGCTCAAGAGGGAGCCTGCTTCCTCTCTCTCTGCCTGCCTCTCTGCCTACTTGTGATCTCTATCTGTAAAACAAATTTAAAAAAAAATCTTAAAAAAAAATGAATTTGCACATGGATCTTGGCCACATATAGTTTATAGCTCATTAGAAGACATTGTATGTGAATAAACAATGTTTTAAAGGGTTTTGTAATACAGTCTAGATTAGAAAATGAAATTAATATGCTTGACTTTTTTTTTAAAGATTTTTATTTATTTAATTTGACAGAGAGGGACACAGTGAGAGAGGGAACACAAGTAGGGGAAGAGAGTGAGGGAGAAGCAGGCTTGCCGCTGAGCAGGGAGCCTGATGTGGGGCTCGATCCCAGGATCCTGGAATCATGACCTGAACCAAAGTCAGCCTAATGACTGAGACACCCAGGCACCCAATGTGCTTGACTTTTAACTTTTATTTGCTCATAGGAAAAAACTTCTGTGCAACTTACACCAGAGCATATAGTTTGCCCCATACCAGATAATTAAAAATCGAAGTTTAGAGCTTTAAAATTTCTTTGTAAAATAGTTTAAGTCTGGAGAGGGTTATATAGTTGAAGAGTACGTAGTGGGTATGCAATACTGTAGGTTAAGTGTAACGGTCAAAATCAAAATGAGCTTTCTGTCACATATAAGGTGAGTACTATCTTGTCTTTAACTCTACTGTACGTACTAATTTTGAATAAAATTCAAGTTGCCCAGTAATCATTTTTACTACATACCATACTGCTAGTTTGGACCTTAGACATTAAAATACTTGTGTTGGGATGCCTGGGTGGCTCAGTTGGTTAAGGGGCTGCCTTCGCCTCAGGTCATGATCCCAGAGTCCTGGGATCAAGTCCTGCAACCAGCTCCTTGCTTAGCAGGGAGTCTGCTTCTCTCTCTGCCTCTGCCTGCTTGTGCTCTCCCTCTCTCTGACAAATAAATAAATAAAAATCTTAAAAAATAATAATAATAAAATACCTTTGTTAGCAACATAATGGAACAATTAAATGTTTGTTGATGGGACCTGGTTACACAACTTAAGTATTTATTTGAATTAAGTTTTCATTACAGTTGTTTAGGTAAGTCACTAAAATGCCTCATGTTTAAAAGTATGTAATAGCAATGAAGCATCCAAACGTAAGTTTAAGCTAACAAGTAGCTATTCTTCATAATAAAGTTGTAATTAGAAGTCTTTAAGATTTTGTAGTATCTCTTTTTTCCAGTTTCCAAGTAGTGACTTGCTTATTAGGTTTTCAGTCTGAAACGAAGATTTTACTTGAAAAATATCACTGTAAAGTGGAGTTAATAATAATAAATTAGTGTTAATAAGTTAAATATTTAATTTCTAAGTACCTAGGACTTTAGAAATTATAAATTAAAATTTTACTGGAGTAAATTTTTATAAAATTGTTTTGTGAACTCTAACTTTTTCTATATCCTTTTACTATGTATTGTTAAACCATATTCTCTAGAATATTAGGCTAAAGTAGAGCAAATGAATGTAAAATGTAAACATATAGCTTGAATTTTATAATAATAATAATTTTTAAAGATTATTTATTTGAGAGACAGAGAGGGAGAGCAAGCACGAGTAGGGCTAGGGCAGAGAGAGAGGAAGAAGCAGGCTCCCCTAGAGCAGGGAGCCCAATGTGGGGCTCAGTCCCAGGACCCCAGAGATCATGACCTGAGCCAAAGGCAGTCAGTCACTCAACCGACTGAACCACCCAGGCACCCCTATAATTATTTTTGAAGAGCATTTCATTTTCTTAGTTTATTTTTACCTGAATAACAGATACGTTGGATAAAATGACTACTTAATTCCTTTAATAAGCTCCATTGTTGCTTTTTTGTTTTTAAATGGGGTAATGAAGTATTTGAAGAACAGAATGTCACTAGTTAGCTAACTTATTGGTCTATTACGGTAAACACAAATGGTACATTTATACTATAAAATATAGTAAGTAAAAACTAAAAAATAACTTTTTTTTTAAAAGATTTTATTTATTATTTATTTGACAGGCAAAGATCACAAGCAGGCAGAGAGGCAGGCAGAGAGAGAGGGAAGCAGGCTCCCTGCTGAGCAGAGAGCCCGACACGGGGCTCTATCCCAAGACCCTGGGATCATGACCTGAGCCGAAGGCAGAGGCTTTAACCCACTGAGCCACCCAGGCGCCCCTAAAAAATAACTTTCTTGAAAATGTTTTTTGGTGAACTTAGTAAGAATGGATAGAATCCATTACAAAAAATTCTGCACAGAAAAAAACTCAGTTCAAACTTAACTGAGAACACATGAACAGAAGAGTTGGAAGTTGAATTTGAAGAAGTGCTTTCATAGGAATTAAAAATGGTACAGTACCTCTCGGTGGCTCAGTTGGTTAATCATCTGCCTTCGGGTAGTGTTACGATCCTGGGGTCCTGGGATTGAGTCCTGCATTGGGCTCCTTGCTTATTAGCAGGGAGCCTGCTTCTCCCTCTGCCTGCCGCTCCCCCTGCTTGTACTCTCTCTGACAAATATCTAAAATTAAAAAAAAAATAATGGTAAAGATAATAAGTAGAAAAATCAGAGTTCTGTCTATTTATCAGGCTTGTGAATAAAAACCCAGTTTCAGAACCATGCATTACTTAATAGCTGTGTGATTTTAGGCAAGTTAGTTAACCTTTCTGTGACTCAGTTCTATAAAGTGGTGATAATAGACTGTTAGATTTCTTATGAAGACTAGATGAGTTAATATTTCTAAAGTACTTGAAATAGTATTTGGCATACAGTAAGCACTATGTAAGTATTTATAAAATAAACAAATATAATAAAAATTCATATCTAGAAATAAATTACTTGACAAACATATTTACCCATAATGTAGCAAAGAACCAGGAGTTTATTAGCATAAGCTTCTGAGCACCCAAATCAGATGTTGCTAAATTTATATACTAAGATTTAGGCATTCATAGCACAATGTGGTACAGGATTTGTCTTCCTAAAATATAAATCTAATCATATTGCTTGCTTTAAAATCCTTTAATAAAGATGCAAAATTCACACACACACAAAAAAGGTGCAAAATTCTTGGAGCACCTGGGTGGCTCAGTGCGTTAAGCCTCTGCCTTCAGCTCAGGTCATGATCCCAGGGCCTGGGATCAAGCCCCACATCGGGCTCTCTGCTTGGCGGAGAGCCTGCTCTTCCCCCTCTCTCTGCCTGCCTCTGTGCCTTGTGATCTCTCTCTGTCAAATAGATAAATAAAATCTTAAAAAAAAAAAAAAAGATGCAAAATTCTTAAAGACCTGGCTCCTGATTATCTTTTTTTTAATTGAGGTAATTAATATATCATAAAGTTTTTCATTTTAACCATTTTAAAGTATGTAATTTGGTGGTTTTAGTGCATTCAAAATGTTATACAACTAGCACCAGTATATAATTCTGGAACATTTTCATTCCCCTTAAAAGAAACACTTTACTCATTTAGCAGTCACTTCTCAGTTCTCCTTCCTCCAGCCGGTGGCAGCCCTCTCTACTTTTTGTGTTTGGATTTATCTATTCCTAGACATTTTGTATCAGAGGGATCATGTATAGTCTTTTGTGACTTCTTTGTGTCACTTAACATTATATTTTCAAGGTTCATGCATTTTATAGCATGTATCAGTATTCATTCCTTTTTATGGAAGAATATTTTTGGACTCTTCATTCATTAGTTCATGGGCATTTGGGTTATTTTAGCTATTATGAACAGTGTTGCTATGAACATTTGTGTACAAGTTTTCCTGTGTACAGATTTTTTTCTTTTGGGTATATACTCAGGAGTGGAATTGCTGGGTCATACTATAACTCTATTTTTAACTTTTTCAGAAATTGCCAAACTGCTTTCCACAGTGGCTACATCATTTTATGTTTTCAGCAGCAGTGTATGAGGGTTCTGATTTCTTCATAGCCTTGTCAACACTTGTTATTATCTCTTTTTGATTAAAGATGTCATAGTGGGTATGAAGTCTCTTGTGGTTTTGATTTATATTTCTCTAATGATTAATACTTTTGAGCATCTTTTCATTTGTTTATTGTCTATTAGTATGTCTTCTTCAGAAAAATGCCTACTTAAGACTTTTGCCCATTGTTAAATTGAATCACTTGTCTTCTTATTGTTGAGTTGTAAGAGTTCTTTATATTTCTGTATACAAATCCTTTATCAGCTGGCGATTTGCAGAAATTTTCTCCCTCTCTGTGGGTTGTCTTTTTACTTTTTTTTTTTTTTTTAAAGATTTTATTTGAGAGAGAGAAAAAGAGAGAGGGGGTGTATGGGGGAGGGGGAGGGGCAAAGTAAGAGGGAGGAGCAGACTCCCCACTGAGCAGGGATTCCCATCTCCATCCTAGGACCCCAAGATCACAACCTTAGTGGAAGGCAGATGCTTAACTAAGTGAGCCACCCAAGCATCCTTTCACTTTCTTGATAGTGTCTTTTGATGCACAAACATTTTAAATTTTAAGTCTGCAATTTATCTGTTTTTGTTGTTGTTACTCATGGTTTGTGTCATATTTAAGAAACTGTTGCCTAGCTTAGGGTTACAGAGATTTACATCTATATTTTCATCTGAGAATGTTATAGTTTTGGTTCTTACATTTTGATCTTTCATCCATTTTGAGTTAATTTATTTCTGGAGTCTCAGTTCTTTTCCATTCATCTTTCTGTCTGTCCTTATGTCAGTACCATACTGTTTTGATTACTGTAACTTTGAAATATATTTTGAAATTGAGAAGGGTGAGTCTTCCAGTTTTGTTCTTCTTTTACAAGATTGTTTTGGTTATTCAAAGTCCCTTAAATTTCTCTTTTAATTTTAAATCTTTAAAATGTATTTCTTTGAGAGAGGAAGCGGGAGCAGGGAAAAGGGGCAGAGGGAGAGGGAAAAGCAGACTTCCTGCTGTGCAGGGACCCGGAGGTAGGTCTCCATCCCAGGACCCTGAGATCACGACTTGAGCAGAAGGCAGATGCTTAACTGACTGAGCCACCCCGGCTCCCCTCCATTTGAATTTTAAGAATAGCTTGTCAACTTCTGCAAAAAGTGAGCTATGATTTTAATAGGGATTGCATTGAATCTGTTTTGAGAAATATTGTTTGTGGAGTATTGCCATCTTAATAATATTAAATCTATGAACATGGGATATCTTTCCTTTTATTTAGATGTCCCTTCAGTTTCTTTCAACAGTGTTTTGTAGTTCTCAAGGTATAAGTTTTACATATCTTCTTAAACATTTATTTTTAAGTGTTTTGCTTGCTTTTTTTTTTAGATTTTATTTATTTGACAGAGATCACAAGTAGGAAGAGAGGCAGGCAGAGAGCAGGGAGGGGGAGCAGGCTCCCTGCTGAGCAAAGAGCCTGATGCGGGGCTCGATCCCAGGACTCTGAGATCATGACCTGAGCCGAAGGCAGAGGCTTACCCCTCTGAGCCACCCAGGTGCCCCAAGTGTTTTGCTTTTTAATAATTTTTAAGTATTAGCAAATTGGAAATGATTTGAGGAATGGTCTCTTAAAACTTAGGAGAGCTTTAGTATTTATTGAAGTACTAGATTATGTATCTATTCAGTAAAAGAAACCCAAACTATGATGAAATAATTGACCGTAAAATATTAGTCAGTCATAGAATTAAAGCTGTAGTAAACCATAAACAACATATAGTAAAGTCCACTTTTGTTTAAAAAGTGGGTGGTAATTTTCTCAAGGCCAGCAATTATACCTTGAATTCTCAGAGCATCTGACACAAGTGCTTTATAATCTAAAAGGTACTTGATAAATATTGAGTGAATGAGAACTATATCCAGAAAAGAAGGAAGGAATGATATTGGAAGTCTGAGAGGATTGTGTTTTAGTTATACACAGCCATGTAGAAAGCTTTAACTGGAATAACAATTACATTAAAATTACAACAAATAGAAAACTATAGATTTGTAGCTATTTAATCTGTAAAGACAAGAACTTAGATAATAAAGATAAAAATGGAGGTTTGTTCTCTGAATCTAAAATACTGAAGAAAGTTCTCGTGAAGTTTGAATGGAATAGGTTTAGGACAAAATGTATAACTATGTAATATATATAATGGGTAGAAGTTTTCTTAGTGGACCTTACATGTTACAACTGAAAAAAAAAAATAGAATCTAGAATGGTTAGTTAAATAAATAGATAATAGGTTGACCATCATGGATAATTGAGAAAGCTAGAGATGTGATCTTAATTTTATGGCAAGAAAATGTCTGGTGCCTTTATCAGAAAATGTAAAAGAAAAATGTAATTTTTCCCAACATTACTTTTTTCTCTTTGTTTGGGAGGGTTATTTTATTTTGCAATTCTGTGCCCCATGGAACAGAGTAACCAGTTAATGTGAGGTGATTTTGTAGAATTGGAAGTAGACCTTTTTACTCCACATGAGCTCTACATAACCTAGCTTTCTCACTTGTATTGGCATGGATTTCCTGGAATTTTTTTAAAAAGATTTTATTTATTTTAGGGGCACCCGGGTGGCTCAATGGCTTAAAGCCTCTGCCTTCAGCTCGGGTCATGATCCCCAGGTCCTGGGATCGAGCCCAGGCTCTTTGCTCAGCAGGGAGCCTGTTTCTCTGCCTGCCTCTCTGCCTGCTTGTGATCTCTGTCAAATTAAAAAACAAAACAAAACAAAACTTTATTAAAAAAAAAAAAGATTTTATTTTAGAGAGAGAGAAAGTTTGAGTGGGGAGGGGCAGGGAGGTGGGAGAGGGAGAAGGATTCTGAAGCAGACTACATTGAGCATGGAGCCCAGTGTGGGGCTCCATCCCACGATCATGAGATCATGACCTGAGCTGAAACCCGAGAGTCACACTCAACCGACTGAGCCACCCAGGTGCCCCAGTTTTCCTGGGAATTTAGTAGAGTGAAGTGAAATATGTATATGGGCATTTGTGAAATCACTTCTGTCAAACCCTGGTCCTCAGCAACTATTAAATTAATCTTATAATTTTTAACTTATATTCTAGGAGTAAACTTCACTTTAAACATAAATATAAATGTAAGTGAATGAGAAGTAAGACTTAGTAATATTTTTTTTTTAAGATTTTATTTATTTATTTGACAGAGAGAGATCACAAGTAGGCAGAGAGGCAGGCAGAGAGAGAGAGGAGGAAGCAGGCTCCCCGCTGAGCAGAGAGCCCCATGCGGGACTCAATCCCAGGACCCTGAGATCATGACCTGAGCCGAAGGCAGCAGCTTAACCCACTGAGCCACCCAGGCGCCCCAAGACTTAGTAATATTATTTATAGACTTTTTTTTAAAAGATTTTGTTTATTTATTTTATACAGAGAGACACAGAGAGAGGGAACACAAGCAGGAACAGAAGAAGAAGGCTGAGCAGGGAGCCCAATGCAGGGCTTGATTCCAAGACCCTGGGATCATGACCTGAGCCAAAGGCAGAGGCTTAACAACTTACTCAGACATCCCTATAGACAGATTTTTAAAAAAATATTATGTGGAAGGAAGGAATGATAAATATTGCTAATATATAAATGTGTTATTTATTAAGGACTTTATGTATTTATTTGAGATAGAGAAAGCATGAGCAGGGGGAGCAGCAGAGGAAGAGGGAGAAGTAGGCTTCCCATTGAAAAGGGAGTCCCATGTGGGGCTTGATCCCAGAACCCTGAGATCATGACCTGAGCCAAAGGCAGATGCTTAGCCGACTGAGCCACCCAGGTGCCCCTGTATAAATGTTTTAATATAAAAGCACTGATACAATAAAAATACAAACTATACCAATAAACACATGAAAAGATTTTCAGCATTATTAGTCATTAGAGAAATGTAAATTTAAACCACAGTGAGGTACTGCTACTTGATACCCACTAGGATGGCTATAATCAAAAAGATAACAGGTGTGGCAAGGATGTGGACAAATCACCTCATATACTGCTGGTGGAAATGTAAATGGTGCAGCCACTTTAGAAAATTATCTGGTAATTCCTCAAAAAATTAAACGTAGAGTACCATATAATCCAGCATCTCACTTCTAGATATATTCACAACAGAAATGAAAACATCTGTACACATAAAAACTTGTACAAAAATGTCCATAGCTGCATTATTCTTAATAGCCAAAATGTAGAAACAACCAAGATGTCCATCAACTGAACAATGGATGAATAAACAAAACATTATCCATTTAATGGAATAGTATTTGGCATAAAAAGGAATGTATTACTGATACATGCTGCAACGTGGATGGATCTTTTAAAAAAATATTTAGTTAATTTATTTATTTGACACAGAGAGAGACACAGAGAGAGAGAGCACACAAGCCGGGGGAGTGGCAGGCAGAGGGAGAAGGAGAAGCAGATTCCCTGCTGAGCAGGACCCTGGGATCATGACCTGACCCAAAGGCAGACGCTTAACCAACAGAGCTATGTAGGTGAATCTTGAAAACATGTTAAGTGAAAGAAGCCAGTCACAAAATACCACATATTTTGGGATTCCATTTATAGAAAATGTACAGAAGGGGCACCTAGGTAGCTCAGTGGGTTAAGCCTCTGCCTTCAGCTCGGGTCATGGTCTCAGGGTCCTGGGATTGAGCCCCGCATTGGGCTCTCTGCCTACTTGTGATCTCTGTCTGTCAAATAAATAAATAAAATCTTTAAAAAAAATGTACAGAATAGTCATATCTTCTGCACTGAGCAGAAGGGACAGATCTATAGGGACAGAAGATACATTAGTGGTTCCTAGGAGTGGGAGTCGAGGATAGGGGATGATAGTTAAAGGTTTGGGGTTTCTTTTGGAAGGGTGATTAAAAGTGTTATAAGATTGATTGTGGTGATGGTTGCACAATTTTGTGAATATACTAAAGTGTCCGTCAACAAATAAATGGATAAATAAAGTATGGTGTTGTACAGATAATGGAATTTTATTTCCCCTTAAAAAGGAATGAAATTTCGATACATCTTACAGTATGGATGCACTTCAAAAACATGTGAGATAAATGAAATAAGCCAGATACAAAAGGGACAAATATTGTATGATTTCATGAAGTATCTAGAATAGAGACAGAAAGTATGTGAATAGTGGTCACTAGGGACTATGGTGAGATGGCAGTAGTGAGTTACTATTTAATGGATACAGAGTTTATATTTGAGATAATGAAAAAGTTCTGGAAATGGGTAGAGGTGATGATTGCACAACATTGTGAGTGAACTTAATAGCACTGAATTGTACCCTTAAACAAATGCACTGATAAGGGGCACCTGGGTAACTCAGTCAGTTAAATGTCCAACTCTTGATTTCAGCTCAGGTCATGATCTCAGTCATGGGATCAAGTCTCACATTGAGCTCCACACTCAGTGGAGATTATGCTTCTCTCCCTCTGCCTTTCCTTCTTGCCCTCCCACCTGCTCACACTCACATGGGCTCTCTGTCTCTCTCTAAAATTAAAAAAAAAATCTTTTGAAAAAAATGCAGTGGTAAATTTTATGTTATATTTATTTTACTATATATATATATATATATATATATATATATTAGAAAAAAGTAATTTTAGGAGCCTGAGATATAGTAACTTTTTCAGTGAAGTTACTGAAACAGAGGTGATTGTGTAGTGGCACGTAGAAAAAAGACTTTTTCCCATTTAACAGAGTGTATTTTTGTTGTCTAAATCATTTATGATTTTCTTCCTTTTGTTTTCATAAAATGTGAATTTTTATTGCTTTCTATATGGGACCCAAAGTCTTTAGCTTAAAATATGAGTGGGATGACCTAGAACATCACTGATTGTGCTATATCTTGAATGATCAAAAACAAAATTTTGATGAGGCAGTCTAAACTACAGATGACTGTGAAAAATTCATGAAGTAGACACAATTGTTTAGATTGAAAAATTTTTACTATTAATATGCGTGGTTGATTCATTTTGTTGATTTCTGGAAAGCAAATATTTATATTTAATAGTAGCAAGTAGATTGCAGTTTTCCAATAAATGTCACAGAATTGTGGCAGAAAGCCAGGAAGAAGAGCTGCATTAGTGAAGTGAGACACATTTCTGTAGCTATGGAAACTATAAACCCTACTAAGTCTCAAAAAGGTATTCTCTTTGTATTTGTACTATTAATTAGACATTAGTAGAGGTTAATGAGGACCCTAGATAACTGCTAGGTTAAATATAGGTATAATTGTATTAATCAGAGGCCTGGGTAAGAGGCATTGTTGGGTAGTTTAGTATTTATTTTGTGTGAAAATTGAAGTATTTAATTTCCTTTTCTTTAATTTGATTTATTATTTGTCCTTAACTATGAAAATGCTTTCTATATTAAAATGTTTTCTTAGATTATTGGTATAGTTCAGGTTTTAGTTTGAGGATAAATGAGAGAATATTAACAGGATTAAATGTAGTAAATTAATCTTGATCAGTATTTGTGTTTACTGGTAAACAGGTATTAATAAGTGCACAAGTAGGTTTTATGAGTAAATAATGTTTTAGGTATAAATTAGGCACTCTGGTAATTCATAATAATTTTTGTAAAATGAATGGTGCTTTTACCAGTGAAAACTTAATTGGTGGATACCCTGACTGACCTATAAGCTTAGTATTTCCTCCTAATTATAGAAACAAACTTACTCTGAAGAAAATTCTTTTTTTTTTTTTTAATTTTTTTTTTTTTTAAAGATTTTATTTATTTGACCGACAGAGATTACAAGTAGGCAGACAGGCAGGTAGAGAGAGAGAGGAGGAAGCAGGCTCCCCGCAGAGCAGAGAGCCCGATGTGGAACTCGATCCCAGGATCCTGAGATCATGACCCGAGCCGAAGGCAGCAGCTTAACCCACTGAGCCACCCAGGCGCCCCGCTTTTTTTTTTTTTTTAAAGATTTTATTTATTTATTTGACAGACAGAGATCACCAGTAGGCAGAGAGGCAGGCAGAGAGAGAGAGGAAGGGAAGTAGGCTCCCTGCCGAGCAGAGAGCCCGATGCTGGGCTCGATCCTAGGACCCTGGGATCACGACCTGAGCCGAAGGCAGCGGCTTTAACCCACTGAGCCACCCAGGCGCCCACTCTGAAGAAAATTCTATAATCAGGGTTGGTTGCCTATACTCAGTTGGTAGAGTTATAATGGGTTGCTTGTGGTAGCGAGCTTCAGGAGGGATATGGTGTCACATTCTAAAAATAGAAAGGTAAACTAGAACTGAAAGATAGCTACTGAGTAATTGTGTTCTCACCATACTTTTTTGCTTGTTTGTGTATAAATCCAAAAGTATGTTTTCCCTTAAATTTACATGAGTTTTGTTTTCTTATACATTTATACCAGGAAGTCTTTCTTCAGCTTGTTAGACCTTTGCAGAAACATCAACTGTCAACCTGCATGGAAGCCAATTGTATTTCAGAATATCCCAAATCAAACAGACTTAGAAGTGAAATTTAGCTCTTCTTTATTGAATGAGCAAAATGAAACAAAAAGGGAATTAAAACTGTTTTGGAAAAATCATTTTAGGCTGAACCCTAAATATTGCCCAGAAAAGAAAACCCGTCCATTTGGAAATGCCAAATTAGAGGGAAATTAGTAGAGAAAAAATATGAGGCCTTCTTCCACTAAGAACTATTTGAATATTCACCTCTACCTGGTTCTTGAACAAAGATATACCAGAGCACTATATGGAAGGTCTTTCTCAGGGTGTTAGACCTCTCCTTTTTCCTTTTTCCTTTTAAGTAAGACAGTGTTCATCTACTTGACTATTGATTGTATTATGCAGCGATAATGGATTGCAGTAAACATAGCTCTTTATAAAGGGACTGGATGGTGTGTCCTGTGAGAAAAATACCATATTAGTGATCCAAATGTGGATGTGCTTACCTGTCCTAGTGGCACATCAACATTTGGATTGCTAAAATCCTTAAGCATAGATAAAACTCAGGTGAGAAATTCAGAGGATAACATTTAATAAAAATAAGAGTAAAAAGGGGGCTTCTGGATGGCTTAGTTAGTTGAACATCTGACTCTTGGTTTCTGTTCAGGTCATGATCTCATGGGTCTTGGGATTGAGCCCCATAGTGGGCTCTGCACTCAGCCCGAAGTCTCCTTGAAGATTCTCTACCTCTGCCCCCACCCCACCACTCTCTTGAGTAGGTGCATGCTCTCTTGCAAATCTTCTTTTAAAAGTGTATATGTATGTATGTATATATGTATGTATGTATGTGTGTGTGTATGTATTTTTTAACCTTTTTTAAAAAATGAGATTACATTTTTTTTAAAGACTTTTTTTTTTTATTTATTTGGCAGAGAGAGACAGATAGTGAGATAGAATGAGCGGGGAAGAGAGAGAGAAACAGACTCCCACTGAGTGGGGACCTGGATTTGGGGCTCATCCCAGGACCCGAAGGCAGATGCTTAACTGACTGAGCCACCCAGATGCCCCTCAAATAAATCTTTGAAAAAATAAGAGTTAAAGTTTTATCAGTTAAAATAGCTAGGAATAGGGGGCACCTGGTGGCTCAGTGGGTTGAGCCTCTGCCTTTGGCTCAGGTCCTGGGATTGAGCCCTGCGTTGGGCTTTCTGCTTAGCGGGGAACCTGCTTCCCCTCTCTTTCTGCCTGCCTCTGCCTACTTGTGATCTCTCTACCTGTCAAATAAAAAGCGAAATAAGTCAAGCAGAGAAAGACAACTATCATATGATCTCCCTGATATGAGGAAGTGGTGATGCAACATGGAGGCTTAAGTGGGTAGAAGAATAAATGAAACAAGATGGGATTGGGAGGGAGACAAACCATAAGTGACTCTTAATCTCACAAAACAAACTGAGGGTTGCCGGGGGGAGGGGGTTGGGGAGAAGGGGGTGGGATTATGGACATTGGGGAGGGTATGTGATTTGGTGAGTGCTGTGAAGTGTGTAAACCTGGTGATTCACAGACCTGGGGATAAAAATATATGTTTATAAAAAATATATGTTTATAAAAAATAAAAAATTAAAAAAAAATAAATAAAATAAAATCTTTAAAAAAAAATACTTGGAATAGACAGTAAAAAGCAATATCCCTAATTTTGGTATTTAATATTGAATAGAAATGTAGTTTGCAGAGTCTGTATCTCAGAAGATTCAGATCACTCCATTGAGTCTTTAAGGTAAAGCTCTTGAATTCTCCATTTCCAGGAATTAAAGAAGTCTCTCACTTTCTGTTTTTCTATCCCTTTCTCTCTCTCTCAGCTGCACAAAGTTATTATCCTTGATACTTTGTTTTGTTACTTTGTGTTCCCTGTATATTTTGTGTTCCACCATAGATGATTCTTGGATACCCTAGGTATCTAAAAACCTTCTTCTTTGGCTTTTGTAAATCTTCTTGGTACAGATTTTAATGAGTGCTAAGTGACAGGTGACTAGATACAACTATTCTGAATGAAACAATAAACTGACAAATCTTGTTTCAGGCAGTTAGGCTGTGGTATACAAAGGAAACAAAATGGTTTCCTAACAAGTTGAGGTTTGAGCATTTATTTAAAAAACTGTGTTAGGAAAAAAAAAAAAACTGTGTTAGGAAAAGTTCAGGATTTTTCAGGGAGAGGTGTTTCACAATACTGAACAGTGCTCTTTCTTCTTTGTATTGTTAAAATAAAACTTAGTTGAATTTCAGTTTGTAAATTGTGGAAAATTGTAATAACAGTTACTTTGTCTCAGGTTAGAAAATTATAAGAAAAAAATAAATTCTAAAGTGGTTTAGACAAATTCATATTTTAAGTTAAATGTTCTATAGTTTATGTTCTATATCTTTTCCTGGCTTTTTTAATCCCTTACCCTGACAGGATAAGAAGGTTTGTCCCATATAATTATTGTTTTCAGTTTTTTAAACATACTTTTTATGTTTATGGCTGCCTTTAAGGTAAGGGTAAACAGACATTGAGTCTCTCATTGTCTCAAAGTTGTGTTTTCTAACAACTTACCTAAATAACTGCAGACTTTTGCCTTACTCAGTTTCTCCTTAAAAACAAGGGTCACACAGAAGTTATGTTGTGGGACC
The DNA here is from genome assembly GCF_030435805.1 of Mustela lutreola. Lineage (NCBI taxonomy): Eukaryota > Metazoa > Chordata > Mammalia > Carnivora > Mustelidae > Mustela > Mustela lutreola. The sequence goes on along the minus strand of NC_081305.1, from coordinate 16,328,820 downwards.
CTATTCTCTGCTTTACAGCAGGTCCAATTCCAAGATCTGATGTCCAACTTCATAGGAATGTTTAATATTTCACTTCATGGGGACAGTGTTCTTGTTTAACACCAACATTCTTATGCTCTGGCCACATAGAATTTTAAGGCAATTTGGAAAAACTTTTCTTATATGTTTATTATATTCTCTCCCATGATAATAATAACTTGGAGAAGACAGTGGGTATAGTGGTTAAAGATGTGGGCCTTGGAGCAGAACTGCTGGGTTCAGGTTCTGGTTATATTGTTCACTAGGTGTGACAGCTTGGACAAGTTCATTAACTTCTCTGCCTCAATTTTCTTATCTGTAAAATGCTGTTGATAACAGAGCTTTCATCATAGAGTTGCAAGAATTAAATAAGTAAGTAAAGTGCTTAGAGTAGTGCCGAGCATAAGCAATGTAAGTTGCTGCAATAATAATAATTAAAATAATAATTATTATTATTGGAATAACGTTGCTACGTTATCTTTTTTTGAAAGGATAAAAACCATACTTTTATTATAAGGTCATTATTAGTGCCAAAGAAAAAAGAAGAAAACATCACATTTCGAATAAAGGAGAATAAACATCAGTTTTGGTCATTTTGGCATTCTTTGTGGCCATTTTCTTTAGGGTAGTTTCTTGATTTATCTGATTGTAGGAGTAATAACAGTGCCAAAGTTTCTTTGGATTTGAAAACAAGGATTTGTGCCAGTGTAAGAGAAACTAATACTGCCAGCCATCTCTTCTTTATTAAGAATTGTACAATTTAGGATGTCTGGCTTTTAAGGCTTAATTTTTTTTTTTCTGAGTGGATTAGATGAAGTGGAAAAGCTTTAGATAGTTGGTTTCAGACTGGCCGCCATGGAAAAATTATTTCCAATTGTATTTTATTTGTAGTTCTGTTAATCTAGAGTTACCTGTTTGGTAGTGGAAAGAAGTACAGAATTGATAGTCAGGAAACGTATTTAAATATCGGTTTTACTTTTTGCTAGTTTTATTTCATTTCATCCTTTTATCCTTATTTCCTCTTTAACAGGGTTATTATGAAGTTTATATGAAATAAGGTTTTTCACTATGCTGGTTCTTTTAAACATTTGAATGTGAATCTCCAATTTGCTCAAGACATTTTGAGAAAAAATCAGATATATGTATTTGAAAGAAAGTTAGTTTTTAAGGACAAGTCATTAAATAAAATATTTTTAAAAATAATAATAAAATAAAATAGGATCATATTATGAATTTTATAACCTGTTTTTATCTTTTAGTATATTTTGAACACCATTCTAGGTTAATAAATGAAGTGTAACATACTTTATTTTTTTATTGCAAAACTTAAATAATGTAGAAATATAGAGTAAAAATCACAAAAATTCTCATCTCCTAGATAACCACTATTATATTTTTATACATACATATTTTTTACATAAGTGAAATTATTTTCATTTGGTTTTATATTACTTATAGCCTGCTTTACTCAACAATATATTTTCTATGGTCTGAGTAGATCTTTATTTTTATTTTTATTTAAAAAAATTTTTTTAAAAGATTTATTTATTTGACAGACAGAGATCACAAGTAGGCAGAGAGGCAGGCTGATAGTGAGGGGGGATGCAGGTTCCCTGCTGAGCAGAGAGCCTCATCCTCGATCCCAGGACCCTTGGGATCATGACCTAAGCCGAAGGCAGAGGCTTTAACCCACTGAGCCACCCAGGTCCCCTCTTTACCTTTTTTTTTTAAGATTTTATTTATTTATTTGACAGATAGAGATCAGAAGTAGGCAGAGAGGCAGGTGGCAGGGGCGGGGACCAGGCTCCCCACTGAGCGAAGAGCCCGATGTGGGCCTCCATCCCAAGACCCTGGGATCATGACCAGAGCCAAATACACAGGCTTTAACCCACTGGGCCACCCAGGTGCCCCTTTATCTTTATTTTTAATGGCCATATTATATTTCTTGATATGGATATGCCATCATTGCCATCAATTACTCAACCAATTACTTAGGCTTGTCTCTGAATGGAGTGGAATAATTCACTTTTGGAATGTAGTAGTGTTTGTACTTGGGATTTGGAAGCTGGGCAGAAAGGTATGGGTATGGGAATGGAGTCACATCCTTTTCCTGCCTGGATAATTTAGAGATGTAAACCTTTTTAAAATTCAAAATTAATGGCAATTTTATTTTTTGTGATGATTCATGAAATGCCAGGGTTGTTTTTTTTTTTAAGATTTTGTTTATTTAGGGGCGACTGGGTGGCTCAGGGGGTGAAAGCCTCTGCCTTTGGCTTAGGTAATGATTCCAGGGTCCTGGGATTGAGCCCCGCATCAGGCTCTCTGCTCAGCAGGGAGCCTGCTTCCCTCTCTCTCTGCCTGCCTCCCTGCCTACTTATGATTTCTGTTGGTCAAATAAATAAAATCTTTAAAAAAAAAAAAAAGATTTTGTTTATGTGATAGAGAGCGCAAGCAGGGAAAGCAGCAGTCAGAGGGAGAGGATCTGATGAGCGAGGATCCTGATGTGGATCTCCATCCCAGGACCCTGCAATCATGACCTGAGCCAAAAGCAAATGCGTAACTGACTGAGCCCCCCAGGCACCCAAAAATGCCAGGTTTATTTATTTATGTTTGTAAGATTTTATTTATTTCTTTATTTGAGAGAGAGAGAATACAAGCAGGAGGAACTGCAGAGAGAGAGAGGGAGAAACAGGCTCCCCCTGCGTATGGAGCCTGATGCAGGGCTGTATCCCAGGACCCTAGGATCATGACCCAAGATGAAGGCAGATGCTTAACCCACTGAGCCACCCAGGTGTCTCAAAATGCCAGGTTTAAAAACATTTTTTCTAGTTATATTGGTTCCCCAAATGAATAAACTAGTTTTAGGTTTCCGTAGTGTTTTGAATACTGCAGCCCTGTAATACTCAATACTCTTTCAATACTCTTACTAAATATAAATGAATGAATTAAACAACAGAAGCTTAGTCAGAATTTTGTTTTCACTGACCAGGTTTATAAAATGTGACTTTTACTGAGTTCCTGTATCTTTCCAGAAGATGTTATAGTTTCACTAAACATCTAAGAAGCAAATTGGCAATGGCATTTGCCAGTGGAATAACTTTAATTCACTTCTAGTAGCATGGTGGCGTTTTTAACAAAGTGATTTGGAGCATATAGATTAAAAGGGTGTAATCCCCAAACTGGTAGGTATATGGAATAGGATGAGGAAGGGAAGCAAATTAAAGGAAGGAAGTGGTAAATTGAAATTTTAAGTTTATTATTATAAGAAACTATGTCATTTTATGTACAGTATAAGCATAAAAGATTATCAGAATTTTTTTAAAACATGAAAACTTGTATTATAACCTGTTTTCATGTTAGAACTTTCTGTCCCCAGATACTGTTTTCAGCTGCAGCTGTTAGTGGGCAGAATGTATCCCAGTCTTCCTAGTTGTTCATTAACCTATTAGCTCTTGACTACTTTAATTTTAAAGTTCAGAGAAATTGGCTATTTGTTAGTTGAAACGGTTAAGACCTGCAGTTGGAACTATTCTGCTTCTAGTATATCTTACAAATTTGAATTCATTTTAAGAAAAGTATAATTTTAATAGACTAGCCTTATGTCATGATAAATAAAAGTAGGATTATATACATTATAGGAGAGTGCTCAAGTAAATAGATTACACTAGTGTTGTATCATACTTTGCACATAACTTTGTAGAGTGCATTGATACACACTATTTTATTTAATCTTTTTGACAACTGGAAGGTATTGTTATCATCGCCATATTATATATAATAAAACCAGGGGTGCCTTGGCTGGGTCTGTTGGTGGAGCATGCAACTCTTGATCTTGGGTGGTTAATTTGAGCCTCAGTAGGGAGGTAGAGATTTCTTGAAAAATCAAATCTTTTATTTTTTTTTTTTTAAGATTTTATTTATTTATTTGACAGAGAGAGACACAGCAAGAGAGGGAACACAAGCAGGGGGAGTGGGAGAGGAAGAAGCAGGCTTCCTGCTGAGCAGGAAGTCCTGTGTGGGGCTCAATCCCAGCACCCTAATGACTGAGTTACCCAGGCACCCCCAAAAATCAAGTCCTTAAAAATATAAAATAAAATACACCAGAACCCCAAATGATAAAGAGACTTGCCCATGTTGACCCTGTTCATCATTTGGAGAGTTGGGTTAGGAAAAAAAAAAAAAGTATTCCGACTTCTGATCCATTCCTTTTTTTCTTTAATCTCTGCCATGATCATTTGCTGACTGACTACAAATATAATGGTAAAAGACAAAAATGTGATTCCTATCCTGATTGAGCTTATCTTCTAGTTGGGGAGATAGACTAGTAAATAATCAATTAAAAATAGTATTCTGAGAGGTGCCTGGGTGGCTCAGTTCGTTGAGCTTCTGAGTTTGGGTTTTCCCCAGGGTTATGGCTGGGAGATCAGGCTCTGTGCTCAGCAGGGAGTCTGCTTGGGATTTTTCTCTCCTCTCCTGCTGCCCCTCCCCACGCTGCACACACTCTCCCTCTCTCTCTCAAATAAATCTTTTAAAAGTGTAAAATTCTGGGGCTCCTGGGTGGCTCAGATGGCTAAGCATCTTCCTTCAGCTCAGGTCATGATCTCCAGAGTCTGGGATTGAGCCCTGAGTCGGGCTCCTGGCTACCTTATTGGGGAATCTGCTTCTCCCCCTCCCTCTCCCTCTCCCCTCGCCCTGCTGGTATGCTCTGTCTCTCTTAAATGAATAAATAAAATCTTAAAAAAAACACATAAAATGTTAAATGAGAATCTTCATATATTAGAACATTGTAACTAACTCTGAAACTTCTATTTTTTACATATTTTTTAAAATTCTTATTTACTGGAGAAAGGGAGGAGAGGGAGAAGCAGACTCCCCACTGAGGTAGCCTGCCTTGGGGCTCAATCCTAGGACCCTAGGATCATGACCTGAGGCAAAGGCAGACACTTAACCCACCAAGCCACCCAGTGGATTTTAAAGTCTTTTTAAAAAATTGCCACTGGAAAGGGATCAAGAAAATTACCAATCCTTATGATCAAGAAATAATAATATTGATACTCTTTTGTATTAGAACTTACTTCCCCTGAGTCTTAACCTCTTAATTTTTCTATATGATATAATTAGCTATTTAAACATTAATATGTATAGAAGGATTTGTTACATGTCTCTTAAGCATCTGCTTCTGTAGCACAGCCACTGGCAAACAGGAATAATTGAATTCTCTTCTACAGCATTTTGAAACCATGCCACTGAAGTCCCTCAACTTTTTACCTCTTCCTCTCAAAAATTTTGGGGAGTTTTCTCATGTTCTACTTTATTTTTCTCTGTCAGTGGAAGAAATGTCTAGTCTTTTTCTAAGGCTCCCCCAACTTCTTGGACTTAATTCCATGATAGTTACTTCATTTTAATATTTTCCATCTCTTCTTTTTCATTATTTTTTTCCATGTTTTTGTTTACTTGTGACAGTAGTTGTCAAACTTTTAAACTATGAGCTCTATGGAGGTACCTCTACATGATAAAATTTTTAAAAATTGTACTTAAAAAAGAAAATGAATTCCTTATGGTAGTATAATCCTATAAAAATGCCCTGGAAAAAAGTTTTATTTAGTCATTGTTATACTGATCTCAGTTTCTTCACCACCCAGTTGTTCCTTAACCCTTTGTTAGCATGCAAGCATTCTCTAGGAGATCCAGTGAGGATTTTACAATTGTGAAACCCTAATGGCATTTTTCTTAATTAAATCTCTAATTTATGTCCTCTCAGATCTTCAAGACTTTCCTTATGCCTGGCCATTTCCCTTACACTATCAAACATACACAGTTTCTTCTTCCACATAATAAAATAAAATAAATCATTTATTTGGTCCTGTCTCCTTAAGTATTTTTTTCCTTGTCTTTGGAAGGACTTTGTGAAATAATAGTCTGTATTTCTGCTTACACTGCATTTACTTTCTCACTTCCATTCGGTCTTCAACTCTTTTGCCTTCTGGCTTCTCTCCCCATCACTCCCTTGATACTTCTTTGGCAAAAGTATCAAGAAATACCTTTTGCCACATCAAATAAATGCATTCTTCTGAGTTTTTCCTTACTTGAACTGAATGAGGCATTTTCATTTTTGGCAGTCCACTCCCAAGACTGTTCTTTTTTTGACACTGCACTCTTCAGACTCTTCCCTGACTGTAGCTTCTTGCCTGGCTTCTTTTCTAGTTCTGATCCTTCTGCCTTTCCATTTTTTATATGGTCTGTCATTAATCTTATATATTCCCACTCCTTCTATTTTCTTGTTCATTCATGCACTCATCAAATGATGTCTGTTTGTGCCATGCACTGTGCTATTGCTGAGAGTGAGGACTCACACAGCCACTGTCCTTGTTATGTAAATAGTCTAATAGGAAATACATGTAGATTAGCTGGCAATTGTGGAACAGTGTATGATAAATATTCTGGTAAAGGAAATATTGAAGGGGCACTTAATTAAGACTGGAATGGTCAGGAAAAGCTTTTTGGGAAGAAGTAACTGTTGAAAGGGGCTTTGGTAAGGTAAGTGTCTCAGGGAGAAGCAATAGCATTTGCAAAGAAATAAAAGTCAAGAAGTGTTTGGCTGAAGAATTGAAGATCATTGTGTCCTGAGAGTGTAGAGGGAAAGAGGAGTGGTAAAGTTGAAGGGTTATAAAATAGGCACTCATTACTATTTATTCAACAAATATTTAGTGTTCCGTTGTCTTATTTTATAGGTGTACTATCATATAAGTATACTTTTTTAAAAAAGATTTTTATTTATTTATTTATTTGACAGAGATCACAGGTAGACAGAGAGGCAGGCAGAGAGAGAGGAGGAAGCAGGATCCCTGCTGAGCAGAGAGCCCGATGCGGGGCTCGATCCCAGGACCCTGGGATCATGACCTGAGCCGAAGGCAGAGGCTTTAACCCACTGAGCCACCCAGGTGCCCAAGTATACATTTTTTAAAAGCTTTTATTTTTAAGTAATCTCTACACCCAACATGAGGCTCAAATTTACAACCTCAGTATCAAAAGTCACAGTTCACAAAGTGAGCCAGTCAGGCACCACAACATAAGTATACATTTTAATAGCCTAGTTTTCACTCCTGCTGCTATGAACAACCAAAACTAGATTTTAGAGGCTGAGTGTATGATCATTGATTACTGCTGTAGACTGGTGTTACCATGGGTTTGTACTAGTTATATTACTAGATCTGACTCAGAATGTTTCAAGACTTTTATTGATTATTCAAGATTTTGGCCACCTGTCTCTGATTTTAAATTATAATCATTGCCATTAATGTATAATCTATTCCTGTTGTCTAAATGTTTAATATATATATGGCCTTACTCTAACTAGATTTTCTTTCTTTCTTTTTTTTTTTTTAAAGATTTTATTTACTTATTTGACAGGCAAAGATCACAAGTAGGCAGAGAGGCAGGCAGAGAGAGAGGAGGAAGCAGGCTCCCCACAGAGCAGAGAGCCTGATGCGGGGCTTGATCCCAGGACCCTGGGATCATGACCTGAGCCAAAAGCAGAGGCTTTAACCCACTGAGCCACCCAGGCGCCCCTCTAACTAGATTTTCAGTTCTTTGAGGGCATAGACTACTGTGTCTAATTTCTTTTTTTTTTTTTTTAAGATTTTATTTATTTATTTGACAGAGAGATAGAGAGCACAAGTAAGCAGAGTAGCAGGCAGAGGGAGAGAGAGAAGCAGGTTCTCCGCTAAGCAGGGAGCCCGATGCAGGGCTCAATCCCAGGACCCTGGAATCCTGACCTGAGCTGAAGGCAGCCGCTTAACCAACTGAGCCACCCAGGTGCCCCCTGTGTCTAATTTCTTTGACATCTTCACTTGTGTTAGAATAAAAAAGGTATAAGCCGCTGCCTTCGGCTCAGGTCATGATCTCAGGGTCCTGGGATCGAGTCCCGCATCGGGCTCCCTGCTCAGCGGGGAGCCTGCTTCCCTCTCTCTCTCTCTGCCTGCCTCTCTGTCTACTGTGATCTCTCTCTGTCAAATAAATAAATAAAATCTTTAAAAAAAAAAAAAAATAGAGCTTCCCTATGACCCTGCAATTGCACTACTGGGTATTTACTCCAAAGATACAGATGTAGTGAAAAGAAGGGCCATCTGTACCCCAATGTTTATAGCAGCAATGGCCACGGTTGCCAGACTGTGGAAAGAACCAAGATGCCCTTCAACGGACGAATGGATAAGGAAGATGTGGTCCATGTACGCTAAGGAGTATTATGCCTCCACCAGAAAGGATGAATACCCAACTTTTGTAGCAACATGGACAGGACTGGAAGAGATTATGCTAAGTGAAATAAGTCAAGCAGAGAGTCAATTATCATATGGTTTCACTTATTTGTGGAGCATAACAAGTAGCATGGAGGACAAGGGGAGATGGAGAGGAGAAGGGTCTTGAGGGAAATTGGAAGGAGAGGGGAACCATGAGATACTATGGACTCTGAAAAACAATCTGAGGGTTTTGAAGGGGCGGGGGGTGGGAGGTTGGGGGAACCAGGTGGTGGATATTAGAGAGGGCACGGATTGCATGGAGCACTGGGTGTGGTGCAAAAACAATGAATACTGTTACGCTGAAAAGAAAAAAAAACACAAAAGGTATATTTATATGTGTCTCTATGTACAAAGTTTATATGTTTACAAGATTAAAACTCAAATCTTGTACTTTAAACTTCAATGGGCTTAATTAACTCAGTGTCTTTTACATAGGGCACATATAATTTTGGTCAAATATTTACTTAAGTAATCTGAAACATCTTCAAATTTATTGAAGGTTGTCAAGTAGAACATGGTGATATTTGTTATTCTTCTTCTCTGAGCAAAGAACATATTGATATCGGTTAAAATTACAATGGCATCACTTCTTTTAGCCAAGATAGAGTAATAGGGGCTAGATTTACCCTCCTGCCTGAAGCAACTAAAGAGAGATAAAATGTATGAAATATTGGTTCTCTTTACATGTACCTTTAGACAGTGAAAGACAGTGACAATGTAAGGGGGTGAAGGGCAAACGAGATGAGCCCTACAAGTGCCCTGACTTACTCCTTGAAGATAGTTTCTAGGCTCTGGTGATGCAGAAAGAGGCAATCCAGGTAGAGCCCACCAGTCTCCTGAGTTGAGGTAAAGCTAGGAGACTGGGAAAGCTGAGATAGCTACAGTTCTCAGGTGGAGTACTGGAAGGGAGGGAAATGAACATAGAATTCTGAAGATCAGCAGAAGGTCTCCTTTGAATATTCATTTGAGTAGTGATCATTACCTGTGTTCTCAAAAACTATGCAAGATTGAGGAAAAACTGAGGGATTAGAACAGTGCTCAGAACTCAAAAAAAGTCTGGATATAATGCCCATTTGTACTAATACAAAGTAGAAAGAGACTAGAAAACCTTTTAATTCAGGGGACATTAGGTAGTGTTAAGAAGGGTCTTGCTTCAGTAGTAAAGAAAAATGAACCCTGGACTGAACAGGCTCTAGTCATGTCTAACAAAGCTTAAAAAAGCAAGAACTAAAAGGATCAAACTGTTTCCAAGTAACTTAATCATATCCCTCCCAAAAGCTCAAGAATATTTATAAGAATGTAAAAACATCCAGCCCACAGTAAGGTAAAGTTCTCAATGTCTGGCATCCAATCAGAAATTGCCATGGTACTCTGAAATTTTGTTTTATTTTTTTATTTTTTATTTTTTTTAAAGATTTTATTTACTTATTTGACACAGAGAGAGAGATCCCAAGTAGGCAGAGAGGCAGGCAGAGAGAAAGGGGGAAGCAGACTCCCCGCCGAGCAGAGAGCCCGATGGCGGGGCTCGATCCCAGGACCCTGGGATCATGACCTGAGCTGAAGGAAGAGGCTTTAACCCACTGAGCCACCCAGGTGCCCCTGAAATTTCGTTTTATTTTATAGAAGAGTACTAGTCATGGAAAGAAGCAGAAAATTACAGTTCATAGTGAGAAAAATCAGTAAGTCAGAACTGATCCAGAAATGACTGGTGGTCTCTGTTGTTTGACCATTGTCATTGCACCCATTCTGTTGTTTGCACCCAGGTTATTGGCCTCTCCAACATCATGAGGCAAAAAGAAAACCTAGGCACCCACTGCTCTATCATTCCTGGGTCCCACCATCCATAGCTGGTCTGCCTTCTTTTCTCCATTTTTCAGTCTTCTTCTGTGTGTTCTTTAAAAATGTATGTAATGTCCAGGTTTTTAGCTGAACTTGGAGGAGTAGAGAAAACTGTGTCTACTCCCATCTTTCCAATAGAGAATGTCTCTGAGACTTCATTTTTGGAGTGAAAACAAACATTCCTTGGTGAATCAATTGATATCCATATGGAAGACAGTGAGCTTTGACTTCAACCTCATAATACAGCAAAACCAATTCTGGTTGGATATAAATATGAAAGGTAAAGCAAAAAAAAAAAGCTAGAAGAAAATATAGAATATCTTCATGTTCTTGGGATATATGCAAAGATTTCTTGAGTGGAACATAAAAATCATTAAACACAAGTGAAAACATTGATAGACTGAACCTCATTAAAATTAAGAACTTTTGTTTATTAAAGATACCATTAAGAGGGTGGAAAGGTAAGGCACATATGGGAGAAGATATTTACAATATGTATATTTGACATGTGGTCTGTATTTAGAATACATAACATACTCATAAATTAATTAAAAAAAAAAAAAAGGACAACCCAGGGGCCCCTTGATTGACTCTTGATTTCAGCACAGGTGATAATCTTGGGGTCATGGGATTGGGCCATGTTGGGCTCTGTGTTCAGCAAGGAATCGTTGCTGAGCACAGCTTGAATATCTCTTTCTCCCTCTACACCCCTCCCCCCCAACCCCCCACCACCAGCTCATGCTTGGGCTCTCTCTCTCACTCTCTCAAAAAAACAAAACAAAACAAAACAAAGACAACCCAATTAAAATACGGGTATAAGATTTGGACTTGAACAGCTGTTTCAAAAAAGAAGATAACTGGGGCGCCTGGGTGGCTCAGTGGGTTAAGCCTCTGCCTTTGGTTTGGGTCATGATCTCAGGGTGCTGGGATCGAGCCCCACATCAGGCGCTCTGCTCAGTGGGGAGCCTGCTTCCCCTTCTCTCTCTCTCTCTCTGCCTTTCTGCCTACTTGTGATCTCTGTCTGTCAAATAAATAAATAAAATCTTTTTAAAAAAAGAAAAGAACCACATGGCCAATACGCATTTGTAAAGGTGCTCAAAAACATTAGTTATCAAATTAAAACCACAGTGTGGTGTCACTCCATCTCTATAAGATGGCTTATAAAAAAATTATAAAAACACTTCTTTATGACTGAGCTTGTAGAGTAGCCAGAACTTCATACATTGATGATGAGAGTATTGATGCAACTTCTTAGGGAAACTATTTAGCAGTATCTACTAAAGTTGAGTGTACACATACCTTATGACCTGGCAATTTTATCTCTAAGTATGTATCCGAGGGAAGTACATATATGTGCACGTGAGAAGGTTCATGGCAGTATTTTTGTAATAGGTAGAAACTATGAACAACTCAGTCATTTAACAGCAGAATGAATTAATTATAGAATATTCAAAAGACAGAATAATACATAGCAATGCAGAAGAATGAACTGCTGTAAGCTCTATCAATAAACACCAGACAGTGCTGAGTGAGAGGAGCTAGGCACAAAAGGATATCTCCTTTGTGATTCTTTTATTATATAAAGTTTAAAAATAGGCAAAACTATAATCTATGGTAATAGAAGTTAGAAGATTGATTAGTTGTAGGGCTGGTACCGGAGACAAAGCATGAAAAATGCTTAATCAGCTGGGTGGTAGTTATGATGTGTGTGTTCACTTTTTAAATTTCTTCAAACTCAAGAGTTAAGTTATATCTACTTCACTATATGTATGTATTAGGCTTTAATAAAAAGTTAAAATACTGAAAAACAATCTATTCTGAAATTATGACCTATAAGATTCTAATAATTATGTTTTATTATACATATTTTATGGTCAGGACACTTTTCACATATAATCAATACTATGATTATAAATATAAAGTACTTTATAATTTCTAAATTGTAATGTTATGAAATGTAGTTTATTTTTAGAGCAGTTTTCAATAAGAATAATTATGGGGTTTTTTAGAGGGTTTTTTTAAAGACTTTATTTATTTATTTGACAGAGAGAAAGAAATCACAAGTAGGCAGAGAGCCAGGCAGAGAAAGAGGGGGAAGCAGGCTCCCTGCTGAGGAGAGAGCCCGATGCAGAGCTCGATCCCAGGACCCTGAGATCATGACCTGAGCCAAAGGCAGAGGCTTAACCCACTGAGCCACCCAGGCGCCCAAGGAATAATTGTTTTATTTATACATAACTTTATGGTCAAGACACTTTTCACATGTATCAATACTATGATTATAAATGTAAAAGTACTTTATAATTTCTAAATTGTAATGTTATCAAATGTAGTTTATTTTTAGAGCAGTTTTCAATTTTCTAGAGCTCTTTCTCTACTTTTGTCTGTTTGTGGACCACATCATGGCAGGAAAGATTGCATGAGCTACCCTTTCATTTGCTGTTGTAAATGATAACTGAAGATGATTATCACAATTAATAAAAAGTGTCTTTATGGATCAGTAAAGTGACATCTAGTTACTACATCAAAATCAGGCTATTCTTTATTTGCAAGAAACAAAGTATTGAACTTTCATGTTATAACAAATGTTATTTGTATTTAGAGTGTAGCCAGGAGGTAGATGATCTGGAAGACTACCATATGCCGTCAAAATGTTACTCATTGAGAATCTTTGGGTTTTGTCCATAAGAGGTAATTCTAGTTAATATCTGTCAAGTTCAAAATAATAAGAACTGTGCTAATTTGCTTTATTATTTTATGTATTGTTCAGGTCTGCCTGTATCAAATATTAAGTATCAAATATCTAAAATTATCTACTGCCAAGTGAAATAGCAGTTGTCATTTTAGTCAGGAAGGATAGACAACACTCATTTCCTTTTCTTGATATATAAATGTAATTGTTTTCTCTTTAAGGTTTAAAATTTAATCTGGAGAGGATCATTCAGGTCTTTGTTAGTATTCTTTTCTACTGTTTAGGGGAAAAAAATAAATAGAAAAATTCATGCCTGAATATTTGAGGTGAAATTTCATGCTTTAAAGTAATAGCTCTTTTTGCCAGGATCAGTTGTGGAACTCTATAAAAATGCACATTGTGGGCGCCTTAGTGGCTCAGTGGGTTAAAGCCTCTGCCTTCAGCTCAGGTCATGATATTGGGGTCCTAGGATTAAGCCCCACATCGGGCTCTCTGCTCAGCGGGGAGCCTGCTTCTCCCCACCCCGCACCCCCGCCTGCCTCTCTGCCTACTTGTGATCTCTATCTGTCAAATAAATAAATAAAATTTTTATTAAAAAATGCACATGATATGATCCTGCCGACTGTAAACCCTTATACAGTAAGTCTGCGATGGAATCCCAGGGCATCTTCATTCAGGAGAAAAAAAATACATATTTCCAAATGCAGTTCTGATATTCCTTGTTGTACACTGTCTCAAATTAAGAGGCAGAAGTAATGAACTTGCTCATTTGTTTTTTGCCACTAATGACAGACAGATATTTTTGATCTCTAAACAGTCAGCTTACTTCTAAAAGTATGAGGTCTGGATATTTTGTTTGTTGATAATCCTTGTGGGGAGTAGAGAAGAAAAAGTGAGCCTTGTTGATTTATTTAATATTGGCTTGAGGGAGGAAAAAAATTCATGTTACATGAATACAGAAGAAGAAACTTGATAGGAAATAACTTTTTTTAAGTCACTGAAAATGAAGACCCTAAAATTGAAAAATAGTTTTTAATCTGTTCATTAAGAAAATGGTAGTTTAAAAAAAAAGAAAGAAAGAAAATGGTAGTTTAGGTGATCATAGGGTAGAAACTAGAAGATGAAATAAGGGGAAATAGGGTATTTAGAATAGAAAATATTGCAGAAAATATGACTTTTAGTTAAAGTGGTACAACATTCTGGTAGTGATAACAAGGAAAATTAGATAGATTTTTGTTTTCCCTCACTGAGATTTTGGGGATAGAAACAAGAATTAATATCATGTGATTGGGGACACCTTGATTGCCTCTGCCTTCAGCTCGGGTCATGATCTCAGGGTCCTGGGATCAAGCCCCAAATCAGGCTCTCTGCTCATCAGGGAAACTGCTTCCCATCTCTCTCTGACTGGCTTTCTGCCTGCTTGTAATCTCTCCCTCTCTCTCTGCAAATAAATTTTAAAAATCTAAAAAAAAAAAAAAAAAAATCATATGATTGGGTAGAATCAGTCAAAATAGATGATTTGCTCATTCGTTCACAATATTCATTCCTTCATTCTAATCACATAGAAATGCTGGGGAGGGGCGCCTGGGTGGCTCAGTCAGTTAGGTGGCTGGCTTCAGCTCAAGTCATGATCCCGGGGTCCTGGGATCAAGTCCCACATTGGGCTCCCTATTCAGCGGAGAGCCTGCTTCTCTGGCTCCCTCTGCCTGCCAGTCTGCCTACTTGTGCTCTCTCTCTGTCAAATAAATAAATAATCTTTAAAAAAAGAAAAGAAATTCTGGGGAAAGGATTTCTCTTTTCAGCCAGCTATTCTGTTGAAGATCTACCTTAAACCAATCTTAGCTATACTAATCATGTCATAACCTAATAGAAATATAATTTCTTCTCTGTAAAAACCGAGGGTTATTTTCATCACTTCTACCTCTAATGTTCTATGCTTTTTATGTGACTTTTAGGTTAATCTCACAAAACTATATTCATTCATTCATTTCATACCATTCTTGGCCAGCTCTCTTTATATTTAATCTCTCCTTTTTTCACACATAATACCTATGTCTGGTACTGATTGATTATTTATGTACTTGCAATCTACCTCACTGGACTATAAGCTATTTGAAAGCAGACACGTGTCACTTTAGTGTCTGTACCAATGAACACAAAATGAATTAGTGGTGACAAAATTAGGTTTTTCTTTTTTAAAAAACTTCTGAACTACTTCGTAATGCAAGGTCTATGCAGTGTTATTTCTATGCAGAAATAACACTGATGTTAGGAACTCTGTTTACTATGTTACCGTGCCTGGCACATAATTGACATTTCAATACTGTGCTTAATTAAAAGAATATACTGTGCTTAATAAATGAGCTTTTTGCGGGGGGCAGTGCCTGGGTGGCTCAGTCACTAAGTGGCTGCCTTCAGCTCAGGTCCTGATTGGGATCGAGCCCTGTGTCAGGCTCCCTGCTTGACAGGAAGCCTGCTTGTCTCTCTCCCACTTCCCCTGCTTGTGGTCCCTCTCTCACAGTGTCTTTCTCTGTTAAATAAATAAAATTTTATAAACAAAAAAACAAATAAGCAAGGAAATCATCATTTATTAACTGTCTTTTCAGGATTAAAAACACAATATAGATAAAATAATATATTAATTCTACTTATTTCTTTTTGATAGATTATTACATGCATTGATAAGTACATGGTTATTTTAGTTTAAAAAGGAATAACTAAAATATAAGGTTATATGATATGGTTAGCTGTTAGGCAGTAAAAGAGATGTTTATTCAGTTTTGGTTTTGTAAACATTCAGTTCAATTTTAAGTGTATGTACATTACAGCTTATGGCTCTGATAGCACACACTAGGCTGCAGATAATTTCCTTACGTTTCTTAGACTCTGCACTTGGCTATCTCTTCTCTCTCTCTTCCCCTTCACCCTGTTTTAGCTCTGAAACCCCATGCTACCTACTTCCCTCACTATCCCCATAGATACCCTCCTCACCCAAGTAGGGTTCTGACACCAGCCCTGGATCCTCCTCATATCCCTGTTTGACTCTGTCCAAACTCCACAGTTCTTAAAGCTCTATTGAAAAAGCATTCTTGGGGCGCCTGGGTGGCTCAGTGGGTTAAGACTCTGCCTTCGGCTCAGGTCATGATCTCAGGGTCCTGGGATCGAGCCTCGCATCGGGTTCTCTGCTCAGCGGGAAGCCTGCTTCTACCTCTCTCTCTGCCTGCCTCTCTGCCTACTTGTGATCTCTATCTGTCAAATGAATAAATAAAATCTTTAAAAAAAAAAAAAAGAAAAGAAAAAGCATTCTTATAAGATCTTTGAAATTGTAAATAGCCATAAATGTTTTACTCAATAGTTCATGTCATAGATATGACATTTAAAGTCTTATTTCTTCTAGGACAGACTTTACTCATAGTTTCAGTAAATTCAGAATCTAGATAACCAAAATGGTTAGTTGAATAGTATATTCCATTCTGTATTTCTTTTCTTTTCTTTTTTTTTAAGGTTTTATTATTTGAGAGAGAGAGCACAAGCAAGGGAACCAGCAGGCAGAGGAAGATGTAGAAGCAAGCTCCCTGGTGAGCAAGGAGCCCAATGTGGGACTGGATCCCAGGACCCTGGGATTATGACCTGAGTGGAAGGCAATTGCTTAACTGGCAGAGCCACCCAAGCATCCTCCATTCTGTTCATAAGTGTTTAGAAACTACTATGAAAATAATTGTGAAGTTTTTAGGTGAAAAGTAATATGTACTAGAAAAATATGTGTTATATTAAAATGATTGTGGAATTCAAATTAGTCTTCTTATTTCACAATTGATATAATTTGTACTGCTGTATAAATTTAAAATACCTTAAAATACCAGATTGTTTTAGGAAAACAGTAATAAAATATATTCAGGAAGAAGTGATATGATTAAGCAAATATGTGACAGCAAACTATTAATTGATTTGAACTTAGATGAGAAAAATTCATTACTAGCTATTCATAACTTTATAATCTTTTAGAAACCAAATATCCAGTAGACCCGCTGCCCATACATTTTTCCAGTGGAGATGCCAAGTATGATGACTGTCAAGCCTGAAGTGTTTATAACAGAATGAATGTTGTCTCTCTTCAATGCAGAACTGTGTTGGCACAGTGGAGGTTCCAGGCATTTTGTTATAGAATGTCTGACATGAAACCATAGCTGTGGGATTCACTGGCTTTTTGAGATAGTTAATAGAGGGATGGAAGGGTAAGGCAATTAGTTCCCAAGCCATTTGCAAGGAGTTTTTGAAAGTCTTTTAATTCTGAGGTGCTATACTAGCTTTGTATTTACCCAATTTTTAAAATAAGGTACAAATGTTTATAAATGGATTTTTCAGTATTATAGTATGTGCATCTGTTATAGGAAGCAGTCATTATTTCAATAACTAGTATCTCTGCTGAATCCTTAGTTTATTTTTTGTTAAATTTTAAAGCATTCCCAGAACAAAGTAATACCCTTTTTACCACAGGTATTTTCACTTATGGCTGCTTGCTTGATAGTTAAAAAGAAACAATTTATTTCTAATTTATTTCCTTCCTCCTGTCTTTTAGCATTTATCTCTGCATGCAGTTAAATCAGTAGTATTAGTTGTGTACAACTTTTATTTATTTTGTTACCTGTAAATAGTAAGAAAGCTTTCAGAAAAGTCATAAAAAGTAAGTGGGCTCTCTGACAAATTTGGTCTTTAGTTTCTAACCCTAATGCAGTTGAACATTGAATGCTAGCTGTCAGGTCAAGAGGGGTTAGGTAAGGACACAAATGCCAACAAAGGACTGATAAGTTGCAGAGTTCTTTTTAGCAGATCATCTTATAGCAAGTCTTTGAAGCTACACACTATCCATGCATAATCTTAATTTTTTTTGTATTTACTGATTTCTTGTATTTTTTTGTAAAAGAACATCTGTGAGCCACTGTCTAGCCCAGTTTCTTTCAGTTCCTCCTCTGTCCTGTCTCCTTTCTCCCCATCAAAGGAAACCTTTGTCCTAATGAACTTTACATTTATCGTTTCTTTCTTTTTTTGTATCATGTTTGTTTTTCATTTTTTACTGTTGCACAGTGTTCAGAGTCTTTATTTGTAAAACCTACCTCACAGGATTGTTTTGCAATTAAGTTAAAATGTATATAATGAGCTTTCCACAGTGCCAGAGTCATCCCCAAAAACTTAATAAATGATCATTGTATTATTAATATTATTTTGCTGAGAGAGAGCAAGAAAAGCTTGCCTTTTTTCAAGTGTTTCCTATGTTTTGTCTCCCTAGATCCTTTCTGGGGAAAATGAGAGGGTGTGAGGGTTTGAGGTCTTTTCACCTTTTCTTGGGACTGAAGAACTTACAGAACGATACAGTAGACAATGGAATTTGGATTATCAGTGGTTAGGGAACATTTTTCCCAACTGAGAAAATTAAAAAAAAAAAAAAAAAAGCTGCACCATTAAGTTACCAATTTCTCCTTTCTCTTTCACTGCATTGTGCCGTCAGGATACGATTTCTGTCTACTTTGAGTTTGATGCAGTATAGTGAAACAACTCATAGCCAGTGTTGAAGAATAAAAGACCAAATTGTCCCAGAAAATAATCAGTGACATAAATGGATCAATTAGAGTTTACTGAATGACCAAGCAAACAAACCAGCCAGTCAGCCCATTTTTACATTGTTCTCCTTTCCACCCAACACTGGGAAACACTGGTTTGCTTTCAGAATCTGAAAATCATTTAATTCCTCCATTTCTTCCTTCTTCCTAATAGCCCTAGGCTCTACAGTATTGTACCCACGTAAGACACTCTTGATCTTCTGAGCTTGTTTCCCTTTCTGCCTAGTTTTCATATACTTTTTCATATACTTATGTTAATAATTTCTGTTAACAGGGGCGCCTGGGTGGCTCAGTGGGCTAAAGCCTGTGCCTTCAGCTCAGGTCTGATCTCAGGGTCCTGGGATTGAGCCCGACATTGGACTCTCTGCTCAGCAGGGAGCCTGCTTCCTCCTCTCTCCCTGCCTCTCTGCCTACTTGTGATCTCTGTCAAATAAATAAATAAAATCTTCAAAAAATTTTTTCTCTTAATAAAGTTCTTTGTTACAAGTAACGAATAACAAAAGTTATTAATAACAAAGTTATTTGTATTGTTACAGATAACAAAGTTGTTTATTTATTCATAAAGTTATTTCATACCTGTCCTAATTCTACTACAAAGATATTTAAGCAGTGCACTTACTTGGGATTTTGGTCAACTGAAATTCATAATGAACTGTTAAGTGAGTTGGTTAAACATTAATGCATAAATTATTAGCAACATAAATAGAAAACATAGATAAGACAATAATCACTTCAATCCTGGTCGACCAGGGAAAGAATCCCTTAGAAAACAGTGCCTGGCTGGCTTAGTTGGTGGAGCATGGGACCCTTGTTGTGAGTTCAAGCCCCATGCTGGGCATAGAGTTTACTTAAAATAAAGGGGCACCTGGGTCACTTAGTCAGTTGAGCATCTAACTCTTTATCTTGGTTCAGGTCTTGATCTCACAGTCATGAGTTCAAGCCCCACATTGGGCTCCACACCCAGTATGGAGCCTATTTAAAATAAGAAAAAGAAAAGAAAAAAGAAAACAAAAGCAAAAGCAAAATTATTTCTCAATTTAAAAAAAGAGAAAGTGCCTTTCAGTACATTGTACAGGAACAATTTTTACCAACTGTTACATTAATCCTAACTAAATTCCACTTATTCCTTTGGGTAGATATTCCGGTGTGGTATAGTCTGTGATGAATTATGAAGCACAATATATCTCTCTTAAGCCTATGTTATTCGCAAATTTGATCTCTTAAGCCTATGTTATTCGCAAATTTGATGTAGTAACCACCTCCTTCCAGGTTGAACCCATACATTTTTGGGTGCTGTTGCTCAGAGTCATCTGTTTTATTAACCTACCTTTCTTCATCGTGGTTATGAGAACTTTGTAAGATTTTCGTCAGATATTTTACTGAATTTAGGATAACTATATCTGTGGCATTTTCCTGACCTCTAATAGAAGAGCCTTAGAAAAGCAAATTTAGATTAGTGTGCAGCTTGGCCTTCATAATTTCACTTTTCACAAATAGAAGCTATGTGAAGAGATATTTTTACCCAGAGGTTTATTAGGAACAGTGAGAGACATATCTTGCTCTTGTGCAATTTCACTTGTACTTGTTCTATTTCTTTCTCTCTCTCTTTCTTTCTGGAAACATCTTTACTGATGTATAATTTAAATATCATGAAATTAACTCATTTAAAATACACAAATTCAGTAGTGGTTAGTTTATTTACAGACTTGTGTAACTGGTACCATAATCCAATTTTAGAACATTTTTACCATCCCAAAAAGAAAGCTTGTGTCCATTCTCACTCTCTTCTTTAAAATAAAAAAGAAAGAAAGAAATCTAGAAGTGATTTTACTTTTGTTTTCTAATGAAGTCTTTCCTCAAGAAACTGCCTTTTCATTATGGATTTCCTGGTCTTGGTCTTCATAGTATGTGCTTATAAACCTAGAATTTCATTCCTTCCTTATTTAACTAGTTTAAAAGATAACACAAGGAAAATAGATAAAATGTCTTAACATGAAGTGGTTAGTACCAACTTAGGACAATTTTTCAATTTCGTGGATTTATTTATTTATTTATTTATTTATTTAACAGAGAGACACACAGCAAGAGAGGGAACACAAGCAGGGGAAGTGGGGGAGGGAGATGCAGGCTTCCCACTGAACAGGGAGCCGGATGTAGGACTCGATCCCAGGGCCCTGGGATCATGATCTGAGCTGAAGGTAGACACTTAATGACTGAGCCACCCAGGCACCCCTCAATTTCATGGATTTTAAAGTATCTATGGTCTTGTTCAGGAGATCTTTCATTGGGTAGTGAATACTGTAAAACTGTAATTTGGATTGAATTTAGGAGTAAATGACTTCAGTATTAACAGCATAATTTACATTCCTATAATCTTTTTATGTCTTACGGGAAGCAGATTTAAGAGGAAGGCCAGTATATGTGGTTGGGTTGTACAATTATAGCTTGGGGAGAGTTTCTTCAAGATAAGGGGGCAAAAGAAAAATTTAAATGAGGATTTAAGTCTTAGAGAGATTGTTTGGAGTAACAGAGCCAACCCAGTTATGTGTGAAATCAGAGCCTATGATGGTAATGACTGTATTAAATGCTTCTTCCCTTGGGTAGATATGATAAAATTTCGGACTTCTTTAATTTCCGAACACTTGAGTCAGTTAATCAGAAAATACCTTTGATGAAGGAATGAGTCCATGCTTCCTTCTAATTTACCTTGCATGTTACTTTGTTTGTTTTGGGGGGTAGATTGTGCGGAGAGCTAAGATATAAGTATTTAATTACTTTATAATTAATTACTTAATATTTAATTACTTTACAGTGTATTTTTATTAACATTGCTTTTATACCTCTCATATAGATTCAATTTTATACGCTTCTTTGGGAAAGGTAGAGTGTTTCAACCCACACAGTTTTGTTTTGCTTTGACTTATTTAATAATTAAAGAAGTGGAGAAATACTTACTAAACTAGTAAAGTGCTATTGGTGATGGGCTATTACTAGGACTTTTTTTTTTTTCCTGATGGAAATCTATTTTGATAGATCCTTTCTCTTTTCATCTAAGCTGTTTTTATTTTCATATTTTCTTTTGGTTTGTTTGGACAAAAAGGAAGGACTTGAGTATGTTTCTCTTTTATGCATAAGGAAGTCTTATTCTCGGCATGTATTGAGAAAGATTATTGTTTTAAAACCAATATCCTATGATAGTGGCATTTCTGTTTTAATTAGGTTCTCCAAGTGTTAGGTATTAGAGTTTTTCAAAAGACAATTTTCAGTTGATTCTGTGCTGCGAATAAAGATCATTTAATTGTAAAACTTGTAGTTTTAGCTTTCTTTCAGGCCATTCTTCCTTACACCTATCCATGTCAAAGTTGGTATACATAATTCAAAGATTAATTGGAAGGATTAAAGTATATATATATTCAGTGATCAGTAAACTAAAAGTATTGTTTGTTATCAAGGATAAAATGTCTTAGAGAGCTACCTTTGTTTTTTAATCCCTCATGCAAATGATTAATAAATAGTCTTTTTTATTTGTTGGAATGTTGGATTTCTTGGAATACTGGGCAAGTTCCTTAAACTCTTTTGAAAATGAGCATATGATTCTAAGTGGTCATTAGAAGTTCCTTCCAACATTGATTCTACTACCTTTACAAGATATTTTGAGAATTAATTTGTGCCCCAAACCATATAATAATAATTATAAAAGAATTTTTAAAATAGTAGATATAAACATAAATTTATGGACAGTGATTATAAAGTACCTTAAAAAGATATATGAACACAATAAAAGATAGGGATGCCTGGGTGGCTCAGTCGGTTAAGCGTCTGCCTTCAGCTCAGTTCATGATCCCAGGGTCCGTGGATAGAGGTATCCATCTTACTGCATTGGGCTCCTTGCTCAGCTGGGAGCCTGCTTCTCCCATTGCCTGAAACTCCCCCTGCTTGCGCTTTCTCTCCTTTCTCTCTCTCTCTTTCTCTCTGACAAACAAATAAAATCTTAAAAAAACAAACATAGAAGTAATTATAGTCTAATTTAGGCATTTATCCTTTCTGATTTAAGAGTATCCTATACTTGTGCCTTTCTAGAGTTTGGAGATAGCTCAGAATAAAAATATAATATTTCCTTGAGCTGTGACATTCCTTGTTTAGCTTTTTGGGGGAGAGAAAAATGCATTATGATAGTGAATTAAAGTATTTGCTATAAGGTGCTGGGTAGAAGAGTAAAGCTAGACTAGTGGTCTCATTGGAGAAGCCATTTTAAAGCTGGTAAGAGTATGATAAGTTACACTCTTATTATTACAAAGAAAGAGTTTGTACCATTTTGTGTTATTTGACATTTCTTATATTTTGTCTGAGTTTATTCAGTTCTAAAATTTAATAGCCTTAGCATCTTTAATATAAAGGAAGAGACCAAGAAGAAAACAGGGGACAGAACTAATGGAAAATTCACTCTTCAGTAAAATTGAATAATAAAAAAAAAATTGCTAATAATTCTTTACAACAGTAGTTATATGGAGTTCTTTTTATGTGTGTGTGTGAATAATATAGTTTTCCTCCTGAGTGAAAAGACCTATTAATTTCATGTTCATATATTAGGTTATTGACTTACACTCTTTTAAAACTTTTTTCTCCTTCCTCCTACAGAATCTGTCTATGATCTTCTCCCAAAGGAGTTACAGTTGCCTCCATCTAGAGAAACATCTGTAGCATCAATGAGTCAGACAAGTGGTGGTGAGGCAGGCTCGCCTCCTCCAGCTGTAGTTGCTGCTGGTATGCATTTCATTTTATTTTATTAAAGAAAACTAGTGTATTATCTGGCCAACATGAACAGTGCTGGCAAAGTTCATATCAAAAAGAGTGTGATTTGAGGGTTTTTTTAAAGAGGTTTAAAAATACACTTTTAACCTTAAAATATTTCAATGTACACTTCTTGATATAATTCTTATTTCTTACAATTTCACATTGGCACAACTATTAGTGCCATTTATTTTTTAGGAGCTTATCTTCAACTGTGGAAATAAGCTTGAAGCTCTTTTGTTGACTGCATATAAAAAAGTTACATACCAAGCTATGGATAGAAAATTACATTTGAGTCCCTATTTAATTATTATTTTTAAAAATTTGCTAAAAGAGAAAAATGCTTTATTTTGTATAATCTGAAAAAGGACTCAAGTACTCAAGTCTCTTTTCTGTTTGTAGTGTGTTAATATAACCTTTTCCCTACATTTAAAAACATGTGACTTTAGATTTCTTTTAAATTCATTTGAAAGTAATGGAAGATTCGAATGTAATATTTATGTAAAGACATTTTGTAATATCAATGGAAAAGTATGGAAAATAATGTTTGAAGTTTATCAAGTTAATTTTTGCTCAGCTCTCAAATCATACACTTTGTATAAAATTGGTTCCATTTTTTAATGAACCAGAATAACAGATTGATGGATAAACAAATAGAAAAAAGTCTTGATTATTGATAAATTAATGAGTGCATTCAATAATATTAGATTGCCCAACTGTATTTATTTTTTAGTTGGGTTTTAAACACTGCTAAGTATGTTCGGTTTAAAAAAGAAAAGGACAAAAATTATACTCTGAAGTTTTATACATCTAAGTAGAGGTTTCTTATCCAGTGATACCTCTCATCTTTTAAATGGTCCTTAAAATCCATCACAGTGTTGTTTTCAGTAAATTCATTTTATTTCAAAAAGAACAGTGAAGTGGAAGGCTGTGGTTTAAATAAGGATTTGGTACTGTACTAGAACTTCATATATTTTTCTTGTATGCATTAACCCAATGTACCATTAACCTTGTGTACGGATCTTTTTCCTGAGCTATGTACTCAGTGTGCAGCCTTCCTGATTGAGGGCAGGAAAACTTTAAACATAGCAAAGAAACTTATCAGCCCTGCTCACTGTTCATGTGTTGCCAGACATTTTCTAACAGATTCTGTGGATTTAACTGTGATCTTTTTAGTAATCAAATTGGTAAGAAGACCTGGTTTTACTTTATATCCACTGGGTTCTAAAATGTCCCTGAATATTTTTTCTGGAATTTAAAATTTTAAATATTGTTTAAAAATTGTATCAAATGATAAAATAAGAAAAAAAAAGATTTTTAATGAAATATTTCACTTTAAATCCACAAGTAGAAATTGACTAACTGATTTCTTTTGTATCTTTTGAGATTATTTTTTGTAGACTTATTGAATCTATATAGAACTAAAAGTCTGTTTCTTCTGTGCTTTTTAACATCTGTTGACAGTAGATCCAGTTCCTTTTAAAAGCTGAAAAAATGTCAGCGAGGTTTGGAAAAGAACACTTCCTTTTAAAATAATACCAAACTCAATTTCAAGTTTGTATATATAGATAATTGAAAGTTCTTGAATTTGGGTCACTAATAGAATGTTGATCCTCCCTCCTTCCCTCTATTGATTTGAGAAAATCCTCTCCAGATAAATTAGATTGAAAGGCATGAATTGAAAAATCATGAAAATAAGAGAATTGACCAAAGGAAGTATTCTGAAATAATTAATTCTGACTAGATTGAGAAGTTATTGACAGAAGGTGAAGAGTGTAAGGAGGTAACATTGACAGCTTTCTTATATTCACATACAGAAAGTTTCTGTGATCTAAAACCAAGTCATTTGTAATTTTTTTTACTTAAATTTACTTTTAGTAACCAATATAATCTTATTCTAGGATTCTGTCTTACTAGTAGATTAGTGTTTGTCATATAACATTATAGGTAAGAGAGTTTAAATTACAGAATATTATAGGGAAATCAATTAGTAGGTATCTTAATAGTATTGCTTTTTTATTTGACATATGAATATCTTCAGTGACATAACTATTGAAAGGTTTTGGAGTAAATTGCCAGTTATTCAGTGTTTCCTGGCCAAAAGATATGATGTCTAGGGAAAGGCACATTAATTTAGACTTCTATGAGTTTTATTTTTAATCTATACATTTGCTGTTTAAATATGAAATGTATAAAAATGATGACTCTTGATGTAGTTAATTCTTCAGAGTTTTGAAGGAGCCGGATTGGCTGCTATCAGGTATGAGGGCCTGGTGGGAACAGACTTCTAGTTCTGCTATAAAGGTTTGTGTTTCACAAGTTCTAAATCAATTTAAATTTGGAAATTTAGAGGCTGGGCATATAGGTTTTCATGTACAGTCTTTATTAATTATTTAAAATGTGTTTCTCAGATTCACCAATCTAGATTTTTTTCCCTTCACATATTACTAAGGGAATGAGTAAACATGATGCTGCTAATCCACAATTCAGAATATTGGATAAAAGAGTATCTTAAACCTTTTTCTGCCTCTGCACTATTCACACTTTTTCATACTCCCATCAGTAACATCATTTTATCGGGTAAGTTCCAGGTTGGGGCTGGGGGAAAGAGGGCTTACTTCTACACAACCCCTCCCCTCTCCACAGGCCAAGTGTCAAAATGTGGGAGATACAGTTGAGAATCACGAGTCTGAAATTTGTACTCCTTCTCATTTTTTGAAGACCTCTGCTTTTGTCCCATTAGAAGGGTAGTTAAAAGTTTGAGGTTTAGAAAGGTAGTTAAGAGTTTGAGGTTCGGTATGTGAATGAATAAGTTTTAGAAGCACAGACTTTCAGAACAGTATTGTAGGTTCTCTGTAGTTAAGAAAGGGGCAATTTTCCTAACACAAGAAAGTTATCCAAATGAATTAATGGCATTTTTGGCAAAATAAGGAGTTGCTCAAGAAATGTGTATTGTGAAAGGATTCTTTTTGTTTGTTTTTTTTTTGGGGGGGGGGAATCATATAGTTTAGGTTAAAAGAACTAAAATACAAGTATTATTTAGAAGAACTAACACAAACAGTTACACCAGAGTTCAGGGAGTTTCTGTAAAGAGATATGGCAGGTATTTTTCTTAAATAACAGCTTTATTGATAAATAGCTTGTATAACCAATCACGTATTTTTAAAAATTTACTTATTGGGGTGCCTGGGTGGCTCAGTGGGTTAAAGTCTCTGCCTTCGGCTCAGGTCATGATCTCAAGGTCCTGGAATCCAGCCCTGCTTCAGGCTGTCTGCTCAGCAGGGAGCCTGCTCCCTGACCCCCACCTCCACCTACCTCTCTGCCTACTTGTGATCTCTCTCTCTGTCAAATGAATCAGTCTCAGGATACTGATCCTTGTGCACTTTTTAACCTGTACAGGTATACACACAGATCAAGCATGTATAATAGAAATACCTGTTGAATATCTCCACTAGTTAGATCACTGGAGGTTTTTATTTTATTTTATTTTATTTTATTTTTTTTTTAAGATTTTATTTATTCATTTGAGAGAGAGACAATGAGAGAGAGAGCATGAGCGAGGAGAAGGTCAGAGGAAGAAGCAGACTCCCCATGGAGCTGGGAGCCCGATGCGGGACTCGATCCCAGGACTCCGGGATCATGACCTGAGCCGAAGGCAGTTGTCCAACCAACTGAGCCACCCAGGCATCCCAATCACTGGAGGTTTTTAAAGGCTGTATTTTAGTTTATAACTTTCTGTGAAGTGATCCATTTAATAAATTTTTCCATTGGAAGAGAGAAACCTATTAAATAGTGCTTTGAATTTTATGCCACAGCAGTTAGTAAATCACAAGTAGCTAACAGGTATTGTCTATACTGAAAGAACTTAATTGAGTCTTATTTATATTGGAAGAGAGGATCCAAGAGAGCTACATTAATGTCCTGTTATCAAAGAACAGTTATGCTTTCATTTGTTTTAGACATCTTAATCATCTAATAAAATCATAAGAATTTCTAAACTATCCATAACAACAGAGCAGTACAAAAAAATGAGCAGAAGAAAATGTAAGTTACCATTTTTGAGTTCCTACTGCGTAACAGAAATTGTGCTAGACAGTTCGCATATCATCATATCTCAGTTCTTCCAGGCATGAGAGACGTTTCTTCTTTCCTGCTGAGGTCTAAGATTTTCTTCTTGCCATTATACTTCAGGGGCTTGTATGCTATTATTTCACTTAGATAATAGTAGTTCCTGGACAAAGCCGTGTGTAAGATAATTGAGTTGGAAAAGCCATCTACCCCTTTAATTCTGGAAGTTTCAAGATCTATAAAATTGGAATATGATTTCTAGGAGAACATTAAGTTTTAATAACAATGATTCACAGCAACAGAATTACATAGTCCATTGAATTATAATTTATTTACTAGTGCTAGAAAGTATTTACAGTTATGTAATTTGTATTTTTTTGAGTTGAATACATTTTGAGGAGCAACTTTACTTTTGATTGCTGTCCTAAGTTAACTGTGTAAACATATTTCAGAATTTTGACCATTTATGTAATATACTACTCCTAAAATTAAACCCAAAGCTCATTAGCAGGAAAGGTGATTCACCTATGTAACCTGTGTATTGATATTATGAGCTAAAATCTGAGTTGATCTTGGTTATTCCATTTGGCTATTTCTATTTTTTCTAGAAAACTGGACCACTTCCAGAGGGAAGTCAGATTCTAATTACAAAAAAGTTGCAAGTAGATTTAAAAATTCTACTCCTCATTCTGTCTTTTACTGAAATTATATTGTTAATCTAAAGGTATACATTTATACATATAGAAATATGTATGTATGTATATATAGATTTATGTTAACATCATATTATTAAAATGAAAAGCATTAGCAAACTTGGGACATAATGATTTATTCAGAAACAAGTAAGAATACAGGAGGCTATCTATATTATAATTTACCATTGACAAAAAGTACACATGCCTGTTGATTTATTCCTTAAATGTTTGCCTTTCTATTGTCCTTGTGATCATTTTTAGAACAACTTTATAAATATTTTGATTTATTCTGTTTCTGATGGAAAAAGCACATTTTTTATTACCTGGGTCTGTAGATTAGCATTTTAAAACTGCTCAGTGGTTCTCAACTTTCAATGGACAAAATACATACACAAAATAGTTTCTATTTTTATGTGTTTTGTACAATTTCACATTAATAAATTATTGGACAAAAGTGGGCTTACTTTCTTATATCACCAGTAAGATAATATCATAAGTAAAAGGTGTGGCCATACCAATTGCCA
Organism: Mustela lutreola; assembly: GCF_030435805.1. NCBI lineage: Eukaryota > Metazoa > Chordata > Mammalia > Carnivora > Mustelidae > Mustela > Mustela lutreola. Next base: position 16,300,281 of record NC_081305.1, on the reverse strand, counting down.
TAAGTAATTGTTTTATAACAGTTGTATAGAGGTTCCTGGGTGGTTCAATCTGTTAAGTGTTTGGCTTCAACTCAGGTTCTGATCTCAGAGATCTGTGATCGATTGGGCCCTATATCATGCTCCATGCTCAGTAGGGGAGTGTGCTTCTTCCTTTCCCTCCCCTGCTTGTGCTCTCTCTCAAATAAAAATAAAATCTTAAAGAAAAAAACCAATTAGTTTTATAAATAATACAGTGAAGTTATATAAATATTAGTCCAGCTGGGGCAGAAGTGAGGAGAATGGATTAGGGTAGGGCACAGCAAAAGATTTCACCTGTTTCTGTTAACAATTCTTCTCTTAAAAATAAAATCGGGTGCCTGGGTGGCTCAGTTGGGTAGGTTGCTGTCTTCAGCTCAGGTCTTGATCCCGGGGTCCCAAGGTTGAGCCCTGCATCGGGCTTCCTGCCCAGTGGGGATCCTGCTTCTTCTACTGCTACTCACCTCTGCATGTCCTCTCTTGCTCTCTCTGTGGAATAAATAAAATCTTAAAAAATAAAATAAGGGCATCTCGGTGGCTCAGTTGGTTAAGCTACTACTTCTGCTCAGGTCATGATCCTGGAGTACCAAGATTGAGTCCCGCATCCGGGCTTCCTGCTCTGCAGGGAGTCCGCTTCTCCCTCTGACCCTCCCCCATCTCATGCTCTGTCTCTCTCCCAAATAAGTAATAAATAAAATCTTAAAAAAATGAATAAATAAAATCATGTAGTTAAATGTTAGCATTGGCTAAAATGTGAGTAGAGGAAACATGGGTATTAGTTTTAAATATTTCATAGTTTTTAAAAACACCATGTTGGCAGATGATTAAAATAAGTCAAAATATTCAATGAATTATGCTCTTAAGAAGTAATAAAGGGGAACACGTGGGTGGCTCAGTGGGTTAAAGCCTGATCTCAGGGTCCTGGGATTGAGCCCCACATTGGGCTCTCAGCTCAGCAGGGAGCCTGATTCCTCCTCTCTCTGCCTACCTCTCTGTCTACTCATGATCTCTGTCAAATAAATAAAATCTTAAAAAAAAGTAATAAAGGCATGAGATGTATTAGACACTTGATGAATTTATTTTTGGCATAAGTGAGGGTACATTACCTTTTCATCAATAAATTCAAGTAGGTGTTCATCAGTAGTATTTATTTAGTCCACTGAGGTAAAATTCATTTCCCACATGTCATTTCTTCATAAAAAGGTGTTATTGTCAATTAAATTAAAAGTAAATGAGAAGTCACCTCAAAGTGCCAAGGCTGTGTGGGCATAATCTAGATATAATCCCCCCACACATGTATTTTTTTTTTTTTTTTTAAAGATTATTTATTTATTTATTTGACAGAGAGATCACATGTAGGCAGAGAGGCAGGCAGAGAGAGAGAGGAGGAAGCAGGCTCCCCGCTGAGCAGAGAACCCGATGTGGGACTCGATCCCAGGACTCCGGGACCATGACCCGAGCCGAAGGCAGCGGCTTAAACCACTGAGCCACCCAGGCACCCCCCCACACACATGTATTATTGTTTTATTTCTATGTATTTATTTTTCCCACAAATAAAATATAATAAAATTAGTATGGGTTTTTGGAATCATAAGACTCTAACTTGATTCTGATTGCTGTCATATCATTTCTATCATATAGATGGAATTTTGTGGAGATTAAATTTGTAAAATTACCTCTGTAACTAGACACTAATACCAACTTTTTCTTAAGGTTATAAAATTAGATATATAAAATACTTAACCTTACCTGATAATTAGTGATTATTCAGTAAGCATTGACTTTCCTCCCACATGAGTTTCTCCTCTCATTTGTAAGGTTTTAAAAAAGTAGGTCTTATTTTAATAAAAAATAAGTTTTTAACCTTATTTTGCCTGTTTGTTTTCATTCTCACCTACTCTGTTTTTTACCTTTGAAATTCTGTCAGCCAAGGTAGAGCCACACATGGGCCATAATATTTACATTCTGACTTATTCTTTTATGTTGACACTCTCTTAATAGGAGCCCTTGTATATAAAAGAGACATTGATAGAAGATGGTGAGTCATGGGGAGAACAGACATATCCCAAAGGGATGATTCTAAAAGCTGACTATTAAAGAGTTCTAGTTCCTAGAATTCTCTTACCACCTTTTTTTTTTTTTTTTTAATGAAGTGATACTTTTGCACGATCAGGTATTAAAACTTCTGATAGAGTCATATATAACTTATCTTCTGATTTTTGCTTAGACACTTTGTTTTGTCTACAGTTGGATCCTAATATCCGTTCTAATCCAGGCACAGGTGTAGAACCCAAGTAATTAAATTACTAGATTTTAATGATACAAATAGTATTTTTTTCCCTTTTTGGTCTCCTCTAAAAAAAATGAGAAGGCATTGGACTAGAGTTGACAGAAATACCTTTATTATTTAATCTAAGTATATTAGAATGTATTACATGATAAAGCATTGAGGTGACCTCCAAATAGCATTGTTCAGAACTGTTTTTCTCTAATTCATATCTAAGTTAATATAATGATAATCTCTGCTTTTGTCTTAACATAACATTCCCTTTCAAGGAGTAGAATAGTTAAATAGTTTTCTTTTCTTCTTCAACCTGTACTTGGGCTCTTTGACAATGTAATAAATACAGTTATCACCTAGTATAATTATTCCCTTTTATGTTTAATCTCTCTGAGATAAAGGATTCTTTCTCAGCTTCAGTGTTGTCATCCAGTATTGACCAGTGATGCCATCCAGTAGTATTTAAATCACTGGATGGTAGAAAACATCTTCCATTTCCAACAGGAAAGGATTTAAGGGGTGCCTGGGTGACTCAGTGGTTTAAGCATGATCCTAGGGTCCTGGGATCGAGCCCCACATCAGACTCCCGGCTCAGGGGGAAGCCTGCTTCTCATTCTCCCACTCCCCCTACTTGTGTTCCCTCTCTCATTGTGTCTCTCTCTGTCAAGTAAATAAATAAAATCCTTAAAAAAAAATAATTTTAAAAACCCCAAATTGCATAATATATACCTAGTACATATTTTACACTGTGCTTAAATACTTAGGATTGAAGAGGACAAAAGATATATTTAAATAATTGCTATAAATATCAGGACACTGACAAATTTTGTGAGCATTTTATTTTTTAGGACACATTCTTTAACAAATATCCTGTGAATAGGGGCGCCTGGGTGGCTCATTTTGTTAAGCATCTGACTCTTGATTTCGGCTCAGGTCATGATATTAGGGTCGTGAGCTCAAGCCCTGCATTGGGCTTTGTGCTGGGCATCGAGCCTGCTTAAGATTCTCTCTCTCCCTTTACCTCTTCCCCTCCCCGTACTCTGACAAGGTAAAAATAATTATTTTAGGAGAATTTAGATTAAAAATGGGAGAATAATTGTGTAATATTAGAACGCTGATTGGCAGTTTGATGGACTGGGGAAGAAAAAGATGGTTTCCAATAAATCAGTAATAACGTGCTTTTCAGCTTCAGCAACAGTGCTAATTATTTTTTAAAATAGACCCTCTAGGATCAAACGCTTTATGTACATATCTAATCTGAAAGTGAAAAAGTGGTAACTTTTTTTGAGGGGTATGATGATATATGTGGAAGTTGGCCTGAGAAATGAAAAGATTCTTTTGCTGCTGAAATGCAGGTATTTCTGGTGCGCCTGGGTGGCTCAGTCAATTAAGCAGCTGCCTCTTAGACTCAGGTTCCCAGGTCCTGGGATTGAACCCTGCATAGGCCTCCCTGCTCAGCAGGGAGTCTGTATGTCTCCTTCTACCCCCTTGCTCATGCTTGAGTGCACTTGCATAAACGCGCACACTCTCTCTCTCATAAATAAATAAAATCTTTAAAAAAATAAAATAAAATACAGATACCTCTTTCTGCTTGAGTGTTTTGGTCAGAGTATATTCTCTTCTACTCTTTAAAGGAATTTGGGTAAAGGCACAACCTAAAAACACCTGAGAAAGGGCATTCTGGCTTATGGATTAGATTGCATTAGTGAACAGGACAACAAATTGGTGAATATGAGTTAACAAAAATTTTGGGTAAGAAATTTTCCACATGCATTTATTTGGATATTGATAATTTTATTTTTTTAAAGTTTGTTTTAAAACATTGCTTATTGTGGCATGTAAGCTTATGTTGGGTGGGAAGAGTACAAATGGAAATTGAAATTGTTAAACATGTAAATTAAATGATCAACCCTACAATTTTTGTTTTTTTGTTTTTGTTTTTGGTAATCTGGATTGCTTATTTTATATGCTGGGATGCTAGTTGTTTTTTCTATTAATACACTTAACTTGCATTCTAGCTTCGCCATTCAGAGACAGGCATCGTGTGGTGGGTTGTGTGACAGTGTCTGTCAATAGTGAAGACAAATAGTGCCAGAGACACTTAACCCATCCAATCTCACCCAGGGTATAGGTCGGTCTCGTTTTCAGACTTCTTCATAAGTCTTTCTTTCTTTCTTTCTTTCTTTCTTTCTTTCTTTCTTCTTTTCTTCCGTCCTTCCTTCCTTCCTTATTTTATTTCTAAATAGTGGATTGATACTGATTGAAACTAAAAACTTTTTGTAAAGTTTTAAACTTTACGTTAATACTATAAGAAGAAGAAGAAAGTAGAAAACGAAGGTTGGCATGTAAGGTGTTGACAAAGCAGGTTTGCAGCCACTTTGTGTGTTCTAGATTTTTCAGTCCCTTAGCAACATGAATGTTGGCCTTATAATTTTTTTCTCTCAATATCTTTCTTCTTTGATCTAAAATTATGTCCTTGTATCTGGTGACTTTTATCAGACAAGATCTTTAGATGTGAAGTCATTGTTACCAGAAAGAAAATGAAATACTTAAAAAGGATAACTAAGGTTGAATAGTGTTTTAGACCAGAAATGTTTCCAAATATCTGGATTGTTTTTTAAGATTATTTTCTGAACAGTCAATGGTTTACTCCTTCTCCGTTCCACTATTGGTTCACTTAAGCACACTTACAAAATGTTATAATTTGAAAAAAATAATTATGGCTTTTGTTTTAATGACTTTGTTAGGAAGCTCAACTGATTTTGCCCTGATGTTGGAAAGTTATGAAATATATTTGCATATTTAAATGCTAGGGATCACATTTTTATCTCAGAAACTCAGTTAAATACCATTTCTGTCACATATTTTAAATTATGTGGAAGGTGTTTGTTTCTTTTGAGGACTTTAAAGAATGTTTCCAATTTCAAAGCTTTCCATAAAAAGTTTAGTTAGTTCCATGTAAAGTGTTATCCCTTTTTTAAAATGGTATTTTAAGCACCAAAATGATGTGGTAATTAAAATAGTTTCTGGTTCACAAAACTAATAATTTCTGGTTCACAAAACTAGAACTATAATAGTTCTTAATTTTAAAATATAGTTTAGGTAAGGAATATATAAAATCTACACAAGTTTCTATATGTGGTATCATTTAAAAGTCCATTTTCATTTTTCTAATCAAATGAATACTTGGAAATTTTAAGATACACATGTAGGCATTATCTGCCGCTCTCCTTATCCCAGCTACTTTGAATATTTGTAGTGAACCTTAGTGATTCCATCAGTTCTTAAGAGAATATAATATACAACTTATATTCACCAGCATTACAGGCATTTGTTCTAGTTATTGGCTACTGCTAATAATAGAATTATTAGACTTAGACATAGAACACTATAGATGTGATACTTCCTTTCACTTACACATTTTAAAATTAATGTATTCTTTTGAAATTGTAAATTTTCATTAATAAATGTAGAATGGTTTTCCCTTTGGTTCACCATGCTCTCTGGTCAAAGAAAAATAAAAATTCTTATAGGTTCAAAGATAATTTTTTCATAAAAGAAAAATATGAAAAATTTATTCATGTGTTACTTATTCATGGATAAGAGAATAATTTTAAGGAAACATTTTAAGAAAAACTTAGAGCTTTGCAAAGGATTGATAAAGGATTTAAAAGAACAAATAGACTGATGACTCAGAGGTCTATATACCCCTGAAACATAATATATTATATGTCAAGTAATTGAATTTGAATTAAAAAAAGAAAATCAAAACATTAAAATTATAAAGCTCTAAAATAGAAATACATTACAACTAATCTGCTTAGAAAATCAATTATTAAAAAAAATTTTAGGAGTTTTTGTACTTTTAATATGCAACAATGAGACATAGTCTATACATTCCTAACAGATAAAAATGGAGACTCAAAACCAAAAAAATGGGGGAATAATAGTTAACATACTTTGTTTATAACAAAGTTTATAACAACTTAAAAAAGAATATATAGATGAGGCAGGATTACATTAGCATTTTAGTTCTGTAGAAAGTCAGTTAAGCTGTTTCTTGATATTTAATGATACAGTGACTGAAAGGTCTTTGTAGATATTTGAAGTACATTTACAGTATTCCCAGTAATGTTCTTGAGTGTTTTTCTGGAATTGCTTGGGAATAAGAAATTTGTGTTTAGAAATCTAAAATGTTTTTGATATAATTCAATGTATTTTTAATAGATAATATTAAGGATTTTTTATTCTTAGTAAATTTATGGATTAATACACAAGTAATAATTTGGCTTATAGTTTCAAGAAAGAATTATTAGCACACTCTTTGTAGAAGTAGCAAATAGTTAACTCTAAACTCTTGTTAATTCTAAACCCTTCCCTGTATCAGATAGCGCTATTATAGTGAGATGTATTTTAAGCACTTTGAGTAGTAAATCCTTTTTTTTAAACCTGATGTGTTCATCATGGGCATGTTGGTACATTTTTGGCCAATATAACTTTAATATAATTCAACATAGTTACCAAATAGTGGCTTCCAGTAAATCAATTTAATAAGAAATTTAAATTTTTACTACATGCAAGGTACTGTTTTAGGTGTTGGGAGGATCTAAGAAAGATCAAAGAAATGGCCCATAGTTCTCATTTTATACTTCACCTCACTTGGCATAATTATTTCACTTAGGTGATGTCTTGCTAACCAGAATGTAAAATGTTATGTGAAGGATTTTATATATCATTATCGTCATTATCAACATAACAGTGATGTTGTTGTAAAGAGTTTTATAGTTTTTAAAAATTGTCTTACTTGTTACAGTCTTAAAATGAGTAAGATCTTTTATAATTTAGGCTCAAACTGAGATAGGCTTTTCAAAGTAATATTTTTTAATTAAAGGATGCTTACTACTGTCTTCTGACAGAGTTTATGTTTTCAGTTTCATAGTTTTATGCTAATGAACTTTTTTTATTTAGTAAGTATATCCAGGAAACTGCAGGTAAAATATAAATATTGTTATGTTAGGTCTCCAAGTAAAATGTATAGAATATTTTAATTTATGTAGGGTATGAGATCACAGTTTGGCATACCTGTCCCAGAACAGACATTTATGTTTGATTATACCAATTGGGTTTTATAACCATGATTGCTTTGATAAGACGTGCAAGATAAAATCATATATACCTTTAAGAGCAATGCTAGGCTATGTCTTGCATATTAAATTCATGAATATCACATAACTTACTTTTGAGTTCATGATTGCTTTTCACCAGTACTTTCCATCTGTCATGGACAGGGATCCCTGAGATGTTCATATTCTGCATTCTCATGTGCATGATACTTAGATTCAAAAAGTGTGGGTGGGGGAAAACTGCTTTATAGAAATACACGTTCACAGCATTCATGCTGCATGTTTTGTGTGTACTACTGTAAAGACTGCATGCTGCATACTTTTATTTCTCTGAGGATAAAGAACATAGGCTTATATACACACAAAAATTTAGTTTCATATTTGCCAATAGTTGGAACAGATGGAGGAATGTTATATATAATACCTTTTCTATTTTTTAAAAATAATTTGTATAGTATTTTTCAAAAAAACAAGGAAAAAACTTGTTGTTTAAACCCAAAGTGGCTACAAATCAGCTCCTAACTGTCACTGACATTAGCATCTAGATTTTGTAGTTCTTACAAATCTTTTAAAATATTTATTTACTAAGAAAACATTGCATTAATGCATGATATGAAATTGATAAATTTTTCTTTAAATTGGAATGCAGTTTAAAGTGACTGAATTTTCCAATTTCAGCTACTGCATTTGACAAGGATACAAACTGGAAAATGGAACTGGTATCATCTAATTGCTCTAGGTTCTTTGACTTATGGTAGCTTGGAATAATATTTCCATATGACATTATGTAGATCACATCATTAATGGCTGATATTAATTACTGTGCTCTTCAGCCTTGACAGCAGTGAAAAATTATTGGTGAATTTAGCTCTTCAAATGACTTAAGTGTTCTGGTACATGTTTTTAATTTAAAAATAGATCTTTGGCACTTGGCTTTTGATTATCTGAACACTGGTGTTCTTACATTCACTGTGTGCAGTATAATTGACAAGAATATTGCAATTCCAATGACTGCACATTGGTTTTAAGTTTTTTCCTGCCACTTTACACAGTGGCACACTTGGCTATAGATAAAAACTAATTTTAGATTTAAACATATTTGTTAGTTCTCTGTCACATGTTAACCTATTTTTAGTTTTGTGTGTGTATGATTATGAACCTTTCCATATCTCATACAAGATCAAACGGTATTTCTAAAATTTTAGAACTGACAACTTCCAACCTTAACATTATTAGTGTGTGTTTAAGGTTGTGCCATAAAGGATTAAAGTACTAGTATTTTTCAACAAGCTGTTCTGCCAGTTGCCACATGTTTTATAAAGATCTACTTAATTCTTTTTTTGCTAGGCATAACAAATAAATGGCTTTGTAAGAGACCTTTTTATATAAACTGATTCTAGTGCTTCCCTAGCACTAGAATTTTTTGTTTAAAATTTCTGTTAGGCTTCAGTCAATAAAAGTTATTGTTACTTGTATTAAGAAATTCCCTTAATAGTTAAAATCAAGCAGGCCCTTTAAAGAGAGAGGAAATGAATAGGGGAGCCAGTTGCTGAGTGTGTACCAAGTACTTTGTGAAAGAAATCCATCCAATAATCAGTCCTTACTCTACTTTTCATTCTGCCATTAAGGATGGATTTATTTATTTTAGGTATTATGGTTTTGAACGGCCATTTCCAACTTCTGGATACCCTTAGTGATTGACTTCCCTATCTTTCACTGCCCAGCATAGTCCAAATCAAACCTTTTCACTTTTATTCTAGATTTTATAACAATCATAGTGACGGTACCAGTTCCATTTTGCCTCCAATTCAGTTGATTATATATTTTTTCTATTTATTTCTCATTTTATAATTGATATCTGGAATAATCAATCAGCAGCTCTTTTCTCATTTATTTTCTCATATTTTTATTCCAGGATTTGCCTCTGAAGCAGGGAGTGTCTGCATTAAAAATGACCTGTAGTTCTCTGCTTCATAGGTTAGAAACTTATTTTAATATTTTGTGGCTAAGCACAGTCCCACTTTTCAAATTCTATAATGGATTATTTAATTGGCATTGAATGTGGACCACAAGCATATATTTCATATTGGGGTTTTCTTTATTATTTTAAATGATTAAAATTCAACAAGAACATCCAGCTGAGGCAATAAAAGCTTTATTCTTGCTTTACAACTTAAAACATTAAACTAGATTTTTAAAAATCTATCAATTATAACACAAGTAAAATATTACTATTTGGGCATTTTTTAAAATTGCATTTTTTAGGCCTTGTATTGCTTGAAGCCTTTATATTCTAAAACTTAACCAAATTCCAACTATTCATTTTGGGGAAAAACAATCAGCTCACGAATCACATTTTCAATGGGACTGCTAGCCAGCATAGGTGAAAATATGTATAGTGTATTTACTCTTAAATTGTACACCGCAGATGCTTCTTCAGCTCCCTCCTCTTCCTCCATGGGCGGTGCTTGCAGCTCCTTTACCACCTCTTCCAGCCCTACCATTTATTCTACCTCAGTCACCGACAGCAAGGCTATGCAAGTGGAGAGCTGCTCCTCAGCCTTGGGGGTAAGTAACAGAGGGGTAAGTGAAAAGCAGTTAACCAGTAACACAGTTCAGCAGCATCCATCAACACCGAAGAGGCACACAGTCTTGTACATCTCACCACCACCTGAGGACTTGCTGGATAACAGTCGGATGTCCTGCCAGGATGAGGGGTGTGGATTGGAATCAGAGCAGAGCTGCAGTATGTGGATGGAGGATTCCCCCTCCAACTTCAGTAACATGAGCACCAGTTCCTACAATGATAACACTGAGGTACCTCGTAAATCACGAAAACGAAATCCAAAGCAGAGGCCGGGGGTCAAACGACGAGATTGTGAAGAATCTAATATGGATATATTTGATGCCGACAGTGCCAAAGCACCTCACTATGTGCTTTCTCAGCTTACCACGGACAACAAAGGCAACTCAAAAGCAGGAAATGGGTTGGTATTCACATTTTTTAAAGTTCTATCACCATTGTGCAAAACAAAACAAAAAATAAATTATTCCCAGTTTTTGTAGTTGTTCAACCCAAGTGTGCATATAAAGCAAAGATACTGATTTTATCATTGAAATACATGAAAATTCAAACTTAAAATTACCAAGTTTCACTAGAGGAAAACATATTAATAGATTTTAGCAATAGGTATCTTATTCTGGGTATGATTAGTAGAAAATAATCTGTTTTGAAATAACCTTTAAATTTCAAATGGATTTAAAAATATTTTTACTCAGACAAATAGCTTGAGTGAAATGGCCCTAGTTGACTCAAAACATTTGAAAAGGGCTAATTTGTGTTCTCTCATGTTGTCTCCTGATTTGGTTCAACCCATTTCCATTTCTATGAGGATTTTAGACTTTTCTTTTGATGAAAACAAGAAAAAACTAAATTGATGGTTTGATTCCTATCATTTAGATTCATGTATTTATTTTAAGCCTTTTCTTTGATACATTGTGCTGACATTTAAAAAATATATATATCACTAATTGTTTTTCCTCTTTTTCTGGGTTTATGTATTAGAAGGGTGATAGAACAGATCATGGTACATGTTTGAGTTTTCATTCATCTGTGCCAGTTCACAACACTCACTATAAATGTATCTGAAAATAAATATATTTCAGTGGCTATAGTATAGGGTACTGTGACTTATTTTTAACTTTAATTCCTTTAGTACTTTTATTATATTTAATTCCTACACTTTTTAAATTAGATTTTCCTATAATACATTCAACATAATTTGATAAAATTTAATTCAGTGGATTTTGAGAGATTACTTTTTTGGGAGGCAGAATATGGTTCTTTAGTTGATCCAGAACCTCCTACAATTTCAGTTTGTTACAAAGAGTGATGGAGAAGCTTTAGGTTGGTTTGCTACTTCATGACTTCATTCTTACCTTTTAAGTTAGATATCTGGTTGAGTATTATAGAGAATATTTTTAATGTATATTAAACTTGTTCTTAGTCTGTCAGTACATTTTTTACATCATTTATCTACTATTTACCTAACATTTAAGCATAATAATTCTATACTGTTTTCTCCTCTCATTTAGAACTCCTTTGGAGTGATATAGTTAAATAAAAATAAACATTTAAATGTTTTTTCTTTTTAGAAAGTCCAGATTAGGAAATTATCTTAAAAAAAGCAAACAAGATATACCCTTTCCTAAAATGTTGCCATTAGCAGAGTCAATTCTAGAACATAGTACCTTTAAAATAATGCTCTGAAACATAGTAGCACAGATTTAAAAGGCTCATGTATATCAGTCATTAAATATGGGTATTTACTTGGGCTTCGATGCAGAAAATTTTTTTTAAGTTCCAGAAGAGAGATTTTCATTTTTATATTGAAATAAATGTTAACGGTCCAAATGAAGAACAAATAAAAATTTGACAATAGGGTTAGTCAACACACATGGTTTGCAATTCCTATTAAAGAGAGTATCTTGACCTACATCTTTTCTGCTTCTGCTTTTGTATGATAGATATATCTTAGAAATGATTTGAGGTTACCCAGGGAAGGTATAATAACATTTGTCAAGACAAAATCTCTCATGAAATAATTCATGGAACAGAAACTCATCAAGCAGCAGAAGAAATGTCCAGCTTCTTAGGTAATGGAAAAATATTTGGCACTAGCAAATAGAAATGATGGAAGAAGTTTTCATTTTGAATTTGTAAGAACTATATCAAGGAGAGGATAAAACCTTAAATAAATATATAGAAAAGTAGGCTTTTCAACACAGTTATTAAGAGGATCTCAGACTGGGTGCCTGGGTGGCTCAGTGGGTTAAGCCGCTGCCTTCAGCTCAGGTCATGATCTCAGGGTCCTGAGATCGAGTCCCGCATCCAGCTCTCTGCTCAGCAGGGAGCCTGCTTCCTCCTCTCTCTCTCTCTCTCTCTACCTGCCTCTCTGCCTACTTGTGATCTCTCTCTGTCAGATAAATAATAAAATCTTTAAAAAAAAAAAAAAAAAAAAGAGGATCTCAGACTAACATCCTATATTCTTCAAAATGAAAGGTGTTAGAAACATGAAAGAAATTTATAAATCTTTTCAGGAATAAGGTATATTTAGCCTTAGATCTAATGTGTCATAAATTTATAATTTGTATAATGCTACACTATAGGAAATACAGTCTCAAAATATGTTGTAACAGCAGTTTGTTGATTTTCAAGATGAAAATACAACTTTTGTATAGTTAAAATGTTATATAAAAGAGTTTGTTAAGAAAACAAAATCATTTGAAAAGGAACTACTTAGTATTTAAACATTTCTAGCCATGTCATTCTTAAATTCTTCAACTAAACATCCTGAGAATCAGTAGCCCTATGTCTCTTCATAGATATTTCTAGAAATTAAGACATTATGTCATCCTCGTTAGGCACTTTGTAATGGGAGTTATTTTTTTGTGAGATAGACAATCAGAAGGATATGTAACCCAAAGGAATTAGAATGTCATCTTAAGACTTCTGAAGAGTAGGCCTGAACAGTGGATTTACCTTTTACATGTCATTTAAAAGTAAAATCCCATTAAATCTATTTAAAAGTAAAATTCCCAATTAACTGCTCCTCTCTTGTTTGTTCTTCAGACATCATGCCTTAAAAATTAGTAATTTCATTGACTACTTTTCCAAGAATTAGTTGACATTTTCTTTGTTTTATGTGTCTAAAGACCTATATCTATATATATATGTGTGTGTGTATATATATATATATATATATATATATATATATATATATATATTCCATCTTTACATTTGAGCCTTAGAGGATAAAGATAGTTTTTTTTGTTTTTGTTTTTGTTTTAAGATTTTATTTATTTATCAGAGAGAGAGAGCGAGCACAGGCAGACAGAGGCAGAGGGAGAAGCAGGCTCCCTGCCGAGCAAGGAACCCGATGCAGGACTCTATCCCAGGATGCTGGGATCATGACCTGAGCTGAAGGCAGCTGCTTAACCAACTGAGCCACCCAGGTGTCCCAAGGATAAAGATAGTTTTGAGGGCTTTTAAAAGTATCATTTCAGAAGTTGTTTAGTTACATGGACTGTTCTTCTTTAAGAATATGTATACTTGTCAACTCACTTAGCAGTCTTCATCCCAAATGAAAGATTTTGTTTTACTGAAATAGTAAAACTCGTTTTCATCTGTTTATCCTCATAAATATTAGCTTGGCTAGCATAAGTGAATATAAAAACTATATCTTGTAGTTCATTGACATATGCTAAATTTTCCTTGTATTTCAAACTAAGTGTTCCCTTTTCTTATTATAAGATTAATAGGTATTAATTACAAACACTTGGAAAAATGCAGAAAATTAGGAGAAGATAAATAAGCCATAATCTAGTCACTCTATAGAACTGCTTTTAGCATTTTGCTATATTTTCTTTTTAACGAATATTTGGGGAGTATTTTTACATAGTTTCTGTAAGTGAATATTTTTGCTTTGATTTAAAAATAGGTAAAAAATGATATCATTGTAGGTTTTCATAGATAAGAGCAAATGTATTGAGAGCACATTGTATTGAAAGCAAATGTTTGAATTTCTACCCAGAACGATGAAAATAGGATTTGTTGCCCATTGTTCCAGTTTCAACTCTTTGATTCGTAGAATTTATTCTTCTAGGGCCTTTTAAATGACTTACACAGGTAATCTTTGACTTATGTGTCAAATTTAAATAAATATGGTATTCCTTGGCCAGTTAGGATCCAGTCTTTCTCATCTTAATATTATAATAGATACTCTTTTTTTCTTCTCCTTTCCATTCTTTGTTCCTTGTTTTTTCCTATTTGCTTTCAATAACGACTATTTTCTTAGCACCTTTGGTTTTAGGAATTGTGCAAGGTTCAGGGAATATGAAGATGGTGGAGCGCAGTACTAGCCCTCAGAACTCTCCTACTTACCTTGTCAGTGTTAGTGCATTCCTTTGCATTCCTTCTTTTCTCCATTCTTCTTCCCTTTCCTCCCCATAAGTTTCACCCCAGTCCCTAGTTCCATTGAGAATATGGTATTTCCTCCTTTAGTTATTGATAATAAAGGCAACAACTTGGTTAGAGATGAAGGGTTAAACATTAGGGCCATTTTTAAGGCTTCTTAGCCACCATTGCTCTTCTTTGTTTGATTCATAATGTTCCTCCTGGGACCTATTTGTTTTTGGAGATTTTTGTCCATAGTCAAAATGGGCTCCTGTATTTTCAATGTGAGTCATACAGAAAGTGTTATAGGCCATGACATTTTATTTTAAAGATTTATCTATTCATTTGGGGGGGTGCAGAGAAGAGGGAGAGAATCTGAAACAGACTACCTGCTGAGCACAGAGCCCGATACAGAGTTGATCTCAGGAACCTGAGACCTGAACCCAAACCAAGTCCAACCTTAACTGACTGAACCACCCAGGAGCCCCCCTGACTCTTTTTTAAAATACCTTTGGATAGGGGTGCCTGGGTGGTTCAGTCAGTTAACTGTCTGCTTTTGGCTCAGGTCATGATCCCAGGGTCCTGGGATTGAGCCCCATCTAAGGCTCCCCGCTCCCTGCTCAGCCAGGAGTCTACTTCTCTCTCTCCCTCTGCCCCTCCCCCTGCTTATGCTCTCTCTCTCTCTCTCTCTCTCTCTCTTACTCACTCTCTGTCAAGTAAATGAATAACATCTTTTAAAAAAATGTACATGGATAATTTTAAGTCTATTTTAGAACTAATAGTATTGTTTTGTATTTGTCATATTTGCAGTGCTTCAGATTAAATGTATTGACCTAAAGTCCTAACCACCGTTTGAAATATTTTTCTTTGAACATACATTCCACATAGCAAATGCATGAAATACAGTTTTAAATACAGTTTTAAAGAAATAACAGTTTTATTAAAGAATAGATTTTCTATCTGTAAAGCCAGTTATAAAGATTTTATATGCTAAGGACTTTAATTATTTAATCACAAATATAAATACTCAGAAAAATTACACTTCTAAGAAAGATAGTTTAGAGTAAATCTAGTTTCCCAATACAAATTGGGTTACTGATATTTTATAATTTTTTCAGAAAAATTACTGAGAAAGATCTCCAAAAGAATATGTATGCTACATGTAGTTTTAATTGTTTTATTAAGGCCTTTTGTTTATTTCTTTTTGCTACCCCCACATATCTTTTGCCTTGCAAGTCTGATTAGAAAATAATGATAGTTAATCTTGTAGCTTTAAAATTTGTTTTGATTGAAGTGCCATGTGAAAGGTTATAATGACATCAGCTATTCTCTTACCTGTTAGTCCTGGCTTAGTACATTCAGTCTTCCTTCCCATCACACATATGCATTTTTTATTTTGGCCTTGTATAGTTAAATTTTATTTAAAACTTTTAAGAGATACTTTGCTTATGGAATGTATCTTCCTTTAGGCTGTATTGTCAGTAAGATAATTAATTGCTTTTAATGTTACTGCCTATTCTGTTTCTTCCTTTATCTTAGATGACTTTTGTAGAAAAAACTCATTTTGATACTTTTTCCATGTTGTGCTTTGACTTCTCAGAACACTGGAAAACCAAAAAGGAAGTGGAGTAAAGAAGAGCCCTATGTTGTGTGGACAGTATCCTGTTAAAAGTGAAGGAAAGGAGTTGAAGATAGTTGTACAGCCTGAGACCCAGCACCGAGCTCGGTACCTGACTGAGGGTAGCCGTGGCTCAGTAAAAGACAGAACACAGCAAGGCTTTCCTACAGTAAAGGTACTTATTTTATTTTTCAGTATACAAAGAATTTCTCCAGTTTCGTTTTTAACCAGCAAAAGCTGCCTACAATAGAATAGTAGAATTATTAGATATATATAATGGAAATTAAAGCAAAAGTCTAGCTAGATTTTAAGCCCAATATTGTTATTTTTATTTCATTTGAATTTTAGCTTAGATGAAAGAGGAAATAAGAATGTATTCTGATAAATATTGGAAAATCATGAATTAAGTTCTCCTTACATTTGACATTGGTAGCAACTGTATTCACTTCTTCCCAAACTTAATATTTAAGAATGTATTTTAAAGTGGATTCAAAGAAATATTGTAGAAATTATTATGAGCTTGGAAAATAAGGTTTTGAGATGGCTAAAGAAATCAGGACTGTTCATCTCAGAAAAGAATTGGTTGAAAATAATTTAAGTCTTCGTTTAAGAGTTAGGATATTGGGACACCTGGGTGGCTCAGTTGGTTAAGCAGCTGCCTTCAGCTCAGATCATGATCCCAGGGCCCTGGGATCGAGCCCCACATCAGGCTCCCTGCTCAGTGGGGAGCCTACTTCTCCCTCTCCCTCTGCTTCTCTGCCTGCTTGTACTCTCTTACTCTGTCAAATAAATAAATAAAATCTATGTTTTAAAAAAAGGATTAGGATATCATTGGTGCATGGGTGGCTCTGATGGTTAAGCATCTGCCTTCGGCTCGGGTCATGATCCTAGGGTTCTGCAGTTGAGTCCCATATTGGGCTCCCTGCTCAGTAGGGAGACTGCTTCTCCCTCTGCCTCTCTCTCTGTGTCTGTCATGAATAAATAAAGAAAATCTTTAAAAAAAAATAGGATATCAACTGGATCTTCATCTTTTCAGAATTTAGACTAAAGGAAAAAAGAAGCTTAAATTTCAGCACCTGGGAAACTTTGTTAGAATATTTCTCTTTGAAGACAAACCAAAAAGTAGTTGGGTGGGGAATATTTAATAAGTGTTTCTGTTTCTTATAAAACATTAAACAGGGAGGAATTTTGGCATAGTAAATTCATGTTAAATGCAGTTTGTGAAAATATTAGTTGAACAGTATTCAGTTGGACTGCCTTTCATTTTAAATTTTAATAAAATATGGTAGAATCTTGGGGTCAGGAAACCTGTCCGTGGCCATTTATAAGGTTGGTTAATATTCAACAACATCATTCTTTATCCCTCTGCTACTCTTCACACCAACCCATCCTTAGTCCCTCATACTCAGGACAAATAATAGGTGAATAAGAAATTTCAGTTATGCTTTCTGTAAATATTTGTCTTAACGAGAAGTGTTGATAGTTTGGTGAGTTAACCCAATTGCTCTGACTTTATGCTTTAAGTACTCTCTGGTCAGAAGTATTATTAGATTGTCTAACTGTGATAGGGAGTGAATTGCCCGACCTCAAAAGTTTAACAAATTCAGGGTGCCTGGGTGGCTCAGTGGATTAAGCCGCTGCCTTTGGCTCAGGTCATGATCTCAGGGTCCTGGGATCGAGTCCCGCATCGGGCTCTCTGCTCAGTGGGGAGCCTGCTTCCCTCTCTCTCTCTGCCTGCCTCTCTGCCTACTTGTGATCTCTCTCTGTCAAATAAATAAATAAAATCTAAAAAAAAAAAAGTTTAACAAATTCAACAAATTCAACAAATATGCACCCCTTTATGTGCCAGACACTGTTCTAGGTACTGTTAGTGGTTTGAGTAGATTGTTTATGTATCTGCTTATTTCCCTCATTTTGATATCTTTTCACAGAGATAGAGCCATATTGGGTTAGAAAAGATGTATGAATTTTTTAAAGCCTTTTGGTATACAGGTTATATGTGACTTTATGCATTCTGTATTAGCTCTTTCAGTGTTTAACTATATAAACATGAACAAAAATCTGCATTGGAAACATTTTTCCCCAAATGCTGTTTTAAATATTTATTTATTCTTCACCATACAAATTATAATTTATGAAGGCTTGTTAGAGACCTGAAAGGACCCATAGACCCTGGTCTAAACTAACAGTTTTCAAACCATAATTTTTTTTTAAGATTTTATTTATTTATTTGACAGAGAGATCACAAGTAGGCAGAGGGGCAGGCAGAGGGGCAGGGGGGCTGAAGCAGGGTCCCCACTGAGCAGAGAGCCCCATGCAGGGCTTGATCCTGGGGGACCCTGAGATCATGACCTGAGCTGAAGGCTTAACCCACTGAGCCACGCAGGCACCCCCAAACTATAATGTTTTGGACCATGATTTCATGATGGTGTTTGTGTCTATCTAATCTATGCAGATGAGCCCCATTTCCCTTTTATTTATATAGGAGCACTTCAGACACCTTCCTATTTACTATTAAAAGAGTTAAAAAATTCAGTATGTATATTCATTTGATGATAATATTAATGATGCCAGTAAAACAATTTAGTGAATTTTCCATTAGTGATGGTGGTAAATTTTAAATAACCCGCATGCTTTGGCATAAATTTATAAATACCTAAAGGACTGTGTATTCATTTGCATCTAGTTGTACAAATTAATTATAAATGGTAATTTATCGGGGCGCCTGGGTGGCTCAGTGGGTAAAGCCGCTGCCTTCGGCTCAGGTCATGATCTCGGGGTCCTGGGATCGAGTCCCGCATCGGGCTCTCTGCTCAGCAGGGAGCCTGCTTCCTTCTCTCTCTCTCTGCCTGCCTCTCAGTGTACTTGTAATTTCTCTCTCTGTCAAATAAATAAATAAAATCTTTAAAAAAAAAAATGGTAATTTATCATTAAACATATAAATTTTCCTCAAAGTGTGATTATTTCAGAATTAAAACTTACGATTTCCTACAGAAACTTAGCCAACTCTCCTTTTTATGAAAATGTTGTACTTTTGTTTTTCTTGAGGATTTAAATTATTTCCTTATTGTTATCCCATTATAGGACTTGGTCTTAAGTGTTTGATTGGACAATTAGATTATTTGAAAGGCTAATTTATGTTCCATGTTATCTCACTCCAGCTGGAAGGCCATAATGAGCCCGTAGTGTTGCAAGTGTTTGTGGGTAATGACTCTGGCCGAGTGAAACCACATGGATTTTATCAGGCCTGCAGGGTTACTGGGCGAAATACAACTCCCTGTAAAGAAGTGGACATTGAAGGCACTACTGTTATAGAAGTTGGTCTTGATCCAAGCAACAACATGACACTGGCGTAAGTACTTACTATAAAAAAATGTTTCAGTATACATTACACTTTTGCAGGGGGCTCAAAAAAATTTTAGTTTTTAGTGTAAAAAAAAATAAGACTTTGAATATTTTATTAAAATGTTTTAAACATTTATAAATACAGAAATAGATTATTGCAGAATGCTAATAGGTTAAAATGGACTCTTTTTGCCCTTTGCCGTGGAATTCCCATGATGAAAGGCAAGGAAATAAAAGCCAGGTGGAATGCTGACTTTTTAAAAAATAATATGGACTTACTTTTTGGAATTAATAAAAGTAACGTTAAAAAATAAAAATTACAAACAATTTGATTTGCTCTCCTAAATTCTGCCTTTTCTCCCCCCCTAAATTCTGCTTTCTTAGTGTTTGCATTAGAAACTTTGATAGACCATTCGTGGTACCTTGACCCATCTTGATGTGAAAAAGCATATTGTGTTTATTTCACCTTCTGTGTTTATTTTCTTATATTAAAAAAGAGTATGTTTTTTCATCTTATGGATTTTCATTGCCAAAAAAAATATTAGAAGTGTTAATGATTTAAATTAAAAAAATTTTTCCCTTAAGCCTTTTGCTAAGGTTTTTTAATTCTAAAGTTGAACCATAACAGCAGCAGATATATTGAAAAGGGGTAGACTTATATTGTAATTATTTGTATTAGATAGTCAATGATATTTCTGTATTTAATTCTGAGTTTCCTTTTGAAAGCCATTTTGAATAGGTTAGTAAGAGGTTAATTGGAAAGGAAAATTTTGAAAAATATTTAGTAAAGATTTATTTTTTAACTTTTGAAAATTGTAAAAATAAACATATGTAGTAGAAGAAAGGAAGGAAGTTACTGGTTATAAAAATAGTGCTTATTCACTATAAGTCAAATACAGAACAATAAAAAATAATAAAGAAAAATGAATAAGGAAAAACTAAAAACATATCTCTAAAAAGCCAACTTCCCAGAAATAACCACTTTTTTTTTTTTTTTTTTTGAGAGAGACAGAGTAAGCAAACAAGAGAGAGAACACAAGCTGGAGGAGGGGCAGAGGGAGAGGGAGAAACAGTCTTCCCTTTGAGCAGAGAGCTGAATATAGGGCTCTATCCTAGGGTCCTGGGATCATGACCTGAGCCAAAGGCAGCCGCTTAACCAACTGAGCCACCCAAGTGCCCAGTAACCACTATTTTGATATGTATCTTTCCATTCTTTTTTTCTGGTAACATTGAAATAATACTGTACCCATTGTTTTGTAACCTTGCTTTCACTTACCATCAGCATATTCCATATAGTAAATATTATCTTATAGCATATTTTTTTAATAGCATATATTTTAATGGCTATATAGTGTTCTATTCTTTTGGAGACAGTTGCTAGTTTTGTGTGTATGTGTGCTTTGTTTTTTGGTTTTTGTTTTTTTAGTAAAATTCATTCCTTTTATTTTAATATATGAATTTGCAAAAATAGAGGATGCACTTATTTTTTTTTTGAATGGAAGTTCGGGTGCCAGACTGGCTCTTAATGTCAGCATTGCGAATTTGAGCCCCACACTGGGTATAGAGCATGCTTTAAAAAAAATAAATTAAGGGGCACCTGGGTGGCTCAGCCAGTTAAGTGTCTGCCTTCAGCTCAGGGCATGATCCCAGGGTCCTGGGATTGAGCCCCTGCTCAATGGGGATTGTGACTCTCCCTCTCTTTCTGTCTCTCCCCTGCTTATTCTATCTCCAATAAATAAATACAATCTTAAAAAAAAAAATAGAAAAAATAAATTAAAAAAAATTTTTTAAAAGATTTTATTTGTTTATTTGACAAACAGAGATCACAGTAGACAGAGAGGCAGGCAGAGAGAGAGAGGGAAGCAGGCTCCCTGCTGAACAGAAAGCCCGATGCGGGACTCGATCCCAGGACCCTGAGATCATGACCTGAGCCAAAGGCAGCGGCTTAACCCACTGAGCCACCCAGGCGCCCGAAAAAATAAATTAAAAATTTTTAATGGTAAAAGTATCTCTTATAAACCCTTATGTTCAGATTTTGAAATAGTGATTTTGCTTTACTATTTTTCCACTATTATTATGAATGAAAATTCGACAAGAATTATGAATATTCAGAATTCACCCTTCCATACTTTTTAAATTTGGAAATTTATGATTGTATTACATTTTCAAAAAATTAATAATTAAATTAAAAAAAAATTTTTAAAGAAACTTATTTGGGGCACATGGGTGGCTCCGTTATTAAAGCATCCGACTCTTGATTTCAGCTCAGGTCCTGATCTTAGGGTTGTATGGCTGAGGCCCTGTGTCAGGCTCCACACTGTGCGTGAAACCTGCTTAAGAAGATTCATTCTCTCTCACTCTTGCTCTCGCTCTCGCTCTCCACCCCTCTCTCCCCTCCCTGCTCCTCCCCTCGCCAAAAAAGAGGCATATTTGGTTAAGAATATTGTACTGTTTATAAAACAGAAAATATCAGTTAATGTCTTTTTCTTTGTGTGTTAGGGTGGACTGCGTAGGGATATTGAAATTGAGGAATGCTGATGTTGAAGCCAGAATAGGAATTGCTGGTTCCAAGAAAAAAAGCACTCGTGCCAGATTGGTTTTTAGAGTTAATATCACGAGGAAAGATGGCTCCACTTTGACACTGCAAACACCCTCTTCTCCGATTTTATGTAGTAAGTAAGAAAATGTGTATTGAATTTTTTTTTGTTTTCTGTTAATTTGCAGACATCTCTAAATTTCAGATGTATCATATGTTCTAGCTTCTGATCTTGCAAAACTTGAAACATTTTAAAAAGCTATAGTCCAATTTTCTAGACTAAAACGTGGATAATATCAAATAAAATTCTAAAGGTGTATAGTATTTTATAGTTCCCTATTATCCCATACTGATTTTAAAAGTAATTTGAGGGGACGCCTGGCTGACTCATTCGCTGGAGAGTGTGACTCTTGATCTCGGGGTCATGTATTCAAGCCCCCCACACTGGATATGGAGCCCGCTTAGAATTTTTTTTTTTTTTAAAGTACTTTAGGGGCACCTGGGTGGCACAGTTGGTTAAGCTTCCAATTCTTGATAACAGCTCAGGTCTTGATCCTCACGGTCATGAGTTCAAGCCCCGTTGTTGGGCTCCATGCTTAAGAAAATGTACTCTGAATGGTTTACTTGAAGTAAATTATAAATCCAAAGGATTTTTTTTGTGTATCTTTATTGTGTGGTAAATTGCTGTGATCCTAAGTCTATTTTCTATTAGAACAAAAGAAACACTAAGGTAAGCAGAACTTTGTGAATGAATATACAGTAGTTGGGAGTTCTGATTACAAATTATGGCATTAAATTACAGTGTTGGGAAGTGGGAAATAAGATTCTTACTTTGCTCAACTTGGCTTACCTTGTATGGATTCCATTCTATAGTTGATGAAACTGAGACTTCTAGAGATTAAATAACTCCTTCAAGGTCATACAGCTAGCAAATAGTAAGACTAGGATTCAAAGCCTCTGCTTTTAACCACATGCTCTTTTGTCATTATAATCACTTAGAATGGCAATGCTGAAACCAAGTTTAAACAATTCATTTCATCCTAACCATAGCCTCTGGGTTATGGTTAAGACTATGGTTAAAGAAAGAGATTATGTTAATGAACCATTTCCTCTACCTAGGAGATTTATTGGTGTAGTTTAGATTTTTTATGAATTAATATAGATCTCAGTTCATATTGGGGGATTTTCCTTGAATACCTAAATTGTCCATTTCTTTTTGTAGAAGTCATTTATTATGGAGGTGTGGAATATTTATTTTAATTCCTCTAGTTGACTATTTGTCACTCTTCATCTGCTTAGAGAAACTGGATTCGATAACAGGAACAATACTTTCTTTGAAAGAAAGGAGTACCAAAGAGGATGTGGTCTTGCCATTATTCGTGACAACACAGATGAATCTACAGTGTTAATGTCAATATTACTTTTCACAGTATTATTTTATCTCTCTCTTATACCCTGTGGCTTATATATATATATATATATATATATATATATATTTTAAAGATTTTATTTTATTTATTTGACAGAGATCACAAATAGAGAGATGGGGGCAGGGTGGGGGGGTTGTGGAGCAGGCTCCCTGCTGAGCAGAGAGCCCAGTGTGGGGCTCCATCCCAGGACGCTGAGATCATGACCTGATCCGAAGGCAGAGGCTTAACCCTATGAGCATTGAGGCGCCCCTACTCTGTGGTTTATAAAGCACTTTCATATATGCTGAGGTCTTAGGAAATTAATAAATGTTTACCTTATAATTGGAGTTAGACACTTGGGAGTTGAGAAATTGAGATGATAATGCCAATTTCACTACTGATAAAACTGTTAGGAAGAGGACTTTTTCATCCCAGACTAGGGTATATCTATCAATCCAGTCAGAGCAGTTGTAGGCTTCTTAGCTTTCTACAGTTGTAGGCCTCTTAGCAACTGGTACAAACCATCTAAAATGTCTGCTTTGGGTCACCTGGGTGGCTTATTTGGTTGAGCAGCTGCTCAGGTCATGATCGTAGGGTCCTGGGATGGAGCCCCAAGCTCTCAGCAAGAGCCTGCCTCTCCTTATCCCTGCCACTCCCTTTGCTTGTACTCTCTCTCTTTCTGTCAAATAAGTAAATAAAATATTTTTTTAAAAGTTTAAATAAAATGTATGCTTAGTGCATGTAGGCAGTTGCAGAAGAGGGAGGAAAGAAGATTGGGCTAATCATGCCTAAGCCCTGGTTCCAAATCCACTGTAGTTAAGTCATTTTTCCTCTCTAGTGAGTATTAATCTAATGGAGTTTCCTATTAATAAGAGTACTACATTATCCTATTTGATCTTGAAAACAACTCTGTTATTAATAAAATAGAAATGATTATTTTCATTTTTTATGTAATAAAATAGGGACAAAACTGTTGAGAGTAGGAAATGGTAGATAAGAGAAAATCTGATTTTTTTGTTGTTCATTGTTTTGAGCTGATAGCTCCCATAAAATATAGGAAAGAGGGGCGCCTGGGTGGCTTGTTGGGTTAAAGCCTCTGCATTCGGCTCAGGTCATGATCCCAGGGTTCTGGGATTGAGCCCCACATCGGGCTCTCTGCTCTTCAGGGAGCCTGCTTCCTCCTCTCTCTCTCTCTGCCTGCCTCTCTGCCTACTTGTGATCTCTGTCTGTCAAATAAATAAATAAAATCTTTAAAAAATATATATATAGGAAATAATTAATTTTTATCAACTTTAACATAATAGTGGATATACATTTTAAGTTGTATAGCTTATAATTAAGGTTCAGTATATAGGCATTTAGTTATCTTAAATTCGCATACAGTTAGGTTCATGCTTTCCCATAATAGTTTTCTTTTTTCCTTTATAATAGTTTACTGAGATATAATTTGCATACCATGCATTTGAGCCTTTTAACATGTACAGTTTTATCATATTCACAAAGTTGTATGACTGTGACCATTATCTAATTTTAGAACATTTTTACTGTCACCAAAAAAAGAAATCCTGTACCTTTTAGCAGTCACTGTTCATTCCCCTGTTATCCCAGACCCTGGAAACTACTATTCTACTTTCTACTGGATTCTGCTGGATTTGCCTACTCTGGACATTTCCAATAGGGACCCTGAGTGACTTAGTTGGTTGAGCGGCCACCTTCAGCTCAGGTCATGATCTCAGGGTCCTGGGCTCCCTGCTTAGCAGGAATTCTGCTTCTCCCTCTCCCTCTGCTCCTCCCTCCCTCTCTCCCTCTTTCCTTCCCCATCTGCTATTTCCTTTGTCTCTCCCTCTCTAAATGTGTGTGTGTGTGTGTGTGTGTGTATAATGAAGTGGCAAGATTTGAAGGTAGTAGAGCTAGGCAAGATTTGTTTTATAGGAACTTGTGTGTTGAGCTAAAGAATTTAATATTTTAACCTGTCCACTTTAGGAAGCCTGAGGCCTACACTTAGACTTTAGAGGGGGGAATATGAGGGAAGAGAAAAAGTAAACATAAAAATAATACACAGTGAAAGGGCCCAAAAAATCCTTTTTTTAAAAAAATTTTACAAAAGAGGGGCGTCTGGGTGGCTCAGTGGGTTTAAAGCCTCTGCCTTTGGCTCAGGTCATGGTCCCAGGGTCCTGGGATCGAGCCCCGCATCAGGCTGTCTGCTCTGCAGGGAGCCTGCTTCCTCTTCTCTCTTTCTCTCTGCCTGCCTCTCTGCCTACTTGTGATCTCCCTCTGTCAAATAAATAAATAAAATCTTAAAAAAAAAAAAAATTTACAAAAGAATTTCCATTATGGGTTCCTGGTTTATGTTTATTTCCATGAATATAACCTTTTTGATAGGTTTAAGCAAATGGAATAGAAAGAGAGGTGAAAAGGAAATAGGTTAGTAAGAAGGGTTAGAATTGGAATGGGAGGTAGAGGGAAACAGGAAGATGAGAGGGAGGTAGAAGAGGAATAGGGGCCAAAAGGTGATAGAGGTGGAAGGGAGGAGAGGAAGCAGACATTTGATCTTCCAGCTAGAGACACTCAGTGGAAAGAAGGCCTATTGCCAGAATTCATGTTGTGCTTTGTGACATTGAAAAAGAAGGTCTGCTTTTACTTGCTCGTTTAACAATGACCATTAGATCCACTACCTGCTTTTTGTTTGTTTGTTTGTTTTTAAGGGGATAGAAGAATTATCCCCTTTTATTTTCTTGACCTATTTCTATTTCTCTAGACAATACAGGTATACATGGTTTGTTTTTGTTTTTTTTTTTAAAGATTTTATTTATTTATTTGTAAGAGAGAGAGAGAGTGAGAGCGAGCACAGGCAGACAGAGTGGAAGGCAGAGTCAGAGGGAGAAGCAGGCTCCCTGCGGAGCAAGTAGCCCGATGTGGGACTCGATCCCAGGACGCTGGGATCATGACCTGAGCCGAAGGCAGCTGCTTAACCAACTGAGCCACCCAGGCGTCCCCATGGTTTTGTTTTGTTTTTTTTTTTATATTGCATGTATTATGTGGTGATACTATATCAAATTAAGAATATCAATTTCCATACTTTTTTAGTATCTTCCCACCTATGCTAATTTTTAAGATATAACAAAATTAATTAGGCTTTCTTCACAATAATATATATTGGATTAAATCTGACTGAATTTCGTAAGTTTCTACTTCCCTTATTTCTCTGTATCCCACAACTTTAGGAAAAGGATAATATCACTGAGTAAACTTTCCTTCTCTTCAGAGATATTATTAAAAAGATTTACTAATTCTTTTGGCATGTTGAAATATTTGCTTTTATTTTTCCGTATTCATATATTCATTAATTTTTTTCAGCTTTATTTTTGAGGCTACTATTTGAAAAGCATCTAGAAGCACATTGTTTTTATAGTACCAGAGAACTGGCTGCTATTTTTATTTTTTTACTTGGCTGATTTTTTTGTGTTACAATTTTTTAAGCAGTACTGATCACTTTCAAGAGCTGGCTTAGTAATTACTTAAAGATAAAATAAAATAGTTAATGCTTAAATAATACTGACTTTGGTTCTGTTTAGTATGGTGTTAGGGCTGTTAGGTAACCATTAAACTTTTAGTAGAAAAGACCTTCTAAGGTCAAAGGTTGAAAGTTAAATTATCTTGAACAGTGACAGATGACAGACTAGTTCTTTATGTAATGTAAATACAAATATATAGAAGATATATACATCATGTATCCTCCAAGGAGCCTCATTTGGCCATCATATGCCCATAATACATAAAAGGAAAAAATGAGATAGGAAAAAATAAAAGCTTTGATAAGCATCAGTGGAGTGGAATTTCCACATAGTACTTGAAAATGGGGGGAAAGGTTGTATACTTTCCATTCATTTCATTAATACAATATAGCCATATAATTTTCATCTCTTATTGTTTTCTAATCAAAATAATATTTACTGGGGTACCTGGCTAGCTCAGTGAGTGGAACATGGCAACTCTTGATCTTGGGGTTGTGAGTTCAAGCCCCATGTTGAATGTAGAGATTACTTTAAAAAAATCTTTCCAAAAATTTTTACTATGTTTTTCTTGAATGTCCTTTAAAAACAACTCTTGAGTTCCACTCTTACTCTAAAAAGCTATAAATAAATTCAGTTATTTCTTCATTTACAGAGGGCATATAATTGCCGGTATTTGACCAGTTAACAGTTTCTAACCAGTATATATGGATATACATTCACAATTTCTTTTAAACTCTTAGACATTGCTGAAAGTGTCATTTGCCATTTAAATATTTAATAAGCACAGGATACTTACTTGTTTGTACCAGTATGTGAGGCTAAATGATGCTGCAGTAACACCAACAACAAAAAACTCAGTGGCACTCAACAACAGTTCTGTTTCTCTCTCACTTTATGATAATACTGGCTATGGTTTGGAAGCAGGGCCATTCTCTTCACTCTAGGATCCAGGCTGAAGAAGCTGCCCTTATCTACATTTTTCTCCCTCTCCTTCTGCTCCTCCCTCCCTCTCTCTGACATTTTCGTAGTAGAAGGGAAAAAGGAAAAAGTGGAACCATGTAAGGTTATAAAAGCTCTTCCTTGGAACTGGCATATTATTTCAGTTCGCATTTCATTATACAAACAAGTCACATGGCCAGTCCTGACCTGAGTGGCACAAGAATTATAGCCTTTCCACAAGGAAGGGCAGTGAATAGTATGATATTATTAAAAGGATAAAATTAACTATTAAAATATGTAAGTGTCTACAGAGAAAAAAGTTAAACTTTTCCTAAAGTGTAGTGGACTCTAATTAATTTAGAAGATGGTAAGTTATACAAGGCCAAATTTAGTTTACCTTTGCAGTGCTTACGTTGTGAGGGTTTACTAAAACAACAGATAGTGTAATAATATATGTGAAAGAGCTTAACCTCCTGGGGAACAGTTTTTTGGGATACTTAAAAGGTATTTATTTGCATATGCCAGCATCTCAGAGTATTTTGGTGGAAAACTAGTCCTTAAGTGTCAATAAGGAAGAATTTTTTTTTGTTTTTTAAGATTTTGTTTATTTGAGAGAGAGAGAGGGATTGAGAGAACGAGTGGAGGGGCAGAATGAGAAGCAGACTCGCCATAGAGCAGGGAGCCCAATGTGGGACTTGATCCCAGGACCTTGGGATCACAACCTGACCTGAAGGCAGATGCTCACCCAGGCACTCGAAGGGAAGAATGTTTTTGGAGTCAAATATATTGGGGAACCTATATACTATGTTCGTTATTGGATATTTATAGTGTTTATCAGAATATTAAATACTTGGAGAAATCCTTTTGTTCATTAAGCTTTGCTTTAACCCAGTATTTTCCTAGATTTACTTAACTTAGGAAACTGTTTCGCTAATTAATACCTATTAAATTTTCTTAAGGAAATCCTGGCATGTGAAAGTTGGTAGGCTAATTGTAATTTATTCATTAGATCTGTGCCCTCAGTACTTTACAATTCTTTTGTTTATTTTAGTAGTGGTTACTTAGTCTTTATGCACTAGTTTTTCAATTGTTTTATTTTTTAACCTCAGATTATCCTAGATCAGGGAGATCCTCTGGTAGAAAAAACTATTCTGAATTGAATTCAGTCAGTTTCTAGGTGTTCTTTTGGTGTGGGGCCTGAGTCCTGGGTGTAGATCCTTAAAGAAGCCCTCAGTACTACCTAGAGGCAGATGCTGCCTCAGAAGTCTTGTAATGGCAAAAACATAGCTGACATTTTTGAGGTTAGGATTGTGGGAAAAGCTTGTTTTAAATAGAATTTTTAAAAAATATAGAGACAAAAAAATATAAAAATATTAAGACTAAGTGCACATCTTAAAACTTGTTTGTTATTCACATAACGATAAAACAAAGATGACATATAAAACCTCATCTTAGGCATTAGTCCATCCCTACAAAGTCTTATCAGAGTTATTAAAACTTAATATGGATTTTCCTGGGTTTTTTTCTGTTAGAGTGAAAGTTAAGTTGCAAAGTAAAGGAAGTTAAATTCAAGGGTCAACAAAGACAATTTCTAGAACTGATTTTAGAAAAGAAATAAGTGTTGGTGGTTCTTTTTATGGAATGCTTATGTGTACCCACAGCTCAGCCAGCAGGAGTGCCAGAAATCTTAAAGAAAAGCTTGCATAGCTGTTCAGTGAAAGGAGAGGAAGAAGTATTTTTAATTGGCAAGAACTTTCTGAAAGGAACTAAAGTTATTTTCCAAGAAAATGTTTCTGGTAAGTAGGCATAACGCTAGTATGAAGATTGTTGCACGTTCTGCTTTATTTTAAAGATATAATAATAGCTACAAAATAAAAAAAGTTTAAAATTTTTAATAAATTACTGCTTTTATTTCAATCAGATGAAAACTCTTGGAAGTCAGAAGCTGAAATTGACATGGAATTATTTCATCAGGTATTATTTAAGCCTTTTTATCATTTAATTATATATTCTCTGAGAAATTCAGTTTTGTTCTGAAATTTTCCTGAATCAAACAGATTAAATTTCTTCTTTATGTGGGATTCATATAAATCATTTAACATTCTTTCTTGAATTTCTGTAGCTGAAAATTCTACTAATGCTAGAAATAAATGACAGTTCTCTATTTTTTAAAAAGTTTGAAGCATTAGTAAATAATTGTTAATAAATGAAACATTTATTTCCTAATATTTGTTTTTTCTGAGGATTTGGATTATCCTAGCCTAATATTTAGTTTATCAAAGGGAAACTTATTTATGTCAGGGGTTTTATGTTTGTTAGTTACCTTTTCACAGAGGCATTGTTTGTTAAATTTACAACAAAAGAGTCTGTATTGTAGGACCTCACCATGTATTGTTTTCAAAATGATGAGGAAAAAGAGCTTGAGAACAAGGATAAAAAACTGATTGAAGAATTAGAATGTAGAACAAATAGGACCAAACTTACAGAAATTGAGACTCGCAGAAAAGGACAAATTTTTTAACAAATCAGATAGAACGCATAATGCAGAAGAGTAGCGTATATAGGTGTGGATCACAGACAGAGAACAGTAGAGCAGGAATAAACTAATGTGTAAAGTACCTAAAGCCTAAAATGTACCGTAAAATGTTGATAGGAGTAGAAAAGAGCACATGAAAACCAAGTAGAGAGATGGAAGAGGCAAAAATTAGAGACTGGCCAATTTATCAAAACAGATTAATCTTTAATTTTTAAATTTTTTATTCCATTGTATTTTTTTTAATAAATTTTAAAATATGTATCCAGTAAAATACATTGCCATACTCAAAGCTAAGGGCACAGTAGTGTTCCCTCATTTCAGATACTAACCAGCCACAAGTTCTTCTGACCACTCTCATTTTTGAACAGTTGGCTTCAAACTTAGGGTTTCCCACTCCCCACTTAGATTTGCTAGAATAATTCACGTTACACAGGAAACACTATATTTAATTTCAGCTTTATTATAGCAAAAGGACACTAATCAGAACCAGCCAAAGGGAAAGACACATAGAGCAAGGTCTGGGAAGGTCCCAAAGGTGAAGCTTTTGTTGTCCACAGGATGCCGTACACACTCAGCACATCCATGTGTGACAATATGCAGAGTATTAACAGTAAGGAAGCTCACCCAAGCCATTGGTGTTTTTATTAGGTTTTTATTAGGGCTCGGTCACATACTGTCCATGCAACTAATCTTTAGTCTCCAGTTCCACCAGAGGTTGGAAGAGTTTTTATTAGGGCTCGGTCACATACTGCCCATGCAGCTAATCTTTAGTCTCCAGTTCCACCAGAGGTTGGAAGAGTTTTTATTAGGACTCGGTCACATACTGCCCATGCAGCTAATCTTTAGTCTCCAGTTCCACCAGAGGTTGGAACTGATACGACATTGCAAAGTCCCCTTCATAAATCACATTGTTGGACTGTCCAGTGACCAAAGCCCCCTGTCAGAAATACTCCTATCAGGCAGGAGTTTCTAAGGTCTTAGAGATTACCTTTCAGCAGCCAGGGGCAAAAACTAAACTATAGGGTAAAGTTAATTCTTCACAAAATAGTATCCTATTAAAATGGAGCTTCTTACATACCTAGACAGATGCTATACAGAAAGTTTTCCTCTGTCTTCATGCTAC
Organism: Mustela lutreola; assembly: GCF_030435805.1. Classification (NCBI taxonomy): domain Eukaryota; kingdom Metazoa; phylum Chordata; class Mammalia; order Carnivora; family Mustelidae; genus Mustela; species Mustela lutreola. Next base: position 16,268,886 of record NC_081305.1, on the reverse strand, counting down.
TACATGCTGCGAAAGGGAGATAATAGGATGTAACAGTCATTCCTTTGTCACATATACTGTTGGGCAATCTCTGTCTTAACTGAAGTTATAGCACTTGCTTTGTCACTAGCAATCTTGTTACCTCAATAAGACAAGTCACTTTTGTGCCCCAGTTTCCTAATCTATGAATTTTTACTAAATTATTTAAGAGGTTCCCTCTAACTCTGACATTTTATGATTTCTTATATAACTTATTTGAACAAACCATTCTCACTTCCCATGAACCAAGAGTGGCTTCCTTTCAAGGACTCCCAGAGGTTAGGGACAATGTATTATGACTCTTCCGTGTTCCTCATACTATTAAGCACTCAATAGATACTCATGAAAAACTTGCTGGTTCATTTTATTCACTTTGAAGAAAATGAGGACTCGGGTCTGAGGTTCCTTATTCTTTTTGAGGGTACTTCAAACCCTAATTTCAACCAGGCTCTTACATGCCTACAGTTTTGGTCCTGACTGAATCTTAATTTTTCCATGCAATACTTCTGTGTGTGCCATAAACATGTTTTGTTTTTTGATGAGTTGGTTAAATTAATGTAAACTCCTTTACATGTAATGCTCTTCCTTACCTTATCCTATAGCTAGTTCTAGAGACTGAGAAACTTGCCCTATAAATTATACAAAATATTGATAAGATAGCCCCAACAAATTATAGTCTTAACTTGCTGTCTCATGTAGAACCTAATGGTAAGAAATCTTTGTTTCTTCTCCTTCTCATCTTCTTCCTCCTCTTCTTCTTCTTCCACATCTTCCTCCTCCTCTTCATCCTCTAACTCTTCCTCTCTCTCTTCCCCTCTCCTTCTTTCCTTCCTTCCTTACCTTTGAGGCATGGGGTAGTTAATATTCTTAAAACACTTTTTTTCAGGGTAGTTATGCCAGCTACAATAGATTAAAGAAGAATAATCATAAAAATAAGACATGGTGGAATGGAAAGGAATTAATGTCCTTATTTGGTGGCTATATCTAGAGGTCCTGGGGTTTTTGCAAGCAAGTATGTATAACAAACTAAAACATAATATGATCTTCCATTAATTCTGTGGTTGTGCTGTTCATTTTTAAATTTTAATTTTTTTCAGCAAGCTGTCTTTTTTTTTTCCTAAGGGACTTTCTGGGATATGTTTTAGAATGGGATCACAGTGAAGATAAAAAGAATTTGATTCAACGGATTATATTAAAGAAAAAAAAAATTAAACATTTAGGGGTGCCTATCTGGCTCAGTTAGTGGAGCATGTGACTCTTGATCTAAGGATTGTGGGTTTGAGCCTCTGTGTGGAGATTACTTGGAAAAATAAAATTTTAAAAAATTAAACATTTAGAGGGAAGGGTACTCAGAAAACAAAAGAAGAGAAAATTGTAGTCAGTAAAGAAATATCAGGCCCATACAGAAAAGCTGAAAGGACCTCTATGATATTAAAACATGACCAGAAGATGGTATAGTAGAAAAGACCATTTAAAGAACCTTGCAAATTGCCATTATGAATAACTGTGATAACTATTCATTTATAACCCCAAAATCAACTCCTCAGACATTAAACTTTTTTATTATTTAAATTTAAAAATTAAAGGGTGCCTGACTGGCTCAGAGGGTTTTGTGAATCTTGATCTCAGGGTTGTGAGTTCAAGCTGCATGTCGTGTGTAAAGATTAAGAATGAATAAAACTTTAAAAACAGACTTAAAATTTGAGATTAATGAAGTCTGGGAAAACAGACTTCATTAATCTCAAATTTTAATATCTGACTCTTCTATGCAAAGCCATAATATGTCTCAGGCACATGTATACCAAATGTGGTAGGCACAGGGTCATTATATCTATTCCCATTTTAATAATTTCAGATAAATTCTGTAGAAATTGCCTGTAAAATATATACAAAAAGATATGTATCTTAAAGATTAATCTCTAAGAGATCTCTTTCACATATATTTTACATATATTTAGATATATATAGTCTCTATGTGTGTGTGTGTGTGTATATATATAAGACTACACACATATTAAGACTGTGTGTGTGTGTGTATACAGTCTTAAAGATAAGTTGGTTTTGAAAGAAAGCAGGAGAGTCTCACAGCTTGAAATGCAGAGATGATTTAAAGACGGGAACTAGGAGCTAGATATGGTCTTATTAAAAACTAAGAAGTATACAATTCGATTTAAGAATAACTTGTTTTATAAAACATAAAACAGGCATTAGTGTATCAAAAACACAGGTGTGTAGACTGTTGTTTCTCAACCCTTAGTCTTCTGAGTTCTTTCTATTCTTTAGAGGGAGAGAATAAAAAAATAAGGAGAAACTTAAGAGTTTGGGAGAAGATGGATTTTTTAGTATAAATATGGAAAGACAGTTCTTGAAAGAAATGTCAAAAGAAATCCTCAGAAATTTGGGGAACATCTAGACTAAACAAAGGCTTGAGAATTTAGAGGTTATGTATTTTCAAATGATTTTATTTGGAATTTTGTTTTGTTATGTGTCTTTTTTTTTTTTTTTAAATTTTATTTATTTATCAGAGAGAGAGGGGGAGAGAGCAAGCACAGGCAGACAGAATGGCAGGCAGAGGAAGAGGGAGAAGCAGGCTCCCTGCTGAGCAAGGAGCCCGATGTGGGACTCGATCCCAGGACGCTGGGATCATGACCTGAGCCGAAGGCAGCTGCTTAACCAACTGAGCCACCCAGGCGTCCCTTGTTAGGTGTCTTTAATTATATATACGTATATATATCCCCAACTGTAAAATGAATGTGGCAGTGATAAATTATCATTTAGGAGAATGAAAAATATCTAACACCATTACTTACAAGTTCTAAAAAAGATAATCTGCTGAGAGGAAGAAAATTGTTATTTTGAATCCAAGCACATTTTTCTAAGAAATTAAAATTGGGATTACTTCTGTTTTTCATAATTTTTTACAAAGATTTTTCTTTCTTTATTTGACAGATCACAGGTAGGCAGAGAGGCAGGCAAAGGATGGGTGGGGGGCAGGAAGCAGGCTCCCCGCTGTGCAGAGAGACTGATGCAGAACTTGATCCCAGGACCCTGAGATCATGATCTGAGCTGAAGGCAGAGGCTTAACCTACTGAGCCATCCAGGTGCCCCAGGATTTCTTCTGTTTTTACCCTAGAGAACATTGAACCTGCTCCAAGGGCCTCCCAACCCTTTATATGTTTTATCTGTATAGTGCTGCTAGCTTAATGATAGTTAATTGCTCTTAATTTCTTAAAATAGTATTTAAAAACAACTTATCACTATTCATGATTTAGCTTTTAATTCAAATCACTTATAGGATTTCTAGAATCAGATTGAGGGAGTACAAAGGAATAGTATCAAAATAGGTTCATTTGTTTTTTTAAAGGTTTCAAATTAGGTTTGTTTAAGTATGCTCTCCAAAGCAAGTGGAGTAAAAGTTTTTAAATGAAATATGCATCTGACTTTTAGATACTAACTCCATTACTGATTACCAAGAAACAAGATCTTACTCAAAATAATAATTTCAATTACAGAATTTGCCAAATAATTTTAAGACTAGAAAGATACCTCACAAGTCCATCCATTCAGCCATCTCTTTAACTGTAGGTAAGACTGCTTTGTGACATAGTTACAGTGTTTAAACTAAAGAGTAACACTAAGAGTACACGGGATTTTACAACTGTTTATTAGAAGTTGGATCAGTGCAGATACGTTTTTTGATGACCTCAGGTGCATTTGAATATGTACTTTCAGACTTTTGTTCTTCAGTATCTATGGATACACACATATATATATGTTTTCTCACCTGTCTTAAAAATGATTTCTTTTTTTTTTTTTTTTTTTTGGAAATGGCTAATTGGGCTTAGGACGCATAATGCCATAAATGAGAAGCTGTTTATTTATTTGTAATGTGATTATTTCAGAGAGTGTTTTAAGATGGCATAGAAACAAATTAAGCCCACAGAAATGGAAACCTTGACCTTGATCCCACTTGTCATTTGATCTGTCCACGGAGTCCACCTACTCTAGTCTAGCTAAACAAAAAATGTCATCGGGGCGCCTGGGTGGCTCAGTGGGTTGAGCTTCTGCCTTCGGCTCCAATCGTGGTCTCGGGGTCCTGGAATCGAGCCCCTCGGGCTCTCTGCTCAGCGGGGAGCCTGCTGCCACCTGCCTTTCTGCCTACTTGTGATCTCTCTCTCTCTCTCTGTGTCAAATAAATAAATAATCTTTTTTTTTTTAATGTCATCAAACTCTTGTCATTTTCATTTGTCAACATTGGTCTCTTGCATATCACATCATCTGTAAGAAATCATAATCACTGCCCCTTAATATTCCTTCCCATTACTGTAATACACTAGGGAAGAAGAGCAAAACTCATATATGGTTCATGGTCTCCTTCAAGAAGATGGGAGTCTCCTTGAATGAGTGCTGATGAAGGACTTATGAATGTTATGAGGATTCTTCTGCCACTAATCCAACAAAAAATAACTTTGATTTGCTAGAGTTTGGGTACACTGAACTCTATTTGACTTTTTTTTTTAGATTTTTAAAAAATTTATTTATTTTACAGAGAGAGAGATCACAAATAGGCAGAGAGGCAAGCAGAGAGAGAGGAGGAAGCGGACTCCCCACTGAGCAGAGAGCCCAATGCAGGGCTTGATCCCAGGACCCTGGGATCATGACCTGAGCCAAAGTCAGAGGCTTTAACCCACTGAGCCACCCAAGGGCCCCATCTATTTGACTTTAAATGAGAATTAAAGTGGTTAGGAAGCAGTTGTGAATTGCATTGCAAAGTACATCTCACAATTAATGTTTTACAAAACATGATAACTGACATTGTGCTTGGTGGACATATTTTTTTCTCAAAATTTATTCATTCTTTTATTCAACAAACATTTGAGTGTATTTGGTGTAAAGTGCTTAATAGTGGATATAGAACAAAGAACAAAACACCCTAGGTTCTTAAGGAGCTTAAATTCTTGTGATTGGAGAGAGACAAAAAACAAATAATCACAGTAATTTCAAGTGGTGATAAATTCTATTTTAGAAATAAACAAGATTATGTGACCAGATTGGGAAGGGATGCTACTTTAAATAGAATGAAAGCCTCTCTGTGGAGGTAACATTTTGAATAAGACCTGAAAATGGGTAAGGAACTAGCCTTTGAAGAGGTGAAAGAATATTTCAGTGGGAGAAACCAGCAAGTTGTAGTGACTGTGGGGTTTAAAAAAAAAAAAAAGAATTTAGTGTGTTAAAAGAATGGACTGTGGGGCGCCTGGTGGCTCAGCGGGTTAAAGCCTCTGCCTTCGGCTCAGGTCGTGATCCCAGAGTTCTGGGATCGAGCCCCGCATCGGGCTCTCTGTTCAGCAGGGAGCCTGCTTCCTCCTCTCTCTCTCTCTCTGCCTGCCTCTCCGCCTACTTGTGATTTCTGTCAAAAAAAAAACAACAAAAAAACAACAAAAAAAGAATGGACTGAGAAGGTCAGTGTGGTCAGAGTATAACAAGCCTGGGGAGGAATGGAAAAAAGATAAAGTTGACAGAAGAAGCACCTTATAAGCCATTGTAAAACATTAAAAGCAATTTTAAGGTTAATGTCCTGATGCTTGTGAACCTGAGCTTTAAGTTGCATTTTTTTTTCCCAGTCAGAGTTTTTAATACTTTACAGCTAACAAGAAATGTATTTAATTATAATTATTTCAAAATTTTAATTTAAATATTGCTGCTTTTTTTTAACTCTTGGTATTTCCTTTAAATTTAGAATCATCTTATTGTGAAGGTTCCCCCATATCATGACCAACATATAACTTTGCCGGTATCAGTGGGAATATATGTAGTTACCAATGCTGGAAGATCTCATGATGTTCAGCCATTCACTTACACTCCAGACCCAGGTATGTCAAAATAAAAAATTCTGAACTAAAATCAATAATTAATTTCTAGTTCTTTGGAAGCATATGAGTACCAGCGACCCAAAAAGAAAAAGTTGTGTGCTGAAATGAACTGATACTAAGGGCATTATTTCTGAAGAAGATGGCCACCAAATATTGTTTTTACTCTTAGGTGTTTATTCTGCCTATGCTCTAATAGTAAAAAAGAAAAACTAGGAACGCTTTAAAGAATTATATCTTCAAAATTATATCATGTAGATTACTTCTTACTAAGAATTATCATTCATTAAGTAGCTCTTACATGTGGAAAGTTCAAAGTGACAACATTGGGAAACAATACTTCAGTCTGTGTCTGGCTTATAGGATGTATTTTGGGAGAAGTGAGAGATAAGCTTGGATTGATGAATGATAAAATCACAAAGAGTTACATGCACGTAATAATTTCTAATTTGGGTAGTCAAAAATATCAAGAGACTGCTGGTTGATGAGTATTTTAAATATAATTTCAAGCATTTAGAAACCAGAGCAATAAGAACAATTGAAATGTTTATAAGTTTAGAAGATCTCTGGGTAAGAAGTATCACAAGAATTTTTTGCCTACATTCATTTAGTTGCCTAGAGAAGGAAAGCCTTTTCCTGGCAAAAGTGGGGAGAACATTTTGGAAAATGAAACTCTTCACAAGTTCCATTGACCTAGGCTTGGTTTCTGCCATGTTTACCATTGGTTCAGTTCATTCCAGTCTCGGTCACACTTCAGAATTAGCAGTTCTTCCATATTTGTAAGCTTATCATTTATGTTATTCCCAAATAGTTTCAGGAGTCAGACAAGTCCAAAGTGAATAAAGGTGGCAGGGGAAAAAGAGTCCTGGCGAGAGAAAGCGATGGAAACAGTAGCTGGGACATTTATATCTGGTCTTACTAATTACTTTCTATCACTCACCTCTCCCCTTTTTAAAAAATCATGTCTGAATTTCACAGCATTTGCTTATTCACTATTTTGCTACAAAAGTATGCCACAGTATATAGCATTAATGAAATTAATATTTGTTTCAGAACAAAAGATTAGCAGTAAAATTTTCAGACAGGAAAAGGCAAAGTTTAGAAGTAATAGTTTCAGTAAAAATAGGAAAGAGTAGATACTCAAAGATCAAATATTTGGTTGTTTTCTTTCTAGGAAGGTTTCCAAAGTCCAAGGAAGTTTGGCTTTAAACTAATGGTATTTAAAGCATTTTAGTAACTGCTAATTACTTAAATAGTGGCATTTAATATATTTTGTGATGAGGAGCTTATTCATGTTGGGGGAAAGCTGGCATAATTGATACAGAAAAACATTTTTCCTAATGAGCTTCTCTATCATCTGTGTGGAAGGGAAGAGGGAAGTTTATATGTGTGGTCGAGGAATAGCCTTAAGGATTTTACAGTCCTGAGAATACTGAGGTTTTATGGCTATTTGTTTGTTTTTATTAATCAATTATGAAGAACATCAGGACTTAGTATTAGCACTAAGAATCCTCATTTATTAGTAATACATGCTGATGATTAGAAATCCCCCGTTGAAAATTGTCAGATTAAACAACTTTTAAGTCTTCTGCTTTACAACATATACTAATTGGCTATCTTTGGCCACATTTTAAGTTTTTCCTTTCATATTTTATATTCACTATAACATTTGGTATCAGAAGCTCTTAAATAAATACATAGTATGCAAGCTTTGTAATAAGACCTTATGCTTCAGTTTCTGCCTTTATGTTATAGCTAATTAAAGAATCTTCCTATAATTTCACTTTTTTGTGTTTTATAAAATATAATCATTTCAGGTATACATGTCTGAGAATATGATTTTGGGAAAACGTGGTTATAGAAAATTTGCACTATCTCATTATGATAAACTAATTGCTGTTGTGATTCATCTGGGACTATAGTTAAACATTTGAATATTCAGTTGTGTAGAATTATAACAGCAAAAACTAGGCTTACCCTAATATGCACAAGTCAGTGTAGAAATGGCAACCATAATACTATTTGTCTCAATATTTTAAAGTTATGATTTGACTAAGATACTTTCATATCAACCTGGAAGGCAAGATTTGAATTTAGGATTATCAGAATGCTTGGGAGTTCTAGGCCAAATATGGCAACATGAAGAAAAAGTATTCCCCAGCCTGCCAGTCTTCTTCCTCCCCCCCTTTTTTTTTTTTAATTTTTGTTAAAGATTTTTATTTATTTGTCAGATAGAGAGAGAGTGCACAAGCAGGGGGAGCCGAGGACAGAGTAAGAGCCAGGCTCCCCTCTGAGCAAGGAGCCTGATGTGGGACTCTGTCTCAGGACCCTGGGATCATGACTGGAGCCGAAGGCAGATGCCCAATCAGCTAAGCCACCCAGGCGCACATCTTTTTTTTTTTTTTTTTTTAATTTTGTTTTTTTGAGTGTGAGAGAATGAGAGGAGGGAGGGTCGGTTAGAGGGAGAATCAGAGCCTGATACGGCACTTGACACTCGGACTCCAGGATCATGACCTGAGCCAAAGGCAGTCTCCCAACCGACTGAGCCACCCAGGTGCCCTCTTCTTTTCCCTTTCTTAGCTTCATTCTATCCCTAGGGTGCCTTTGTGCACCAACCAGTGTTTCCAAGCTCTGTTCACTCTATAGGCCCAAGACTATACACATAGGTTAAAATAGTTATGCAGAAAATTTGGGGATTTGGGGTACTTGGTATGTGGTCTAAAAGTAGGATTAGGGCAGTGGTTCAAGTGAACATAAACTGGCTCTGCGCACACTGTCAGACATGAGCCTCTCTAAAGCCCTCTGAGTCTAGTACTCAAAAAAAACACATTGCATGTGCATGTTCTCAAGCATTTAGATACTTTAGAGGGTCGTAAAACTTTCTTTCATTGCTAGTCACCAAAGCTTTTACTTCCATCTGTTAAGACACACAAATCACATTAGCTGTTTTTTGTAGTGACTCAGCAGTGGTGATTTCTATAAGAAATGAGGGAGCCATCAAAAGAAATGAAATCTTGCCATTTGCGACAACATGGATGGAACTAGAGCGTATCATGCTTAGCGAAATAAGTCAAGCAGAGAAAGACAACTATCATATGATCTCCCTGATACGAGGAAGTAGTGATGCAACATGGGGGCTTAAGTGGGTAGGAGAAGAATAAATGAAACAAGATGGGATTGGGAGGGAGACAAACCATAAGTGACTCTTAATCTCACAAAACAAACTGAGGGTTGCTGGGGGGAGGGGGTTTGGGAGAAGGGGATGGGATTATGGACATTGGGGAGGGTATGTGCTTTGCTGAGTGCTGTGAAGTGTATAAACCTGGTGATTCACAGACCTGTACCCCTGGGGATAAAAATATATGTTTATAAAAAATTAAAAAAAAAAAAAAAAGAAATGAGGGATGTAAAATTTATGCTTTCTGTTGTTGTTGCTGTGACCAACAACTGACTAAAACTTGATTTTAAAAGTGAAAATTTGAAGTGTTTTCAAAGATTAGTTTCTGTTTTAAAATCTGTAATTGTTGGGGCACCTAGGTGGCTCAGTTGGTTAACTGTCCAACTCTTGATTTCATCTCTGTTTATGATCTCAGGGTCATGGGATCAAGCCGGAGTCAGGCTCCACACTAGGCATGGAGCCTGCTTGAGATTCTCTCTCTCCCTCTGCCCCTCCCACCCCGCTCACACATGCACTTTCTCTAAATACATACATACATAAAATTTGTAATTGCTAGAATTAATGTTATGGTTTAAAATTGTGGGGGCACCAGGGTGGCTCAGTGGGTTAAGTAAGCCTCTGCCTTCAGATCAGGTCATAATCTCAGGGTTCTGGGATCAAGCCCCACGTTAGGCTCTCTATTCGACAGGGAGCACCTGCTTCCCCCTCTCTGTCTGCCTCTCTACCTTCTTGAGATCTCTCTCTCTCTCTCTGTCAAATTAAAAAAAAAAAACCTTAATAAAAAAATAATAATAAATAAAATAAAATTGTCTGTGGATTTCTTTTCCATTCAATTCTCTGTATGTCGTTTGTTGGACCGCCTGTGTAGCACACTAAGATAAGTTATTTAACTTCATTCTTAGATGTGCACATTTTGTCTTTTTATTCATAATTAGCTCTTTATAGTCTCTTTATAAATATCATTTCACATTGTCATGTTGAAAATAAGAAATTAGAAAATAAGGTGGGGCTCCTGGCTGGTGTAGTCAGTAGCACATACCACACTTGATCTCAGGGTTATTAGTTCAAGGCCCATATTGGGTATACAGTTTACTTAAAAATAAGTCAATAAAAGTAAAAATTTAAAAGAAATTGAAAGTAAGGTGACTCATTTCCCATTCTGAATAAGTTAGGGAATATAAAATAAATACATTGAAAAATAGAAATTAAAATACTTTTTAAAAATTACTGTATAAGCATTTTAAGCAAAAACTTGGAATTTATTTAACTTTATCATTTCAGAACTAAACCCTATTCTTGGCCCATTAAATTTTAAGTTGCCATAATAGCTGTAGTTGATATGACTAGATGTAATAGTCCAGTGATTCTCCATTAATAATATACAAAGATTATTTTTTTCCAAGGCTTCACAAAAGGAATAATTGTAATGTTACATATTCTCTATGTTCATCAGCTTTTTTCAAATTTAGTTCAGTTAGTTGACATGTTTCTCAATCAGATTTTTAAAGTAAATTATATAGATGAATGGTGAATTTTTGTTATCTGGTATTACACTATATTTGATAATTTTTGAAAGTTTCGTGTCAGGGCACCTGGGTGGATCAGTGGGTTAAAGCCTCTGCCTTCGGCTCAGATCATGATCTCAGGGTCCTGGGATCAAGTCCTGCTTTGGGCTCTCTGCTCATTGGGGAACCTGCTTCCCCCCCCTCTCTCTGCCTGCCTCTCTGCCTACTTGTGATTGCTCTGTCAAATAAATATGTAAGTTAATTAATACATAAAAGTTTTGTGTCAGTTTCGGGGTGCCTGGGTGGCTCATTCAATTAAACAAGCATCCGACTCTTGATCTCAGCTCAGGTCTTGATCTCAGGGTCATGAGTTAAAGCCTAGCATTGGGCTCCATGCTGGCATGTAGCCTACAAAGAAAAACAAAAGTTTCATAACAGTATTCTACTAATCACATATCAACATGAATACTGTTATAAGAAGAATTTTTTTTAAGTTGCTGTTGCTTTTGTTTTCATAAGTGAGCATGTGCTACTGCCCATTTGATTGCTGAATTTTAGGGCATAGATTGATGGTTATAAGAACTCGTTTCTTGGGGGTGCCTGGGTGGCTCAGTCGTTAAGTGTCTACCTTTGGCTCAGGTGATGATTCCAGGATTCTGGGATTGAGCCCCACATTGGGCTCCTTGCTCAGCAGGGAGTCTGCTTTTCCCTCTGCCAGCTGCTCCCCGAGCTTGTGTGGACCCCCCCCCCCGCCCCCGTCTGACAAATAAATAAAATCTGAAAAACAACAAAACAAACAAAAAAATGACTCATTTCTGCTTAGATTTTCTGTTAAAAAAATAATAATGTTTTATGGGAAGTATTTCAATTAAAGATTTTTAAGATACATATTTTTTAAGAAAAGCTTAAATAAATACATCAATCTTTTTGTTTTGTTTTGCTTTATTAGCAACAGCTGGTGCTTTGAATGTAAATGTGAAGAAAGAAATATCTAGTCCTTCAAGACCTTGCTCTTTCGAAGAGGCCATGAAAGGTACTAACTCGTTTCTTTCCAAAAATGCTATTTTGTCTAGCAACTCTTACCATTATGTTTTCTTTTGTGTACTGGGAACACTTAGGGTGTCTTCTATATCACAAAATAAATATTTGTTTAACTTTACTGAATGCAGAAACTTGTTTCCCAACTTGTATTTCCCCTTTATTCACCATATGAACAAACTGTTTTAAAGTATATGTTGGAGTAGAGGAGGTTTTTTTGTTTTGTTTTTTATTCCCCAATGTTAAAAACATTAAAATATAAAATAAAATAATTTATGTAAAATAGAGTCTATAAAGCTTCTTGCTACCAAAATTAGTACTTGACATTGAAATTTTGAAATTGAAGAGACCAAAATTTGAACTGTTTTGAAAGAATTCAGTATTTGCAAAGTTTCTTTAGTTTTTTTAGTTAATATTCTTCCTTCTGACATCTTTATTTACTCCCTTCCAGTCCCAAGAAACAATGAAGATATCTTCAGGATGTTTTAATGTAAAAGAGATTAGGTCTGTCTTTCTTCCTCCCTTTCTCCATCCCTTCCTTCCTCTCTCCCTTCTTCTCTTTTTCTCTCTCGTCCTCTCTTTTTCTCTCTCTTCCTCTCTTTTCTTTTCTTTTCTTTTTTTTTTCCAGCATGCAAACCACACTGTGCCCAGCCTATGATACCTCAGGTGGCAGAGGAGCCAGAAGGGATTAAATTTTTTTCTTAAGAGATTTCTAACACAACTAGATACTCACCGGTGATGCTTTTTTGCCATTACATATGAAAATGTCAATTACATATTGGCCGTTGATTTATTATAATTCTAGGCATTATTTATCTTTTACTGCCATGAAACTCATGGGTTAATCAAATTAAATTTTAAAATTAAAAATACTTAATCAAATACAATGGATCTTTTTTATATTGTCAGTAGTAAAATTCAGCATTTGTATATATACCATTTTCAGTATAGCTTATCATTTTAATTTCTGACCATGAACACTTCCAGAGTAGATTGGTGAGGAATTATGCAGTAGTAAGTAAACCGCAAAATGTATCTGATTCAACTACAGGAAAATTTACAAATCTGTATAATGGATAACCATAGCTTGCATTTATCGAATGTATTTTAAAGTGCTAGGCAATATGCCGTACTCTTTACTGGAACTGTCTCATTTAATCTTCCAAATTCTATGAGGTAGGTAATTTATTATTCTCATTTCACAGATGAAGAAACCAAAGTTCCAGAGAGGTTAAATAATTTGCCCAAGGTGACTTACCTAGTGTTAAAAATGGATAGGTTGAGCTCTTGTGCATAAGGTAACACATCTAAGCAAAAATAATTTAAGCCATGTTTATTAGATGAATAAATCTATAATTAATGAATCATTAAAGAAAGTTAAGGATATTTGTGGTCTTTTTTTTTTTTTTTACCAACTTCATCATCCCTGCTTTTCTCCAATTTTTTTTTCTCCAAAAAAAATTTTTTTCAAAGATTTTATTTATTTATTTGACAGAGATTACAAGTAGACAGAGAGGCAGAGAGAGAGGAGGAAGCAGGCTCCTCGCTGAGCAGAGAGCCCAATGTGGGGCTTGATCCCAGGACCCTGGGACCATGACCAGAGCTGAAGGCAGAGGCTTTCACACACTGAGCCACCCAGGCGCCCCTCCAAAAATTTTTGATGGTACTTACATAGAGTATCAGACTGAAGGGTCACTAATCTAATCCAATGTGAAATTTCTTATACAAGATAATGAGTTGAAGGTTGGAAGGGGTTTTTATTTATTTATTTATTTTAAAGATTTTATATTTTTATTTGAGAGAGAAAGAGAGAATGAGAGAGAGCACGAGAGGAGAGAGGTCAGTGGGAGAAGCAAACTCCCCACAGAGCGGGGAGCCCAATTCAGGACTCGATCCCAGGACTCCAGGATCATGACCTGAGCTGAAGGCAGTAGCTCAGCCAACTGAGCCACCCAGGTGCCCTGGTTGGAAGGTTTTAAATGTCCTGTTTAATTTTCAGTAATAAATGATTTAGTCATTTGGTCAAAATCTTAAAAGGCTAAAAGAATGGATAAACACACAAGTAAAAAAAAATTTTTTTTAAGTTAAAGAGAAAGAAACACACACGTTATTTTTCACAATTCAAACCTTATTTGACAGTTTTATCAATTAAAATCATGATTAATTTTTTGAAGATAAAAAATTAAATTAAAAAAATTAAATTGAGTACTAAACATTGGTTTAAATTTTTTTTAAATATTTTATTTATTTATTTGAGAGAGAGACAGTGAGAGAGAGCATGAGCGAGGAGAAGGTCAGAGAGAGAAGCAGACTTCCCATGGAGCTGGCAGCCCGATGCGGGACTCGATCCCGGGAATCCAGGATCATGACCTGAGCCGAAGGCAGTCGTCCAACCAACTGAGCCACCCAGGCGTCCCACATTGGTTTAAATTTTTCACTTGTCATTTAACTTATAGTAAAGACTGTTCTAAGTTTCAAAGATTATTTGGCATGAATGGAAGTGAACACTATTTGAAAGTTGTTTGGCGGTGCCTGGGTGGCTCAGTTGGTTAAGCAACTGCCTTCAGCTCAGGTCATGATCCTGGAGCCCTGGGATTGAGTCCCACATCAGGCTCCCAGCTCCATGGGGAGTCTGCTTCTCTCTCTGACCTCTCCCTTCTCATGCTCTCTCTCTCTCAAATAAATAAATAAAATCTTGAAAAATAAGTAAATAAATAAAAATAAAAGTTGTTTGGCATAAACTGTCAGTACCATTATTCTTCACAAATTCAGTTTGCTATTTGGATGATTAAATATGTCTATCTTACTTACCTTGTAGATTTTCTGAATTTGCTTAAAAGTTCTTCCCTAGCCCTTACATAATACACAGACTTCACATGTTTGGGTTTTTTTTTCCCCTCCTTCACTAAAATGTAATTTCCAGGCAGTAGTACTTTATCCATCTTAATCATCACTGGAACCTGAAACGGTGCCTGATACTTTGTAAAGGATCATAAATATATAATGAGAATGTAGGAAGGAAAGATAGGATGAACTCTCTCAAGCCATTTAATATTGTTTACACATCCATTAAAGATATAGTTGTGGGTTCTGGGACATAATAGTATAGATTTATTTTTCCCTGTCCCTCCCGTCTAAATCTACCAAATTACCTGGGAAATAATTGAGCAATCATAAAAGCACTTTGAAATATAGAGAGAAGAAAGTGGACTGGCTAGGGACCATAGAACTTGAAGATTGACACCAAGTGAGTTTCCTGGGTTTTCTTTAATCTGCCTTTTTTCTGAATTGGGCACCAGAGAAGTCTGCGGCCCAGAACTGGCAACAGGCACAGAGAAGAAGAATAAATCAATAAATAAGCATGAATAGCCTGCTGTTGAAAACTAGGAAAAGCAAAGACTGGCAGAGTCTTGGTGGCATGACTTATACCTAGTGACAGCAGCTGATCCACTAGCAAAATCTGAGGGCTGACTCATCCCTCACCCACATGTGTAGTAGCAATAGCAGAACTTGATACGGTCGACCCACTGCATGCCCCACAACTGCCAAGTAGCCGTGGGCCTGATGTACTAACAGTAAAACCAAAGAGGGCCCAATACAGGTTTTGCATAAACCAGAACCAACAGATCAGTCTGTCTTGTATCACACCACAAAAAAAAAACTTTTTTTTTTTTCTTAAAGATTTTATTTATTTGACACAGAGAGAGAGAGAGATCACAAGTAAGCAGAGAGGCAGGCAGAGAGAGCAGGGGAAGCAGGTGCCCTGCTAGCAAAAAGCCTGATGGCGGGGCTCGATCCCAGGACCCTGAGATCAGGACTCGAGCCAAAGGCAAAGGCCTAACCCACTGAGCCACCCAGGTGCCTCTCTAAAATACTTTTAAATACCTGCCTTGTAAATGATCTGAAATTTTTTCTCAGTCAAAATTAGATTGGAGTTGCTTTGAATCTAGGTGAAAATAGGTCTGAAAACTCCTGAGTAAATGATCCATTTTTCAAAGTAATAAAGTATAGAATATCAGAAGTTAAGTGAGCACTTCCCTCTCCCTGAAGATAATCAGTTCCCACAGGAGTTGTTTTTAGCCAGTTAGCTGTAAGATAAATTGAAGACCAGAATTCAAATATTTTAAAATCAAGTTATTACAAAGATAGCTATCCTGGGGCGCCTGGGTGGCTCAGTGGGTTAAGCCGCTGCCTTCGGCTCGAGTCATGATCTCAGGGTCCTGGGATCGAGTCCCGCATTGGGCTCTCTGCTCAGCAGGGAGCCTGCTTCCCTTCCTCTCTCTCTCTACCTGCCTCTCCGTCTACTTGTGATTTCTCTCTGTCAAATAAATAAATAAAATCTTTAAAAAAAAAAAAAAAAAAGATAGCTATCCTGTTCATACACCATGTGCCATTTTAAAGTACTCTTTGGGGGTGCCTGGGTGGCTCAGTGGGTTAAAGCCATTGCCTTCAGCTCGGGTCATGGTCTCAGGGTCCTGGGATCGAGCCCTGCATCAGGTTCTCTGCTCAGCAGGGAGCCTGCTTCCCTCTCTTTCTGCCTGCTGCTCTGACTGCTTGTGATCTATCTCTCTCCGGCAAATAAATAAAATAAAATCTTTTTAAAAATAAATAAATAAAGTCCTTTTTAGATCCAATATTTCTTCTCAGTATTAAATTAAGAAGTTTAACAGCTATGCCTTCTGGGGAATTTGTGTTTTTCTCATAGGGTTTCAAAGTAGTGGTAAACTCTTAGGTCAGAATTTGGCTAGGTGTTCTGTTCAGAAGACTATCATTAGTGATACTACTAGGCTGCACTAAGTGCTAGTCGCACAGATCTTAGACAAAAAAAGAAGTCAAAGAAAAGGAATCAAGGACAAAAAATAAATATAATGAAATGGTAGAACCTACCTTATCTGCTATGGATTACCTGTTTTTAGTGTAAATCTGTAACTATTTCTGCAAACTGGAGTAGAAGAAAGTAGAAAATACTTGCTGGTTTTGCTTTGGAAATTTAATTGATAAACCTAAAATAGTTTTTAAATTTCTGAAATGAAAAAATAATTTAAGTCCTGTCTAAAAGGGAAATGTGCTGGGACACCTGGGTGGCTCAGTAGGTTAATCTTCTGCCTTTGGCTCAGGTTGTGATCCCAGGGTCTTGGGATTGAGCCCAGTGTCAGGCTGGGGCTTGGGCTCCCTGCTCAGCGGGAAGCCTGCTTTTCCCTCACTACTGCCCTTCTCCTGCTGATGTTCACTCTCTCATTCTCTCTCTTTCGTGTGTGCTCTCTCTCTCTCTCTCTAATAAATTAATAAAATATTTTTAAAAAATAAAAATGAAAGAGAAATGTACTTATGTCAACTTAGCATATACAAGTTTTCTAAGACATTAAGCTAGAAAAGCAAAGTCTATCTGGTTACTTGGTGGCATATTCTAATGACACACATGAGTTCTGTAGAGGAGAGCAATGTTCAGACAATCCTATAGCTCTTAAAATGTTTTTGACTTTATGTGGCTAGGCAACCGTATGCTAAGAGGAGAGTTGTAGCTGAGTAGCTTTACCTTGGGTATTTCTAAGCTGTATCCTCTAATATATTGTGGAAATGTTGATTAATGTAATTCATGGTACTTTGAAAGGACCCTAAGGAATATAGCTTGATAATTGAACTGTGTAAGTTTGTTGATACTTAACCCAGTCTCATTCAGGCTCCTATCAGAAGTCATCAAGCCTCTACTGCTTCAAAAAAGGGAGGACACATTTTGTTACACCAGTTTTATATCTCATGCTGCCAGCATAGCATCAAAAAGTAGACATTTAGGGGCACCTGGGTGGCTCAGTGGGTTGAGCCTCTGCCTTGGGCTCAGGTCATGATCCCAGGATCCTGGGATCGAGCCCCACATTGGGCTCTCTGCTCTGCGGGGAGCCTGCTTCCTCCTCTCTCTCTGCCTGCCTCTCTGCCTACTTGTGATCTCTGTCAGATAAATAAAGAAGAAATCTTTAAAAAAAAAAAAAAAAAGTAGACATTTAAATAATGACAAAGTTGGGGCGCCTGGGTGGCTCAGTGGGTTGGGCTGCTGCCTTCGGCTCAGGTCATGGTCTCAGGGTCCTGGGATCGAGTCCCGCATTGGGCTCTGCTCAGCAGGGAGCCTGCTTCCTCCTCTCTCTCTCTGCCTCTCTGCCTACTTGTGATCTCTCTCTGTCAAATAAATAAAATAAATAAAATAAAATCTTTAAAAAATAAATAAATAAATAAATAATGACAAAGCATCAGCATATCATAGAATGAAATGATGAAATGATGATGTTAGTGATTTTAAACTTTTCTTTCTTTTTGTGTGTGTTTGTGTACAGCAATGAAAACTACGGGTTGTAATTTAGATAATGTAAATATTCTTCCTAATGCTCTGATCACTCCACTCATATCAAGCAGTATGATTAAGAGTGAAGATGTTACTCCAATGGAAGTAACAGCAGAAAAAAGATCTTCCCCTATTTTTAAGGTGAGTTACATTGTTTAGTACTCCACATCTTCATCTCAGTTATAAAAATTGCTAGTTTAATTTCTTCTCTCCATGTTTGTGCTTTTTACTTTTCCTGTTTATTTCACATGTGTTTCTATTTAGATGCAGGTAATGAGTTTTGCTTTTCAGAGTGATTTAACATGCTATTAAAATAGCCTGCAAAGTGACTTGCAATATACCTTGGAAGGGGAAGAATTAATATTAGCTAGACTTGTGGGGTATGGGGTATTAACGAAAGTGTAGGTGTAGTATTTTCGGAATTGGAGACATTTTTCCCCCCCAAGTCTTTTTTTCTGTAACTCCCTTTCCCTTTTTCACTTATTCTTTTCCCTCCAAAATGTTACCATTGATCCACAAGATGGAAGTATTTTTAAATTTACTATTAATTCATGAACAATAGAATTAATGTGTTCTTCCTGTCCTAAGCACATCAATAACTGATTATTTTTTGTTCGACTATTAGTTTAGTCTAACTGATTAGTTTTTGTTTGGCTATCTGTGCTTACAACATTTATTAGAAAGATAT
Organism: Mustela lutreola; assembly: GCF_030435805.1. Taxonomy (NCBI): domain Eukaryota; kingdom Metazoa; phylum Chordata; class Mammalia; order Carnivora; family Mustelidae; genus Mustela; species Mustela lutreola. The sequence goes on along the minus strand of NC_081305.1, from coordinate 16,250,258 downwards.
CCTAATGACAGTCAGATATCATGGTATCATCAGAGGATCCTAGTCTTAACCTGTTTTCTGAAAAAATAAGGTAGAGTGGAAAATTGGTCCTGCATAAACATATGTTTTTAGAATAATAATTTTTGAAGTATCTTATAGTTAATTTAATAATTTTTTGAAGTATCTTATAGTTAATTTAATATTTATATAGACATATTATTTGGGGATTTTTATTTTTTAGACTACAAAGACAGTTGGATCAACTCAACAAACATTAGAAAATATCTCTAACATAGCAGGAAATGGGTCTTTTTCATCGTCATCCTCTTCCCACTTACCTTCTGAAAATGAAAAGCAGCAGCAGATTCAGCCTAAGACATACAACCCAGAGACCCTGACAACTATCCAGACACAGGACATCTCACAGCCTGGTACCTTTCCAGCAGTTTCTGCTTCTAGTCAGTTGCCCACCAGTGATGCACTACTGCAGCAGGCAACCCAGTTTCAGACCAGAGAAACCCAGTCTAGAGAAGTGCTACAGTCAGATGGTACAGTGGTTAATTTGTCACACCTGACTGAATCATCCCAGCCACAGCAGCAGTCACCACTACAAGAACAAGCGCAGACTTTACAGCAGCAGATTTCATCCAATATTTTCCCGGCACCAAATAGCGTGAGTCAACTACAGAATACGATTCAGCATTTGCAAGCCGGAAGTTTTACAGGCAGTACTGCCAGTGGCAGCAGTGGGAATGTTGACTTGGTCCAACAAGTTTTAGAGGCACAACAACAGTTATCTTCAGTTTTATTTTCTGCTCCAGATGGTAATGAGAATGTTCAAGAACAGCTTAGTGCAGACATTTTTCAACAAGTCAGTCAAATTCAAAATAGTGTAAGCCCTGGAATGTTTTCCTCAACAGAACCAGCAGTCCATACTAGACCAGATAATTTAATAGCTGGAAGAGCTGAAAGTGTTCATCCACCGACTGAAAACACATTATCCAGTCAGCAGCAGCAACAGCAACAGCAACAAGTGATGGAATCATCAGCTGCGATGGTGATGGAGATGCAGCAGAGTATTTGTCAGGCGGCTGCCCAGATCCAGTCCGAGCTATTTCCTTCCCCTGCATCAGCAAATGGGAACCTTCAGCAATCTCCAGTTTACCAGCAGACGTCTCACATCATGAGTGCGTTATCTACCAATGAGGACATGCAAATGCAGTGTGAATTGTTTTCTTCTCCACCTGCAGTTTCTGGAAATGAAACTACTACAACTACCACACAACAGGTTGCAACCCCTGGTACGACCATGTTCCAGACATCAAGTTCAGGAGATGGAGAAGAACCTGGAGCACAAGCAAAGCAGATTCAGAACAGTGTCTTTCAGACCATGGTCCAAATGCAACATAGTGGGGACAGTCAATCTCAAGTTAACCTTTTTTCATCTACGAAAAGTATGATGAGTGTGCAGAATAATGGTACTCAGCAGCAAGGTAATGGTTTATTCCAGCAAGGTAATGAGATGATGTCACTCCAGTCTGGGAATTTTTTGCAGCAGTCTTCTCATTCACAGGCTCCACTTTTTCATCCTCAAAATCCTATTGCTGATGCTCAGAACCTTTCCCAGGAAACTCAAGGTTCTATTTTCCACAGCCCAAGTCCTATTGTCCACAGTCAGACTTCTACAACATCCTCTGAACAAATGCAGCCTCCAATGTTTCACTCTCAGAGTACCATGGCTGTGCTCCAGGGCTCTTCTGTTCCTCAAGACCAGCAGTCGGCCAACCTGTTTCTTTCCCAAAGTCCAATGAATAATCTTCAGAGTAACACTGTAGCCCAAGAAGAACAGATTTCATTTTTTGCAGCTCAGAACTCCATTTCTCCACTTCAGTCAACATCTAACACTGAGCAGCAAGCTGGTTTCCAACAGCAGGCTCCAATATCACACATCCAGACCCCTATGCTTTCCCAGGAACAGGCACAACCCTCCCAGCAAGGTATGTTCCAGCCTCAAGTGTCGCTGGGCTCCCTGCCTCCTAACCCAATGCCTCAGAACCAACAAGGAACAATCTTCCAGTCTCAGCACTCGATAGTCGCTATCCAGAGTAACTCTCCGTCCCAGGAGCAGCAGCAGCAGCAGCAGCAGCAGCAACAGCAGCAGCAGCAGCAGCAACAGCAGCAGAGCATTTTGTTCAGTAATCAGAACACCATGGCCACGATGGCATCTCAAAAGCAGCCACCACCAAACATGATGTTCAACCCAAGTCAGAATCCAATGGCTAATCAGGAGCAACAGAACCAATCCATCTTTCACCAACAAAATAATATGGCTCCAATGAATCAAGAGCAGCAGCCCATGCAATTTCAGAACCAGCCTCCAGTTTCCTCTCTTCAGAACCCAGGTTCTACCCAGTCTGAGTCGCCACAAACCTCCTTATTCCATACCTCTCCTCAGATTCAGTTGGTCCAAGGGTCACCCAATTCTCAAGAACAGCAAGTAACACTGTTCCTCTCTCCAGCATCCATGTCTGCTTTGCAGACTAGTATGAACCAACAAGACATGCAGCAGTCTCCTCTTTATTCCCCTCAGAACAACATGCCTGGAATCCAGGGAGCCACATCTTCACCTCAGCCACAGGCGACTTTGTTTCACAACACTACTGGAGGCACAATGAACCAACTACAGAATTCTCCTGGCTCATCTCAACAGACTTCCGGAATGTTCTTATTTGGCATTCAAAATAGTAAGAAACTCTTTCTGATTTCTTATTTCTTAAATGTTACTAGTTGAAATGGTCAGATCATTATTATTTTTATTAAAAGGAAGCAAAACACAGGGGTCTTAAGAGCACAGATTATACTTAAAACTGAGTTCAAGTCCCAGCTATACCACTTATATACTATGAAATCGTGGACAAGTTATGTGACCTGCAAAAGCTTCAGTTTCCATATCTTAAATGGTGATAATATTATGTACTTACTCAAAAAGGATATTGGGAGGACGAAATGTGGTCATGAATGTAAATGAATGTGTTTGCCATTTTAATCTATAAACTTGAAAGGAAAATGAAGTAAGAATGACAAAATGTCTCTGCCAATTAAAGCAAGTAGTTTCCAAGGAGATAGAAACTCATCTTTAATGTTTATATACCAAGGAAAATGTGTAGGCCTTAAGATTAACGAAGCAAAGTTGTATTTGTATATCACTTAGAGGAGACCTGGGATGAATTCCAGTACCATTTGGTGAAAACCTTTTTGGGGGGCTGTCACGTGCCTCCCTTCTGGTTCTTTTTTGAATAAGCACAGTTATGAATTTGCCCCGGCAACTAATAAATATCTTCTTATGAATCCTAACAGAAAGTAACTAATCAGGTAGCTTCTCTATTTTAAATGTCTCTGCAGACTGTAGTCAGCTTTTAACTTCTGGACCAGCTACCTTGCCAGATCAGTTGATGGCCATAAGTCAGCCAGGCCAACCCCAGAATGAGGGCCAGCCACCTGTGACAACACTTCTTTCTCAGCAAATGCCAGAAAATTCTTCACTAGCATCCTCTATAAACGCCAACCAGAACATTGAAAAGATTGATTTGCTTGTTTCATTGCAAAACCAAGGGAACAACTTGACTGGCACCTTTTAACTGGATGAGTAAGTATTGCATTTTGGCTTCTTTTTTATTGAAAAGCATCGATAAATTGTATTATTCTTATATAAACTGTATCAGATTTGGGTTTAAGTAATAACACTTTTAGACCCTCCTCTTTTGAAATACGACTTTCTCACAAGATGGCACTTTTTTTTTTTTTAATTAATTAATTTATTTATTTATCTGGTAGAGAAATCACAAGTAGGCAGAGAGGCAGGCAGAAAAAGAGGGGGAGGCAGGCTCCCCGCTGAGCAGAGAGCCCGACGTAGGGCTCAGTCCCAGGACCCCGAGATCATGACCTGAGCCGAAGGCAGAGGCTTAACCAACTGAGCTACCCAGGTCCCAAGATGGCACTTTTTTTGATCTGCATAAGTTACTCTGAATGATAGCTCATAGTTGTATTGTTAGTACTAGGCTGTCCTTCTGATGCTAAGTTTCTTTGCTGTGAAATGACAGAATATCCAACGAACATCCACCGAATGTATTATATATTGGATATAATTACATCTCATTTCTCCCTTCCTCAAGAAATATAGACTGAGTTAGAAAAGTCTGTGGAAGTATAAATATAATGGAGTAGCATTTATAGTACTATAATATACTTTGGGGACATCCAGGGTAATGGGAAATTTCTAAATGATTTCACTCCCTAGTGAGTTATATTCATCTTCTCCTTCTTTTTTAGAAATTCCATGAAGAAAATTCTGATTCCAAGATGTCCTGAGATCATGTGATTCCATGAGGATTTTTGAACTGTTACTTTAAAAACAAAACAAAGTATGAAAAACTGTGATTGAGTAAATGGGTAGATTTTACTCTTACTGCAAAAGAGCACATCAGTGCTGCCTGTTGCAGTGATTAGCCACCGTTGGTAACGTCTTCATATTTTATATTCCTAATAACAGTGATGACTGAGAATCTATTTGAGTTTCCAGCTGACAGAATTAATTGTTGCTATTTTCCTAGGCACTGTTTCTTTAAAAGTATACTTTAAATCCGAAAGCTGGACTGCTCAGTTATTATTGCTATTAGAAAGTAATTCATAATGTCATGTTTACTTTCATTCTTTTTTCATTTTTCATATTTTATTTCCTGCATTGTTTTAGTCAAGTAATGGCTTTTAAAAAAGGAAAGTTCAAATAGTAACTAAAACTAAGGCTGTGATTTTTCAATATAAAAAGCACAGCTATTGGCCAAAGTGAAGGAATATTTTTTCAGCTTTTACGGAGAAACTGAAGGGGTAACATTCTGATAAGTAAGCTGTATTAAGAGCTCTACACAAATAAGAGGCTTCTTTATCACAAAGGCAGACAACACACAAACCGAATGTTATTGATTTTATTTTTCAGAGAGTTGTTAATTCTCTGTGTTTCTCTTAAAGGGTTTAGCCATAACTGTGCATAGAATAATAATTATCTTGCTCTATCAAAAAATGAAGGGGATAATGTGTGGTAAATTATGTTCTGATATCCTCCTACAGCAGTTAAAACTGACATAGCAATTTGAGTCTGCTTTCTTCTTATCCCAGTCGTGGACCGATGTTCCCTTTTTATATTCATTTATATTCTTCTCTCCCTCTTCTTCACTTTTTTTTAGACAATTAGTAATATACTGTTAGCTTTGTGACCCTGTAACAACTTAAAGGAAAAGGCCACTTTGGTGTGGGGTAACCCAGCAACTCCTGCAGCACAGTTGGGGCTGGGGGCTACCCATTCAGGAATGAGGGGAGCTGATTCCTGAGAAACAAACAATGCATTTTTTTCCATGAACGGTGCTGTTCTGAAGTCTTCAAAATTTCCCTCTAATAGGAAACAATGTACATTTTAATTTAAAAAAAAAAAAAAGAAAAGGCAAACTAAAATTTCCTGAAACATCACTTCTCCCTGAACTGCAGTGGGTGTAATTCACTTGTCACCTCAGTGCTTTACGGTTTGAAGTGGTCATTTATCTGATGGTTCCCACAAGCCTTGGGCTTTACAGGGTCATATCATTGACTTAAAATGAAGAATTAACTTGTGTTACATCTATAGAGAGCAAAATTACACACTCCAGAATTTGCAGTTGTAGCATTAGTTATACAGTTCTGGGTGTTCTTGACACCCATGGGATGCCCACTTCTCTTCTCACTACAACCTGTTGTCTGGACACATGCTTATGTCTTTTTTTCCTTTTGGCATGTAGAAAGCTGTTAATACAGTTTAAGGCCAAATTGTGTGTGGCTTCTATATGTAGATAAGATGTTTTGGTATTCATGTCCGTTTCATTTATTTTTTTAAGTGTACAAAAAAATAGCCTGTTAATTGTTTGTTGAAGGCTACTTTTCTGTTTGTTTTTAATTTTTTTCTATCCTATACATTTAGTTGACCTTTGTGGAATTGTGGTGTTGGTTTTGTTTATACAGCCAGATTTTTCCCCCTTTTTGTGGTCTTCCTCAGTTCTTTGAATGTGCTCTTCTAATCTGTTTTTTCTCTTTGTTCTTATATATTCTTTCCTCCACCCCCAACCCTTTCTTTCTTTCTCTCTCTGATTGAGAGGCATTGAATTACGTTTTCAGTAGTACAGGCTTCTTGCCGATATGAAGGGAACTTTTCAGAAAGAGACCTACTCTGGGTCATTTACTTTTGAATACAGTTTTCAATCGTTCAAGTTTTGGATGGTTTATATCTAATGTGTGTTTCATTTTTTTGGAAAGCTATATTTTGTATTTAGGAAATGGTATACTATTTTGCTATTTGTACTGAGTGAGTACATTGGCATAAATATAGAAATTTATATATATACATATATATAAACTATTCTTTTTTTGCCACACATTTTTGTGGTTAAATTTGTGAGTTTGTCTGATGTTCTACCACAACGTGGCGTCTGATAACAGTGGGGGGGGGGGGTTTGTTATGTCTTTATTGAGTATTTAAGTATCTTTTGAAACATATGACCTGTTCATCTGTGGCCATTCCATCAGGCAGTTCCTTGATGTTATTAGTGGGCTAAAGGCAGCTTACTGTGTGTTTGCTGGATCTTTCACTCAGCAAAATGTTAAGAGTAAGGAAACCCATCTAGGCAGTTATGTCAAATGGTGTTTCACAAGAATGAGCCATTCAGTCCTTGCTCACTATATATTTAATATTTTATTGTTGTTATTGTTATTAATTGGCTTTCTGTATTCTATGCCTTTTATTTATAATGACACTAAAAAAAAAATCCCATGTTTGTAATTTTAATAACATTTTCCCCATCTTGTAATATCCAGAGCTACTTTATAAATTCTCTGAACCAAAAGCATTTTCCTCAATATATCATCTCTCCCTACCCTGTCAGGAAAAATTACCCAATATAGTTCAGGTTATAAGAAGGACAGCCACACAATCCAGTGCTTCAGTTTTAAAATGTAAAACTCTAATTGCAGAGTTATAAAGAGGTAGCTTACCTGGCAGGTATAAAAATAAGAAGTAGAAATAAAATACTGTAAGTTTATTTCTGAGTTTTCTGACTTTTTTTCTAAGAGATTACACAGGAGACTCAGGAAGTCTATTTGTTCACCAAGTTCCAATTAAAATGTTTGTTAACACTGCTCTGTGGATGAAGTGGTGGCAAGAAGACTGGCTTGTGTGCTGACTTCTGTTCTGTTGTTTAGCAAGAGGCTTATCATTGTAAAATGCTGATTGCCAATGCCAAGTCACCAGGGACCAATTTTCTGTTTAATAATATCTAAGTTTAGAACAGAACATACACCTGAACTGTATAGTGGCTTGATTGGATGGAGGCAGAAAACCCTATTTTTATTTTCATAAATTTTGTGGTTATTTATACAAGGGCTGTGCTATGCTACCATATTCTTATTCAATAATGATAAATTTTTTTTAACATTGTTTAATGTTCCTTACCCCTAAAGGTCATTGTTAAGTACAGCATTCTGAATATTTGGTTTCAAAAAGCATTTCTCTTCTTACTGAAGATTTAGCTCAGTGGTCAGTGGTTGATACTTGTGCTAATAATACAATTTCCAGATTACTGTTACAAATGGGAGAGATTCCAAGAGCTTGCATAGGCCTTGGAAGCAACAATTTATTAAATTTATTTATGGCAGAAGGACCTAAATAAACTATGAACCTTTTTTATTCCTTTATATTGTTACATTCAACTGCTCTTGCTTTTAGCAGCTCACCTTAATGCTTGGAGCTTATCTGTGTGTGTGTGGTGGGGGGGTGTGCGCGCATGTGCACGTGTGCGTGTGCATGTGTATGTGTGTGTGTGTGTTGTTCCTTATTGTCATTCCATTATATATCCACACTAACATGGGAGAAGATAAGTAGAAGTCATATTTGCTTCAGAGCTTTATCATGTTACCTTTGTAATTAGAGTATTATACTGTTATTTAGTGATATCTGTTTTTACCAGTCTCCCTAGAACAGGTTTTTGAAGGGCTTTATTATAAAAGCAGAATTAGTGAAAGATCTTCCTTCCTTTTCTTTTTTGGTAATATTGTATATGCTGTAGTTGAGAATTTCATTATAGTGCATTTCTTGTCCATCACAACTTCAGTTAATCTGCCTAGGAAAAATATTGTCAAAGGAAATGAGAGAGAAATTATATCTGAACCCATCTAGAACTAAGATAATAATCCTTTTGAACAATTAATTCTAACTCTAATACCTGTTTCCTAGTTTATTTTTTTTCTAATTAATTAAAAACTATATGAGGCCTGTTAGCTTTACTCTGTTTCATGACCACAGGCTTCATCCCTACTCAGTGCAGCCGTGTTGTATCTGCACAGCTTTGGTTATAAGGAGGGACTCCGTGGAGACAGAAACTATATAGTTCGGCAGCTTTATTAGAAAAATAGCTCAGAGTTCATGCACTAGTAAGTTAGGTTAGTAGAATCTCATAACATATTAAAAAGAGGTTTTCTCCTCTGCCTATTTGTGTCACTGAAACTAAATCATGGACATAATGTTCATAATGCAGAATGCAGTAAATATCAAAGTAACATAGTGTCACTTGTGAATTGTCCCAGTGCTCTAATTACTTCTTTAATCCCATTTTTCCCCATGCCATTCTAGCCTCATTTATTAATAAAATTCTATTTTTACTCCACTTTCAGGAAATTTTTTTTAAATTAATATTTTATATCTAAGTCAAATGCTTATGGAAAAAGTGCCTTTTTACCATGATAGTGTCCCTTTCTTGTATTTTCATTTTTCACTATTGCCAAAAACAAATACACAAATGATTTCATAGCCCCAACTTCAATTTTTCCATTTAGCCATTCTTTTCTCCATTTTTTGATTACTGTAGAAAACAATTTCATAAATTTCTCCCTTTGGCCTAAGAGTAACAGAGAAGATACATTGCTAGAATTGTTCCTTTGAGGGATGGTAAGTAATATAGAATTATATTGTTTCAGCTTTATATAAATTATCTAAATTTATCTTCATCTTGATCAACTAATGATAGGTCTTACTTGAATGCTAATGAAAATTTTATTATCTTTGAGACTCCATGTACACAAATGATTGTAGATAAATTTCAGGAAGGAAGTATTTAAAGCATCTTCTCTGATCTTACTCAGATGGATGAAAATAAATCACTACACATAGTTTAGGTAAAAGCTGGTCACATCAACTTTTCTAACTAGTTAAGGCCATGTAATTCATCATAGTGCACCTTTTTCCTGTCAGAACCTTCATAATCTTTATGAAAAATTGTGTCAAAGGAAATAAAGAAGTTATATTGAAATCCCTCTAGAACTAAGGTAATGATTCCTTTCAACAGAATACAGTTGAATTGAGTATCCCTCTGGTTTTTGTTAATTTTGCCTCTGTTCTAGCTCCTTATTGCAGTGGTGGTGCCTAACGAGAGGGCAGGATAACAGTAGCTTTGGGATAAAGCTGCTTTCCCCATGTGAGTATTTTTTTGACTTAGTGGCTCTGAAGACTGCAAACCTTTATGCAATATTCTTAATACCCAAAAGATATTATGCACTTTAACCATTCCAAAGAAGTCAAGAATGCTATATAGTGATGATTCCTTCTTAATGAATACATCTTAACTCTTTATGTCCCTTTTATTTTGGATAGCCAGCTTGGTATAAGTATTATGTGAATATCTTCTAAAATGACTGTATAGTAGTACTTAAGACTTTGAAATGTAATTGACTATATGAGGAAATGATTACACTTCAGCAAATCATTTTAGAAATATTAAATGTTCAGCTTACTAATCTATATGTTTGAGACTTAATTAAAACCAGGTCTCTTCCAGTATATTTTGTGTCATGTTTATAAGAACCTTGTAGTATAGAGTTTTCTACATAAACAGTATAAACCAGTGGTTTTCAAAGTATGGTCCTCAGCCCACCAGCCAACATCCATATCACTTGGGAGCTAGTTAGAAATGCAGATCTTGGGCCCTGTCACAGACATATTGAATCAGAAACTCTTGCATGGGACCTAGCATTCTGTGTTTTAACAAGCCCTCCAGGTGATTCTGATGTATGCTTGTTGGAAAACCACTGGGGTAAATGTTATACAGTAAGATCTAGAAAGGTTCCCTCCTAGTCATACAAATAGTTGTATATTGTTCTTTATATACATTCAGCTTAACCTGGTTATCCATAATCATTTATTGGCAATGATAATTTATTCTCAGTACTGCCTATAGAAATATAGCATGTTTTATGTACATAAACAGTTTAGTTCTTGATAATTCAGTTAACTTAGTTTGGCATTCTACTACCATTTACTAAAAAGTTTACATTAAATGACTGATTTAAATATATAGGTGCAATCTTCTATATTTCTTTTAATTGTAACGATATTTAAGTAGCTAAAACAATTGACGGGTGCTAAAGTCTCCTGTTTATCCATGAAATGGGTACATTGTGGGCAGTGATAATATAAGCTTTCTTTTCATTGCCTCTTACTTTACCAGCAGACCACAATTTTGGTCTGGCTAGACCAACTCTCAGAATATCATTCCTTGTATTTATATTTGTATCTGAGATATTAACAAGATAACTGGCCAGGTCAACAAAGCACCTTATTTAATTTCTTTTTTAAATAGATAAAACTTATTTAAAAGTAGCTTGGTTTGTATGAGAACCGATGCAGTAGAGATATAGCTATTCTTGGAACTTAACGCTTCAGACAAGCATTATTTACTAAAATAAATATTGGACAAGACAGTGCATTATATAATCTGGGCATTTCGCCTTTCTCAGTTGTATGCCTCTGGTAAATATAAAGTAACAAGATAAGTAGATTTATCCAGTCATTTTAATCTCCATGTGTATTCAGTACCTCCATAATTATTGCTGTAATCTTCCTTCCACTGTTTACAAATCACCCAATTAATTAACTCACGGAAGAAAAATGCACATTCAAAATAAAAATAATTGTATACTCACTTTATAAATATCACCACTGCTGTCTTTGCTTAATACTAGCAGTGGAAATATAAGTGGCTTACTCTACAAACCTTGGTGCTGGCAATACATAGGCAAACTGTGGGGAGATGCTCTAGGTACATTCCTTCTTTCTTATTCCCTTTCTCCTCTACCCCACTTTATTGCATAATATATTCCTATATCCAAAGAATTCTACCACAATTCTATTTGACTCCAACTCGTAATATCTCTTCTAAAAGACCTGTGTTTAACGATATCATCCTTGCTCTCTTTTTTTCCCCAGAAGTAATTTGGTTTGAAATAGTTTATAAGGGTTGCTTCTTATTTTAGCTAATGAACCTCAGGACAACACACACACACACACACACACACACACACACACACCCATCTCAGATGTTTGAGTGTGGCTTTGGAATCAGACTAATGTGTCCAATAAAGGACTGTCCTGCACTGAAGTGTTTATGACTTTAGTAGCTACAAACTGATTCTAGTGACATTGAGCTAATTTCTTTTGAGCTAATGAATGTATCTGCTCACCTTGCTCCCTTCTAAGTGATAAGCTCCAAGTAGTGGCTACTTTTTTTGGTCAAATTTTACTGAGTTTTATGCACTTCTTTTACTTAGTCAGTCTTTTAATTAACATAGTGCAAATATTTCATGAACCTGTTCTCAAGTGCTTTAGCTACCATTCTGCCATTTAAATTTTTTATTTTTATTTTATTTTGCTTGAACACACTGGTCAACCACTGAACTGCCTTCTTCCATTGTCCTGCAATGATATAAGGATTACATTTTTGTGTATATGGCTTTCATAGTTGGGATTTCAGAGCACTGACACCAGATATTTTCAGTTTGTTCTGTGGGGGAATTTCATTTGCATCTATGTTTTTAGCTATCTGTGATAACTTGTTAAATATTAAAAAGATATTTTGCTTCTATTGGAACATTTGTATACTCGCAACTATATTTCTGTAAACAGCTGCAGTCAAAAATAAAACATTGAAAGTTTTCATTTTGCAGTGGGTAACTGTCTTTTTTCCTCAAACTTTGTGAATGAATTCTTATCCATGACTGTTAGTTTTGAGCAACATGAGTATATGGCTGAAGTTATAAAATCATTTGGAAAAAGGTAAGAAATACAGATCTATTTTTGAGCATTTACTTTGTGCCGAGTAGTTTTGCCAGCAACATACAAAGTGACTTAGTGTGGTAGCAGATCACGTACCACAGAGGTAATTTTGCTAAAAATGAAATCTCTCCAGCCCTCAGTAAAATATCTCTTTTTGTCGTTCTTCTGTCAGTTGTTTCCAAATATATAAATTGGTGTTTACCAAATGTGGTGTATATATAACATACCACTAGCAGTATTTCAAATGAGAAAAAAAATCTATATGCACCTACTAGACTATGGAGAAATGTAATTGATATTAAACACAGATACAGATGATACATAGATATGAGTATGATATATAAATAAAAATATATATAAATAAAAATATATGAAACTTCAGAAGCAGTTCTTTAAATCATATGTTTATACCTTCTTACCAAATACAGACTGTGTCTGTTGATTCTATGAAAGTGACTGAATTTTCAACATACCCAGATGTATATAAACACAACTTGTCATTTTAGGAGACTATATATATTTCAATAATGCTACCATTGTTTTAAATGTGTTTAAAAGTTTTCTTTTGGTATTTATTGACTTCAACAGCACTGGAAAGAAGTGATAATGAAATGAAATTCAGTAAGTATAAATATCAAAAAGGGTGGCAGATGGGTTAGATGGGTAATGGGTATCAAGGAGGGCACTTGTTATGGTGGTGTATGTAAGTGAGGAATCACTGAATTCTACTCCACAAACCAATATTGCACTGTATGTTAGTGACCTAAAATTTTAATTAAAAAATTTTGGGGGGTGGGGGTCTGGGTGGCTCAGTGGGTTAAAGCCTCTGCCTTCGGATCAGGTCATGATCCCAGGGTCCTGGGATCGAGCCCCGCATTGGGCTGTCTGCTCAGCAGGGAACCTGCTTCCTCCTCTCTCTCTCTCTGCCTGCCTCTCCGCCTACTTGTGATATCTCTCTCTGTCAAATGAATAAATAAAATCTTAAAAAAAAATTTTTTTTTGAAGCGAAAATAATAAAAGGGTAAAAAAAAAAATACTTGGGTTCAAAACTTGCCAATGTGGGCAAAAGACTGATCTGAAGTTGAGACTTTTAAGTAGCTGCCAGAAAAGCTGATGCAGTGCTAGGTTACATAATTTGTTACAGTGTCCAGAATAGGGGAAATGGTTGTTCTGCTTTACTCTAAGCTGATAAGAGTAGTACTATGTCATGTTTTAAGGAGCAAACACATTCTCAGCAGCCATATAATCAGGCCTGTAAGGGAAATGGAACATCATTTATGCCTGCTCAGGACACAACAGGGACTCTAGAAGTATAAAAGCAGCTACAGTTTCTCAACAGCAACGCTTAATGGTCTTGCTCTCAAGAGAAAGTATTGAGGGGCGCCTGGTTGGCTCAGTCAGTTAAGCATCTCCCTTCAGCTCAGGTCTTGACCCCAGTGTCCTGGGATCAAGTCCAGCATCAGGCTCCTTGCTCAGCAGGCAGCCTCTTTCTCCCTCTGCCTCTGCCTGCCACTCCCCTGCTTGTGCTCATCCTCTCTCTCTGATGAATAAATAAAACATTATTAAAAAAAAAAAAAGTATGGGGCGCCTGGGTGGCTCAGTGGGTTAAAGCCTCTGCCTTCGGCTCAGGTCATGATCTCAGGGTCCTGGGATCGAGCCCCGCATCGGGCTATCTGCTCAGCAGGGAGCCTGCTTCCTCCTCTCTCTCTGCCTGCCTCTCTGCCTACTTGTGATCTTTGTCTGTCAAATAAATAAATAAAATCTTTAAAAAAATAACAGTATTGGTAGCTACTCTTGTGCTCTCTTTCATGGTACCATTGTCCCTGCTTCAGCTGAGGCAATACAGTATAGTACTTAAAAGCAGAGGCTCTTGAGTTTGCCCACCTCAGTGGAGTTCTGGCCCCTGCACATGTTATTTAACCTCTCCATTCCTCCATCTCCTAATTTATAAAGCAGAAACAAAAATAAAAACCTTAGGGTTATTGCAAGAACAAAGTAAATTAATCCATGTAAAAACTACTTAGTTCCTGGCACACAGTAAGTGCCTAATAAGTGTTAACCTTGTTTTAATATTACTAGTCCTGATACTACTTAGCTATTCTACCCTTGTTTGCTAGATCCCAGATCCTTTTGTGCCCCCTTGTTTTTTTAATCAAAGACATGTTCCTTTGATTGTCTTCTTTCTCCAGCATCAAAATCTTTTCTGAGTCATTCCTACTGGCATATAAATTTGCTGTAATTTCCTTTATCTCTTAAATAAATAACTTTTTGACCACATTAACTCCATACACAGAGTTTCCACTTCCTCTCCTTCCATTCCTTCTTGAACCCATTCCAATCAGGCTTTCATGAGACCGCTCTCCTGAAATATCTCTTGTCAAAATCATCAGAATAGCCTCCACCTAGCTATATCCAAAGGTCCATTCTCAGATGTATCCTACTTGGCTTATGAGTAGTATTTGACACACCCGATCACTCCCTCTTTGAAACACTTTCTTTTCTCAGCTTTCAGGATCCTGCAACTCCGATCTCCCACTCTGCTGGCTACTTTCTTTCATACTCATCTTCTTGACCTCCTAACACTGGAGAGCCCTAGAGGTCAATCATCAGATCTCTTCTCTATTGCAGTGGTAATCTCATCCTTGACATAGCATTATATACTATCTCTATGTTGAAGATTTCCATATGTATGCCTCCAGTCATAACTTCTCCCCAAACTCCAGGTACCTATTACCATCCATCTCAAACATAGAATGCCTGAAGTCAAATTCTGATTTCACCCTTCCTGACCCCAACTCTGCCCTCAATATGCTTAACAGATTCTTGCTCATCTTAGCAAATGGAGTTTCCATTCTTTTTGTTGCGTAAGCCAAAATACCTTTGAGGTTTTTATTTGACCTAGATATGATCCTTTATCAACTACTGTTAGGCCAACCTTTGAGATGTATCGAACCTTATAAATACGTCTTCTACTTGACACCTCTGTTGCTCAAAGCATTTATGAAGTAGATTGTTACACTGTCCCATAAGCACAAGCCATGCTTCCATCACTCTTACACTTGATTCCTCCCTACCAGCCAGCATTAAACATGAGTCATATTATAGCTCTGCCCAAAACTCTCCAGCCACTTTCTATTCTTATATACTTACAGAGCTCGTAAGGCTCTGTGTGAGCTGATTCCAGCTATGTGTCTGACCTAGGCCACTCCTCCTTTCTCTGCTTTAGTCACATGAACGTCCGTCCTCTTTCTTCCTCACACTGTACATGCTCCTGCCTCAGATATGTGCATTCTGCCTTCACTCCTGCCTTCATGCATCTACATCTCACTCTCTCACTTTATCAGGTCTTTGCTCAAACGTAGCCTTATTGAGGAAGTCTTTATAAAACAAAACTCATATCCCATCTCTCTCAGCCTGCTCTTTCTTCCTAGCATGAGGTACTTGGTTTTGTTCATTGCTATGCTCCCAGTGCCTAGATGAGTACCTAGCCCAGTGACTAGATAAAATCAGAATTAATCAGGCAAATTACAATAAATACTGCTGCCCCTAGGTATGTGTTTACTGAATTCTATTTTTTTCTTGATTTCTATAACATTCTTACCTGGATCTCTCTAAATGTCCTGTAGATTCCCTGCAAGGATCTTAATAGGTTGTTCCATTACCATTCAATATGAAACAGCCCTGTTGGGAGAGCTCTCAAGTAGTAGAGGCTTCTGGCTGTTTGGTTTTTTTGTTTGTTTGTTTGTTTGTTTAAGATTTTATTTATTTATTTGACAGAGATCACAAGTAGGCAGAGAGGCAGGCAGAGAGAGAGAGGAGGAGGAAGCAGGCTCCCTGCTGAGCAGAGAGCCTGATGAGGGGGGCTCCATCCCAGGACCATGGGACCATGACCTGAGCCAAAGGCAGAGGCTTTAACCCACTGAGCCACCCAGGCGCCCCTGGCCGTTTGTTTTTAAAGATCTTATTTTTAAGGAATGCTCTCCACCCAACATAGGGTTGGAACTCACAACTCTGAGATCAAGAGCTGCATCTCAGGCTTAGCCAGCCAGCCACCTGGGGCCATAATTTCTTATTGCATGCTCTAATCCCATCCTCCCTAGTAGATTCCACTTTTGCCTGTATGCCTTTATCAGTAGCTTCACTGAAACTAGTGAGCGGGTCTGTTTGTAGAAATGGGTTTTATTTATTTCACTGGGGACTTTCAGAAATTTACACAAAATTGCAGTGAGGATGAAGGTAACAAGAAAATATTTTTCAAACTGAAGCACCTAGCCATATGCCATTGTGTGTATTGTATAGGGAGAAATACCCAAGTACCTGTCAGCATCTAGCACATGAGGCTCTGGTCTGCCGCCCTCATTTTCTTGGCAGGTCCAGGAAACTGTTCACAGTTTCAGGCAACCTGGCTTTGCCTAATCTCTCCTGTTTTCTTTCAGTGCACCACAAGAGGGCGGCATTTCGTCATATTCTACTTGAGTTATACTGACAGTGAGCCTGACTTTAATTGAAATTGGAAGTTGGAATATTAATGTCAAAATTGTTCAGTTAATGAAACTCTAGGATTACAATTTCATCCCCAAAATTGTGGGACCAAAATGCATACAAAAGGAAAGTCATCAGTTTAGCAATGATAGAGGGAAACCTTCCAGTGTGTTATATAGCTCAGAAATAAAATACTATTTGGAGAAGGCTGTTGCTAAGTACGGGGAGTAACTTTTCCTGAATTCATTCATTGCAGCAGATATAGTGTATAGAGGTGTTGGCTTATTTCTGCAGACATTAAATTAGAAGACAGAAATAAAAAAGAGACTTCTATTATCTTTTACTTGAAGGTATCTGTAGGTACTGTATACATACAACAGAGGTTGAAGCATGAGTAAAACATTAGGCATATTAGTCACTGTGCAGTAATTAAAACCAATACCATAAACAAGCATAAATTACTTAACTACTAAACAAGTCCCTTGGGTCAGACAGATTCAGTCATTTCTTTCTCTGAGCAATTCCCTTCTGCCATAAGCCACAGAGAGGTGATTAAAAGAAAAATATATCATTGAAGAGTTAGATTTTTGCCTTGCCACATTAGACCCTAAAAATGTATCCCTAATAAGAGGAATTAAATCGTGTAGAGGACCATAAAGATTATTGTCTGGCATCTTTCTACTCCTTGCCCTGCTTTATAACCTAAGTGGCCTCTTGAGCCTAATCAGATTTTGCCAAGATAGCAATCATAAGAATCAGAAAGAAAACTAACCAAAAATATATTAATACAGTCTATTCTGTCCCCGATTCATTCCCTGTGGAAAAAGAAACCCACCTTAAAGACTAAAGCAAGTCAAGGAAGTCTGAATAAGAAACCTCAATTTTGCTACATTTTAGAAGGAAACCAAGTCTTGTGAGTCTCATTTTCTGGCTTTGATCTGGTTGTCAGTTGGGATGGACTTGCCCAAATGATGGCCCACAGAAAGGCCGAATGTTTCATTTTTCTGCTCATCCTGCACTTCCTTTTTCATTAAGAATCCTGCCTGGAAGTTTAAGTCAAAGAGGCTACTTGGAGCAAAATACAATGGAGTCTCATCCCAGATATTCTCCAGGCGTTTCTTCCATCCTTCCAAGATCTGAATTCGGGCATCCATAGGAGTGTGCCCAATGCTGTAGGTCAGTTGAGGTTCCAAGACTTGGAAGCCACAGAAATGGAGAGTGCCACTCTGGGGAAACACAAAAGCACAAACATGAGTCACAGAACAAACCCTACACAGTTTGTGCCATATACAAACAATAAAATTTAATCTAGGTTTTCCATTAAGACACTTCGATATGGGGACCTGAGCCCTTCTGGAGAATCAATTCATAGTTATTGTCTCTCATCTGCGCTCTATTCCTAGCTGTTACCTATGTTAGCCTATTCAGCTGAGCTCCTTTTTAAATGAATAAAACCTTGAAACCCTGCCAGCCTGGGATCCTCTGCCAAAAATACCGGAAGTTCTATTACATAAGGGAGTTTCAGCTTCTTGGCAGCTGACTTGCCAAGGCATGCAGATGTGCCTTTCTCCGCCTCTCCATTTAACCAGATGAGCCTCCGCAAATGATTCTTATAATTTATTCTCCAGTATTAATGGTTCACTCTTACAAATGGCCACCTCGTTTGCTCTTCTCTCCAACCCTCTTCCTTGGAAGAGATTATCTTGATAGTCCAGTGACCAACCACAAAAAGCCTACCTCATTTTTCACTTTTGTTCTAACTTCACTCTGGACTAAATCATTTCTTACAATTTTCTAAGAGTTTGTGAGGCTGTAGCAGCAACTTGGAGAAAGCCAGGAAGCTTGGAGAGAGAGGTCAGTTATCTGGAGAGAATAGGGGCACGTGGCTATATGAATCTAGGGATTACATGCACGAGCCCTTGGTTAGGAGGCAGCAATGTTTGGAAGAAAAATTCAAATTTTTCTTGCAATAAGGGGGTCTGGGAAGACAAGCAGGGCCTAAAAGGGAGCTCCCTGTCCCTGGAGTTCTGAATTATTACATTGCTTTCCTCCTCACCCCTCAGGTCTATTTTCAGCTGTGATCTTGAGGATCTGGACCCCAAAGAAACCTCAATTAATTAGCCCCCACCAAAGGTTCATTGAAAAAAAGTAACCTGAATTGGCCAGAGAATGATATTCATGTCTCCGTGGATACCCTGCAGAGAGTACATGGAGCCGCTGCCACCAGTGGTGATGGAAAGCACGGTCTTCTTATTCTGCAAAAGGCAAGTCATTGTTTCCCTCCACAGCTCCATGGTGACAGGAAGTTAATGAAACAGCCCCTGGGAAAAGAACACCCAAGTCCGCCCAGCTGCACATTGACTCCACTGAGCTACTCAGTGGGACTCCAGGAGTTACAGCCATGGCTAGCCAAGGGCTCCATACTACTGGTGGCAAATTGGGGGAACTACAAAACCAGTGTGGATTGCTGGCGCCCAAGTAGAACTCTATTGTTTCTACCTGTCTCCCCGCAGTGCTACACATGTATTTAGTCATGGAATCCAAGAGGCCTCAAAATATTTCTTGTGTAGTAGTTGGGTCTCTAAAAAACGAAGATAGACTTTCTTTTTTTATTTTTATTATGGAAAATGTCATACGTAGAGAAAATAGTATAATGATGCTTCCACATACACACCACCACCCCCAGCTTCAACTCTCAGTATTAGCTGTAACTCAAACCCTTCCCCCTTAGGTTCCCGGGCTATTTTATGAGACTGATGCGCTACCTACTGTGCTAAAGAGGCACCTCCCCAGGTTATTTTAAAGCAAGTCCTAAAGTCATGTCTAAATACTTCCAAAAACTTTCCGATCCATCTCTCCCAGGATCTCTCTTCATATCTGTTCAAAACCCTGCCTCAGAAGAGAGTCGAACCAGAATATAGCTGATAGAGAAAGCAGAACTATCCACCTACCCGGAAAGGTCCCTTGTCATACATGGCAGCATATGTGTAAGCAAATTCCCCTATGAGAACTCGCTCAAACCAGCCTTTCAGGATGGCAGGGACTCCAAACCACTGCAGTGGGAACTGTGGGACAGAGGACAAAGGGGTCAGATCAGAAGGTGGCTCAGGTGCTTAGCTGCTGCCTATGATGTCACAGGCAAACTTCTTGGTCGACCTTTCTTGGTCGGGCCCTTGTCATTTCTTCTGGAGGAGTTAGCACATTAAAATTATTGTCCTTGGTCAGTAAACTTGACACTCCTTGACTTGATATCTTTCTCTGATACTTGAATAGTTACTGACCTACAGGAGAGGGGCAAAGGGGGTTGGGTGTTTGTTTTTCTTTTTAAAGTTTTTATTTATTTATTTGACAGAGATCACAAGTAGGCAGAGAGGCAGGCAGAGAGAGAGGGAGAAGCAGGCTCCCTGCCGAGCAGAGAGCCCGATGCGGGGCTCGATCCCAGGACCCTGGGATCATGACCAGAGCCGAAGGCAGAGGCTTTAACCCACTGAGCCAACCAGGCACCCTGGGAGTTGGGTTTTAAAACAGAAAGAACACGAGATTGTGTTCTCGCCCTGATTCTGCCACTGACATGATGTAAAACCTCTGCCCCATAAGCCCCTTACTTTCCCTGTCTCATGTGCCTACTTGTGGAAAGAGGAGCTTGAGTAACCTCTAGAGGCTTCTTATATTTATGACTCTGCAACAGTGAGGGGCCACCGGCAACTTTTAAGAGAAATGTGTAGGTTGTTTAGACAAGTAGATTTGTTCTACAGTCAGAGCTGAAAATAGAATTGTTTGGCTTGCAGGATATTGAGAGTTTATTCTTCCTCTGGTTGTTCATGGAGAAGTGAGGAAAGTGAGCAAGAGGCTAGCCCACATGGCACCTCGGTTTGAATTAAAGTGTTCCTCCTCAGGACACTATTTCTATGTTGAAAGACTATCATTCATAGTACGCTGATTCTTCTATTGTAAGACTTTGCCTCTCGTCCGTTGGTAACATGTTATAATCTAAAAATCTGCGTGTATATACATTGCTCTTTGATGTTGCTATTTGGCAGTGCACAACCTGCGCAGTTGTACTTATAGTAAATTAAACTTATGTGTCGGATAGAAGCTAAATTAAAAGACCCACTCCAATTCTAAAATATGAGATGCAGACTTGAAAGCTGCTCCTGCCACTTCTTTGGTTGCACCAGGATACGATGCAGCAGAAAACACGCCCCCAAGAAGACATTCCAGGGGACACTGGCTAATGGTGCGTGGCTTTGATCTATAGCAGCAGGACTGAGGGTGGAATAAAAGACCTAAAAGTTTGGATTCTTTGCAGCTGATTGAATAATTGCAAAAACCACAGCTGGCATCACCCTCCCTGTGCTGTTTCTAGTGTCAAAGACATCCCATGTTTAGTATTAAAAAGCTGGTTAGAACCAGGAGAAGCAAAGCCACTGAGTCCAGTCTGGCATTTTCAAGAGAGAGGCCTAACAAGAAGCATATGCATGTCCAGTACTGACTGCCTAGCAGGAAGACAGCTTCCAGGACAAGAAAGGCCCCACTCTGCAGCTGGAACACATTAAGCAGGGCAGCGGGCCCTTCAGCTGGAAAGCTCCCAGAGGTCTCTTTCCCATGCTTCCCTCGGCAGACCCCTCGGGGTGCTGATGCAGGAAAAGGGGACAACAGCAAACTGGGAGAAATCCCACAAGGAATCCCTAATTGAAGAAAAGCACCAGGCTCTGGTGTCATTTCTGTAGCCACTCCTCCCATAGAGGAGTATGGCTGGGGCACCGGGTCTATTAATCTGTGTAATAGCACACCTTTGAAATCATCACCGTTCTTTACAGAGAATGCACTCAAGTGGGTAACTGACTTTCCTAAGATCACATAGCTAACGAGGTGACCAGGCTTGGGCAGTAAGAACTCAAGTGTCCCGACACCTCTTCTGATGTCTGACCACACCTGAAAAATCACAAGGTCCGCGGCTTCCAGCTTCTTTTGTTCCGCCACAATATCCGGGCTCAGACGGCCTTCCTTATAAGCTAGAACAGATTCGGCAGGATACTGAAAGTTCCCTGGGTCCTTCAGTGTGCCTGCCTCGAAGAAAAAGACAGGTTGGAGCCAAAAGGGCCCAGGCAGGGCCAGAGAACCCGCAGCTGAGATGTGCCACAGAGACCTCATGAAAGGAGGGAGCTGCTCCTACCTGTGATGTCCTTTCTGGAGATGACGGGATTGAAGTTCATAGCGTATAGGTCCGACACAGTGACCTCCCATCCTTTCCTCTTCAAGGCCTCCACCGCAGCCTCCTTCATGGCATAGTTGAAGGATGTCTTCTCTGCGTGGGCCAGGACGATCAGTGCTCTTCTGGCTGCTCAGGTACACACAAGGCATATGGAGAAAATCAGTTACCAAGAAGCAAAGCTTCAGCTGCAAGGCAGCCAAGCCAGGATCCACAAGGCAAGAATCAGCTTCAGGGGTGCCTGGCTGGAGCTGTTGGCAAAGCAGGGGGCTGTTGATCTTGGGGTTGTGATTTTAAGCCCCACATTGGGCATAGAGGTTACTAAATAAATAAAAGAAAAAAAAGGGAGAGTCTACTTTGTTAGGCAGTAGGTGATGCAGTCACCTACTAAAGATGGAATTAACCCCTTCAAAAACTAATATAAGGTGTTAGGAGTCAGGATAGTGGTTCCCCTTGTCAAGGAGTAGTGATCAGAAGGAGCTTTGGGGGTACTGGCAATGTTTTATTTCTTCATCTGGGTGCTGATCACACAAGTCTGTGACAAGCCACTTCGATTTTGTGCACTTTTTAGTACATCTATTATATTCAATACGTATTTTGAGTGGTTTTTTTTTTTTCCCAGTATCCCACAAACACACAACATAGAGCAATAAATTCCTGGCAGAGTAAACCTCTAAAGGGAGAATTTGTATAACCTCAAGATAGAGAATATTTTTAAGAAAGACTAGAGATTCAGAAACCATGAAGGAAAAGCTTGCCAGGTAAAGCCACATGAAAATTAAAAATTTGTTTGTACCAGAAGGCACCATAAACAAAGTCAAAAGACACCAGCTAGACGGTATCTGCAACTCTTATCACAAAGGGTTAAAATCCCAAAGAATGCCTATAAACAGAAAAAGACAATGCAACAGAAAAATAACTCAAGGCCACTGCTGTATACAAGGAGGAAGAAATGCCAATGAAAAAAACAAATGAGCAAGTGCCCTGCCCAGCACTTTAGGGAAATGCCCTCTGGAAAAGCACATTAAAATGAGATATTAGGGGCGCCGGGGTGGCTCAGTGGGTTAAGACTCTGCCTTCAGGGGCGCCTGGGTGGCTCAGCGAGTTAAGACTCTGCCTTCAGCTCAGGTCATGATCTCAGGGTCCTGGGATCGAGCTCCGCACCCACACCCAGCTCTCTGCTGAGCAGGGAGCCTGCTGCCCTCTCCCTCTCTGCCTGCCTCTCTGTCTACTTGTGATCTCTCTGTCAAATAAATAAATAAAATCTTAAAAAAAGAGAGAGAGAGATATTATTATTTACCCATCAGATTGGCAAAGCTGTGGCAACAGGCTGGCTCAGTCCGTGGAGGGTGCAAGTCTTGATCTCAGGGTTGTCAGTTCAGGCCCCACGTTGGGTGTAGAGATTACTTATAAATAAAATCTTTAAAAAAAAAAAAAAAAGATTGGCAAAACAATTTAAGACAAGGAATACTGAGGTCTATTAAGACCGCAGGAAGACTGGCATGTTGCTGGTGAGAATACGAGCTGCATCCACCTTTGGGGAGAGTAATTAGGCTGAATCTTTTAAAATTGTAAAGACACATAAATCTTTGGAGCACCTGGGTGGCTCAGTTGGTTAAGTGCCTGACTCTTGATCTCAGCTCAAGTCACAATCTCAGGGTTGTGAGATCGACCCCTGTGTCGGCATGGAGTCTGCTTAGGATTCTTTTTCCCTCTCCACCTTCCCTCTCTGTTCACTCTCTCTCTCTCAAAAAAAAAAAAAAAAAAAGAAAGAAAAAGAACACATAAATTTTTTATCTAGTTCTCCATTTTGGGGAATCTGTTTTACAGACTAAAAGCATTGGGACATAAGGATACATGAACAAGGATGTGTATTGTTTTAGTGTTTTCATCCGCAAAAATTGGATACAACCTAACTATTTATGGGGACTATCTGAATAAATTACAATATATATAGACCAAAGACTGGTATGTTGTTAACAATTAAGAGTTAACTATATATAGTCACCCAGAAAAAAGATATCCATGATATACTGTTAGCTCATAAAATGAAGTAAATGTGAACCCATTTTTATAAAAGACAAAGAAAGAGGGGCATCTGGTTGGCTCAGCCGGAGCTTGCAACTCTAGATCCTGGAGTTGTGAGTTTGAAGCCCATGTTGGGTATAAACATTACTTAAAAAAAAAAAAAAAAAAAAAAAGACAAAGAAAGAAACTACATATATGTGTGGGTAGATATGCAGTATATAGGTATAAGAGGAAATTAGTTTTTTTAGCTAAGAGATGACAAGGAGATAGAGACAGAGGGGAATGATTTACTTTTTTTTCTTGGACCTGTATTAATAAAATTGTTAGAACAAGAATGCTCTAGTCTTACAAGAACAGCATTTTAAGTTCTATATTTCTTTTCAGGATTTTATTTATTAGAGAGAGAGAGGGTATGAACGGGGAAGGAGAGTCAGAGAGAGAGAGAGGGAGAAGCAGGCTCCTCACTGAAGAGAAGCAGGCTCCTTGCTGAGCAGGGAGCCCGATATGGGGCTTGATCCCAGCCCGATATGGGGCTTGATCCCAGGATTCCAGGATCACGACCCCAGCCAGAGGCAGCTGTTGTTTTTTGTTGTTTTTTTTTTTTGTTTTAAGATTTTATTTATTTATTTGACAGACAGAGGCAAGAGGCAAGTAGGCAGAGAGGCAGTCAGAGAGAGAGGAGGAAGCAGGCTCCCCACTGAGCAGAGAGTTTGATGCGGGGCTCGATCCCAGGACTCTGGGATCATGGCCTGAGCCGAAGGCAGAGGCTTTAACCCACTGAGCCACCCAGGCGCCCCAAAGTTCTATTTATTTTACAGTCATCTCTATACCCAAGGTGGGGCTTGAACTCACGACCCAGAAGCCCGAGCTCCTCCAACTGAGCCAGCCAGGTGCCCCTTTTTCTTCTTTATTTTAACTGAAGTATATTTGACACACAATGTTACTTTCATTTCAGATGAACACCACAGTGATTCTGCATGTCTGTACATTAGGCTGGGCTCACCCCAAACGTAGCTCCCTCCTGTCATACCCCACCACACTGTTATATCACCACTGATTATATTCCCTGTGCTGTACCTTTTACTCCCCCCGCCACTGCCCCCCACCCCGACTTATTCATTCCATAACTGGAAGCCCATGCCTCCCACTCCCCTTCACCCATTTTGTCCTTCTGCCCATCCCACTCCCCTCTAGCAAAGTCCCTTTGTTTGTTTGTTTGAATTTATGGGCATATGTCTTCTTGTTTGTTTGTTCATTATTTGGGTTTTTAGATTCCACGTACAAGGGAAATACTTTTTGCCTTTCTCTGCAAGAATACCATTAATGGATGCTTACTGTGTGCTAGGCACTGCTTGGAGTGCTTTGCATTCTTTTGCAGACGTCCTGGCAATGCTGAGATAGCTACAGTGAGTATCCTCATATCATAGATGGGAACACTGAGGCACAAACAAGTCAAGAAAGTTAGCATAGTGAGGGGTAAAACTAGAGTATTATTATTTATTTGAGAGAGAGAGCGCGCCTGAGAGCAAGAGAGAGACTGAGAGAACGAGTGATTCAGGAGAGGCAGAGGGAGCCCGACATGGGACTCGATCCCAGGACTGTGGCATGAACCTGAGCTGAAGGCAGATGCTTCACTGACTAAGCCACGCAGGCGCCCCTGAAACTGGACGGACGGACGGACGGACGGACACACACACACACACACACACACACTCCATATATATATGGAGAGAGAGAGAAATCTACACAACCGCATGCACGCAGCAGCGAGGGGAAGGGCCAGAGAACGGAAGAGAATGGAGGAGCCCACCACCGCCGCCGCTCCTAGTCACTGGGACTCTTACCTGGTTTCTCACTGCTCGCAACAGTTGTGCCCACGGGCGGATCCCCAGTGGGCGCAGGCGCTTCGGGCTCAGTGCAGGCCCGCGTCAGCTTCCCGCCCCCCACCCTCGCGAGAGCAGCGTCGCCAGGCTTGCTCGCGGCGTTTCCAGACGCCTTAAACTCTGAGGTGGCAGAATGGAAGTTTGATATGGCATTTACATGCTATGAAAGTGGTTTATCTGCTTTGGATGGCCCTGGGGGGAAAAGGGAAAAGAGCTCCTGGGGCTGCCTCAACAAGCTCCTACCCCCAGCCTCTCTCTCTCTCTTTTTTTTTTTTTTTTTTTTTTTTTTTTTTTTTTTTTTATCAAACTCCACGACTTCCCATTCTCAGGAGAAATGTGAGTACCTTAAGTTCCCACTAGCATTTTCTCTGTGACTGAACTTTGCATTAGTTACATCAGTGTTTACTGAATACTGCTTTGTCAGTTTTTTATTCTCTTGGCTTTCTACCTATATATAAATATTTTTTTAACTTCTTTTCTTTTTTTCAAGATTTTATTTATTCAGTTGACAGAGATCACGAGTAGGCAGAGAGGCGGGCAGAGAGAGAGAGAGAGAGAGGAGGAAGCAGGCTCCCTGCTGAGTAGAGAGCCCAGTGCAGGGCTCTATCCCAGGACCCTGAGATCATGACCCAAGCGAAAAGCAGAGGCCTAACCCACTGAGCCACCCAGGCGCCCCATTAACTTCTTATCAGTGTCCGTATCAACAAGCATTTCCTAAGTAGTAAAATATAAAGGTACTTCATGTAAAATGAGAAAATCAGGCTACCTACCCTTTTCGCTGATGAGTAGCTCATCAGCTACGAGCTACAGGACGCCTGATACCTTCAAATACAAGCAATGCGAGAGACAAGACACAAACAGGAAGGACATATTTGCGAGAAATAGAACCAACAAAGTTCTATATATGGATTCCTGAAAACAACGCAGTAGGCAAATTGTAAAAGGTGCTGCACGCACAACACTGATTTGCAGTCCACGGAGTAGTTGTGCTGCTTCGCCAGAGGGAAAAGGTAAACGGGAGAATCACTACCCCACGTCGTAACACCAAGTCACTCGTTGCCATTCCTGCGGTCAAACCTGCGGTCTTTGGACTTGAAGGGCCCAGTGGTCCTTCCTGCCACTTAACTAGCTGTATGACAAGCTTGATTTTCTCAGGATTTACCCTGACAAGGGAACTAAGAAAGACACACAGAAAACTAACGGCGTTAGCCTGACAGGGGAGACCAGGGACAAAATTCCTGAGGAAAACCGTTCACTTCAGGGCTGGCCGATGAGGAAAGGCTTCAGAGGAGCCGCCAGTTGCCGGAGAGGTTTGAAAGACAAATGGGGCTTTCTAATTTAACGTTCATGTCTGTTTGCCAGGCACCCCACTGACCTAACAGAAGCCACTGCTTATCCCACGGCTGAGCCTGTCCTTGTTAATGCAACTCTCTTCAGGTTTCAGTCCCTGCTTGAGATACGCTCCCTGTTTCTGTCCTTTTCTGTGTTCTCAAATCCCTCGTTCCTTCCCCACCGGCTTTTGCGTTCTCTATCCACCCGAGCCAACTTTATCTCTCCCTGTGCAATGCTCATGTTCTAACGCATCCTCTCAGCCTCTCCACCAGGCTTGAGTGAGTACCTCCTACCCACTGGGCACTGCTTTAGGCATTTGGGATACACCAGTATGCAAAAACACACAATATTTCCATAGAGCATACATTCTGGTGTATGGCCAAAGCCTCCCGACTGTTTCGGGGGACTTGGCCTCTGTCCTCTTCTGAGGCTACCACGTTCCTACAATTCTCTGCCTTAAAACTCAGGCCAATCCAGAACCAAGTTTTCTCGAACATTCCTGACTGCATGGTACTCTGTCAAGGGGCACGTTCATTCAAGACCAACATAGAACTTAAACGACCGAAGAAGATAAAGCTGGAAGAGAAAGAAAAGAGGTCATGGCACTTTGTTTTAATGTAAAGCACATCCAGATATCTTTAGCAGTAAAAGAGAACATTACCCACTGGATCATTCTGGCAGAAGAATAAGCAATAGAATAAGGACAGGCCCTCTAATCAGGTTCGTGCATGCTGTTTCTGCCTCCTGGGCTCCTTGGGTTCCTGGAGGAACACGTACATGCCAATCAGAGGCACTGCGTGGTGTAGCAAACGCTCTGGATACACAGAATATTCTGTAAGACGGGAAAATCAGGAACTGGCTCTTGTCCTGTATTAGAGGAGGGAGTGCTGGTGCCCTGAGGACAGCTTTGAATGAAGTAAATGCACGCAGGAAGCCTTGTCAGCTGCAAAGCAGTCCCTCCCAGACGCTTCCCTAGGTTTCTAGAAACTCTGGGTGGGCTTCCAATCTCTGGCTCGGCCCTTTTCACAGAGATTCTAACCCTAGTTTGTCAACCGCAACATTAAGTCCATCCCCTCACTTGCTTTTGGCAAGATGAGACTCTCTGCATGTGTGTTTTCAGAAAACAGAACGAGGTTCAGAGGGAAGAAAATTGCAAGGTGGAGTTCTGTTGCAGTCGAGGAGATCGCTTCCTAAATGGTAGCACTATCCCATCTGAGAATGAGGCTTTCTGGGAAAAGAGCACCCTCTGCCTGCAGGTCTTCCTTGCTGCTGGGGTGTCTCTGAGGCCAGGCCTGCATCAGGTAAAGTTGGGGTGACCCATAAAGTCTCCCTCGGGTAGATGGTGGAGAGGAGAGGCTCTGTCACTCCCAACGGTCACAATCAAAACTGTCCCCTAGCCAGACAGCCTGGGGCTGGTCTCTATCCAACTAAAGGGAACAACTTCCCCAGCTCCAGCCATCACTGGATCTTTTAACTTTCCTCCAGAATCAGAGAATTCACTTTTTAAATGAAATCAACGATATTTACTGTGGATAGTAGCAACTTATACCAAAATGTTTTCAGTTATGTAAGGCCAAACAAGGTGTGCCAAGGGGCCAAATTTGCCCCGGACGACCGATTTCAACGTGTTCTGGAAGGCTTTTTTTTTTTTTTTTTTTTTTTTTTTTTTGCTTCGAGGTCAAGTCTCTTTCAAACGCCCACCTCAGTTTGTGCGAATGGGGTCGAAACAGGAGTTCCCCTTACCTCCGTGTCTGGTGAGGGCTTATCCCAGGATCCTAATGCCTTTGCTTTCCAAACCCCTCGGGGCTCCCGGAAGCAAACGTGGACCAGGGGCCCCTGTTCGCAGCGTGGCGAGGCACTCACCAGCAAGGGCTCCCGTGGTGCCTTGATTGGCAGCGCTGCTGGCCGTGGCAAAGTCGTGGCGCGGGTATGGGGGACCAGGTCTGCAAGCAGAAGCTGGGGCTCCGGGGTGCCGCGTGCAGAGCGCCCGCCACTTTATAGCTCCTCGCGCCGGGCCCACTGGACCGGGGCCCACCAGGGCGGAGCCGGCCTCTGGGACTCTGGGGCGCAGGGCGGGGCGCGCCTGGGCTGCGGTTCTGGGAAGAAAGGGGAGTCTGGGGGCGGGAGTGGGGACCCCCGACGTGGAAGGAGTGGGGCGGGAGGGCGCGGGTAAAGAGTACGGGTGCAGGTGGGAGGTATGCCCATCTGGACTCTGTCCAGAAACCATTTGGGGACACCAGAGTGCCAGTGTCTGGTGGAGTCCCGGCGCGCCCTGTGCCTCTCCCAGCCTCGGGAAAGCGCCTCCGCACGGAATGGGGCAGACAGGGAGGAGGGTGTACAGTGTTGTGGTTCTTAAGCCTCAAGTTCGCTGAGTCACTGTGACTCTGGACTTCGATTTTGATGCCTGAGGTAGCTTGGGATACCTGTTCCTGGGAAAGGGAATTCGTTTCTTCCTTGGCTAGGTTCAGATTCTGCCCTCCGGGGTCCAGGAAGATGCATTTCCCTTGGTGCCAACCCCTGCTCCTCAGAATACGGGATTGGTTTGGTTTTGTGCTCCAGGAGCTCATCCCGGGGGTGAGAGCAGTAACAGGGAAGCATTTAAGAACAGCCAAGACAAATGAAGGTGGAGTGAATTTACACACAGCCCTACCTGGAGAAGCTGAACAGAGCACAGAAAAAAATTCTCAAGCCTTACCAAGTGAAAGTTAGTCTTAATCCTACAGGTTTTATTGTGCTTGTTTTAGTCTGCTTTTTTTTTTTTTTTTTTTTTTTTTTTAATGAATTGAATGTTTGTGGCAACCTCGCATGGAACAAATCTGAGGACACCCTTTGTCCACCGGCATTTACTCATTTTGTTTCTGTGACACATTTTGGTAATTCTTGGCAATATTTCAAATCTTTTCATTATATTTGGTGTGTTGATCTGTGATCAGTGATGATAACTCCCTGAAAGCTCAGATGATTAGTATTTTTTAACAATGAATTATATCACCCCCCCCTCACCCCCAGTGGCGCAGTCTGTTAAATGCCTGCCTTCACTCAGGTGGTGATCCTGGAGACTGGAGATCAAGCTGTGCTTCTGGCCACTTGCTCAGCAGAGAGCCTACTTCTCCCTCTGCCCATACCCTGCTTTTGCTTCCTGGCTCTCTCTCTCAAATAAGTAAATAAAATCTTAAAACACACACATAATGAAGGATTTTTAAATTAAGGTATGCACATTGTTAGACATAATGCTATTGTACACTTACTAGAGTAAGTGTGGGGTAAACATAATTGTTATATACACTAGGAAACCAAAAAACTGATGCGATTTAATTTATTGTGGTTGTCTGCAACCAAACCTGCAATATCTCCGAGGAATGCCTGTACTACCAAAGGGGAAGGAAAAAGAAATAGGACTTTAAAGTGTAACAATCAGGGGTGCCTGGGGGGCTCAGTGGGTTAAGCCTCTGCCTTCAGCTCTGGTCATGATCTTAGGGTCCTGGAATAGAGTCCTGTATCAGGCTCTCTGCTCAGCAGGGAGCCTGCTTCCCACTGTCTCTGCCTGCCTTTCTGGCTACTTGTGATCTCTCTCTGTCAAATAAATAAAAATCTTTAAAAAAATAATAAAAAAATAAAGTGTAACCATCAGAAAAATTAGAAATGAAAAGTACATCCTTAGGGTAGGGTTTGTAAAATTTAAGGGTGTGCTAAAAAACTCGATAATCAAGACAAATAACTATCTTTTAAGTCTGTTTTTTTCCTTTTTTAAGGTTTTATTTTTTAAGTAATCTGCATACCCAATATGGGGATTGAGAGTTACACACTCCACTGAGTGGGCCAGCCAGACACCCTGATAAATAACTCTTTAACACAATGTTTTTGAAAATTATTTTGCAGAAAAGAAAGTGATCATAGACAAAATACAAAAATGTTAGGGGCGCCTGGGTGGTTCAGTAGTTAAGCCTCTGCCTTGGGCTTGGGTCATGATCCCAGAGTCCTGGGATCGAGCCCCACATTGGGCTCCTTGCTCAGTAGAGAGCCTGCTTCTCCCTCTCCCTTTGCTTCTCTCCCTGCATGTGTGTGCTCTCTCTGTCAAATAAATAAATAAACAAAATCTTAAAAAAAAAAAAAAAATATATATATATATATATATATATATATATGTTAAAGATTAGTAGCAGTGCCAAGCCATGTTGAGCCTAGAGAAAAATGAACATTCACTTAATTCCAATTCATTCTTTATTCTGTTAAAAAATAAAATTAAGGGGCACCTGGGTGGCTTAGTCATTAAGAGTCTGCCTTTGGCCACGGTCATGATCCCAGGGTCCTGGAATTAAGACCTACATTGGGCTCCCTGCTCAGCGGGAAACATGCTTCTCTCTCTCCCTCTGCCTGCTGTTCCCCCTACTTGTCCTCACTCTCTGTCAAATAAATAAATAAAATCTTTGAAAAAAATTAAAATTAAAAAAAAAATTCAACAGTACGTTTGGAAGAGGCTTTATTTAATGATTCATGAACCAGGCAGCATCCAGTCTAGCAGGTAGAATGGGGGTCTGAGGAGCTGTACAAATGAAAGACTTCTATAGGCAGAAAAGAGGGGGGACAAGGAAGTTACACTTTGTGAAAAGTGGATTGGTTTCTTTTGAGGTTACTTTCCTTGAGTGGGTGCATATATATATATATATATATATATATATATATATATAATGTTAAAGATTAGTAGCAGTGCCAAGCCATGTTGAGCCTAGAGAAAAGGTGGTGGAAGGGTCTATCAGGTAGATTACCTAACTAGTACTGATCAGGCCATTCCTGACTGATTTATTTAAGATTCTAGGTCAGGGTGAGCTGAAACCGCAAGTCTGTTCAGGGCTAAGTGTAAGTGACTCCATTTTGGATCTGTTGTCTTGCTTTAGCAATTGCCCCCTTCAGTTAGACCCTCAGCCTAAGAGATCTGATTTAAAAATGCAAGGTTTTAGGGGTACCTCAGTCAGTTAAGTGTCTGCCTCTGGCTCAGGTCATAATCTCTTAGGATCAAGTCCTGCTGGGGCTCCCTACTCAGCCTTCTGCCCCCTCGCCTTCTGCCCCTTGCCCCCCCCCCCCAGCTCATGCTCACTCACTCTCTCTTGTGAGCCCTCTCTCTCTCTCTAATAAATAAATAGAATATTTTTTTAAAAATGCAAGGCTTTAGTCCTATTGCCAGTTACTCTCTGGAAGACTTCGTTGATTATGTGTAATTCACAGGTCACACAACATTGGGTTCACATTCTTTAAATCAGTTATTCTCTTGAATTCTTTTTTTTTTTTTTAAGATTTTATTTATTCATCCAACAGACAGAGATCACAAGTAGGCAGAGAGGCAGGCAGAGAGAAAGGGGGAAGCAGGCTCCCTGCTGAGCAGAGAGCCTGATGCAGGGCTCAATCCCAGGACCCTCAGAGCATAACCTGAACCAAAGGCAGAGACTTAACCCACTGAGCCACACAGGTGCCCCTTCTCTTGGATTCTTTACTGAGATCATTTGCTTGGTGGTGGAGGGCAGAAAATATGCTTTTAAAACTTTTGAGAGAATATAGCACACTGAGGAGGCTATGGTTATTATAAGCAAGATAATGCCCAATGTCTGGAGTACACATGACAGCCATGGTCCCCAAGACCTAAGCCAATCAGAATCAAATAGGTCAAAGACAGACCCCAGTTGAACGGGCACTTTTAAAAGCCAACTGACTTATTTCAGTGATCTTGTGCAGCCGAGTCTCAACTTCCAAGTGTCCACCTGAGTGCAGCATGTGGTGCTGGCCACGGCACAAAAACCTCTTGCTCAGCTAAAAGATCATCAGGGGCTCTCCTCTTACCAGGAACGGTGTTGGCTGGAGAGATTAGGGATTTCTATAGGGCAGCTAACGCTTTAGCAGCAGATTCTACAATGTCTTCAAGAGTTAGGGAGAGGTGCCTGATCATAGCCTCACTGGCACTTACCTTAACCAGGACAGGACAGTAGGGATCTGCCACAGGACATGAATTTTGAATAATGAGTGACTCTCGGTAATTCCCATTTGAATCTGTGACTAGGGACTGGAAAGGTGACAGTAAAACTGAAGGGTCTGCAGACTGCACAGGTGGTTTATTCTGGTTACCTTTGCCTTGTGTCTCCTTCTTTGAACAGAGACATGAGTTTCCCTGGTTTGGGGTCGTTAACAAGAGTCCAGGAAAGGGGGACGCCTGGGTGGCTCAGTTGGTTGAGCAGCTGCCTTCAGCTCGGGTCATGATCCCAGCGTCCTGGGATCGAGTCCCGATCGGGCTCCTTGCTTGGCGGGGAACCTGCTTCTCCCTCTGCCTCTGCCTGCCACTCTGTCTGCCTGTGCTCACTCTTGCTCCTCTCTTCTGACAAATAAATAAATAAAATCTAAAAAAAAAAAAAAAAAAAAAAAAGAGTCCAGGAAAGGGACCCTCAGGATTAGGGAGCCTAACATGATAGAAAGTGGCTGTTTGTTTCAGAGAAACCAAGGCATTAGGAATCAAGGAGGCAGGTATCCCAGATCACCAGTTTGGTGGCAAATATAACAGTTACTTAAAGGTTGCATTACCCACTCCCCTGCTGCCCCACCCCACACACAGCTTGCAGTGGCCTAAGCTAAGTGAGCAATGACAGCATCTTTCCAGGCCAGAGCAAGGCAAAAGATGAGCAAGAATCATTAAGACCTTCATGGTGTAACAATTAGGAAAAAGATGGTCATAGAGGGAAGGAGGAATGGAAACAAGGTCAGAGCAACATTAGTTACTTGTCTTTTTCCTGTTAGTTTTTTTTTTTTTTTTTTTTTTTGAGGTCTCTGTCTTTTGCACAGGGCCCGGTACCAAGTAGCACCTTCTTTAGCTGTGAGATGTGTGTCCCCAGGTTTGACACTTTGTAATTGGGCACCAGGGTCAGTGGTCAAGAGTACTTGGTAGGGTCCATCCCGTGAATCTTCATTTTGCAAAAGCATCAGAGTAAAACAGGAACTGTCTGTAAATGACAAAAGATTTTAAAATGTCCATGGTTGGGGCGCCCGGGTGGCTCCGTTGTTAAGCATCTGCCTTTGGCTCAGGTCATGATCATCATGCAGGGATCAAGCCCTGCATCGGGCTCCCTGCTCAGCGGGAAGCTTGCTTCTCCCTCTCTCACTCCCTCTGCTCTGTTCCCTCTCTTGTGTCTTTCTCCTTCAAATTAATTAATTAATTCAATGTCTATGGTTAAGCATCTGATGAGAATTCATTATAATAGAATTGACAAGGACATTTGGTTATTTCTGTGATACACAGTATTTTAAGATCATAACTGGAATGATAACATTGTTCTAGGACATATCAGGTTTGTAGGAATTTTGTATAATTTCTATAACCCCTATCTTAATAGGCATCCATACAAATATCACCTAAGAAGAATTAGCCTCACTTCTTATTTGATAATGCTTGCTGGGTAATTTAATATACCAAAGAAATGTTATTATTTTAACATCTTTGTAGGTGAGAGAGAAATCCTTTAGCTTTCCCAGGGAACATCTGGTTAAACCTCAAAGTTAGTTTGAGGTCAAAAGATCCCATTTAGAATTTTATTTGAAGAAAATGTCAAGTGGTTTGTACATTTGATTAGATAGGATATAGATCAGGGGCACCTGGGTGGCTCAGTCAGTTAAGTGTCTAACTCTTGATGTCAGCTCAGGTCGTGATCTCAAGGTCCCTAAGATTGAGCCCTATGTCAGGCTCTGCAATGATCATGGAGCCTCCTCGGGACTTTTTTTTTTTTTCCACTCTTCCCTGGCTTGCACTTGCTCTCTATTAAATAAATAAATACTAGGAAATAATGGGGAATTACCTACTTAACCAAAGTGACAATATATGTTAAAGGCAAGTACAGATGTTTACTTTGTTGTGAGAAGACCCAAAATCTTAGCTGTCCGGGCAAATTACCTAAATGATAAGGAAACTTTTACAATCACATATAAAAAGCAGACCAGAAATCTAAGAAAACCTGTCCTTTTAAGAGTAAGAAAACTAAATCTAATTTTGTACCAGTGTATTTTCCATATGAAAACTCGTTAAAGGGGGCACCTAGGTGGCTCAATCAGTTCAGGGTTGGCCTTTGGTTCAGCTCATGATCCTAGAGTCCTGGGATCAAGTTCCAGGTCAGGTTCCCTGATCAACAGGGAGTCTGCTTCTCCCTCTGCCCCTCCCCCTGCTCCTGTGTTCTCCCTCTCTGTCTCTCTCTCTCTCTCTCAAATAAAGAAAATCAATCAATCTCATTTTAAAAAGTCCCAAATGCCCTTAAATCCCTTCCAATCTTAGCTAGCTGAACCAAACATAGACTTCCTTTCCCAACATACTTTTTGCACAAATCCTGTTTTTTTTTTTTTTTTTTAAGATTCATTTATTTATTTACAGACAGAGATCACAAGTAGGCAGAAAGGCAGGCAGAGAGAGAGGGGAAAGCAGGCTCCCTGCTGAACAGAGAGCCGGATGCGGGGCTCAATCCCCAGACCCTGGGATCGTGACCCGAGCAGAAGGTAGAGGCCTTAACCCACTGAGCCACCCAGGCGCCCCAAATCCTGTTTTTGTTTTTTATCGCCATTCAAATTTTGTCCTATGTTTTATTGTTTTATTCCCACTTTTTCTCATTCTGGAACAGTCATTTTATTTCTTTATCTAGTTTTCATACACATTGTTTCCTTTCATCCTTTTTACTTTTTTTTTTTCTTTTTTAAGTAAGCTCTGCACCCAACATGGGGCTTAAACTCATGACCCAGAGATCAAGAGTCATCTGCTCTAGGGATTGAGCCAAACAGGTGCCCCAAATTGTTGTTGTTGTTTTTTTTAATTGAGATATAATTGACATATAACATTGTGTCAGTTTATGGTGTGCCAGTGTTGGTTTGATACATTTTTTTAAAAATTTTACCTATTTATTTATTAGAGAGAGAGAGATCACAAGTAGGTAGAGAGGCAGGCAGAGACAGAGAGAAGGGGAAGCAGGCTCCCCGCTGAACAGAGAGCCCAATGCAGGGCTCCATCCCAGGACTCTGGGATCATGACCTGAGCTGAAGGCAGAGGCTTTAACCCACTGAGCCACTCAGGTGCCCCGGTTTGATACATTTTTGTATTGCAATATGATTGCTACAATATTAGCTAACACCCTTTTCAAGTCATATACTTATCTCTTCCTTTTTGTGTTGAAAACCAGTTAAGATTTAGTATCTTGGTAACCTGGAAGTTTGTCATATAGTATTGTTGACTTTAGTCACCACGTTGCCCTTAGAGCTCTAGAAGGAACTTCTAGTGATAAGTTTGTACCCTTAAATGTCTCCCCAACTCCCCACCCCCAGCTGAGAACCACCATTCTACTCTGGTTTTTGTAAGCTCAGTATTTTTTAGATTCCACACATGAGTGATATCACATGGTATTTGTTCTTCTCTCTTGGATTTACTTTCCCTAGCGTAATGCCTTCAGGGTCCACCCATCTTGTCAAAAATGGTGGGATCTCCTTTCTCATGTCTGCATAATGCCCAGCTGTGTATGTGAATGTCTCCTTTATCCACTCATCTGTTGACAGACACATAATAGCCACGCGCCCTATGGTTAATTATTTTAAGACCTTATCTATTGGCTTGATATTATGAAAGGCAGGGACTAGAACTTTGATACTGCCCACCATCTTTCCTCCTTCTATTCTCCCAATATAGCAATATAAAAAGATTGGCCAAATCAGTGTTTAGGGTTTACTATTATGGTAATGAGTCAAATAGTGAATTATGATCATTTTCTTTCTTCAATTTCTTGTTTACCTAGAGTTAACAATTGCCTCTTTTCCTCATTGGTTTTCTACACCATAAACACTCTACTTTTCCTAAACCTTCCATTGAAATTGTGAAAAAACAGGGGAGCCTGAGTGGCTCAGTTGTTAAGCATCTGCCTTCAGCTCAGGTCATGATCCTATGGTCCTGGAATCGAGCTCCTTGCTTGGTGGGAATTCTGCTTCTCCCTCTCCCACGCCCCCTGCTTGTGTTCCCTCTCTCGCTGTGTATCTCTCTGTCAAATAAATAAATAAAATCTTTAAAAAAAAAAAAAGAAAAGAAAGAAAGAAATTGTGAAAAACAGTGGTGCCTGGCTGACTCGGTTGGTGGAGAGCGGAACTCTTGATCTTGAGATTGTGAGCTGAGCCCCACATTGAGTATAGAGATTCCTTTAAAATCTTGGGGTGCCTGGGTGGCTCAGCTGGGATCTCAGGGTCATGGGATTGAGCCCAGTGTAGCCCTGTGTAGCCCCGTGTCTGGCTCTCTGCTCAGTGAGGACTCTGTTTACACTCTCCCTCTGTTCCCTGCCCACCCCTGCCCTCCCTCCAGTGGCTTGGGGGATGATCTCAGGGTCCTAGGTTTGAGCCTGCATTGGGTTCCCTGCTCAGCTGGGAACCTGCTTCTCCCTCTACTGTTCCCACTGCCTATACTCTCTTGTGCTTGCTCTCTGTGTCAAATAAATAAATTCTTTTTTTAAAAAAATGTGTAAAACAAAGATAAACACACCATGAATGCTAATTTTCACTTAGTCAAACTCATCAGTTATACCCCTTCTATTCTTCTGGGAATAGTTCTGGAAGTCCTCTGTTTCAGTCCAGGCTGATCGCTCTCTGAGGTTTGCTGCAGAGGTATCTTTCTGAGGGCTTCTCTCTTATGCTGGAGTCCATGTATTCTCTTTGGTTTACTGTCCTCACCCCCCCCCAGATTACATTTCTAATAGTTTGCTAACAAAGGATAAATGGAAGGTAAGTTTTTTATATTGTAATATCAAATTGATATTACAATTCAACTATCAATAGATTATCAAATTGATACTGTAATATCAAATTGATATTATAATATCAAATATTGTAATATTACAATATTTGATATTACAATATCTGACTAGTTATGTGTAGGATTTTATGGTGGATGTGGACAATCTGATATCATCTACTTCCTAATTCCTCCTTGTTTTATTCTCTATAAGTACTTGAGATGTTTTTATTCCCAGTGTTGTGACATTTTGTCCAGATAAATATTACAAGAATAATCCCATCATGACATTATTCTATACTTTTACCTGAATTTGTGTACTACTATGGAAACCATATTGTATTAATTTGTGCTTTTCTAAGTGATCAGAATATGTCATGCTGTACTTAACAATGGACAATTCTAACTTTATTACCCCTTCCTGTAAGAAAAGTCAACAGAATTTATTCCTTTCCCCCTACAGAATAGGAAGTAATGATCACTAATTTACTGACCACGCAGCAAGACCTGTTCTGAATACATTTACATGTATTAACTCATGCTAATTCTCCACACAGCACTTTGAGGGAAGTGCTATTATTATTCTCATTTTAAAAATAGATTTGAGGGGCGCCTGGGTGGCTCAGTGGGTTAAAGCCTCTGCTTTCCGCTCAGGTCATGATCCCAGGGTTCTGGGATTGAGCCCCACATCAGGCTCCCTGCTGAGCAGAGAGCCTGATGTCTCAGCTCCCTGCTGAGCAGAGAGCCTGCTTCCCTCCCCCCCACCTGCCTCTCTGCCTACTTGTGATCTCTCTGTCAAATAAATAAATAAAATCTTTAAAAAAAATAGATTTGAGATATATAAGACTTGAAACGCACCCATTTAAAGGGGAGAGTATAGTGGCTTTTAATAAATGTATAGGGTTTTGCAATGGTCACAGTAATCTGATCTTAGAACATTTTCATTACTCCAGAAAGCATCCATTAGCATCTCCATTTCTCCTGCCTGTCCCACTCTTTGGTCCTAGGCAAAAACTAATCTTTCTGTTTCTATGGATTTGCCCATCCCAGTCATCTCATACAAACGGTATACATTATGTGGTCTTTTTAACTATCTTCTTTCACTTCACCTAATGTTTTCAGGGTTCATCCATGTTGTAGCAGATAACAGTACTGCATTTGTTTTTATGACTGATTAGTATTCCATTGTACGGATGAACCACATTTTGATTATCCTCTCATCTGTTGGTGGACATTTGGGTGGTTACCACCTTTTGCTCTTATGAAGAATGCTACCATGAACACATGTGTCTAAGTTTTCATTTCTCTTGGGTAGATATCCAGGGAGAGAATTGCTGGTTACATGATGTTTAACATCAGAGAAACTGCCAAACTGTTTTCCAAGGTAGCTGTATTATCTTCCATTCCTACTAGCAAAGTAGGAGTGTTAGAATTTCTCCTCACCTACACTTGCTGTTGTCTCATTTATTATAACCATCCCAGTGTGTGTGTGAAGTGGTATCTCATTGTGGTTTTGAGTTGCATTTTCCAAATGACTGGTGATAGTCAATATTTTTTCATGTAATTCTTGGACATTTATATATCTTCTTTGGAGAAATGTTTAATCCTTTTCTTTGCATATTTTAAAATTAAATTGTCTTTTTTATTACTGAATTGTAAGGGTTCTTTATACAAGCTCGTTCATTCATTCGTTCCTTCCTTCCTTTAAAGTAAACTCTACACCCCACATGGGACTTGAACTCACAACCCCGATTTCAAGAGTCACACACTCTACCATGAGCCAGCTAGGCGCCTCCTTTATACAAATTCCTTATCAGATACATGATTTGTGAATATTTTATCCTATTCCTTGGGTTATCTTTTTATTTTCTCAGTGGTGTCTTTTAAACCACATATTTAATTTTGATGAAGTCTAACTTATGATCCTTTTATCACTTCTGCTTTGGTGTCCTAAGAAATCATTGTCTAACCCTAGATTTATACCTTTTTTTTTTAAAATCTGTGAGTTTTACAGTGTTAGCTCTTATATTTAGGCCTGCAATCTGCTTTGTAGTAATTTTCATGTATGATGTGATTAGGGAAAAAAAGCCTCATTTTAGAGATAGGGAACCTGATGAACCAAGTGGTAATATGGCTTGTCCATGGCTGTACAGCTAGTTAGTGGTATAGTTCGGAATTTGAACTCGGGCCCTCAGATTCTAGAGGAAGCTTCCAGCCCTCACTTGCCCTCAGTATTAGAGTCAGAATTAATTAATTAATTAATTAATTTATTTATTTATTTGACAGAGATCACAAGTAGGCAGAGAGGCAGGTGGAGGGTGGTGGGGAATGGGGGAAGCAGGCTCCCTGCTGAGCAGAGAACCCGATGTGGGGCTCCATCCCAGGACCCTAGGATCATGACCTGAACCGAAGGCAGAGGCTTCAACCCACTGAGCCACCCAGGCGCCCCTAGAGTCAGAATTCTTGTGTCCAGCTCTAGATCAGCTGCCAGTGCTCTTCTTTTTGAGCCCTGGTTGTATCTGTAGCAACACAGGTTTCAGCTGCATCACCCTAAAGGTCCCTCCAGCTTTAATTTGCTGTCAGTTTAAAAATTGTACAGTTCCCAGGGATTCTCTGAGCAGACTTTTCCCTGGAGTATGTAGGTAGCAGCATCACGTTGGTCACATTGACTTAAAACCATGTCCTCAAGGTCTCTCCCACATCATCAGGGAGCAGCCAGCGCTGATGGTCTTCATTATCTAGAAACAAAGAAGCAGAGGCAGGAGAAATCTCAGGAGTCCCCCATCCTCCTCCCGATGAAAGAACACAAACAGCCTCATTAGTCACCTTAGCAGGTGGCTGCCTCCATGAGGGTGCCTCCTTTTTAGCATAAGAAGTCCCCAACGCCCCTTGCTGTGGATCCGGGACTTGGTGCAGCAGAGCT
This sequence comes from Mustela lutreola, assembly GCF_030435805.1. NCBI lineage: Eukaryota > Metazoa > Chordata > Mammalia > Carnivora > Mustelidae > Mustela > Mustela lutreola. Next base: position 16,209,464 of record NC_081305.1, on the reverse strand, counting down.
GGGCCACAGAGGCCTGTCTGGGGACCCAGGCATCTGTCGTCCTCAGTGGCTCCCATGGCTACCAGCCAGATATCCCTGGAGGGAACAGGCCTTTGGTATTAGGGGATTAATGATTCTTCTGCTGTAAACCTCCTCCCCTCCTGTCCCCAAGCCCAGTCACGAGGGTGTGGAACCTGCACTGTTAGGTTGGACTTCTATGTTCCTGTGTGTTTTGCTGGAACTTTGTCATGTTATATGTTGTGTCAGGCCATTCTCTACTGGTCTTAGACCGCTATGTGTAAACTGAAATTTCTCTTGAAATAGCATGTATGTGTTGTGGAGAGGTATTATCTGATAGAGCAAATTGAGTTCTGATGTCAGATCACAGAGTTTTAATTTTAAGTATAGAATGAGGGCATCTGGGTGGCTCAGTCGTGATTCCCGGGTCCCGGGATCAGGCCCCTCGTAAGGCTCCCTGCTCAGTGGGGAAGCCTGCTTCTCCCTCCCACACTCCCCTTGCTTGTGTTCCCTCTCTCACTGTGTCTCTCTCTGTCAAATAAATAAAATCTTTGAAGAAATATAAAGTATAGAAGGGACTCCATTTTCAATGCTTGATCCTTTTTCTTCCACTAGTAACTCTTCAGTTGTGGCACAAATACCTTCAGGAGGAGGGAACTCATCTGTAATTTCCAAGAGCAAACTACCAGAAAAGTTAGGGAAAAGCATTCTTTGTCTCTTGATCATTTTCTCCAAACTGGTGTGAGTCCTACAAGCATTTATGAAACATCATTCAAGAACGTGGCTATGTGCCTCACGAAGGGTGTAGAAAGATAAACCCCACCCAGTTCCCAAGTTTGCAGACCTGTGAACAGCTCATTACTACAGTGTGGTAAATGTTCACCATACCTCCGTGTCATCATGGGTCCCAGAATTACAGTCTCATTGTTGTCTTAATAATGCAGAAAGGTTGCATTGATGAGAATTTACCTCCAAACTCATGAACACACAAACACAATGAGCTAGACACGGCAATCATTTCCACTATAGCTATCCCCCAGTCCACGTGTACTGGGGTGGAAATAACTAGTACATGTGGGGGCTGTGCTTCCAGAGGTCCCAGGGTTTTGCATTTGCTGCTTGATGGTGGGTTACAGTGGTACTTTTTCCTAGGAGGTGTTTTGGGAATGTCACTAACACTGCTATTAACGGATCTTGCTTTAAAGAAGATAGTTGTGTAGAACTGATGCTGCCACTCTTGATCCAGGGACCCAGAGGGGGTCCTGCAGTACTAGACAAGAGGGTCCTTGGCTTCATGCAGGAGAGAAATCAAATGCGAGTCCACAGAGCTTATTGGAGATAGGGAACTGATATAGTTGATGTGTCTGGGAGACTCAGAAAGGAAAGGAGTAGGAGTCTCCTTTTTGTTCAAATGGGAGGATAGTCATCCAGTGTATGTGTGCTCCCCGGCATCCAGGAACCTGTTAGAACAAAGACGGGAGCCCAGGTGTTCTTCTTTGGAGCCAGAGGGTCTTGGCATCGAGATGTCTGGCCCCAGTGGTCTGGAATATGCACATGATGGCTTTGTGGGGGTCCCTCTCATCTGGCCCTTCCTTGGATATTATCGACTCTCGAGAAATCATTAACTCTTTGTCGCTTATAAGGAGGACATTCTGAGCCTTGTGTAAAGTGGGGTAGGGGTGCAGGTCCTGGCAAGAATAGAAGCAAGAAAAGGAGCAAAGAGCAGATTTTTATGGAGTACTCCCATTTCCTTATCTCAGAGCTCTTATTAATTATTAATAACTAAAAGTGTCAATCAAGGTTGCCAGTAGTATTTGGGTTAAATATGGGTTTCACATGTCCTGAACTAGCAATCAAAACTTTCAAGGATAACTTAGATAAAAGTTCCTAAACTTTTAAAACTTCAAGTCCTAACGACCTAAACACTAGAATTAACAGCCTACTATGCACAAACTTAGAACATTTTATCCATTGTTCCTGCTCCCAAGTTTCTTTCTTTTCTTTTTTTTTAAGTTTTTTTTTGTTGTTGTTGTTTTTATTTACTTGAGAGAGAGCACAAATAGGCAGAGAGACAGGCAGAGAGAGAGAGGAGGAAGCAGGCTCCCCACTGAGCAGAGAGCCCAATGTGGGGCTTGATCCCAAGACCCTGGGATCATGACCCAAACCGAAGGCAGAGGCCTTAACCCACTGAGCCACCCAGGCACCCCTCCCAAGTTTATTTCAAAGTTACTTGTATGCATCTCTACAATTAGTGGTTGTTACTAATGGCTATTCACCAAGTATTTCTAACATCCTACCTTCCAGCTGTTGACTGGAATGCATTTCCTGGTCCTGTCTGGGTGGGTGGGGCCACAGTACTAGCTCTGGTCTGTGAACTGTGAGAAGCATCCTTCTGCGGTTTTCTTTGCTGGGTGGGACCAGAGCAGCCTTTTGGGAAAGTATGGAATTTTCCTTTTTTGGTATCTGTGTCTGAGTATAAGTAACCTATTGTTCAGCTGGGACTTACGGATATTTCGTGGTGGGTCACCTGATGGGCCCGTTTGTATGTAGTGGCGGGGGTGGGGTGAGATGGTCTGGGGTTGGGTATCCCTAAAGGTCCTTCTACCTGACTCAGGTTTCCATTGTTCAAGTTGGTTGCCTAAAATTGACCTCTATGTTGGGCACATGAGTGTTATACTACCCCCTGCTTTTCTCTAACAGTATGAGGAGAAAGAGAAACAGACTTTCACAGGATCTTGCCCCTACGGCCCTCTCCTTCAACACCCTGGACAGCAGCGGTGACGGCCAGCCTGTCCGGCACCTTCTTCAGTGAGCTTCACAGAGGTGGAGAGCAGGAGAGCCAGTGTTCACCCTGTTTCTTATGGTCTCCACTGGTCCATTTGTTGCATAAAAGCAGACAGACTAAGCTGAAATCTTGGGCAGGACACTCACAAGCTATGTGAGTTTAAGGCATTTAATCTCACGTAGAGGAGGACTGCTGTTCACAGCACCTACATCTAGTAAACAATGAATGTCCTGCCCAGTAAATGGATGAGCCTGTAACATGATGAAGTGCTTGAACTAGGAGCTTTTCATGACAGAGTGATAAAAACAAGGAAGATCTCTGTGGATGGATATGGATGGATTTTACTGAGCCAGCCAAGTGCCCCTACTACTATTAGTTTAAGAAAAAAGTTAGGGCACCTGGCTGCCTTGGTCAGTGGAACATGGGACTTTTGATCTCAGAGTTGTGAATTCAAGTCCCACGGTGGGTGTAGAGATTATTTAAAAATAAAATCTTAAAAAAAGTTGCAGAACAAAACAAAGATGAAGGAGAAACAAAAGAAACCAATGGCCTTATCTGTTAAGATGAAACAGGAGGGGAGGGAGTGGCATCTGCCTCTAAGTATACCTTTTGGTTTTTACTTTTATTTTTTTATTTATTTATTTTTTTTTTTTTTTAAAGATTTTTTTATTTATTTGACAGACAGAGAGCACAAGCAGGCAGAGAGGCAGGGAGAGAGAGAGAGGAGCAAGCAGGCTCCCTGATGATCAGAGAGCCCGATGCGGGGCTCGATCCCAGGACCCCGAGATCACGACCCGAGCCGAAGGCAGAGGCTTTAACCCACTGAGCCACCCAGGCGCCCAACTTTTATTTTTTTTTTAAAGATTTTATTTACTTATTTATTTGATAGAGATCACAAGTAGGCAGAGAGGCAGGCAGAGAGAAGAGGAAGCAGGCTCCCTGCTGAGCAGAGAGCTTGATGTGAGGCTTGATTCCAGAACCCTGGGATCATGACCTGAGCCAAAGGCAGAGGCTTCAACCCATTGAGCCACCCAGGTGCCCCTGGGTTTTACTTTTAAAACTGTGTTTACTTATGTTAAAAAAAAAATGGGAAAAACCTTAATGCTTTTTTTTTTTTTAAATTTTATTTATTTGACAGACAGAGATCACAAGTAGGCAGAGGCAGGCAGAGAGAGAGGGGGAAGCAGGCTCCCTGCTGAGCAGAGCCCAATGCGGGACTCAATCCCAGGACCCTGGGATCATGACCTTAGCCAAAGGCAGAGGCTTTAACCCACTGAGCCATCCAGGTGCCCCAATGTTTTTTGTTTAAATTCAGTCTAACTATATGCCAGATGGGTGAGATAACGATACAAGAAAAAAACCTAATTAAGGAGTTTTTGAAGATCATCAAAAGCTCCTTAAGATTAGGTATATATATATATGTATTTTGTATATATACTATCAATATATAAAGACCTTGGGAAAAGTCTTGTACTAGGTTCATATCCCAAGTAACCAAAGTTAGCGTCATTTAACATGATACTCTATATATCTACCTTTCATGGAACATTCCTGCCCAAAGGGTTTCCCCCTACCACCATTGCTTGTGGTTATGCAATCTGTCAAACCCAAATGGAGGGACATTTAAAAAACGTGATACTGGGGCCCCTGGGTGGCTCAGTGGGTTAAGCCTTGGCCTTCGGCTCAGGTCATGATCCCAGGGTCTTGAATCGAGCCCGGCTTCCGGGCTCTCTGCTCAGCAGGGAGCCTGCCTCCCCCTCTGTCTGCTTGTGATATCTGTCAAATAAATAAATAAAACCTTAAAAAAAAAAAAAAAACTTGTTTAAAAAAAGTTATATTAAAAATGTCAACTGCAGGGGTGCCTGGGTGGTGCAACTGATAAAGCATCTCTTCAGCAGGAAGCCTGCTTCTCCCTCTGCCTGTAGCTTTCCCTGCTTGTGTACTTTCTCTGATAAGTAAAATATTTTTTTTTAAAGTCAACTGCACAAGGCATAGGTTAAAAGTGTTCAGGGGTGTCTGAGGAGATTCTTGGCGTACTCATGGGTGTAGAAAGGAAAAGGGAAACAAGGCAAAGTAAGACTGAAACTAGGTGAAAGGCTAAAGCAGTTCACTACCCTGAACTCTCTTAAATGAATGAAAGGCTCCAGAGTAAGTTTTTTTTTTTTTTTTAATATTTTATTTATTTGACAGAGAGAGATCACAGTAGACAGAGAGGCAGGCAGAGAGAGAAGGAAGCAGGCTCCCCACCGAGCAGAGAGCTCGATGCAGGACTCGATCCCAGGACCCTGAGATCATGACCTGAGCTGAAGGCAGCAGCCTAACCCACTGAGGCCACCCAGGTACCCCGTGTGTTGTTTTTTAAAAAAATACTTTATTTGACAGAGAAAGAGAAAGCACACACACAAGAAGGGGAGCAGCAGGCAGAGAGAGAAGTAGACTCTTCACAGAGCAGGAGCTTGGTGTGGGGCTGGATCCTAGGACCCCAGGATCATGACCTGAGCTGAACGCAGATGCTTAACTGACTGAGCCATCCAGGTGCCCCAAGAATAAGTTTTAAAAAAGAAAAAATAGTTGCTTTTGTTTTATTATAACAGACCTAGTATATTTTTTTGTAAAAAATATAATCTAAATGCTTGATAGCTGAGTATACAGCTTGAGTTACCTTCCAACTACCTAAGCATTAGACATTTGGTGACGTAATGAAAAGGCACAGGAGCTCACAACCACATTTATTAGAAAAATACTACGAGCTGGAAGTTCCTTTCTTTGAATGCTGAGGATGTGCTCCATGGGGCCATTCCTTCTGTTTTCATCAAACTCTGCTCAGCATGCCAGGAATCCCAGCTCTCTGGATGTTCCCAGGCCAAGGGATGGCCCAGTTCCACCACGAACCCGACCCATCCCAGGCAGTCAGGAAGCAGCGCTGCATAAGCCAGGCCGACTGCCTGGACCCAGAGGGATCTGGACCTGACAACTGGGCAGTGAGGTACCCGCGCGCCTCGGCAGCCGCGGCGGCAATCCCGCCGGCCCGCGGAGCTTGCACTTCACCTCTTCTTCACAAACTTCTTTCTGGAAGCATTGGGATTTAACCGCCTTCTCCCTGCTCCCAAGGTGTTATCTCGGATCTGCAGCGTAGCCGACCGGCTGGAGATGTCATTCTCCGCAAAGGGAGATACTCCAGCTATGTAGTCAGGGGCAAACACATCCGTTTTCTGCCTGGCCTTTCGGGACAGTCTCAGCTGAGGGAAGCGCTGGTCCTCAGTCAGATGGGGGTTGATGGCATATTTGCCCCCTTTGGGAGTGGGAAGCGAATACTGCAAACAAGAAAGGAAAGGTCATTAGGCGGGCAACCTATCTAAACAGGTCCGATCCTGTTAATGTCAAGCTTCCTGATGGCTCTGGATGCAGGCAGATGACATCAGGGGAGTTTATCAGTCACTGCTCCTTGTGCTGTGACTACACACCCTCAGCTAGCAATGGAGTTACCTCCAAACACAGAATTCTACTAAGCAGGTACCATTTTCACTGGTGTGGGTAACTCTGAAACAAGTGTTCTAGGATTGAGCAAATAAGTAATTATGGAAAATGGTGTCAAGGTATCAGGGAGGGCTAGCATGAACTCTGTTGGGTTGAAATGGAATTTACAAACTCATTTTAAAATCCAGGTATCTAACAGAAAATATTCCTGTGTATGATCACATACAATCTCTATCCACCGTGGGCTGAGACATCTCTGAACCCCTAGGGCAAGGAGCCTACCCTGTGCTCAGCTCTGTGCTTCAAAACCCCATTCTCCATAAGGAATCAGAGAAAGGGCTGATCTCAGGGCAGGGACGGAACTAGAAGAGTGCCAGACCATCTTGGGCCACAAGGTAAGGCTGGGTTCAAGGCATCAGAGGGACAGTTCCATGCCAAGCCTCTCCTGGTCCTCTCTGCAGATTCTGATCCTAGAGCTAAGAGGTCTTGCTCTGCCAGTTGCAGGCCCGGCTGTGAGGGGAGTGGGAGAGCTGCCACTCACCCGGAGGCCCCGAGGGTTCAGCACCTTCGGGTTGCGTGAGAAGTGCATGTGCAGGCTTCCATCGTCGCTAACGGTCACGGACACTTTCTTCAGGGTCTTGTTTCCACAATGCGAACAGAATACTCGGCTCATATCAGATGTGGTTCTGGAGAGAAAAGGAAAGTTTTGGCAAAGAAGTCATGGGGAGCAAACCCCGTCCCCAGAGCACAAGATGAGTCACGGTTGTCAGAGGAGGAGAAGGAAGCAGCAAGGAACAGGGGAGACTGAATGGCCCAACATGTCACAGACCAAGGCCGCCCAGCCTTGTGTTGCTGAGACAAGCCGCCACTGCACTGTGCCAAGGGCAAAGATGAACAAAGTACCACAGGCAGCAAGTCCGTAATTCAGCTCGAAATTGAGCCAAATGTTACACTAGTAATGAAGTCTTACTGTTAGACATTATTCCACAAGTTTAACACCAAAACAATCCTATAGAGCTCGCCTTCTGTCCATCTTATAGATGGGGAAACTGAGGCATGGAGCCAGTAAGTGGCAGCTACAAGGCCAGGAAGGTGGCTCCACAATCAGTGCTCTCAATGGCACCTGACTCAAGTCAAAGGGCTTATTCCTGCTTATTCCCGCGGCTCTCCGCACCTTGCCTGGAGATGGCAGCCATGCTGGGCCAGGAGCGAGCTCCAGAAGTGCCCAGAATGTATTAATGAATGCCGCAGGAAACACTGGAAAGCTGCTACGACTGGATGAATCTCCCAAGAAGCTGAATTCCTGACCTGCAAGTCTTTGAGAATAAACCGCAAGTGCCTCAGTCACTGGGCTAATCTCACAAGAATGGAGAACGTTTCTTAGGGCTGCTAAGAATGCATGTTCATTTGGGGAACTTGGGGTTTTATAACAAAGGGCAACGGGGGAAATGGGATTTCATGAAGCTTCACTGTCCTAGGCCTGGTACATTTCCAAACTGAAGACTGAGAAAAAGGTGGAGGCTGATGGTAGGGCAGGGCCCCTGGGGCACGAGTGCCTGGTTGTCTTAAAGCTGGCAGGGGAGCAGTAGTCCATCTACACAACTTTACCCTCAGTGGAACAGCACTAGGGACCCAGGAGACACCTTGCTCCTCCACGAGATGATCTGTATGATGGCCACCAAATCTGGAGTGAATCTACAGAGAGGCTCTCGGCCACCGCAGCGTAAAATCCCAGGGCCATGCTTCCCTGGCAAAGCTGAAGTACACCCCCAGACCCTGGGGCCTGCCCACAGAACGTTAGCACCCCACCATGCCCCCATGAAGACCACTTTATGAGCCAGAAGAGAAGGGCATGCTCTGTGAACTAACAGTTCACCTGAGCGGACTGTGTCCTGTATTCTAGATATCACACTCTTCTAGGACAATCAGCCCTTCTGATTTTATGCAAGAAAAATCTGAGTTCACCAACTTCTGTAAAGCTACTGCGAGACAGAATCTGGATCTGAGCCTGTGTCATCCGAATCCCTTCCACCTTTTTTTTTTTTTTTTAATAGAAAATCTAAATATAAAGTAGACCAAAGAACACAACAGACCCCCAAGGGCCCCTCACACAGCTTCAACAACTATCCATTGATGGCCATCCTGTTCCATCCTACCCCCACTCGCTCTTCCCACCCGTGGATTATTTCAAAGCAAATCCCAGGCATCATTTCATCCATAAATGCTGCAGTGCATGTGGTTAAATGATAAGGGCTCTTTGCTCCACAATCCACGCCTTTAATCCTGTGACTAAAAACTAAGACAGGAGGTCACTGGTGGTCTCTGTCCCAGAGGTTTCAGTGCTCTGGTGAGGACAGAACCTAGGTACATATGAAGGACAAGGGGGAGGAAAACCTACACACAAGGCCATCCTTCCGGAAGCTGGCACCAAGGACAGGGAGAGAAGCGGTCCACAAAGAGGCCGCGGGTGTAGATCGTCAGCTGCATACCTGAAACAGCCATGGCAGCGCAGGATGTAGCTCCGGGCCTCTCGGACCAGCATGCCGTTCACGGCCAGAACATGCAGCCCCATCTGTAGCAGGACGTTCTGCAACCAATGAGCAAAAGCACCACCCAAGTCAGCAAAACCAAAGTCTAACATCTGTACAATTACAGTGAAAAGACTTCGCAAAGCCTGGTTTGGTTCATAAGGGGGTTTTGCTGAGGGAAAGGAAGATCAGGAGGCCACTCAAGGCATGTAAACTAGAGCTAAGACCTAGATTTCCCCCTTGTATTTGAAGGGGCCAGGTCTTTGGCCCAGGGCCCCTCACTAAGCATCTCTCTTAACAAAGACATTTATCGTGTCGCCTTTAAAAGCTTAAAAAAAACAAAACAAAAACAAAGATATTTATTTTGTCAAACACAAAGATACACTCTTTCAGGAGCTGGAAACCTCTACCTTTTCCAAGAACCTAACAGAGAACAGAACATGAAACTTAATACAAGACATCTATTTTGTCACTATGTTGATTTTCTAGTTCCCAACCAAAGCTATAGATAATCAAAGAGCACAGGTAAAGTTTCTAGAACCAGGAAAAGAGGCATCACAGAGTAGAGCTGTACATACTCCTGTAAAGGTTATGAACTAGAGCCTAGGTCCGGCTGATGCCCATCCACCCACCTGCATGGCAAAGTCTGTAGTCACACAGCCAACCCGCACATCCTTCGGCACAGCGCACTGCTCTGACTCGCGCTGTATCTGCTTGATGTTGCTGGGAGTTATCCAACCGCCCCCGTCATCGTCGCTATCCCTGTCTTTCCCTTCTTCAAATCCGTTCTCTCCTTCCTCATCCTCCTCACTTGGAACATCATCATCTCTGTCCATCTGAAACAACAGAATTCACACAGTCCCAGCCCACGGGAACGGCAGGAAGAAGCTGGCGTGCTGTCCTCGGGGAATCATACATAGGGCCTTACCAGCAGCTCCTGCAGTTCATGATCAATATTAGGCAAAGGGTTTCTCCAGAACATGAAGGAAGTGAATTCCAGGTTCTCAGGCTCACCAGCTGGCTGTCCATGTTGTACTGTTTCTCGTGGGGGTTTAGACTGAGGTGAAAAGAAAATTAATTTTAAGACCTGAAAATTGAGAGGATTACATACGGAATGATAGATGACACAAGTCAGATCTGACAGGGGCTGGACAAACTAGGATATTAGTTTACATAAATGTGGTTCACTGCATACAATTTGTGGAAATATATAGCAAAAGAGGGCAGGAGAGCATGGCTTATCTAAGCAATTACCTTTGAGGGGAGATGGAAACCAGAAATGTGGAGAGGAGTTTCTGGGTGCTGACTTGATAAGCTCACTTTAACCTTTAAAAAGAAAAGAAAAAAGTGACAGCTCTAAGCAGAGAAATACACAGTCTGACAATTGAGCATGAAAAGTAAGTCAACAGAAAATAAAGTATCTTCCCTACAGTTATTAAAAATTGGGAAACATAAAAATAATTATTCAGTGATCCCATAACCACCAAATAACGACTTTGGAATAGTTCTTTTTTGAATGCATTGATGAACAACGTTACTTATAAAACTTACATGTATCTTTAGTTATATACTTGGGATAAATGCCTAAGAGTGGAATTGCTGGGTCAAAACATAATGTATTATTATTATAATGTATTATATTATTATTATTATTTTAAAGATTTTATTTATTTATTTACAGAGAGAGAGAGAGAGAGATCACAAGTAGGCAGAGGGGCAGGTGGAGGGAGAGGGGGAAAGCAAGCTCCTCACTGAGCAGAGAGCCCGATGCAGGGCTCGATCCCAGGACCCTGAGATCATGACCTGAGCCGAAGGCAAAGGCTCAACCCACTGAGCCACCCAGTCACCTGATACTGTATTATTTTTTAAAGATATACTGTTTTAAAGCTTCTGTTAGAAACTATCTAACTCCTGGGGCACCTGGCTAGCTCAGTGGGTAGAGCATGAGATTCTTAAGCTGACAGTCATGAGTTCAAGATCCCCACAGAATTTGTAAAAAACAAAACAATCTCCAAATCTAACTTCTGCCCAAAAGGCTGCAGGAAAAGGGCTATTTTTAGGAATCGTGAACTGACGGATGCCAAATGAATAGCCAGCTTCTAGTCACACTGTGCTCAGTCTCAGACTCAGGCTTTATGTTTCCCTTTACCCCATCTCCCTAAAACATTACAGTGACACACAGAAATCTGTGTTTTACCCATCAGTTTTAGGCTCTTTGCACTGGAGGGCTCTAAATCTGGTTGAAAACATGTGAAGGCAGTCCCAATTAGTACACATGAGTTTAGAAGACTTCTGATGATTTGAGACAGAGAATATTAAGCAATTCTTAGTTAACACTATTTGAAATTAATTATTACATGATTATTTGGCTTATAAAATCTTCTGGCCTGGGAAAAGCCAATAGGACCCAGCCACAAATCAATTAATCTCTTGAACTAACCAATGCAGGCAAGTCCCTGAAAGCACAATAGGAACCTAGAATTTTGAAAGTGGCAAGAGTTTAAACAAACAAACAAATAAAAAACCAGACAAGCACATAGTGTTCTCTCTTGCTTTTGGAAAGAACTCTGTTTAAAAATAGCAAGAACACAGCTTTTTTATTTTTTTTGAAGATTTTATTTATTTATTTGGCAGACAAAGATCACAAGTAGGCAGAGAGGCAGGCAGAGAGAGAGGAGGAAGCAGGCTCCCCGCCGAGCAGAGAGCCTGATGCGGGGCTCGATCCCAGGACCCTGGGATCATACCTGAGCCGAAGGCAGAAGCTTTAACCCACTGAGCCACTCAGGCGCCCCGAACATAGCTGATTTTACTCTATTTCTGCATTTTCCAAATTTAACCAACCCTTTCTAAAAACCTGCAGATCAAGAGACTGAGATACTGAGATGCATCTGCTAAATGAAACATTAGAATCTTACTGGGATCGTGATCCAGACAAATGTTTAAAAAAAAAATTGTAAAATAACTGGGAAATGTGAATACTAGGTAGACATTTGACAATATTAGGGAATTACTATTAATTCTGTTTAATGATTTTGTGGGTTTTTTTTTTTTTTTTTTGCTTTTTGAGAGAGAGACCAAGAAATATCAATGAAATACAATGTCTGAGTTCAAAATCCTAAGGGCTGGGGGTCAGTAGAAATGAACCTGATAGATCATGACTTGCTAAGTGTGGAGACAGAGTAATGTGGACACTGGGTCCAACTATTCCCTCTACTCCGTGTATCTGATAGTTCCTGGAATAAAAAAGTTAAAAGGAGGAAAACCAATAATCCTCCTGATTTACCTTTTCTGGTTCTTGTTTTAGGTGAGACACCCCAACAAATTCTGCTTCTAACTGATAGGTGAGTGCCAGCACTTGAATATCTGTGGCAGAGAGGCTGGGATAGTCGCCAGTTTTCTTTGAAAACTCAGTCACTGTAAAGAGAGCCCCAACTCAAATTAGAAACAAAAAGCTATATGACCTTGGGGAACCATAGTGAAAGTATGAAAAAGAACTCAGGATCAATATCCCAAAAAAACATTCTTAATATTTTCATTCATTTCCTTTTTCTACGCACTGTTGAGACATTTGTACTCCCTATCATTAAAATTCAAGCCAGTTAGGTTTACTGTGACATCCTTATTCAGTCCAGACCATGGGACACAGAACAAAGTTAACAGAAAGTAACTAAAAGCATAATGTCTGCAAATGATGAGAGTTCCTTATTAAATCTGGTATTATGTTGGAATAGAAGGTATCTTCTCTGGTCTAAAATTCTTTCATTCTAAGTATAACAAGCCAGATTAATAGGATATTCAGATTCCATAATGGGATTACAAGTTAGTTCTGTTAATAACTGTTGTAGTTTATGATGAAACAAAATTATTGAACTGCTCTGTAACGACTCTGCTTTATAACAATACCACTCACATTTCCTAAAAAGCAGGTATTAGCAGCTAAAATTTGTTGGGCACTTACTATGTATTAAGTACTGTACTAAAAGCTTCTTATTTTATCCTTCAACCAAACCCTATTACCATTAGTTACTTCTCAGAAAGAGTGAGTAACCCGTATATAGCTAATAACTGGCAAGGCCTGGCTGACTCCTGACCCAGAGAGCCTCTGCCACCATGATCTCCTAGAACGTGGTTCTGAATCCAAGCTGATAAAACAGCCAGACCTCCACTCCCACCCGAGTCGGTCCCGAGCCGGTAGCCTGGGACCCAGCTTCGCCATCGACACCGGGGCAGAGGCACTCACCCAGCCGCACGTACTCCGGGAAGGGCTCCTTGAAACGCAGCTCGTAGGGCAGGACGGCGAGCCGCCTGCGCGTGGCCTTATCCCGAATCTCATTCACGACATCCCGGATTGTATAGATGTTCTTCCCGATGTCCTGCGGAAAGACCCACACAGCTTACACCCATCCATACCACGCAATGCACTGACCGACTGCCCGCAACACTTCAGGGGTCGGTCCAGCTCGGTCCCTGCTCCTCTTGGCGGTAGCCCTCCTTACCTGCAGAGCCGCGTCTCGCAGGAAAGCCCCGGCATCCGCCACAACGTGCTCCACGAGCGCCATCTTGACGGAACGCGCCCTCAGCGCGCTTGCGCACAGAACTGGCTCCACCCCTACGTTCCGAACTGGGCCTCTGGGAGCCGGGAGGTCCAGTTGTGACTCCGCGGCGCCTCCTGGCGGCCGCATAGGCCTTTCCCAGCTCAGGGATACCCGCGCGCATGCGCGGCGTCTCCAGCAGCCCTGTCAGGTGTGGGCAGGTCAAACTTTGGGAGACACTGTAGGAGGTAGGCTCCTGCGGCCCACCCCTTAGCGCCTTATTTACTTTCAATGTAAAACCTGATGTAGTCCTATTATTACAAGTCAATACAGAGAAACTACAGTTCATTTTAAGATCACAAGTCGATGAGATAGGTACTGTTTTGTGTCTAAGGGCTAGCTGCTCAGGACAGCTAGTCTCGGCTAACATGCCTAGTATCCGGTTTTACGAAGACTAACATCTGGGGGTAACTCTCGATCTCACGGTCGTGGGTGTGGAGCCTACTTACAAAAAGGGAGAAAGAGAGAAAGAAAAGGAAAAGGAAGGAAGGAAGAAAGGAGAGGGGGCGAGAGGGGAGGGGAAAAAGGAAAGGAGAGGATAGGTAAAAATAGATTGATTAACGGACAAACCAACCCCTGAGCCACTTTCTTATCCATTATGCTCTGTTGACCGCTGCTTACGTACCCCCACTTGATTTTGAGAGTCTTTGATATCCTCACCTACTCTCTAAGCAAGGCACGTAATTTACTAGCAAATAAACCCTTGCGGTATGGAACTGAAAGGGAGTATTGGATGACTTCTAAGTTCCTTTTGCAATCTGAGATTCTATAATTATGAGATCTGGTCTGTCAAAATTCATGCTGGAGAATTTCAGCAAAATGATGACGTGGGTTTTCTGTCATTCATCTTCAGCGTAATTGATTCATTCCAAGCCTCCTTTGTCAAGTCTTCAATCTTATCGCTTGATTATAATTTATTCATCCTACCCCCAAAAACCTTTCAGTGCCCTAGGCAGCTCTTTGAACAGTTGCCCAAATCTCCTTTCTTTCTCTAAACATCTGTCTCAACTTTTCTTACTATTTATTCTCTTCAATGACTCCTGTCTTACCTGCCCTGCCTGAAATAGCATGGTGGAAATGGAAAGCTGTTTCTTTCTTTTTTCTTTTCTTTTTTTTTTTAAGATTTGTTTTTTAAATTTTTATATATTTATTTGACAGAGAGACACAGTAAGAGAGGGAACATAAGCAGGGGGAGCGGGAGAGGAAGAAGCAGGCTTCCCACTGAGCAGGGAGCGGGATGTGGGGCTCTATCACATGACCCTGGGATCATGACCTGAGCAGAAGGCAGATACTTAACAACTGAGACACCCAGGTACCCCTGGAAAGCGGTTTCTAATGTTCTAGTGGATCATATCAAAATTTTTTGGTTTTTATTTTCCAGCTTTGTTTCCTTGCAAAATTTGACACTGCTGACCAACTCCTCTTTATGGACTGTCTCTCCTCTCTTGATTTTGGTAATACTTAAGGGTCCTGGTCCCCCCGCCTCTCTGATGGCTTCCCACACTCTTTCACTGGATTTTATTCTGCCTTGCACACAGAGCACCCTCCAGAGAAATGTTTTGGCCCCTTTGTCCTTCTAAGTTCTCTCCTTCAGCAATACTATCTATCTTCAAGGCTTCACTTATTACATTGTAGGAATGTCTCCCAAATCTTTAGGTCCGATCCCTATTTATCTCCCAATTTAGCTTCCTGGAAACATCTATCTAAAATTTTTAGACATCTTGGTGTTTCAGCCAGTTAAGCATCTGCCTTTGGCTCAGGTTGTGATCCCAGGGTTCTAGAGTCCAGAGTCTGGCTCCTTGCTCTGCTGGGAACTTGTTTCTCCCTCTCCCTCTGCCTGCCACTCTCCCAGCTTGTGCTTTCTCTCCCAAATATATAAATAAAATCTTTAAAAATAAATTAATAAAAAATAAATAAAAATTTTAGACATCTTCACTCAAGGGGAAGGTTAAAATTGATGTAATTATCTCTTAACCTGCTTAAACTTTTTTTCACTCATTAGAGTTCTTATTTTTTACTAGTGGCATTTCCAACAAAGGCACTCAAGGTAAGAATCTGAGTCATCTTAATTCCCACGTTCATTTTTTAAAAAAAGATTTTATTTATTTGAGAGAGGAAAAGAGCACGGGTTGGGGTGAGGGGCAGAGGGAGAGGGAGAGAGAGAATCCCAAACTCTCCACTGATTGTGGAGCCCCACACCAGGCTCAATCCCACAAACCTGAGATCATGACCTGAACTGAAACAAAGAGCTGGACCACTTAACTGATTGAGCCACGCAGGTGCCCCCCCCACCTCTTTACCTTCGTTGGCAACCAGGACTCTCCTTGATGCAACTTCTGAAATATTTGGGGTGCCTCTGACCCCTCTACATGCATCCCGTTTACTCATCTTAATCTCATGCCTAGAATATATAATCCACTCAACATTAGTATTCTTTTCTCTCCTTCTTTAATTGATTGCTCCTGTTGCCTAAAAAGGGAGGAGGATGTGGGAACTGGACTCCATAATAGGTTTATTAAAATTGGCAGTAATAATTCTGTAATCCCTGTAATGAAGAAGAATGATCTAGATCAGTGGTTCTCAAACTGGAGGGTGCGTCAGAATCATCTGGAGAGCTTGTAAAAACAGATGGGTAATACGGGTGCCTGGCTGACTCAGTCTATGGAGCAAGCAACTCTTTATCCTGGAGTCCCGAGCTGGAGCCCCACACTGGGTGTAGAGGTTACTTAAAAATAAAATCTTAGGAACAAAAACGAAACCAAAAATGGATGGCTAGGCTTCATCCTCACATTCTGATTTGTAGATCCGGGCAGTGTCTGAGAATTTGCATTTCTAATAAGTTTTATGTGCTGCTGCTGAGCTGAGCTGAGGACACACTCAAGAACCACAGATTTAGGGGAATCATGACAAAGAAAATCAGGCTTTGAGGCATTCGTTTTCTGGTGATGACTGAGAATATGTATTAATATAGAAGGTCTCTTGACACTGTGTATCTTTTGTCACTTTTTAAAGCAGTATTTTAATTGCTTTTTTGTTTCTTTCTAACATTAGTCTCCAAGTTCCCTAAAGCCTTAGAAGGAATTTAATTCACTCCACAAATATGTATCGGGAGCTAATTTATACCATCATGGGTTGGGTGATACAACAAAATGAGTTTGTGGCTTTGGAGCTAGATCTTGAAGGACAAGTAAGGCAGAAGCACCGAGGTATGAAAGTCCAAGTAGTGTTCAGGAAATTGAAGGTAGTATGTGTGGTAGCTGAGGACATCTGGGAACAGGATCTCTCACAGGTGAAGTAAGACCTGAAACCCTTCAATTTTTTGAAGTTTATGGGTTTTCAAAAGTAAAGAAATCTAACACACTATTACAAAAATTATGGTCACTTTAAGCAGTTTACATTAAATTAACACTTTGAAAAACATGTAGAAGGACTCAATGTATGACTCATTTTGGAGATAATGTCAAGTTTTACATGTGAAGCCCTGGTGGTATTTTTTTTTTTTTTTTTAACGTGAACTTGGGTGGCTCAGGTCATGATCTCAGGGTCCTGGGATTGAGCCTTGCTTCAGGCTCCCTGTTCAGCAGAAAGCCTTTCTCCCTCAGCCCCTGCACTCCTGCTCCCTGCTTGTGCTCTCTCTCTCTCCCTCTCTCTCTCAAATGAATAAATAAAAATCTTTTAAAAAATAAAAGAGAAAGGTCTTACTTGTGGGCCAGTGAAGATCTGAATTCATTTCCAGGACTGGAACATGTGGAGGCTATGGAACTATGCACTTAACAGTGGGCTAGGGGAAGGGAAAAGTTGATGCAGAAGAAACACTACAAGGAATCAATAAGTATCCCTAGAACTCCTTTGAACATTTTTGGGAGTGTCCCAAACTTTTTGTCTCTGTCTTTGCCCTTGGTTTTTCTTCTTCAGGGACATTGTGTTGGCCAGTCACTACTTAGTCTCCCGAAGCAGTTCAGTGGTCCCTTCTGTAAACCAGTCTCTGATTACTCAAATCAGATTTTTTCCCAAGGACAGATTTGTACTTTTCTTTCTTTTTTTTAAAATATTTTTTTAAAAAAAGATTTTATTTATTGGACAGAGAGATCACAAGTAGGCAGAGAGGTAGGCAGAGAGAGAGGGAGAAGCAGACTCCCCGCTGAGCAGAGCCCGATGCGGCACTCGATCCCAGGACCCTGGGATCATGACCTGAGCCCGAAGGCAGAGACTTTAATCCAATGAGCCACCCAGGTGCCCCTGTACTTTTTTTCTTATCAAACTTAAGACATTTTAGTTCTTTTGCTCAATGAGCAGTTATTATTTCTGCTTTGCATTGTAATTAATTGTGCATTTAAAAAAAAGATTTTATTTATTTGAGAGTGAGAATGAGAGAGAAAACATGAGGAGGAGGAGGGATAGAGGGGGAAGCAAACTCCCTGCTGAGCAGGGAGCCCGATGTGACTTGATCCCAGGATCCTGGGATCATGACCTGAGCTGAAGGCAACTACTTAACTGATGAGCCACCCAGGGGCCCCAGTTGTGTGTCTTCTTCAAGTGGGGTGGTGGGGGGAGAGGGATATTTTTCCTCAAATGAGCATTTCAATTTACCTTTTAACTCTGAGGGGACACTTTTATGAAAACGTATTTCAGATATTTTGGTGTGTCTTTGAAAAACGTCTTCTATACTGTGGGATCTACAGCAATGTGTTCAGTGCTCAATAAATGTTGATGAAATCTATTCATTCACCAGTTTACTTAAAGAGACCTCCTGTGAGCCAGGCACTGCTTTAGGACTTTGGGGATATGGCTCCTGTCCTTATAATTCTTCTGGTGGGAAACAGATTACACACACACACACACACACACACACATGCATACATTCATTTGTAAGTGAGGTAGTGATTAAGTGTGGAGGAAATATGGAGGAAAAATATTAAGCAGGAACAGGGGCTGGTAGGAGGTATAATATATTTTTATATTTAATAAAAATATTAAGCAGGAACAACTTGTCAAAGAAATGGGCTGCAATAGTTAAGCAGGCTGATCAGGAAAGGCTTTACTGTGGATAGTCGAGCAAACATTGGATGAGAGATGAGGGAGTCAGCCATCTGACTTTGGGGAAAGAGCTTTCCAGGCAAAGGGAAAATCAAGTCCAAAAAGAGTAACTGGAGATAAGATGTGGGGAGGGATCATGTAGGGCCCCATAGGTGACCATATACACTTTAGGTTTTACTCCTTTAATACACACACAATTGTGAGCATGTTTGCTTAGTTCTTTTTCTTTTTTAAAAATACTTTATTTGACAGAGAGACAGGGAGAGAGAGTGCACAAGCAGGGGGAGTGGCAGGCAGAGTGAGAGAAACAGGCTCCCCATAGAGAAGGGAGCCCAATGTGGGGCTCCATGCAGGGGCTTACCTCAGAATGCTGGGATCATGACTTAAAGTGAAGGGAGACGCTTAACCGACTGAGCCACCCACGGACCCCTGCCTAATCATTTCTTTCTTTTGGTAAACATCTACTTAAATGCTTCCAAATCAAGGAATTCTTTCCTAATCCCTCTGGAATAAGAAAAACTTCCTTCAGTTGAACTAGAGAAGTTTTAATAGTTTTATAAGAGGAAATTAATGTAGAGTTTAAGGTATTAAAGAGGCCTGTATCTCCATGAAATACCATCTCCTGGATTTGGAATGGGAATAGGAAAAGTAGCAGTGCTCAACCAATTTAATTTGCATGCATAATAGGATCCATCTAAATTTGAAAACCCAAAAATAACGATAATTAATTCACAGTGCTTAAGGCTAATTAAGTGATTAGTATTAATTTTAGTTAATGGTGATTAAGAATGAAAAAACTGAGTCTTCATTCAACTTGTCAAAGCTGAAGGTCCATACAATTAGTACAGAATGTTGATTTAAAATGTTCTTTATAATTAATAAAATTCTGTTTTGTAAATTAAGGGAATGGGGGTTAGTTTGGTGTGGTGGGGCATTTTATGGACCCAACCGGGGGTTTTGAATCTTTCCTATCTTAGCTGTATGTCACAAAGAACAGATGCTCCATAAGCTGCCACTTTTGTGTTTCTAGAGCCTAGTACAGTGCGTGGTACCTACTAGGCATAGGGTTGCCAGATATATCAAATAAAATTACAGAATGCCCCAATTTTTAGCTAAACAGCAAATTCTTTTTTTTTTTTTTTCTATCTGTCTATCATGGGAGTATTTATAGTATAATACTCTCATGCAGTATTTGGGGCACGTCTACATATTGCATAGTTAATTATTCGAAATTCAAATTTAACTAGGCGTCCGTACTTACGGGGTAACCCTTAGTAGCTCAATAAATACTTGCTGACTTGATTGGCCTCCTCTCACCTGTAAAATGGGGCTAATGATAGACCCGCCTCGGGGGATGACGGAGTGAACGAAGCTCCTGGCAGACAGTGAGCCTTCAACGTATTTGCTTACTCCAGGACCATCTGGTGAGTGGGAACCCTTTCTATTTTGACATACACAAAGGACAAGAAGGCCGACTCCCGGCCAAAGGCGCCCAAACCAGGCGTAGGTTGCCCACACCTGAGAGTACGGCCGGCCTCTTCCGGGTCAGGTGACCGCGGGCGGTCACGTGACCCGGCCCGAGTGCGGGCGGTGGAAGGCGGAAGTGGGAGCGGAGTTGGGCGCCGCTTCTGTGGCCGCGGCAGGTAGCGAGCGCCGGCGAGACGGGCGCGGGGGGTGCGGCGAGCGGGCGGGCGGGCCGGGGGCGCGGGGCGGGCGGGGGGGCGGGGGACGGCGCGGGGTGGGCCGGGGCGGTGCGGCCCGGGCGCCGGGGGGCGGCGGCTTCCTGTGGGAGGGGCCTGGCTCGGCGGTTCCGGCCTCCGAGGAGGGGTGTCCCGGCTCCCGCCCGAGCGGGGTGGGCGTGCGGCGGGCCGCGCGCGGGGGTGCTTGGAGGTGGGCGCGGAGACAGCCGGGGGTGCGGAGGCCAGCGGGTCCTGCCGGAAGAGGGAAAGGAGCTTAGGTCCTAGGGATGGAGAGGCGTGACCTTTGTGGAGGGTTCGGGTCTGGAGGAAGGGGCGACTTGGGACTGAGCTGGAACGGTGCGCTTGAGTGTTTGACGTGGAGGGAAAGGAGAAATCAGGAAGAAGATGCTGTGTGAACCCCAGCTGAGAGTCTCTTTCTTCCTTTCTCTTTGGAAATGGTTGTTACCCGAGGCTTTGATTTTGGTCCCATTCAGTTTTTAAACTTCAGGAAGGATCACAGAATCTGGATCATTTTGCTTTCGTCACACCCACTTAGTCCTGGTTGGGTAGGGTTCCACTTCTTGGGAACCTAGCCCTTCAGATCATCTTTCTTTTAGATTTTCCCAGATCTCATCAACTTCGAGCCTTAAAAAAAAGAGTGAGGGCACTTTGCTCTGACCGTAAAATGGCTTTTAGCCTAAATTATTGACCACGACCTAGCCCAGCATTACCTCAGCAACAGTGACTGCAGAAATCTTGGGCAGAGTATTTGTAGTGCTTTATGACTTTTATTCTTTCTTCGATTTAAATTATTCAGTTTCACTTATCATGTGACTGCTTATCTTGATAAAGTGTAACTAGGTAGGGTGACTGAACGGTCTCTTTTGTGTTTCTTTTATTGTGACCTTAATCATGATTTTGATATTAAACACCTGTGTAAAAGCTGCTTACCCTCTTTCTTCATGTTTACTAAAATTCGCAGAAGTGAAATGATTGTGCCACAAAGATGTGGTATAACTAGAGTGAATGTTCCAGCTGGACTTTCACAGGAGCCGGAGTCGTTTTGGATTACCCGTAGGAAAAAAAAATGACTTTGCTGACATGTTATGAGTTAAAGTTCTTGGAGTCTTTGACATTTAAAAATTATTTTCTTTCGCGGCCTTTGAGTTAGGTTGGGAAGGTATTATTCATACTTTGGAATGAACAAACAGCCCTAAGGGAGAGGGACTTGTTTTGTTGTTGTTGTTGTTGTTGTTGTTTTTTTTAGCAGTTTATTGCTTTCTTTTTTACTGGTCTCTTTGTTCCTGCTAGACTGCACATCCTTCAAGGGTAGGGTTCATATTGCATTTGGCTCCTACCCTAGTGGCTGGATATTGTGGGCACTTGGTAAATGTTTGGTGAATAAATGACTTTCTAGAGGTCGCACAGCTGTAAGTGAAGGACAAGGGATTTGAACCCAAGACCTAGATTTTCTCTTATCAGACCATTTTCTGTGCTGTTGGTCCATATGAAGATGATGGGCATAGGAATAAGGCTTGGGTTGGCTTCTTAATCCCTTTTACCTAATGATGACTTCCTTGGTTACAAAGAGCTCTTACCAACATCTTGGGACCATGATCCTGTGAAGTTCAGGACTGTCCCAATTCCACAGATGAGGAAGCTAAGGCTTATTGATGTTCTTGCTTTAGATTCTAGAGCTAGTGACTGAGCAGGGACTCAAACCCAGGCAACAGACTCATTCTCTACCATTTACAGAAGGAGTATAAAGTATTTTTTAAAAAAGATTTATTTATTTACTTATTTGACACACAGAGAGATCACAAGTAGGCAGAGAGACAGGCAGAGAGAGAGAGGGGGAAGCAGGCTCCCTGCTGAGCAGAGAGCCCGATGCGAGGCTTGATCCCAGGACCCTGGAATCATGACCTGAGCTGAAGGCAGAGGCTTTAACCCACTGAGCCACCCAGACCCCCCTATAAAGTATTATTTTAAAGTATTTTTTTCAAGTACAGGAAGTATGACATTTTAAGGAAAAATAAAGTATATATATATATATATATACACACCAAAAATTATGAATATGGAATGTAATTGAAGTTTAAAAAATTCCAAGAGTCACCTATGGTGCCTCTTCCTGGGAGAACATTCTTTTATTCAGTGAGTATGTAAGTGCCTACTCTTGGAGTTGCACTGTCCAGTATGGTTGAGTACTGGAGATCTGCAATGGAGTATAAAATACACTGGAGTTTGAAGAGTCAGCTTGAAAAAGAAAATATGTCATTGATTTGTTTCGACTGTTGTAAGAAGCATAATATTAATATCAACATATGCGACACACAATAACATTTTAAGTTTATTGGGATAAATGCAGTATAATTGAAATTAATTTCACCTGTATCTTTCTACTTTTTAAAATGTGTTTCCTAGAAAATTAAAGATTATATTGGACAGTCCTGTTCTAAACACTGGGAATATAGTACCCAAGAAAAGGAAAAACTCTTGCCCTTGTGGATCTTAAATTTTAGTGGAAAGGAGCAATAAACAAAATAACCAAGTAAAGTGCATGTTTTATTGTAATAAAGGGGGGAAGTGGGATGTGGAGTGTTGGCTGCGGCTGCAGTTTTGCATAGGGTCTTTAGAGATGCCTTCCTGGGAAGGTGACTGTTGAGTAATGACCTGAAGGAGGTGAGGGGAGGAGCCATGGAAGTGGGGACATTGTGGTCCAGGCAGAGGGGACAGCAAGTTCAGTAGCCCTAAGTAGGCGCACCCCTAGCAGGTTTATGGGCCAGCTAGGGGGCTCCGGTGGCTGGAGGAGTATGAGCAAGGGAGAGTAGGAGATTGAGGTCAAAGAGGTATTGGGGGCAAGGGGAGTGATGGGCACGTCATGGAGGGCCTTGCAACCCATTTTAAGGGTATGGGTTTTAGTCAGTGATTGGGTTCATTGGAAAGTCTTAAGCAGTGGCTTGGACACGGTCACCCTGCCTTTTAACAGGCTCGGTCTGGTTGCTGTGTGGAGAAGGAGTACAGAGGAGCAAGGCTAGGGCAGGGAATTGAATTTAGAGACCTCCAAGAGCCGTGGGAAAGACACAGGATGGATAGTGAGTTTCTAATGTTTAATTATTGGTCTTACCAGACATGTATCGGATGCATTTTGTTTGTCAGGTATTCTGTTGTTTTACAGATTTAAAACAAACAGAACCTCACTGAGGCGAAGTGATGTGCGTGAGGTCATGTAGCTCCGTCATGGAAGAACTGGGAGTTGAGTCTTGATCTTTGAGTGCAGAGCTCTTGCCTTCCTTAGTGAGATACGTGGCGGTGGATACATGAACATAATCTCCCACTGGAAGCAAATCAGTGAGCTGCTTTTGAATGATTTTGAGTCACCATGAGCTCTTACAGATTCTGGAATTTCCGAGAGTTAGGAACAAAAGGGAAGTTCATGTTTCCCTTAAAAACGAACCAGTTGAATCTTTTTTAGAAAGTTGCAGGCCTCTGCTTCTCCCCACAAGGTTGTAAACAAACACTCAGTGATTTAAGTCAAGTGTTAATAACTACTTCTAGGAAAATACCAAACACTAAGGCTTGGCAGTCCTGACCTAGGGCAGGTCCGCTTCCTCTGTGTCACCCATGCCTTTTGCTTCCTGTTTTGTTGTGCGATCTGCTTTCCATTCTCTTTTATTATTAGCCTATAATTCCACTGTACTTCCAAAGATATGACCTTCCCTGTCCCTCCCTCTCTGTTTTTATGTGCTTGGCCTTTTACAGATGTCATTTGGCAAAGTTTAGTTGTGTTTGATTGTTTTTCAATGTGGGGCTTTGGAAAATGGAAGGTAACTCAATGCTGGCCAGAGAAAAGAGGCCAAGCAAGAAGAATTAGTGTTGGGAAAGAAAGAAAGAGCTGGGAAATCAGGAGAGTATGAAGGAAAGGAGAAATTTTTGAACAGACCCTTCTCTTCACATTTTTAAAAAAGTGGATATAGAGTAGATCTGTAATTATAAGAAGCTCTGCCTGTTTCTACAACTGCCTAATTAAAACCTTGATGTCGGTGAATAGTTTTTGCCCTTCTTTGGTCCATGTGCTTCACAGGCCCTTTCATCGTGAGATCAGTGTTCAGTGGTTTCTTGACTCAAAGCTGAGTGAAGAATTTGAGGAATTGCAGAGCCTAGACTTTGAGCTTCAAGAACTGTTTTAGCTTGTATTTTAGTTAATATTGAAGAGCACTTACTGTGTGCCAGCCGCTTTCCTTGATTGGGCTCATTTAATCCCTACAGTAATCTTAGAAGGTAAGTAATATTCTTAGGTTCATTTCACAGATGAAGAATTGAGCTTTAGGGAGGGTGAGTAACTTGTCCACTATCACACAAAGGCTTGTGAGTGACCAGACCTATTTGCCTCTAAAAATTGACTGGTCTGAAAGGTTCTCCTGCAGTTGGGTGAGAAAAAGCATCAGGTGCTCTAGATACTGCAAGAGCTATCCCTTGCTAAAGTTTATGCATGGTTGCTTTCTTGTGCCAAAAGCCCTTTGAAGATTTCTTTAATGGGGGTCCCTCAGAGTAAGAGATCTCAGGTCCCAGATGTCAGGGACCCCCTGACATTCCCCATTGTATTTTCAGGGCCTGGCACAGAGTGGGGCCTATCAGCATTATTGAAAGACTGACCCTGGCTCTGGACCGCGCAGGTTGGAATAAGGGTCCAGAAGAGGCACAGTCAGACAGCGGGCTGCCAGGCCCTGGAAATGCAAAGGTGAATGTCAGGGATTCCTTGGCCATTTTAGTCCCCTGGTTTCAAGAATCAACCTGTCCTAGCCACCTTTTGTATCTGGAATCACAACTATGAAGCACAGTTTAAGCATGACCACATCTCCTGTGACTGCTGGGCTGCTTTCTTTTCGGAAGTTACTTCGGGCCTGGGAGTTGGGCCTCCAAAGAATGTGTCATGGGAAGGGGACTTTGAGTTTCAGCCTGATGTCATTTGAAATCTGGGTCTTCTAAAGCCTTTGCTGCTAATTGTATTAGTTTCCTCTTCCTCATCTGTTTTTTTTTTTTTTTTTAAGATTTTATTTTTTTATTTATTTGACAGACAGAGATCACAAGTAGGCAGAGAGGCAGGCAGAGAGAGAAGAGGAAGCAGGCCCCCCTGCTGAGCAGAGAGCCCAATGGGGGGCTCGATCCCAGGACCCTAAGATCATGACCTGAGCCGAAGGCAGAGGCTTTAACCCACTCAGCCACCCAGGCGCCTCTTCCTCATCTGTTTAATGCATTACTGTAAACCTGACCAACGTGATGGTTTAAAACAATGTTCTGGAGGCCTGAAGTCTGCAGTCAAGGTGACAGTATCAGTATCCACAGGGCCTCTGGGGGTGGTGGGGTGGGTGGTGGGTGGGGTGGTATTGGTGGGATCGTGGGGAATTCTTTCTTTGCCTCTCTTAGTGGCTCAAGGCATTTGTTGGTTTGGAATCATAGGACTCCGATCCCTGCTCGGCCTTCACATGGCTTCCTCCCCTGTGTGTGTCTCCTCTCTGTCTCCTGTACAGATACTGTGCCCACTCTAAATTCAAGGTGATCTTATCTTCAGACCTTTAACTTAATTGCCTCTGCACAGACCCTGTTGCAAAATAAGGTCACATTCACAAGGTTCCTTCCACATCCACAGATTCAGACATATGTTTTTGGGTGCCACAATTCAACCCCTTACTCTAATTGAATGTAGGATGGAATGTTCTTATTAAAATTAAATAAGGACATCATCCTATGACCTGATTTGAAGAGGAACCTTTTTCTTTTCTGAATGTAAATTTTATTTGTGACTAAAATAATACATGCACATAGTTTAAAGAGCCAAAGAGCCTTATAAGACTGAGAGCAACAACAGTTCCTGGCTTCGCCTCTGTTTGTTCTTGATTCTGATATGTGTAGTCAGTGACTTTCAACTCTTAGTTTTCTTCTAGTATTGACTTGTGCGTTTCTTTTCTTTTATTATTTTTTTCCGATTTTATTTGTTTGTTTGAGAGAGAAAGCATGAGAAGCGGGGAGGGTCAGAGGGAAAAGCAGACTCCCCACTGAGCAGGGAGCCCAATGCGGGACTCTGATCCTGGAACTCCAGGACCATGACCTGAGCTGAAGGCAGTCACTTAGCTAACTGAGCCACCCAGGCGCCCCCCCTCCCTTTTTTTCCTTTCAAAGTAGGCTCCACACCCAACATAGGGCTTGAACTCATGACTCTGAGATCCAGTCACATGCTCTATACCTTCCCACTGAGCCAGCAAGACATTCCAACTTCTGCATTCCTGAATGACAGTTTTATCCTGCTCTCTTAGCCTGTCAGTTTTATCTACTGTCTTTTAACTATTGAAGGTAAGGATTTAGCCCTGTTTCGGGCCAGTCTCCACAAATACAGAGTTCTACACACTTGTACCTCCACCTTGTGATTATTCCCACATCACAAGTTTTGATTAAGTTGTTTATGCTGTTATAAATATTCACAGCTGAGCCACGTAGTATGTTAGGATTGCATTTCCTATCATATAACTTGTTGCTAGTTCCATATTTCCTGATTTTTTCATTTGCATAGTTTTCTGTGTTCCTGTCACTTATCCTGCATCAAATACTGCGATAGAGCTAAAAGTGCCACTTTTTTCAGTGCACTCAGATGCATCATGTAATCTCTTTCTTCCATTTTCTTTCTTTCCTCTAGAGGTGACATTTCCTATAAATTCTCTAATC
The DNA here is from genome assembly GCF_030435805.1 of Mustela lutreola. NCBI lineage: Eukaryota > Metazoa > Chordata > Mammalia > Carnivora > Mustelidae > Mustela > Mustela lutreola. The sequence goes on along the minus strand of NC_081305.1, from coordinate 16,182,649 downwards.
CGGACTGTAATGCCTTGGGATTTTTCACTGTTAACCTTGTAATTGCTTTTGTCTCTCCCACGTGAATCCCCACTGTTCTCCATCTTTTTCCTTTATTCCCCTGGAACACATCTTTCAGTAGCTTCCTGACAAAAGCAGCATAGGGAGGAGTTTCTGTGAGACCTTACAAACCATGGTTTTCCAATCCTACTTGACTGATGGTTTTTTGGTTGTAGAATTATAGATTGAAAAGTTTAAAAAAAATCATTTTATCTCAAATTTGAAAGCATTGCATTGTCTTTTCACCTTTAGTGTTACTTCTGAGAAGTCTGATGCCATTCTGATTTTTCTTGTTTGTAAATGTGACTGGAAGCTTGTATACCCTTTGTTCTTGTGTTCTGAAATTTCATGACATTGTGCAATAGAAATTTTTTTTTTCATCGTTTGGGGCACTCAGTTGGGTTCTTTCTGTTTAGAACTGTGTATTCTTCAGCTTAAGAAAAATCTTCTGTGACATTTCTTTGATGATTTCTCTTTTTTTTCTCTTTTATTTCTGTGACTTGCTATAAGATGGACATTGGACAGTTTAAAGATTTATTTGTTTTAGAGAGGGAGCGCACACAAGTGGAAGGGGCAGAGGGAGAGAATCCAAAGTAGACTCTGTGCTGAGCATGGAGCCTGAGGCAGGGCTCGATCTCACCACTCTGAGATCATGACCTGAAACCAAGAGTTGGGTGCTCAACTGACTGAACCACCTGGGTGTCCTAGACTTTGGACATTTTGAACAAAACCACTGTTTTAAAAAAGTCATTTTTTACCTATTTACCATCTTCTTTGTCTTTCAGGTCACTTTTTAGTGTATTTCCTCGCTTTATCAGCTTGGTTTCTGCTATGAGGACTGTCCTTTCTAAGAGCAGATTGTTATTTTCTGAGTCCACCAACCAGCCAACTTACTTGCCTGCCTGCCTTCCTTTAAAATTGCATTCTGTTCTTGTTTCATGGGTGCAATATTTTATCTCTCTAAATTGTTTTGAGGTTTTCTTTGACCTCTATTTTATTTAACAGTGAGCTTTTATTTTTTTTAAGATTTTTATTTATTTATTCGGCAGACAGAGATCACAAGTAGGCAGAGGCGGGTAGAGAGAGAGAGGAGGAAGCAGGCTCCCTGTTGTGCAGAGCCCAGAGAGAAAGAGAGCAAGCATGAGCCAAGGGAAGGGCAGAAAAGCGGACTCCCTGCTGAGCAGGGAGCCCAGTGAGGGCCTCCGTTCTGGGACTCTTGAATCATGACCTGAGCTAAAGGCAGACACTTAACCTACTGAGCGACCCAGGCACCCCTCTTTGTAACTTTATGAGGAACTGCCAGACTTTTCTAAAACTGCACTATTTTTCATTTCTAATTAGCAGTGTATGAAGATTCTAATTTCTCAAAGTTCTCAGTACTATTTGTTATTGTATCCTTTTTGATTTTGGCCATTTTAGTTTGTGTGAGGTGATGTCTTATTGTGGTTTTAGTTTGTATTTCTCTAGTGACTAATGATATACATTTTAAAAAAAGATTTTATTTATTTATTTGACAGAGAGAGATCACAAGTAGGCAGAGAGGCAGGCAGAGAGAGAGAGAGAGAGAGAGGGAAGCAGGCTCCCTGCTGAGCAGAGAGCCCAATGCAGGACTCAGTTCCAGGACCCTGAGATCATGACCTGAGCTGAAGGCAGTGGCTTAACCCACTGATCCACCCAGGCACCCATGATATACATTTTTTATATGCTTATTTTTAAAATATATTTTTTAAAGATTTTATTTATTTGAGAGAGAGGGTGAGGCCGAATATAAGCAGGGGGAGCAGCTCAGGGAGAGGGAGAAGCAGATTCCCACTGAGCAGGGAACCTGATACAGGACTCCATCCCAGGACCATGAGATCATGACCTGGGCTGAAGACAGATGCTCAAACAACTGAGCCACCCAGGTGCCCCAGTTTTTATATCTTTTTTAGAGAAATGTCTGTTTAGATCCTTTGCCCATTTTTTAAAAAAAATTGGATTGTCTTTTTATTATTGAGTTGTAAAAGTTCTTTATATATTCTAGACATTTTTTTTAAGGTTTTATTTATTTATTTGACAGAGAGGGATATCACAAGTAGGCAGAGGGGAAACAGGCTCCCTGCTGAGTAGAGAGCCTGATTTAGGGCTTGACCCCAGGACCTGAGATCATGACCTGAGATGAAGCCAGAGGCTTTACCCACTGAGCCACCCAGGTGCCCCTCTAGACTTGATTTGCAAATATTTTCTCTCATTCTTTGGTTGTCTTCACTTTCTTGATGGTATCCTCTGAAACATAGAAGATTTTAATTTTGATGAAGTCAAATTTATCTTGTTTTTATTGGTTATACTTTTCATATTATATCTAAGAAACCATTTCTTGACTTAAAGCCATGAACATTTAAACCTGTGGGTTTTTTTCTGAGTTTTATAGTTTTGCTCTTATATTTTGGATTTCGGTGCATTCTGGATTCATTTTTGTATAAGGTATGAAGTAGGGGTCTAACTTTGTGCATTTGCTCATGGATACCCAGTTGTCCCAGCACCATTTGTTGAAAAGACTGTTACTCTTTTTCCATTGTATTGCCTTGGCATCCTTGTCTAAAATCAGTTGTATGTAGGTGTATGAATTTGTATCTGGACTCTCAATTATCTTTTCTTTCTTTTTTTTTTTTTTAAGATTTTATGTATTTATTTATTTGAGAGAGAGAGAGTGCACAAGCTGAGGGTGGAGAGAGGCAGACAGACGTGGAGGGACCAGCAGACTCCCTGCTGTACAGGGATCCTAGCTCAGGACTTGATCCCAGAGCCCTGAGAGCATGACCTGAGCTGATGGCAAACATTTAACTGACTAAACCACCTAGGCTCTCCTTGACTCTCAATTTTCTTCACTTGCTCTGTGTCTATCTTTATAATAGTACCATGGTCTTGATTACTGTAGCTTGCTAGTAAGTTTTGAAATTAAGTAATATCCTGGGTGTTATATGCAACTGATGAGTTATTGAACACTACATCTGAAACTAATGATATGCTATATGCTGGCTAATTGAATTTAAATAAAAAAAAAAAAAGAAATTAAGTAGTATGAATCCTCCAACTTTGTTTTTTCTAAGATTATTTTGGCTATTCTGGGTCCCTTGTATTTCCTTATGTATCTTAGGATGACTTTATCAATTGAGTTCTGTTTTTTCTTCTTATGTTTTATTTTTAAAAATTATTTATTATTTATTTATTTATTTATTTATTTATTTGACAGACACAGATTACAAGAGGCAGGCAGAGAGGGGAGGAGGGGAGGAAGCAGGCTCCCTGCTGACCAGAGAGTCTGATGCGGGGCTTGATTCCAGGACCTTGGGATCATGACCTGAGCCGAAGGCAGAGGCTTTGACCCACTGAGCCACCCAGGCGCCCCTCTTTTTATGTTTTAATATCTGGCTTTTCTTTCTAAGGGTCTCTTTAGATAGTTGGATTCCTTTATGTATTTAGTAGCCACAGGCTGAGCTGTGTGCTCAGCCTCAAATGGGGGAAGGTGAGTGGGGATGGGACAGTGAATTCTCATAGCTCCGGATGTAGACTTCCACTTATCTGTCTGGATCAGTATGGTGCCTAATCGCTACCCTCAGCTGTGCCTGACGTCCTCAGGTCTGGTGTAATCTATCCAGAGACTAAAAATGAACTCTTCCTATTTGGGATTGGGGAGAGGGTGACTGCCTGGCTGAATAGTTGGGGAGGGGGTCTGGGAACTCTGTTTCTCATACAGGCTTTTACTCTTCTCTCCTGTTTGTTGGCCAACTCTGCTGTCACTTTCAGACACACCTAGTGCCCGCAGTCACCCTTTCTGTGATTCCCCAGTGCTACTAGCCTGCTTTTTGTCAACCCTACCCCCCAACCATTACAGGCATCTATCTCACTTGCCCCTTTCCAGGATGTGGCTGCTGCCCCCTCTGTCTGTTGTTTCCTTTCCCATTCATTTTTAGTTGGTTTATATTTTTGTGTTTCTTTTCTGTCATTTTGATGGGATTTGAGAAGAGAGCAGAGATAAATATATGTGTTTAATCTGTTACGTTTATTAAGAGCTCCTGGAAGGTTCTCTAAGTTGGTATCAGGGAAGGTGCTATAATACTTAGTCTCCTCGGAACCAGTCCTGGCACAGAGCTCCTTCACTGTGTACTGTTCCTAAAGTTTTATATTGCCCCTTTAAAAAAAAATCTGCATATTGTTTAGTGCAATCTTTCTGCATTATTTTAGTTTAGCCTTAAACATTCTCATAGAGCTGGGCGCCTGGGTTAAGCCTCTGCCTTCAGCTCAGGTCATGATCTCAGGGTCCTGGGATGGAGTCCCGCACTGGGCTCCCTGCTCCATGGGGACCCTGCTTCTCCCTCTGCCTCTGCCTCTCTGTCTCTTTCTGTCTTTCATGAATAAATAAATAAAATCTTTAAAAACAACAACAACAACAGCAAAAACATTCTGATTGAGGTGAAGTCCTACTCTTAGTGTAGACAACTAATTCAGTAATGCTATACCAGTGGTTCTCACCTCAGCTTTATATAAGGATCCCCTGGGGAATTTTTAAATAATGTAACTGTCTGTACCCTACTCCAGACCAGTCAAATGGGAATCCCTGAGGTGGGTTTGGCTGTCATTGTTGACTGGTTCGTTTTTAGTGCTCTCCAGTTAATTCCAGTGTGCAGAAAGAATTGAGGACCGCTGCTCCAAAGCATTTCATAGTTCATTAAGAATAATTTTACCTCGGCACCTGCGTGGTTCACTGAGTTAAAGCTTCTGCCTTTGGCTCAGGTCATGATCTCAGGTTCCTGGGATAGAGCCCCACATTGGGCTCTCTGCTCAGCAGGGAGCCTGCTCCCCCCCCCCCCCCCCGCCTCTCTGCCTACTTGTGATCTCTGTCAAATTAAAAAAAAAAAAAAAGAATAATTTTATCTAACAGGATACATTCCATTATATCCCTTATTGCCATTTTCTTCCTCCTTCACTGGCCCCTGTTTGTTTTGTAGCGTCCCAAGACTTACTACTACCTCGAGAGCTCTTGCTCTTTTATCTGCCTAGAATGTTCTTCCAGTGTCATTCTCAGTTCTGTCCTTCACCTTCTTCTGATCTTTGGTTAAAAGCCACCTTCTTGGGGTGCCTGGGTGGCTCAGTGGGTTAAAGCCTCTTCCTTCAGCTCAGGTTATGGTTCAAGGGTCCTGGGATCGAGCCCCGCATTGGTGGGGGGGTCTCTGCTCGGTGGGGAGTCTGCTTCTCGCTCTCTCTGCCTACTTGTGATCTCTGTCTGTTGAATAAATAAATAAAATCTTAAAAAAAAAAAAGCCACCTTCTCAATGAGATTTTCCTCATCCACAGCTTTTTTCACTTTGGCCGCCATCTTAAATTCCTGTCCTCCTTCGCTGCTTTGTTTTTCTCGGAGTCACTTGTTACCTCTGCAGTTCTTTCATTTGCTTCATATCTGGCATCCCTTTTGACACATGTCCTTTCCCTATGTTATCAGTCTTTTAGAGTTTAAAGAATCCAGTGGATGGAACGTCATTTATTCTCTCTCCCATGCCCTTCTCTGCTCTTTGTAGATGCAAGCTTCTGACCTGTATCATTTCTTTCTCCTGGAAGGACTTCTTTTAAATGTTTCTTTCAGGGTATGTTTTTGTTTGAGGAAGTCTTTTGTTTACTCCTTCACTTGTAAAGAATAACTCCATTGGACACAAAATTCTAGGTTAGTATGTTTTTTCTTTCAATACTTTAAATATTTCTCTCTGCTCTCTTCCTGCTTATATGGTTTCTGGTAAAACAAACAAACAAACCAACCCTGTTGTAATTCTTACCATTATTCCTGTATAGGTTAGCTGTTTTCTTTCTCCTTTTGGCTTCATTCAAGACTTTCCTTTTGTTTTTAGTTTTCTCTAGATTCATTTACTATGGTAATATTTTGTATCTAGTTGTTTGTTTGTTTGTTTGTTTTGTTCTAGTGTTTGGTGTTTCTCCTGCTTCTTGTTCTCTGAGCTTCCTGGATTTGGGGCTTGCTGTAGGTCATTAACTTTGGAAAATTCTTGGCCATTATTACTTCAGATATTTCTTTTGCTCTGTTCTCGCTTCTTCTGGTATTCCAATTATGCATATTTTGCACATTTTGAAACTATCCCACAGTACTTGGACTTTTAAAAACATTCTTTCTTGTGTGCTTGGACAGCTTTGTTGGTTGAGTGGCTGCCTTCGGATCCTGTCACGATCTTAGGGTCCTGGGATGGAGCGCTATATCAGGCTCTCTGCTCAGTGGTGAGTCTGCTTCTCCCTCTGCCCCTTCTTCTCCACTCATTCTCTCTCTCTAAAGAAAATAAATAAAATCCTAAAGAAAAATTCTTTCTTTTTGCATTTCTATTTGGGAAGTTTTTATTGACATAGCTCTAAACTCTGTGATTCTATAGCTGTGCTGTCTACGGATGAACCCATGGAGACAATCTACGTTTCTTTTACACTGTTTTGGATTTCTAGCCTTTTCTTCTTTCTTTCTTAGGGCTTCCATGTCTCTGCTTACATTATCCATCTGTTCTTGTGTGTTGTCTCCTCTTTCCATTAGAGCCCTTAATATATCTATCCATAGTTATTTTAAATTCCCTGTCCATTAGTTTTAAAATCTGTGTCTTCTCTAAGTCTGGTTCTGATGCTTGCTTTGTCTCTTCACACTTTTTATTGCCTTTTAGCATTGCTTATAATTTTTTGAAAAGATTTTTTTATTCTACAGAGAGAGTGAGAGAGCATGTGGAGGGGGGAGGGGCAGAGGGAGAGGGAGAGAGATTTCAAAGCAGATTCTCTGCTGAGCGTGGTGCCCTACATGGGGCTTGATCCCAAGCTGAAATCAAGAGTCAGACACTCAACCGACGGAGCCACCCAGGTGCCCTTTAACATTATTTATACTTTTTAATTGAAAGCTGGACATCATGTATTGGGTTAAAGGAGCTGAGGTGAATAGGCCTTTAGTTTGGGGTTTTATGTTAATCTGGCTAGGAGTTAATTTGGGTTTAACAATTGCTCTGACTTGGTGCACCAGGGTGGCTCAGTTGGTTAAGCATACAGCTTTCAATTTCATCTCAGGTCTTGATCTCATGTTCATGAGTTCAGGTACCCTTGGGTGTGGAGCCTACTTAAAACAAAACAAAATAATTGCTGTAACTGTAGGTACCAGAGGTTTCAAATTTATCTAGTATCCTTGTTTTGGTCTCCCTGTTATCTTTGGTCTTCCTTAAGAACAACTTTGTGAATAGTATTTGCACCTTTCAGCTCTTTCAGCTGTATTCCAGCTTTATTAGACCCATGATATGGTGGGAAAGTATGGGGGAGGGCCAGAATTTTGTAGTCTTATCATTAAATCCCAGTCTTTTAGGGGTGTCCAGGTGGCACAGGTAAGCGTCCGATCTTAGTTTTAGCTCAGGTCGTGATCGTGTGGTTGTGAGACTGAGCTCTGCATTGGGCTCCAAGCTCAGCATGGAGTCTGCTTAAGTTTCTCTCCCTCTCTTTCTGTGTCTCCCCTTCACATGCTCTCTCTCTAAAATAAATACATCTTAAAAAAAAAAAAAAAACCACCCTCAGTCTTTTAACGAGTCTATGTCCATGGGTTGTCACCTTCAAAAGTGTTTTTTAACTAGTTTTCCTCAAGTGATACAGGAAGAGTAGAAGGACCTCAGGCAGGGGAACTTCCTTCCCCTAGTTAGGATAAAGCTCTGGTGAAGTCGTTTTCGCTAGAGAGTAGGCCCTCGTTGTGAACATTTGGGATATTTTACAGTGGTTACTTTTTCCTTTTCCATGCAAGAGCCAGGAGGGAATCTTTCTTGGCTCTTCACCAGGACAACCTCTAAAGCAGGAATTTTGTTTTGTTTCATTTTACTCACCGTTTATCACTAGCACCAAAACCAGTGCATGGTATATAGTAGATGCTCAATAAATATTTGTTCATCCAGGCCCATGAGGTTATTTTACATATGTGTGGGAAAATTTCTCAGACCTAAGATGGTAATGAACTGATGACATTTCTCTGAGTGAATAGTTAGTCCTCAAATCTATTGATTACTTGTTGGGTTTTGTGGTGTTTTGTGAGTGTCTCTCTAATTTGAAGCCCTACCCAACATGGGATTGTTACAGAGCTGCTCTCATGCAACCTTTAGTAAGGAAACTAGGAAGGAATGTATTTTATATCATGATCCAGTGTACTTGTTTTGTTTGTTTGTTTGCTTTTTAAGATTTTATTTATTTGACAGTGAGAGAGGGAATACAAGCAGGGGAAGTGGGAGAGGGAGAAACAGCTTCCTGCTGAGCAGAGAGCCCGATGTGGGGCTCGATCCCAGGACCCTGGGATCTCAACCAAAGCTGAAGGCAGAGGCTTAACGACTGAGCCACTCAGGTACCCCGATCCAGTGTACTTGTACATATAAATGTCCATTTATCTGGACAGACTTTTCATGAAATAATACTTTCCTTTATGTATGATGTACTCTTATATTTTATATTCTGTTATATTTTACTTAAAAAAGGTTTTTTTCCCCCCAAAGATTTTTATTTATTTGACAGAGAGAGAGATCACAAGTAGGCAGAGAGGCAGGCAGAAAGAGAGAAGGGGAAGCAGGCTCCCTGCTGAGCAGAGAGCCCAATGCAGGCCTTGATCCCAGGACTTTGAGATCATGACCTGACCCGAAGGCAGAGGCTTAACCCACTGAGTAACCCGGACGCCCCTAAAAAAAGGCTTTTTATTTATTTTTATTTATTTTAAAAAAGATTTTATTTATTTGACAGAGAGAGAGAGAGAGATCACAAGTATGCAGAGAGGCAGGCAGAGAGAGAGAGTGGGGGGAGCAGGCTTCCAGCTGAGCAGAGATCCTGATGCAGGGCTCAATCCTAGGACCCCGAGATCATGACCTGAGCTGAAGGCAGAGGCCTAACCCACTGAGCCACCGAGGTGCCCCAAAAAAGGCTTTTTTTTTTTTTTTTGAAATATTTTATTCATTCATCTGTCAGAGGAGAGAGCAAGAAAGAGAGCACACACAAGCAGACAGAGGCAGAGAGAGAAGCAGGCTCCACACCGAGCAAAAAGCCTGATGTGGGATTCGATCCGAGGAGCCTGGGATGATGACCTGAGCCTAAGGCAGCAGCTTAACTGACTGAGCCACCCAGGTCTCCCCAAAAAAGACTTTAAAAAAAAAGATTTTATTTATTTGTCAGAGAGAGAAGCATGCACACACGCTAGTGAGCACGAGCAGGGGGAGGGGTGGAAGGAAAAGCAGGCTCCGCACCGAGCAAAGAGCCCAATGTGGGACTTAATCCAGGACCCTGGGATTGGAACCTGAGTTGAAGGCAGATGCTTAAGCAACTGAGCCACCCAGGCATCCCTAAAAAAAATGCTTTTCAAGATTTACATAGAGGACAGGTTCAGAGGACAATACGCTTTTAGTGTTTTTACACTTGATCTTAGCCAAAAGCCAAGAAGCGATTTTTTTTAGTGTTTTTAAAGAAATTTGGGTTAATTCAACTAACCAGAGGTAGTTTTGATTTTCCTCTTCCCCACCCAATAAATCCATTACGCTCTTCAATAATGAAATTCTCTGTGTGTCTATAACCTTTGGTGATACTTAAAACATTGTTCCCCTTCCTCCTCCTTCCTACCCTGGGCTTATGCTAACTCATGTTTTTGGGAGTGATTTGGATGCAAACATTGCCCATTGCTATGAGCAAGGGAAAAAATTAAACTTGAGTCCAGGTGCAGGGTTGCTGAGACAGGTATAGCATAAATCCTAGGCCTCAGGTTTCATGACCTGGAGCCTCCTGCCTGTTAGGGACCATGTCTCATATGGGACCCTGAGGCAGAGGCTGAGAGGCTAAATGTACTTTGGGATGGGGTCTGACTTCTTTTCTCTAGTAATGGTTACTTTTAAAAAATACATGGTTGGAAAGGTCTTATAGTTCAAAACACCTACCTTGTAAAGTCAAGGTGGTATTTTCCTTAATAGATCTGGAAAGACAGACAGTCCCCGATGTAATAACACTGATTATTATTAATAAACACTGGACTACCATCTCGAAAGACATTGGAAAAAGAAAACGTGTTATCTACTCTAATTCTTCTGCTTTCCCAGTTGGCTTTCTTCCTTCTGAGACTTCATTAGAATTTATCTGCTTGGTTTTGTTGTGGGGCCCTGACGGATACAGATCCAGAGGTTTGGTCTTCTCCCATTTAACAGGCCATGTAGGAGGTTTCATTCTCTCGAATTCTCTTGAGTTTAGGCCATAGGCTAAAAGGAGAAAAGCTCAGGGAGGACGTGCTAGTTTAAAACTACCCTCAGTTGAGTTGTCTTAGGAAAAGAGTCCTAATAGATATAAAGATTTTTAAAATATTCTTTTATTTTTTGAGTCTCTAAATAATGGATCTCCTGCTTGTAGTGCTTTAACCTCTGTTACCGAAAGCCCTGAGGCTTATTTATAATCATTAATTTTTCCTTCATTATTCAAGATATGATCTTCCCCCTCTTTAAAATTATCGTTAAATTATGAGAGAGATCAAACATGTAAAATGGTTCAGAGAATAAGATAATGAATAGTCATAAAAACCACCATCTGGATTTCATGAATATTAACATCTTGCCATATTTGCTTCAGAACTTTTTCTTTAAAAGACAAAATGTTGCAGATACCTTTGAAGTTCCCGTGGTCTCTGTCCTTCCACCAGTTCCCATGGTCCCTTCTGTGCTACCCCAGAAGTAACTTCCATTCTCATCTCGGTGTGGTTACTTCCCAGCCACACTTTTATACCTTTATTCCATTCATGTCTTGCCACAGCAGTATATACAACTGATTCTGTGTAAGTTCAAGCGTGCACCAATGACATCATACTACACTTAGGTTTTCACTTGCTTTTTCCCCCTTTTGCCATTATAATGTGGGATTTTTTAAAAAAGATTTTATTTACTTATTTGACATACAGAGATCACAAGTAGGCAGAGAAGCAGTCTCCCCACCGAGCAGAGAGCCCGATGCGGGGCTCGATCCCAGGACCCTGAGATCATGACCTGAGCCACCCAGGCGCCCCATAATGTGGGATTTGTACGTGTAGATTGAATTCAGATATTCCAGCTATTCCACAGAATTCCATTTTTTAAGTAGATTCAGTTTATTCATTCCCCCATTGATGGACATTTAGGTCGTTCACAAATTTTTGCTATTACAAACGTTGTGATGAACATCTCTGCAACGCGGCTTCTTCGGCATGTGTTGGGAGATTTTTCCCGGGGCCGAGACCCAGGAGGGAAATCCTGCCAGGCACAATATATGCATCTTTCACTATATGGAGGTTGCCAGGTACCATCTCATTTGCCTTCAGAACTGTGTAAAGCTTCTCACCACTACTTTTTCTCTGACATCTCATCTCTTGCTGGTCTGCTCGGGGGGAAAGAGAGCATTGATCTTTTTATTGCTTTACCAAAACAAATTTAGTCTAGGAAATCAAAACATCTTCCTTTTAAATTTCAGACAGTGATGCTCCAGTTCACTGGGTAAACATTTATGGAGCTCCTGTTAAAAGCCAGGCATCATTCTGGACTGCAGAGCAGGGCTCCAGGGCTAATAGATGGGGCACACATCTCAGCCTTTGTGGAGCTTACATTCTAGGGGAGGGAGAGAGACAATAAATACGATAAATCCATACAGTATGAACCATGCCAGTGATAAATGCTAGGGAGGAAAAGTAAAATAGGGAAGGAGGGGTCCAAATGCATGTGGAAAGGTAGTGTAATAGAGTGGTCCAGGAACACCTCTTAAGAAAGTGACTTCTGAGTACATGTCTGAGGTAGTCCCTATAGGTGAACAATTGGGGAAAGAACATTCTAGATGGAAAAGGTAGAAGTCCAATAGGGGAGCAAGTCTGGCATGTTCAAGGATGAGTGGGGAGGCTTGTATAGCTTCAGGAGAGGGAGGAAGTGGGGAAAGAAAAGAGAGGGGAGGTCAGAGAGGCGTGTGGACTGTATCATGCAGGGCCTACATTTTAAGGACTTTGACTTGTACTTTGCAGGAGACTGGAAGCCCTGAATGGTTTTGAATAGCAGAGTGATGTAATCTGTCATACGTCTTAAAAAAAAATCAGTCTGCTGAGCATAGAGATTAGATTGAAGGTAAAGAGGATCTGAGCAAGAGAAAGATAATCTGGGTAAGCGATCACAGGGCTTTGGACCAAGATGGTGCCAAGAGGTGGAGAGAAATGTTTGAATTTGGGAATATTTTAAAGGTAAAACCAAGACGATTTCCAAATATGTTTTAAAGATTCTTAAATTTTATTTTAGAGAGAGAGACAGCCTGGAGGGGAGGGGTAGAGGGAGAGGGAAAGAATCTCAAGCAGACTCCGGACTCCGTACCGAGCCCACCGTGGGGCTTGATTGCACCACCCTGTGATCGCGACCTGAGCTGAAATCAAGAGTCGGACGCTCAACCGACTGAGCCACCCGGTGGCCCCCAAACAACAAGATTTCTTGATAGTTTTAATGTGGGGTGTGAGAGGGAAGGTAGAAGCAGGGATGAGTACTAGAATTTTGGCCTGAGCCACTGGTTGGAAAGAGTTGTCATTAACTGAGATGCAGAAGGCCAAGAAGCAGGTTTGAGAAGGAATATCGGAAGATTCGTTTGGTCATTAGACAAAGAGGGGCTGAGGTTCGAGGGTGAAGTTTGTACTAAACACACCAATTTGGGATTGTCAACAGTTGGCTGGTATTTAAAGCCATACGAGAAATTACCAGAAGACATGCAAGGCCTGAGCTGTGGGACACCCTGCTGGTTAGAGGTTGAGGAGTAGAGAGGGAGCCTGTAAAGAGGCTGAGAACGAGCAGCCCGAGAGGCAGGGGGAAACATTGGGCAGCTGTGATGTCCTGGAAACCCCGGGAAGAAAGCATTCCAAGGAAGAGTGTGATCGATCTGTCATATCAGGTGTGCCGGTAGGTTGTATGAGACGAGGACTGAGAATTCACTATTGGACTTAGCAACACAGAGGTCTGGTCTTAAGAACTTGATAGCAGTAGTTTCTGTATTGTCTTCTTAGATGCTCCCTAGAACTTTTTAGATGTTTCTATTGCCACTCCATATCTAAGATTGTAAGTCAAATGCCTGTTATAGACTAGTCTGGAAAAAACTAGTCACTAAAAATTTTTTTGGACTGCATGTACCTTATAAATAAGGCAGTTGTTTTGTTTTGGCTAAAATCTTGAAGTATAAAAGTATTTGACTTCAGCTATGGAAAATGTCAAAATCAGTGTGACTTTATGGTAGCTACATTTTCATCCTCACATAAAGGGTTTCCATTCTTAGTGAAATGTGGTGACTTAACATCTTTTAAGGCTGAGTAACCCTTCAGAATAGCAAGTTGGAGGAGAGATCAGAAAGAAATACAATGGAAGAAGGTATTAATGATGTCGAACAGAAGAGGACTTTCTTAGTGTCTTTACAGTAGCAGTTCTCCACGCGAGGGAGCAGAGGGGGTCCCTTCGACCTCTGCTGGCCACTTGAGATTTAAAAGGTTTTGCAAGATCAAAACTATTTTCATAATAACCTTATTTGCCTTTTCCACCGTGATTGCATTTGCACTGGTGGTGCAAAAGCGAAGGTGAGTACAACTGTTGCTGCCGTTGTTGGAATCTGGGTTGTGCTGCGAGTCTGAGCTGTTGTCCTTGTCTTCCTCATGCAGCGGACTTAGTAAAAAGAGAGCAGGCCAGTTTGACTTCAGAATGTGCTTGACAAAGCAGTAAAAATTATTAATTTTATTAAGTCTCAACCCCTATGCATGTCTTTTTTCTAATATTCTGTGTGATGAAGTGGGAAATACGCCTACAGCACTTCTGCACGCCTAAGTATGATGGTTGTCTTGGGAGGAAGCGCTTGTGTGAATTGAGAGCGAAGTTGCTTTTTTCATGAAATGCTATTTTTACTTAAAAAAACTGAACAAACTGAAGTTACTAGATTGGGTATTTGGCAGACATTTTGTTGAAGATGAATGAAGTGAGCCTGTCACTTGAAGGAAAACAATGGACAATATTTGTTGCCAATGATAAAATATGAGTTTTTAAGTGAAGATTAGAATTTTGGAATACTTACATCTGCCACCAAGAGCTTGACACTTTCCCAATACTTAAAGATCTGTTTGATGAGATCAGTGGTGACATTCACAAATGTGCTTTTTCTGATAGTGTATAATGAAATGTGTCAACATTTGGAATATCTACATAGCTCAGTGAACCAATATTTTTCAAATGATAAAGGGCGATGTTACAAAATTGTGTATAAGTAAAAGATCCATTCAAAATGCAAGATAGACTTATGCTTTGAGCCAAGGTAGAGTGACAGGGATGCCTGATGGCTAATGATGTCCAGAATGTGCTTATTGGCCATTCGTGTATCTTTTTATTATTTACTTATTTATTCGTTTTTATTTTAGACAGTGTACCTGGGAGGGTGGAGGGCAGAGAGAGAAGGGAGAGAGAGAATCCCAAGCAGAGAATTCTAAGCTCCACACTGGGTGTAGAGCCTGATTCTGGTCTTGATCTCACAATCCTGAGATCATGACCTGAGCCTAAGTCAAGAGTTGGTCACTTAATCTGCTGAGCCACTCAGGCACCCCTTTTGTGTATTCTTTATTGATTTTAAAAATTGGACTTTTATTTATTTATTTATTTTTAAAAATATTTTATTTGTTTATTTGACAGAGATTACAAATAGGCAGAGAGCCAGGCAGAGAGAGAGGAAGGGAAGCAGGCCTCCTATTGAGCAGAGAGCCCGATGTGGGGCTCGATCCCAGGATCCTGGGATTATGACCTGAGCGGGAGGCAGAGGCTTTAACCCACTGAGCCACCCAGGTGCCCCCCCAAAATTGGACTTTTAAAAAATTGTTGAACTGTGATTTTCTTTTTGAAAGTGTTATATTAGGCTCTCTCCTCTAAATGTTGATGTCGTAGTAGTCCTTTGCCCTTCCTAGGCTAGCAGAGACCTAGCTAGGCTCAGGTCAAGACAGACAAACTCCACCCCGACGGAAGTAGCACGGAGTTGTTTGGACCTTTATATTTTTCTGGTTCATCTCTTTCAACTGAAATACTAAAAAGGGGTGCAGTTCCTCAGTCTCTTACCGGATATCCTCTAAACCTCCTGCTGTTTGTCTTGCAGTTTTCTGGTGATGACATGGCATCTGCCAGCTCCAGCCGGGCAGGAGTGGCCCTGCCTTTTGAGAAGTCGCAGCTTACTTTGAAAGGTGAGTGGCACCCTGTGAAATGTTTTCTGTTTGAGGTCCAGCACAGTCTATGGGGAAGAGGCAGAATCATACCACGCCTCCGTCTGAGAGCCAGATACTGTGAAACAGCCTAAGAGTCTAATCTTCATTCTCATCGTGTTACCATATAGCTGGATTTCTTTTTCTTTTTAATATTTCATTTTATTTTATTTTTTTTAAAGATTTTATTTATTTATTTGACAGAGAGAGATCACAAGTAGGCAGAGAGGCAGGCAGAGAGAGAGAGAGAGAGGAGGAAGCAGGCTCCCCGCCGAGCAAAGAGCCTGATGCAGGACTCGATCCCAGGACCCTGAGATCATGACCCGAGCCGAAGGCAGCAGCCTAACCCACTGAGCCATCCAGGCGCCCCTTAATATTTTATTTTATTTTATTTTATTTATTTTTATTTATTTATTTATTTATTTGACAGAGAGAGATCACAAGTAGGCAGAGAGGCAGGCAGAGAGAGGAGGAAGCAGGCTCCCTGCCGAGCAGAGAGCCCGATGCGGGACTCGATCCCAGGACCCTGAGATCATGACCCGAGCCGAAGGCAGCGGCTTAACCCACTGAGCCACCCAGGCGCCCTTAATATTTTATTTTTAAGTAATCTCTGGAACCAGCGTGGGGCTCAGACTCACAATCTGACTGAGCCAGCCAGGTGCTCATAGAGCTGGAATTCTTTTCCTTTCTTCCCTTTTTTTTTTTTTTAAAGATTTTATTTATTTATTTGAGAGAGAGGGAGAGAGCACAAACAGGAGGAGTGGCAGAGGGAGATGGAGAAGCAGACTCCCCTCTGAGCTGGGACTTGACATGGGGCTCCCTCCCAGGTCCCTGAGATCATGACCTGAACTAAAGGCAGATGTTTTACCACTGGAGCCACTCAGGCACCCCTGTCGCTGGAATTCTTAAAAAAGAAGGATAAAAGGAACTTTTGGCAAAAATTAATGGTGATTCCTTCACACTTTAGGGCCCTTTTCTGCCTATACTCATTCCCTAGGTAATCTCATCCAACCTCATGGTTTATTTATTTATTTTTAAAGATTTATTAATTTATTTGAGAAAGAGAGAGTGCTTGCACAAGCACACAGTGGGGAGAGGCAGAGGGAGAGAGAAACTTTAGCAGACTCCATGCTGAGTGTGGAGCCTGATGCGTGGGGCTCGATCTCAGGATCTTGAGATCAGGACTTGAGTTGAAACCAAGAGTCAGTCACTTAACCAACTTCACCACCCAGGCGCCCCCCCAACCTCATGGCTTTAAATGCCACCAATAATAAGAACACTGCCAAAATTATGTCGCTAGCCTGGACCTCTCCTTTGATTTATTTCCAGATTTTTATCTTTAGTAGCCCACTTGTCATTCCACTTGAATGGTTAGTAACCATATAAGCTCCTGGTTTTCCTTATCATATTCTATATTCAGCCAATCAGAGAATCTGCTCATGTCTGCCTTCAGAACTATCCATCATTCAGCCTCTTCCCGCCACCTGCAGCGTCCAGGAGCTGCCATCTCCACCCTAGATGAAGGCAGTAGCCTCCTAACCTGCCTCCCTGCCTCTGTCCTTTGTCTTACTTCGTCCTCTCAGTCACACATTAGGCACATCAAGGCTTTAAACATGTCAAGGGTGCTCCATCTCACCCAGTAAAAGCTGAGGATCCCATGGGATATGACCCCACCCACCACTCCCATTTCTCATCTCCTGTTACTCTTCACATACACCCTGCTGCGGCCACGTGGGCCTCTTTGCTCTTCACTGTGTGTGCCGGGCACACTCCCACCTCCGAGCCTTTGCATTTGCTGTTCCTTTTGAGTGAAATCCTTTGGGGCCAGATATATACCTGGTTTGCTTCCTTGCTTTCTTTAGGTCTTTACTCAAAAGTCAACCTCTTTTTTTTTTTTTTTTTAAGATTTTATTTATCTATTTGACAGAGATCACAAGTAGGCAGAGAGGCAAGCAGGGGGCCAGGGTGGGGGGGAAGCAGGCTCTCTGCTGAGCAGAGAGCCCGATGCGGGACTCGATCCCAGGACCCTGAGATCATGACCTGAGCTGAAGGCAGCGGCTTAACCCACTGAGCCACCCAGGCGCTGCAGAAGTCATCCTCTTTAACAAGCCTTCCTGATTCCCCCATTTGCACCTCCCCGCCCTCCTCATGTCTATCCCTTTCACTACTTTATATTTTTTTCTTAGCCTTGTTACCATTTAACGTAGTATGTATATATTTTTAAAGATTTTGCTTATTTATTTTAGAGAGAGCAAGTGTGGGTGCGCAATTGAGGGGAAGAGCACGTGGGAGGGAGAGGGACAAGCAGACTGCACTTAGTGCAGAGCCCAACTTGGGGCTCAACCCCACCACCCTGCAAGTGTGACTGACCTGAGACGAAAATCAAGAGTTGGACATTCACCTGACTGAGTCATTCAGGCGCCCCAATGCAATTTACAGATTTTTATGTATTTCTTTTATTGACTTTCTCCTTCAATAGAATGTAAACACAAAAATAGGGCTTTTGGTCTGTTTTGATTACTTTTGGTACCCCAGTGACAGAGAACAGTGCCAGACACTTAATGGGCTGTCAATATTGCTTGAGTGACAGAAGGTTGCTTTGGTAGCCTTAGCTCTGCAGAAGAGTCACGGGACTGAGAGATGCCTGGTGACCCGGGACAGTGCTTAGTATCACAGCTCTGGCCTCTCAGAGACATGGTCATTTGGAGGCAAAATTGTCGCATCATTTTTTAAAATTATCATTTCTGAAATGCAAGTATTATTCATCTCTTTAATTCATTCAGATGCTTTAAAATTGTTTCCTTTCCTCCAGTTCCTCAGTGCCCCTGCTGGGAAACTAATATTACCAGCTTCTTGTGTGTCCTTTCCAAGATACCTGAAAGGGGAGAGTCAGGTTGTCTTCCTTGGAAGGAATAATTTTCTGGCAGTGCATGAGAGTGCCCATTTCCCCACATCTTTACCGATACAATGTGTTCTCAGACTTTTTTTTTTTTATCTTTGCCAGTCTGATTGGTTAAAAAAAAAACAAAACTTTTTTCTTTCTCTCTGTCTTTTTGTTTTTAAGAGATTTATTTATTTGAGAGAGAGAGAGTGTGCATGAGCAGAGGGGTAGGGGCAGGGGAGAAGCAGGCTCCCCTCTGAGCCTGATGTGGGGCTCCATCCCAGACTCCAGGATCATGAATTGAGCCAAAGGCAGATCCTTAATCCACTGAGCCATCCAGGTGCCCCCAAATAACTGTTTTCTCAGTGGACTTTTTTTTTTTTTTTTTAAAGATTTTATTTATTTATTTGACAGAGAGAAATCACAAGTAGATGGAGAGGCAGGCAGAGAGAGAGAGAGGAGGAAGCAGGCTCCCTGCCAAGCAGAGAGCCCGATGCGGGACTCGATCCCAGGACCCTGAGATCATGACCTGAGCCGAAGGCAGCGGCTTAACCCACTGAGCCACCCAGGCGCCCCTCTCAGTGGACTTTTATTTCACATTTCTTTCATTATAAATGATGTGTAACATCTTTTTCTATGTTTAAGGGAAATTTGGATTTCCTAGTCTGTAGATTCTCTGCCTGTTTCTTATTTACTTATTGATTTAAAAAATAGTCTTGATACATTTTAACCACTTTTGTTGATGTCTCATGGTTACTCTAGTCTAGCCCTCTTGAGGAGGGAGAAGCATTAGAGAGAACTTGATAGGGTTTTGAAGTTGGGAGTTTAGCTTTTACTACCTGG
Organism: Mustela lutreola; assembly: GCF_030435805.1. NCBI lineage: Eukaryota > Metazoa > Chordata > Mammalia > Carnivora > Mustelidae > Mustela > Mustela lutreola. The sequence goes on along the minus strand of NC_081305.1, from coordinate 16,163,624 downwards.
TCTAAAAATTATCAAGTCTAGGTTAAAACAGAAGGCTGCCCATAGACCTGGTGACACAATGAGGTCCCTGTTTTGGGGCCATATTATTCAGGAATGCATTTGACTTGTGAAGATGTCTGTTTGCCTTTCCTCAGTGTGAATTTTTACTAGTGTGGAATGAGCTAACTGGATAATACAAGCGTGTCTGACTACAGATGCATTTAACCAATAAGGATTCTGTAATACCACTGAGGAAAATGATGGGGGGAAGAGAAAAAGAGAAATAACAAAGTAGATGATGTAGCTGGTTCCTCCTCCCATGTGTTTCATTAAGAGAGCCTATAGTGTAATTTGGGAGAGGGGACTTTGCCATTCCTTCCCTCTACCTCACTTCCCTTATGTTTCTCTATAATGCAGTCCTACAGTTTTATTTTATTTACTTATTTACTTATTTACTTATTTATTTATTTATTTAAAAAGATTTTATTTATTTATTTGACAGAGATCACAACTAGGCAGAGAGGCAGGCAGAGAGAGGGGGAAAGCAGGCTCCCTGCTGAGCAGAGAGCCTGATGTGGGGCTCGATCCCAGGACCCTGAGATCATGATATGTGCCGGAGGCAGAGGCTTAACCCACTGAGCCACCCAGGCGCCCCTATAATACACTTAAAATATAGCAGGATCCTTAAACATAAGTGAGCTGTTTTATCTGATACTTTAACTGAAGAAGCACCGAGAAACTGAACCCTGAAAACCAGCATAACAAAGCAAAAACTGGCTTTTTGCTTTATATTGAAAGACATTAGATTAGACTCTATTCTGTACCTTCCTAAGAGCTTTTCAAGGTTACAGTTTTGGCCATGTGTGGTTTTTTTTTTTTTTGTTTTTTTTTTGTTTTTTTTTGCCTTATTTGTTAACTTTAAAAGCTAAATTCTATGTGAAGATGTGAAATTGGCATTTATATTTCATCAAACAGTAAATAAGCTTTCCAGATAAATCTGCTCAGATGTTGCGGCTTTTAATTTGGCTTGTGTTTTAAGAACATGAAACCTTCAAAATATCATCCCACTGATTAATTGTAAGTTATGAAGGGGAAAATGTATCTTTACAGTGGAGTGACCTGACAGACCGCACATTAAACAGAGGATCAAACTTAGTATCCACGGTAGGAGGACAGCCCAGTGTGTATAGTAAGACACATGCAATGTAACCTATGTAGTATTCTTGACAAAAATATTCACTGTGAATCTCACCATGAGGGTAACAATCAGAAAAACAGCATTTGGTGCATTATATGAGACAGCTGGTGGAAGTCTTTAAAAATTATTGTCAGGGAAAAAGAAGGGAGAGCATTCTAGGTTTTAGAAGATTAAGGAACCAGTAACCAAATCCAATTTGCTCATGCCGATAGGTTCTTGGATTGGGCGGAAACAGCTCTAACAAATATGTTTGGAGAAGTTGGGGAAATTTGGATATGTAATGAATATCAAATGACAGAGGGAGTAACTGCATTTTTTCAGGTATAATAATGGTGGTGTGGTTAGGTGGAAAAACGTCTTCCCTTTCTTTTCTTTCTTTTTTTATTCTTTTCTTTTCTTTTTAAAAAAGATTTTATTTATTTATTTGGCAGACAGAGATCACAAGTAGGCAGAGAGGCAGGCAGAGAGAGGAGGAAGCAGGCTCCATGCTGAGCAGAGAGCCCGATGCGGGGCTTGTTCCCAGGACCCTGGGATCATGACCTGAGCCGAAGTAGAGGCTTTAACCTCTGAGCCACCCAGGTGCCCCTCTTTTCTTTTTTTCTTTTTTTTTTTAAGTAGGCTCCATGCCTAGCTTGGAGCCCAACTCAGGACTTGAGCTCACAACCCTGAGATCAAAACCTGAGCTGAGATCAGGAGTTGGAGTTAATCGACTGGATCACCCAGGTGCCTGCATTTCTTACCCCCCCCCCTTTTTTTTTTAAAGATTTTATTTATTTATTTGACAGAGAGAAATCACAAGTAGATGGAGAGGCAGGCAGAGAGAGAGAGAGGGAAGCAGGCTCCCGACTGAGCAGAGAGCCCGATGCGGGACTCAATCCCAGGACCCTGAGGTCATGACCTGAGCCGAAGGCAGCGGCCCAACCCACGGAGCCACCCAGACGCCCCATCTTTCGTCCCCTTTTTTAAAGGAAGTTCTATGCCCAGCATGGGGCTCAAACTCACAACCCTGAGAGTGAGTTGAATGCTGTACAAACTGAACCAGCCAGATGCCCCTCCTTATTTTTTTTTAATTGAAGTATAATGAACATACTGTGTTACATTAGTTTCAAGTGTACAATGTTTAGAATGTCCATATTCTTTTTTATTTTTTAAGATTTTACTTATTTATTTGAGAGAGAGACAGTGAGAGAGAGCATGAGAGGAGAGAAGGTCAGAGGGAGAATCAGACTCCCCAAGGAGCTGGGAGCCCGATGTGGGAGTCAATCCCAGGACTCTGGGACCATGACCTGAGTCGAAGGCAGTCACCCAATCAACGGAGCCACCCCTGCACCCTAGAACATCCATATTCTTACAAGTTGTATACTGGAAGTATTTAGGTTTGATCAGTCATGATATCTACAATTTTCAAATGGATTAACAAAAAAAAGTTTGTGGGTATATGCAGAGTCATGCCCATACACAAACAGATCTCCTGTATCTGTATCCTGGGCTATCTAGAAAGAGCCACTCTAGCCACATAGAACTACTTATGTTAAGATTAAAATTAAACTTTAAATTTAAATCCTCAGTCATACCAGCTATATTCCGAGAGCTCAGTAGCCACGTGTATCTCATGGCCATGCATTAGCCTGTGTTGGCATAGAACTTTTCCTTATCACTGAAGTTCTCTCTCTCTCTCTCTCTTTTTTTTTTTTTTTTTTAAGATTTTATTTATTTATTTAACAGAGAGAGACACAGTGAGAGAGGGAAGACAAGCAGGCGGAGTGGGAAAGGGAGAAGCAGGGTCTCCTCTGAGCTGGGACCCCGAGGTGGGACCCGATCCCAGGATTCTGGGATCATGACCTGAGTCGAATGCAGACACCCAACTGAGCCACCCAGGTGCTTCTGAAGTTCTCTTGAATAGCAATGATGAAGGCACACACATAGAAAAACAAAAACAAAAACAAAAAAACACTAATGTGGTGGGGTGCCTAGCTGGCTTAGTTGGTAGAGCACATGACTCTTGATCTTGAGATTGTGAGTTCAAGCCCACGGATGTGGAGCTGGATTCCAGAACCCTGAGATCATGACCTGAGCTGAAGGCATACACGTAACCTACTGAACTACCTGGGTGTCCCGGAAAAAAGGTTTTTAAAAAAGCAAATGTGGCAAAGTGATAGTTGCTGCAGAATATATAGTTATGTATTGTCCTATTCTTCTTCTTTATTTTTTTCTTTTGAGATTTTATTTATTTGACAGAGATCACAAGTAGGCTGAGAGGCAGGCAGAGAGACAGGGAAGCAGGCTCCCTGCTGAGCAGAGAGCCAGATATGGGGCTTGTTCCCAGGATCCTGTGACCATGACCTGAGCCGAAGGCAGAGGCTATAACCCACTGAGCCACCCAGGGATCCCTTATTGTCCTATTCTTTAACCCTTTCTGTAGATTGGACACTTCAGAATAAAACTACCAACTGCAATATGTAATCCTAGATTGGATCTTGGGCCACACACACACACACAAAGTATCTTTTCTCTTTTGCTATAATGGACATTGATAGGACATTTAACACAATTTAAATGAGGTCTGTACATTAGATCATAGTTTTAAAGATTATTTAATTTCTCCATGTTGATAATTATATTGTGGTATTATCAGAAACTGTCTTTGTTCTTAGAAATATACACTGAAGTATTTAGAAGAAAAGGGGCAGAACATCTCAAACTCACTCTTAAAGTTTCAGGAACGGATGTGTATGTATATGAGAGAGACTCAGGGAAGAGAAAGAATAACAAAGCAAATATAGTAACAAGTTAGTATTTGGTGACCCTTAGGCGAAGGGTTTATAGGAATTCTTTGTATTTTAGTTGTAACTTTTCTAAATCTGAAATTATGTCAAGATAAAAAAGAAAGTAAAGATACCACAAAACAAAACAAAAAATAAATCTCCAAAGGGGGGGGGGGGAAGAACCTAGGGGTAAAAGCTAGAGGGACAAAAAAGGAAACATTATAACAGAGTTCTGAGAATTGGCCTGTGTGCCCCTGATTTTGGATATGTTATCTCACCTCCCTGCACCTTACTTAATTGGCCCAACTATTAAATGAAGGGTTCAAACTTGTTGATTTCTTCTTTTTTCTTAATTTAAATTCATTTAATTAACATATAGTATATTATTAGTTTCAGAAGTAGAGTTCATTGATTCATCAGTCTTATATAACACCTAATACTAATCATTATATCAGGTGCTCTCCTTATGAACTTGTTGATTTCAAAGAAACTGTCTAGCTCAAAATGATAGGACTATAATTATAACTAGTCCTCTCCCCTTGCCTGTTTTTTAGACTCTGTGTGCAGAGCTACTCTCCCACCACGAGGTGGCGTCAGTTAACCTTAGTCTATGTGAAAAGTAGTTCAGTTTTCTACTCTGGCCCCCATTTCCCCTCGCCCTGACCTGTTTCTCCTACCATACCCTCTTGCTCCTGAATCTTAGCCACAGCTTTTGCTGCTGTTGTTCTTTGACTTGCTCTCTACTGTTCTAATGGGCCTGGAAAACACAGGTATTGCTAAAAGAATCCAGAGGTAGTTTTGTCCTTTCTCAAGTTGTGGACCCTTATAGGACTCTCAGAAGGGTATGGGAGAGAGAGGTTTGCTAAACCTTATCAGAGGGGAGCTCAGTCTTGCCTCATGGGTAAGAAATGCCAGTCACATGCTCTGATTTGGGTCACGGGATCGAGGACATCTTAGGTGTGGTTTGTCTCGATGACCCGGAGTTTCCACCATGGGTAATATATGCTCTAAGAGATGCCTGCATACGTGTTCAGTTTGGCTTGCTCGTACCAAATAAACATCAGAAATGCTGCCACATGAAGGTTACAGATATACCAGGAAAGGCAGTTGGCTAACAAGCTCATGGAAAACATATTCACCCTCACTAATAATTGAAGAACAGTAATATAACCAATAATCGTGGTGGGGAGTCAGCTTGCCTGGGTGCGCATCCTAGTTTGAAGCCCCCAGGCTCTGTCACCTGGGGCAATGACTTAACTTCCCTAAGCCTGCTTCCACTTGGGTGAAGTGGGGATGATGATGTAATTTAGATGATGTGTGCATAGCCTAGTGTCTGTAATAAGTGCTCATTAAATCTTCCGTAACTTAGATTTTTTTTTCCCTCTGATTTGCAAATATTGAAAAAACCTAATAGTACGATGGTGGTGACATGGATATATTGGTATCTACATGGGTTTATCCTTTTTGCAAAGGAATGAAGTAGTTTGAATTAAAAATACTCATCATTTGAGGAATACTGAGAAGGGCATGCAAATATATACATTCGTGATGATTTTCCCAGAGTGAAAAATTGTAAGCACTGGAAGAATAGTTAACTAAATTATGGTATGTCTCTACAATTGGCTCATATTGAAGCCATTTAGAATTGATTTTGGAGGGAGAACAATTCTTGAAGAAGTGGGAGCATAAAAGATTGAGAGTGTTAAGTGTGGATTTGCCAATATTTCAATGATAATTATCCCAGTCTTTTCAGGTTAGGAGTGCTTATTTCCTTATGCTTCATAGTTTTAAAATATCCTTACATTTTTTTTTTAAATAAATTTTTTTAGGGTCAAAAAAAAATCCCAAACCTATTTTTTTTAAAGAAACACTAAAAAAGAGCGAGAACATCTGCCACAGGGGGGCAGCTGGGAGCCTTCTGACTCATCTTTGACTTTTTCTTTCTTTCCTGTCCAGTGGTGTCAGCAAAGCCCAAGGTGCATAACCGTCAACCTCGAATTAACTCATTTGTGGAGGTGGCAGTGGATGGACTCCCCAGTGAGACCAAGAAGACGGGGAAGCGAATTGGGAGCTCCGAGCTTCTCTGGAATGAGATCATCATTTTGTAAGAGAGTCTCTTCTCTTTGCAGTAACCTGGGAGAAAGAGAGAAGGTGCTCCACGGGGGTTGTGGGAGATCCTGCTTTCCTGTGACACCTCTAATTTCTCTGCCTTTGGTTCCCAAGGCACCTCTCACCAGGTGTTTCTACTTCATTGAGGTCACAGAGCGTTCATTATTAGCTGGATGGTTACAGGGTCAGCTTTGTGGGGGGAAGAGTACACATACTCACAAACAGTGTATCTCCCTGTTTGAGGCCTCCCCCCACCGTCACCCACCCCCCCATTCCAAGATGTCAGCAGTAAGTTTATCTGTTTTCTTTTAAGCTGCAGGAAGACCAATAGGCTCGGATGTGATGAATCAAGTTTTTGTTTTCCAGGAATGTCACGGCCCAGAGTCATTTAGATTTGAAGGTCTGGAGCTGCCATACTTTGAGAAATGAACTGCTAGGCACTGCCTCTGTCAACCTCTCCAATGTTCTGAAGAACAATGGGGGCAAAAGTACGTATGATGAAGGGGTGGCCGGTGTGATTCACTTATGAGGGTGGGGAAAAGAATTTGCGGGCTTGGGTTCCTCTCACACGCCATGGATAGGCCTGGGGCTGCAGTTTCCTCCAGGACCAGGAGCTGCGGTGGCTCTTTCCTGTGAATGCTGTCGTGGAGTATTAGGAAGGCAGGAGCTCTTCTCTGCCTCCACTGCTGGGTTCAGCCTCTTTTGTCCCCGGGCTCTCCTGCTGGGATGCAGTGATGTGTCCCCTTGATACTTTCTGGAGGTTGAATGCTCTCCTTCTGCCTCTCCTCCTCTCTTCTCAATATGGGTGACATGTGGTATGTTGACTCAAACCGTCCAGTGCCTCCAGCCTAAATCATTACTTTCCTGGTGTGAGTTCTTGAGCAGAACAAAGAAGCAGCGTGTGTTTGTGTGTGTGTGTTGGGGGGATAGTGTTACAAATAGTGCCTTGTGCTTAGTAGGCACTCAGTAAACATTTACTGAAGGTTGCAATGTGATGGGAGCTCTGTCTTAATTATTCAGGGAGCCTTTGCTGCATGGCAGTCCAAATCCTACAGTCTATTTATTGCTGCTTGTGGTCCGTGGCATAGCCCATGCCTGTGGTATCTGGACCCTCCCTCATAAAGCCTCTATTGAGAGCAGGACCATATGTGGTGAGGGAATGCCATGGAAAGAAAGGCTCCTTTTTCTCTTGATGTCTGCTGTCTAGAAAATATTTTCTGAAAGTGGATTTAGCTTAAGAGAGATGTGTGGGGGTGGGGAGTGTTGACTCCCAGGGAGAGCACCATGTTGATTCGAGAGTCTTTTCTTTCTGAGCCTGTCCAGGCCACTCGAGTGGTGTTTAGAGGCTCCTCTGGTCTTTCCCTTTCTGCGGGGCACACAGGCATGTGGTGAACCCACTCCAGCTTCACGAATTGTTTAAAACCAGGAATATGCCTCTCTTTTAATTCCCTGATGGTTTATCTTCTGAGTTGGTCTTTATTTTCCCAAACTCTAGCATGCATTTTATAATTTGATTATCAAATTTGTTATGTCATTTGGAAATACACTTGAGGACATTCTCACATTAAGATCAGCAGCCGCTGTGACTGTCCCCTTCTTCATTTGTTCTGCCAACATACTTTTGATTATAAAAGTAATTGTAGAAAAACTAGAAATTACACAAAAGCACATAGACACACAAAGAAAATAAAGTTCTCCTGTAAGCCACAGTACTTAGTGATAATTACTACCATTTTGATATAGTTTTTTCCGAACCTTTTTTTCCCTGCATACAAATATTTAAGACATCAATGAAACAAAATTGAGACCATACATAAACATAATATCTTGCAACATGCCTTTTTCTCTTCAAAATGTATGAATATATCTTTTTTTTAAAATGAGCACTTATTTTTATTTTTTTTAAAGATTTTATTTATTTATTTGACAGAGAAATCACAAGTAAGCAGAGAGGCAGGCAGAGAGAGGAGGAAGCAGGCTCCCCATGGAGCAGAGAGCCTGATGCGGGGCTTGATCCCAGGACCCTGGCATCACGGCCTGAGCCGAAGGCAGAGGCTTTAACCCACTGAGCCACCCAGGCGCCCCTGAATATATCTTTTTTTAAAAAAGTTTATTTATTTACTTTTTTCTTTTTTCTTTTTTTTTAGTAATCTCTACATGGGGATTTTGGGGCTCAAACCTACAACCCCCAGATCAAGAGTCACACACTCTTCAGATTGAGCCAGTCAGGCACCCCTCAATATATCTTTATTTACTTATTTATTTCTAACTGTGGTAAAATGCACGTAAACATAAAATTTATCATCTTTATCATTTTTCGGTGTGCAGCGTAGTGGCATTAAGTACATTCACATTATTGTGCAACCGTCACCACCATCTGTCTCCAGAATTTCAAACACAAAATCGGTAGCCATCAGACAGGTCATTCGCTCTCTTCACCTCCCGCCATTCTAGTTTCTGTCTCTGTGTATCTGAGTAGGTACTTCATGTAGGTAGAATCATACAGTATTTGTCCTTACAAAAAAGGGAGAGATTTTATTTATTTATGTATTTATTTAGAGAATGAGCAGGGGAAGGGGCAGAGGGAGAGGCAATCTTTTTTTTTTTTTTTTAAAGATTTATTTTTTTTTTTATTTGACAGAGATCACAGGTAGGCAGAACAGCAGGCAGAGAGAAAGGAAGGTTAGCAGACTCCCCGCTGAGCAGACAGCCCAATGTTGGACTTGATCCCAGGACCCTGGGATCATGACCTGAGTCAAAGGTAGAGGCTTTAACCCACTGAGCCACCCGGGCGCCGCAGGAGAGGCAATCTTAAGCAGACTTCATGCTGAGTGTGGAGGCTGACATGGGGCTTGATTTCTCACTCCAGAGATCACAGCTTGAGCCAAAACCAAGGGTTGGGCACTTAATGGACTGTGCCAACCAGGCACCCCCCCAATGTATTGAAATAGCTGTAGTTTTTTTTTTTTTTTTTAAGATTTTATTTATTTATTTGACAGACGGAGATCACAAGCAGGCAGAGAGGCAGGCAGGGAGAGGAAGAAGCAGGCTCCCTGTGGAGCAGAGAGCCTGATGTGGGGCTCAATCCCAGGACTCTGGGATCATGACCTGAGCTGAAGGCAGAGGCTTTAACCCAGTGAGCCACCCAGGCGCCCCTAAACTTATATGTTTATTAATCTTTGTGCCCATTTTGACAGTTGTGATAAATTACTGAAGATGGGTTTGCTGGATTTGAGTATTTTTCACATACCTGTGACATTGGATACATATTGCAAGATTACTCTCTGGAAAAGGTCTGCCAGTTTACTCTCCCATCAGCAGTGGTCAAGACTGCTGGTTTCTTTTGCCTCTTGGCTTTTATTAGGGACTTTTATTTGGGGGAGTCTATTTGATAATTAATATAATGCCAGATTTGCTTCATCTAATTTTTTTTTTAACTTGTAGTATTTCAAAGTAAATTACAGGTGTTTCAGTATTATATTTTAGAGTTTTCAGCATTTGTCTTATAAAAAAGATATTTTTGGGGCACCTGAGTGGCTCAGTGGGTTAAGCCTCTGCCTTCGGCTCAGGTCATGATCTCGGGGTCCTGGGATCGAGCCCCACATTGGGCTCTCTGCTCAGTGGGGAGCCTGCTTCCCCTCTCTCTCTGCCTGTCTCTATGACTACTTGTGATCTCTCTCTCTGTCTCTCTCTCCGCACCAAATAAATAAATAAAATCTTAAAAGAAAAAGATATTTTCTTTTTTGAAATTTTACTTTGTTGCATAAATTAACCCATTTATTATAGGCTCATAATGTTTCAGATGGTGGAGCTTCTACTGGTCTCTCAAGTCCTGCAAGGTTCTGATGGCCACCAACATTACTGTGACTGCAGAGCAGTACTGTAGGTCTGAACCCCACCAGCTGCTGTTTCCATGCAAGAAGCACAAAGCCAGATCCCCTGAAGCTTGTCTTTTCATCTTGGTTTTGCCACAGAAGGAACAAAAGTGCCTTGCATATTGTATTACTTCAGTCTTTTTCACCATTTTCCTTAGAGAGGCACCATAATGGGTCTCGTATGTACCAATGATTCTGACCTTCTTGGTCCATTTAGCCATGTCACTGCAAACTAGGTCTAAGCCCAAAGAGGAAACAAGAAGGATCTTTTCTTATATAATTACTATACCATTATCACACCTGGCAATATTAACGTGAATTCCTTATTATCACCTAATACCCAGTTCCTGTTCAATTTCACTATTGTCTCAAAGTGTTGTTTTCAAGTTTGTTTGCTTGAACCTGAATTCAGACAAGGTCTACTCTTTGAATTTGGTTGTTATGGCTCCGAAGTTACCTCAACTTCGCTCTGCTTTTTGATGCTATGATTTATTGAAGGAGATGGAATGTTTTTAGAGTGTGTTTATTGCCTTACTAATGTTCTTTGCTCATTTTTCTGTCAAAGTGTACATTTTTTTCTTTCAGTTTTGAAAGAGTTCTTTATATGTTAAAGCCTTTTCTCTTTGTCTCATAATTTGTAAATATTTTTCATTTGCATTTTATTTTTTTTCAATTTTTCATTTTCAGTTTTTCATTTACATTTTAGTTTTTTTTTTTTTCATTTTTTCAAACAGATGTTTTAAACTTGCATTTGTAACTTTTTCCTTTATGAAGGCTTTTTCCATCCTGAGTTTGGATGAATTCTCACCTCTGGTTTCTCCTAGTTTATTGTAATTTTCTTTTTTCACTTTAATTCTTTTTTTTTTTTTTAAAGATTATTTATTTGAGAGTGAGAGAGTGAGAGAGAGGGAGCCCAAGCAGGAGTGGGGAGCAGAAGGAGAGGGAGAAGCAGGCTCCCTGTGGGGCTTAATCCCAGGACCTGGGATCACGACCTCATCCAAGGTGGATGATTAATCAACTGAACCACCCAGGCATCCCACATTTTATTCTTCAAGTGAGCTTATTTTTGTGAACAGTGTGAGTAGGGATCTAATTTAATTTTTCCCTAGAGTTTACTGGTTGCTTTAGTACTAACTGAAATCTGTGATTATTATCCCTGATGGTTTGTTACCTTTAGCCTATATTAAAAAAAAAAATTTGTGCACATACAGACACACACATACACATACACATACTTGGACCTGTGGGGGATTTTCCATTTCATTTGTTGTTTTATTGGACTTTTAAAATCACTCTGTCTTAGCTGTTATAACATTACCACGTTTTAATATCTAACTTTTTGAGCTTCTCTGCTTTTCAAAATCTTCCTTCCTCTTTTTCTTTGCATATATGACAATACCACCTGAACTTTGAATTATTTTCTGAGGTTCTTCCCCTCCTCCTCCTCTAAGATTTATGGAAATTCTATTCTATGTAAAGTTCCTTTATGGAGAATGTCTATACTAATTCTTCCTACTTAAAAACATGTAGTGTCTCTAAATTCACTCAAATCATTTTGAAGTTATCTTTAGATAGACTCTTTTATTTATTATTATTATTATTATTATTTGTTTATTTATTTGACAGACAGAAATCACAAAGAGGCAGAGAGGCAGGCAGAGAGAGAGGAGGAAGCAGGGTCTCGGCTGAGCAGAGAGCCTGATGCGGGGCTCGATCCCAGGACCCTGGGATCATGACCCGAGCCGAAGGCAGAGCCTTTAACCCACTGAGCCACCCAGGCGCCCCTAGATAGACTCTTTTAAATTGTAAAAATATTTTTGATCTTATTTTTAGTGGGATTTTTTCCTGTTGGGCCTCCTAATTTAATGTTGTTGATATATGACTATTAGTTTTTACATGTTTTTGTTTTGTTTTGTTTTTATAATTGGTCAACTACTGAATTCTTAGTATAGTTTTTCAATAGTTTCTTTTGGGTTTTCTTGGTAGACATTTATGTGGTTTCTAAGATTGATAATTTTGCTCACATTAGGAAATAATTATGCTTTTTTCCCATTAGTTGTTTTGCATATAACTTCCTGTTTTAGTTGTGATGGAATGACCATCCCACCCTGTCTGGTAACCAGGCTTCTAATGACTCTTCTCTGGGTATAAAGTTGGGTGTTAGTAATCTCTTCTTGCCCCACCCCCCCTTTGTTTATTAATCACTTTTTTGTTGTTATTGTTTTAATCAGGAAGGGTGTTGAATTTTTGTCAAATATCTTTTTTTTTTTGAGATTTTATTTATTTATTTGACACACAGAGAGAGAAATCACAAATAGGCAGAGAGGCAGGCGGGGGAGGGGGGAAGGCGGATGCGGGACTTGATCCTAGGACCCTGAGATCATGACCTTAGCCGAAGGTAGAGGCTTAACCCACTGAGCCACCAAGGCGCCCCCTGTCAAATATCTTTTATGTAACTGGGGCTGGGTGGAGTCTGGGTGGTGCAGTTCGTTGAGCGTCAGACTCTTGGTTTCTGCTCAGGTCATGATCCCAGGGCTGTGAGATCAAGCCCCGCATTAGACTTCCAGGTCAGCGTGGAGTCTGCTTGAGTTTCTCTCTCCATCTACCTCTCCCTCCCTGCTCATGCTCTCTCTCTCTCTCTAAAATAAATAAAGTCTTTTTTTAAAAAAAGGTAACTATTGGGATAATTAAATGGTTTTTCTTCTTTCTATTTCTTGCATGGATTACTTAATAGTAACAATCTTTAAATTTCTAGAATATACCCAATTGCTCATGTTGGATTGTTTCTTGAAAATTTTGTTAGAATTGCTTGTTAATATGTTATTTGGGGGTTTTCTGCCTATATTCATAAGTGATATTTGTCTGTAGTTTTGTACTATTTTTGTCAGCTTTAGAATTGAGGTTTAGCTAATTTTGTAAAGTAAATTGAAGCTCTTTCCAGCTTCAGGAACAGACTCTATAACATGGGAATTATCTGTTCTGTGAGTGCAGGAAAGAGCTTACCCGTAAAACCAACTGGGTCTGGCTGCTTTCTCTGAAAGAATTCTTTGATGACTTTTTCAGTTTTTTACCCCATAATGATTGGTTTGCTCAGCTTTTCTGATTCATCTTTCTTTCTTTTTAAGATTTATTTAGAGAAAGAGAGACAGCAAAAGAGGGAACACAGGCAGGGGGAGTGAAAGAGGGAGAAGCAGGCCTATTGATGAGGAGGGAGCTGGATGTGGGGCTTGGTCCTAAGACCCTGGGATCATGACCTGAGCTGAAGGCAGCTGCCCAACTGATTGAGCCACCCAGGCACCCCAATAATTCCATTTTTAACTTTAACTTTTTCAACAATTTGTCCTAGATACATATATTTTTAATCCAGTCAGTTGGTCGTTTCTAGCTTTTTGAGTTGAAAGCTTATAGTGCATTTATTTTTGTCTTGTTTAATGATGAAAACCATCATGCTTTCAACTTAGCTTTTTTTTTTTTTTAATCCCCCCATGGGTATTCACATTTTTTTCTTTTAAAGAAAAGTGCACAAACCTTAAGTGATATAGTTCAGTGAATGTTTACATATGTTCACATCTGTGTAATCACTACTCAGATCAAGATAAAGAACATTTCCAGGATCCCAGGAGATTCCCACATTACTGTTAGTCAACATCCCTTTGCTCACCCTGAGATAACCACTATCCTGACATCTAACACTATTGGTTAGTTTGGCCTATTCTTGAATTTTTATCAGTGAAATCGTACAGTACAGTTTCTTATCCTGGCTCACCGTTGTATCTGTGAGAGTCACCCATGCTTTTGCATGTAATGCTGGCTTGTTTTTTTATAGGGGTAAAGGTTTCTATTGTATAACTATACCACAATTTATTTACTGTCCTTCTGCTGGACATCGGGGCTCTTTTCCAGTTTGGGGCCATCATGAACAAAGCTGCTTTGCATATTCTTTTACATGTATTTTGGAAGACATATACGTATATTTCTATTGAGTGTGTTTACACACACACACACACACACACACACATACACACACACGTAGGGCCCTCGGTTCAGAGTGGATGTATGTTTAGCTTTGGTAGATACTATCCAGCAGCTTTTGAGGGGCAAATCCATACCTGTTGTTCTGTTCCTTGTTTGTAATTGCTGTTGTGGTTTTTCTCTTTGAGCCCGGAGCTACTCAGGGGCTTATGCTGTGTGGCAGTCACTGTAGCTGCTTCTGCTCTGGCCAGCACCAGCTGAAGCACTTAAATTATGTGGCTGGGTGGAGCAGTGAGGCACATCAGATCCAAATCTGATGGAAAATGTGGGTCGTAATAGGCAGTGGGCTGTTTTTTCATAGAAAAAGAAATCTAGGATGACAATGGCATAGACGAGATATGTAACATTCCAGCCGTGTTTCATAAAGCCTTCTGTTCAGAGCAAGGCTGCTTCTGGTGGTTACAGAGCTGTTGCATAGAAAAGTGGTTAAGAACATATAGGTTCCGGAGTCTGACTCCCTGGGTTTGAATCCTGATTCCATCAGCTTTGTGGCGTCAGACCATCACATAACTTCTTTGTGCTTCTGTTTCTTTATCTGTAAAACATCATTTTGAGGTTAAATGATCTAAAAATAGTGCCAGACATGTTTCAGTACTATATAAGTAGTAGCCGTGGTAGCCTTCTTCTTTTTTTTTTTAATATATATTTTTTAAAGATTTTATTTATTTGACAGACAGAGATCACAAGTAGGCAGAGAGGCAGACAGAGAGAGAGGAAGGGAAACAGGCTCCCCCCGCTGAACAGAGAGCCCGACGTGGGGCTTGATCCCAAGACCCTGGCATCATGACAGGAGCTGAAGGCAGAGGCTTTAGCCCAGTGAGCCACCCAGGCACCCCCCGTGGTAGCCTTCTGCCTCCACTGATTCTTTTCTTCCCAAAGCTGGGGATGTTCAAATCCTTGAGATGGTGGCAGAGACCTTGTTTCTCCTTGCCTAAATGAGAGGTAGCCCCAAGATTGTTCCAAGGGAGAGTTCTTTTTTTTTTTTTTTTTTTTTTTAAAGATTTTATTTATTTGTCACAGAGAGCCCAGGAGCACAAGCAGGGGGAGCAGCAGCCAGAGTGAGAAGCAGCCTCCCTGCCAAGCAAGGAGCCCCATGTGGGACTTGATCCCAGGATTCTGGGATCACAACCCATGCCGAAGGCAGATGCTCAACCGACTGAGCCACTCAGGTGCCCCTCAAGGGAGAGTTCTAAGCCTGGACAGATGCAAAGACTCTGGGGATGTGGAGTGGAGAGGCTGCCATTAACATGAGGCATTTCAGCTCCAGGGCCTTGGCACCTGCATTCCTCGGGGAGCTGCTAGGCTGGGAATGTGTCCAGAGTGGTGTGTTAAGTATGAATATGGTTGTGTAGGTTAGTAGGTCACGGCATGTTAGGTGACTCCTCTTCTTGTGGCCTCGTCTTTCCGAAACAGCCTTTCCTGGGAAAAGACCTGACCGGTAGCGCCTGTCCTGCTACAATTCCCTCCTTCACTCGCTGCCTTGTTGTCCCCTGGGTGGACTTGAAGTTGACTGGGAAGCTCAGCTGGTGTGTTATGCCTGGTTGGAGGGCTTTGCTTGAGTCCTGCAGTTGCATAAGGGTCAGCCTTGACCGACTTTCTGAAAGGACCTTGACCTGGCTGTGGCTGCAAGAAGTACTTGACTCCGAGGACTGGTTTGGCTCTTAAGGATGGCTCTACTCATCTCGGTGTGGAAGCCACATATTGGGGCTGAATATTGATTTTTAAAAACCTTATTAGGGGTATTTTCAAGCAGAATCCCTATCACCCAGCTTCAGTAGTTATTAGCATGTTCCATTTTTACCTGCCCACTGGATGATCTTGATTTCTTTCTAAATTGGTAGCAGGTAGGATGTAAGACTTGACTGATTTTCTCTTGCAGTTCTCCTCTCCTGCAGCTGGCCTCATTAACGCTGTAGATTTTGGCACTGCCAGATTGTCCTCCTTGCAAGGAGGGAGATGTAGCTTGAAGTAGATTTAAAACAAAAACAAAAACAAAAACAAACCAGGGGTGCCTGGTGGCTCAGTGGGTTAAAGCCTCTGCCTTCGGCTCAGGTCATGCTCCCAGGGTCCTAGGTTCGAGCCCCACATTGGGCTCTCCGCTCGGCAGGGAGCCTGCTTCCCCTCCGCACCCCGCCTGCCTCTCTGCCTACTTATGATCTCTGTCAAATAAATAAATAAAATCTTAAAAAAAAAATTAAAAAACCACACAAAAATCTTTCCTATTTTAAAATAAATGTCAAATTGAGACACAAGTTAAAGCTTTTTTTTTTAAACTCTTTTTTTTTTAAGATTTTATTTATTTATTTGACAGACAACGATCATAAGTAGGCAGAGAGGCAGGCAGAGAGAGAGAGAGGGGAGGAAGCAGGCTCCCTGCCGAGCAGAGAGCCCGACGTGGGGCTCGATCCCACGACCTGGGATCATGACCTGAGCCGAACGCAGAGGCTTTAACCCACTGAGCCACCCAGGCGCCCCAAGACACAAGTTAAAAGAATGGGGAAAGGAATTCCCCTGTACCCTGCATCCAGCTGTTAATATTTTGATACATTTGCTTTAACATTGTCCCTGTCTATACTTACATCTATAATAATTTTCTAAACCATTTTATTGTATTTTTTTGTTCTTTTCTTTTTAAAAATTTATTATCTTTATTAACATATAATGTATTATTTGCCCCAGGGGTACAGGTCTGTGAATCGTCAGGCTTACACATTTCACAGCAGTCACTGTAGCACATACCCTCCCCAATGTCCATAACCCAACCACCCTCTCCATGTCCCTTCTCCCCCCAGCAACCCTCAGTTTGTTTTGTGAGATTAAGAGTCTCTTATGGTGGGCGCCTGGGTGGTTCAGTGGGTTAAGCCGCTGCCTTTGGCTCAGGTCATGATCTCAGGGTCCTGGGATCGAGTCCCACATCTGGCTCTCTGCTCAGCAAGGGGCCTGCTTCCCTTCCTCTCTCTCTGCCTGCCTCTCTGCCTACTTGTGATCTCTGTCTGTCAAATAAATAAAATCTTAAAAAAAAAAAGAGTCTCTTATGGTTTATCTCCCTCCCAAACCCATCTTGTTTCATTTTTTCCTTCCCTACCCCCCAAACCTCCCACTCTGCCTCTCAGATTCCTCATATCAGGGAGATCATATGATAATTGTCTTTCTCTGATTCACTTATTTTGCTCAGCATAATACCCTCTAGTTCCATCCACGTCATTGCAAATGGCAAGATTTCATTTCTTTTGATGGCTGCATAGTATTCTATTGTATATATATACACCACATCTTCTTTATCCATTCATCTGTTGATGGACATCTAGGTTCTTTCCATAGTTTGGCTATTGTGGACATTGCTGCTATAAACCTTCAAGTGCACGTGCCCCTTCGGATCACTACATTTGTATCTTTGGGGTAGATACCCAGTAGTGCGATTGCTGGGTCTTAGGGTAGCTCTATTTTCAACTTTTTGAGGAGCCTCCATGCTTTTTTCTAGAGTGGCTGCACCAGCTTGCATTCCCACCAACAATGTAGGAGGGTTCCCCTTTCTCCACATTTATATTTTTATAAGATTTTATTTATTTACTTGACAGAGATAGAGAGCACAAACAGGGGGAGCAGAAAGGGGAGAGGGAGAAGCAGGCTTCCCTCTGAGCAGGGAGCCTGATGCAGGACCCGATCCCAGGACCCTGGAATCATGACCCAAGCCGAAGGCAGATGCCCAACTGACTGAGCCACCCAGGCATCCCTGAATCATTTTAAATTATCAACCTTGTACTTTTTTTGAATGCTCAGTACAAGTAATTTTTTTTTTTAAAGATTTTATTTATTTATTTGACAGAGAGAGATCACAAGTAGATGGAGAGGCAGGCGGGGGGGCGGGAAGCAGGCTCCCTGCTGAGCAGAGAGCCCGATGTGGGACTCGATCCCAGGACCCTGAGACCATGACCTGAGCCGAAGGCAGCGGCTTTAACCCACTGAGCCACCCAGGCGCCCTCAGTACAAGTAATTTATTGTTATTATTATGCCATGCCATGTATATTGTTATTATTAGAGTCCATGTATATATCATTCTTTTTAAAAAATTTTATTTAAATTCAATTAACATACAGTATATTATTAGTTTCAGAAGTAGAGTTCAGTGATGCATCAGTTTCCTATAATACCCAGTGCTTGTTAAGCATGTCCCCATCCCCCAAGTTACCCCATCCCCCCATGTACCTCCTTTCTAGCAACTCTCAGTTTTGTTTTTTTTTTTAAGATCTTTATTTATTTGACAGACAGAGATCACAAGTAGGCAGAGAGGCAGGTAGAGAGAGAGGGGGAAGCAGGCTCCTTGCTGTGCAGAGAGCCTGATGAGGGGCTTGATCCCAGGACCCTGAGATCATGACCTGAGCCAAAGGCAGAGGCCTAACCCACCCAGCCACCCAGATGCCCCCTCAGTTTCTTTCTTTCTTTCTTTTTAAAGATTTTATGTATTTATTTGAGAGAGGTCACAAGTAGGCAGAGAAGCAGGCAGAGAGACAGGGAAGGAGGCTCCCTGCTGAGCCGAGATCCCAATGTGGGGCTCAATCCCAGGACCCTGAGATCATCACCTGAGCTGAAGGCAGAGGCTTAACGCACTGAGCCACCCAGGTGCTCCCTCAGTTTGTTTCTTAATAGTTAAGAGTCTCTTAAGGTTTGTCTCCCTCTCTGATTTCATCTTATTTTATTTTCTCCACCCTTCCTCTATGATCCTCTTTTAATTCCACATATGAGTGAAATCATTTGATAATTATCTTTCTCTGATTGACTTATTTCGCTTAGCATCATACCCTCTAGTTCCATCCGTGTCGTTGCAAATGGCAAGATTTCATTTTTTTGATGGATGCGTAATATTCCATTGTATGTATATACCATATCTTCTTTGTCCATTCATCTGTGGATGGACATCTGCGCTCTTTCCATAGTTTGGCTGTTTGTGGGCACTGCTGCTTTAAACATTGGGAGAACCTTGTACTTCTTTGTCCCTAAATACCTGTCTATTTTTTAAGAAGAAGGATGTGTTCTTACCTAACCACTGTACAATTAAATAAGAAACCTAACATTTTTGCAACATTGCAAAAATGCACTTCAAGTGATTTTTTTCCCCCCATGATCCAGGGTCCTGTGCAAAATTAGGCATTGCATTTGGTTGTCATGTCTCCTTAAATCTGGGATTAGTTCTTCAGCTTATTTTTGTCTTTCATGACACGGTGATTGTTGAGGAGTTCAGGCCAGTCTTTTCGTAGAATCCTCTCAGTTTGGCTCTGTCTGGGTTTTCTTCAGGATTAGATTCAGGGTATGTATTTTTGGCAGCCACACTGCGGAAACGATATTGTGTCCTCAGTGCAAAATATCAGGAGGCATATGACTCAGTGTGTTTCACTGTTAACTTTGTTGATGTTAACTTTGATCATTGGCTTAAAGTGGTATCTGCCATGTTCTCCACAGTAAAATGACTATTTTCTATTTATAACTAAAAAGTAATTTCTTGGGAGATATAATACTTTGCAATTATGTAAATATCTGTCTCTTGTCACACCTTCACCTACTTGTTTTTGCATTCATTAATGATTTTTTTCTGAATCAGTTACTGTGATGGTTGCAAATTTTTTACTATTCCTTGTACATTTATTAGTTGCTATACTATTGCAAGGAAGAGCATTTCCTTTTCTTTTAGGAATGTAGGTATGTATTATCAGTCTCAATTCATGAATTCTTATTTCATTCAGTGGGTTATAATTTATTTTTGCCATTATTTTGGTGCTTATATTATCCCTGGTTTGGCTAGTGGGTATCTCTTCAAACTTGGTCCTGTATCCTTATATGTCCTCCATCGTATATTATTTTCTAAATATGTTCCAATATAGATAGAATTTACTATTTGATAAAGGTGGCATTAAGAACCAGAAGAGTTGAAGCACGCCTAGCTGGCTCAGTGAGTTAAGCCTCTGCCTTCAGCTCAGGTCATGACCTGAGATTGAGCCCTGCATGGGGGTCTCTGCTTGGTGGAGAGCCTGCTTCCCGCCCCCCACCCCGCCCAACCCCCTGCTTGCCTCTCTGCCTGTTTGTGATCTCTGTCTGTCAAATAAATAAATAAAATCTTTAAAAAAAATTTTTTTTTTAAATATATTTGACAGAGATCACAAGTAGGCAGAGAGGCAGGCAGAGAGAGAGGAAGGAAAGCAGGCTCCCTGCCGAGCAGAGATCCCGATGCGGGGCTCCATCCCAGGACCCTGGGATCATGACTAGAGCCGAAAGCAGAGCCACTGAGCCACCCAGGTGCCCCAATAAATAAAATCTTTAAAAGAAAATCAGAAGAGGTGAACATGGGCATCAGTTGGAAACATGCTAGAATGTAAATTCTGGGACACCTGGGTGGCTTAGTGGGTCAAGCATCTGCCTGCAGCTCAAGTCATGATCCTGGGGCCCTGAATTGAGCCCTGTGACAGGCTCCTTGCTTATCAGGAAATCTGCTTCTCCCTCTCCCTCTGCCTCTCCCCCTGGCTCATGTACTCTCTCTTTCTCTCAAGTAAATAAACTCTTAAAAAGAAAAAAAAAAAGAAATAGAGATTCTGAGTCCCTATCCCAAACCTGCAGAATCAGAAACTCTGGGGCTGGGGTTCAAGCAATCTGTTTTAACAGATTTTCCAGGGAATTCTGATATATGCTCAAGTCTGAGAACCACAAAGCTAACTGCTTAGGAAAAAACGGTAAGCTTGATACCTTCCTTAAGTTGACACTTGTGATAATTTGTTCGTCCGTCCTTCCTTCCTTCCTTCCTCCCTGTCTCTCTCTCTCTCTCTCTCTTTCTTATTTTTAAGTAATCTCTACACCCAACGTGGGGCTCGAATTTACAATCCTGAGATCAAGAGTCGCGTGCTCTACCAACTGAGCCAGCGAGGTGCCCCGTAACCATTTTCTTTAATTAGTTTTTGAAATACTTAACCCTTTAGTCAGTCGAGAGTTTATTTTGATATATGATGTGGGATAGGGATCCAGTTGTATTTTTTTCCTAATGGGTTTTACACAGTCTCACTGTTTTCTTTGGACGGAGTGTCAGCATCAGGTTGGACATATTTCTTCTCCCTGCTCCTCTTCTTCAAAACTTTTTCAGCTATTAAGCATTCATTTTTTTCTGACAGACTTTCTGTCTGTCCATCCAGCTATTTAGCTAGCTCTCTATGCACATGTGTACACACATATGTGTAAATATCTATTTCTGTGTTTATGTATTAAACACCATGAGTTCATAATTGAACCTCCATTTCTAGTTCAGTCCCACAGGGCTCTTCCTAACTTGTCTTTCTTCCTGTATGAGAGCTCTGGCTCTCAGCATCATCCGTATATTTACTCATTCCCTCTATTCTAGAATGTACACAAGGTGTTTCGAGAATTGCTGTACCCATACCACTGTGAAAAGTGAAGTAGACTTTGAAAAGCCCCTTGCTTATGCTCTCCATTTCCTATGCATCTCTCTTTTCTTTGCCCATGTGTATTTAAAAAAAAAAAAAAGAAAGAAAAAGGCAAGCAAGAAAGCAAACAGCTCCCTTTAAAAAAAAATCTTATAAGCAGAGGGTTGTTTCGGCACTTTACATTTTGAGAACAGATAGGCCAGTCATGAGGGCTGCGGCACCTCCCTCACTCTCCTGTAAGGATGGAGTGTTCTGGTGGGTGGGCTGTGCATCTCAAGGAGGCATGCCCGACAGACAGTGCATGCATTTATTTTAAAGTAAACACAGCGCTGTTTTTCCAGTTTTTCAACTGAAAGATAAATAAAACTACTAATTCTTGGAACTTGGATCAGAGGGAGAAGAGAGAAAATGAAAAAAAAATTGGCTCTACAGTTAAAAGCAGTTTTACATTTATTTTTAAAATTAATTAATTAATTATTTGGCGCCCAAGCTTTATTTAAGAACTCCTACAAAATATTCCAGATAAATGACTTTTTTAATTCTCCTCTTCCTCTTCCTGGTTAATCTGGAAGTAACACAGTTTATAACTCTCTGCTCTTAGCAGTTATGTGCAACCAATCACGTAGATTGTGCTTTTTCAGATATTTCTTGGTGAGATATTTGAAATACCTTTTGGAAAAAGGCACCATAGAAGTTACAGTAATCTTGCTCTTGCTCTTTCAGTGGTACAACCCCTCCACTGAGAATCCCAGCTTTGCTGTTGACTTTGATTCTCTCTCAGAGAAACTCCTCAAAATTGGTGGCATCTTTGGTTCCATCTTCTCTGTACGTATGTGTGTATGTACGTATGTACGCTGTACACCCCGCTTGCTGCTCGTACTCTCAACTCTGAGATCAAGAATCACTGGCCCTTCCAACTGAGCCAGCCGGGCGCCCCACAATTCAGTCTTCTGTAGGGTGGATGCCGTCAAGGGTAAACTTAAGAACTTGCTTCTTTTTTGTGCCTCCCCAGCCCCCAAGCTTTATTGCAGGGGCCATGGCAGCAACAGAAGCAGAAAGGCAAAAATAATTATACATTTAAATTCATAAAGTTGTTCACTACTTCATTTTATTTTATTTTATTTTATTTATTTGACAGAGATTGCAAGGAGGCAGAGAGAGCGCAGGAGAAGCAGGCTCCTTGCTGAGCAGGGAGCCTGATACAGGGCTTGATCCCAGGACCCTGGGATCTGAGCTGAAGGCAGAGGCTTAACCCAGTGAGCCACCCAGGCACCCTTGTTCATGGCTTCTTAAACTTGAGGAAGAAGTGAGAAGGGACAAAAGCGAAAGGCAATATGTGACAGTCCTCTAAGCTGATCGGGAGATCTTACTTAGGACATACCTACAAACTCCAGTGTTTTGAAAAGGCCTGATGATAGAAATGGTCAAAGCAGTCCTACATAGCCCATGATTTTTAACCCTGGTAAACAAACAAGACCTAGTTTTTTTTAGTTTTGCGGAATGCTTACAGAAAATTTCTAAGAAATTCTCCAAATTGAAAATATTATTATTTTTTCTATAATACATGCCTCTAAAACTGAAAATATTATTGTTGTTTTTCTTCTTATGATTTCCATGCTTATTTGAAAAAAAAAAGACAACCGTTCTATTTTTTTTTTTTTTTTAAGATTGTATTTATTTATTTGACAGAGTGAGATTACAAGCAGGCAGAGAGAGAGAGGGAAGCGGGCTCCCTGCTGAGCAGAGAGCCTGATGTGGGGCTTGATCCTGTGACCCTGAGATCATGACCTGAGCCAAAGGCAGAGGCTTTAACCCACTGAGCCACCCAGGTCCCCCACCTACTTTTTAAGATTTTATTTGAGAGAAAGAGAGCATGACTGGGGATGGAGATAGAGGGAGAGGGAGAAGCAGACACCCCACTGAGCAGGGAGTCTGATGTGGGACTCGATCCCAGGACCCTGGATCATGACCTGAGCCGAAGGCAGACACCCAAAACTGACTGAGCCACCCAGGCCTCCCGACAAAAGCATTCTGAACTGCTTTAGTGTGTATCAGGCATTGTTTTGAATTCTTGAAATACAAATATTAAAACTAATTCAATCCTCCCGTATACCTGTGAGATAGATTGTATTGCCATTCCCTAAGATGAAGGGATATTACCTAAATAGGTAGATGTTATTATAACTTTTCCAAGGTCACACAGTAGGTGGACAGAACAGGGATTTAATCCAGGCGTTTTAGTCCCACATCCTGTCTGCATCTACTGCCTTCCAATGAGGGAGAGGGTTAAAATCACCTAAAATTTTAACGTTCAGAGCTAACCCCATAAATCCTTTGTTATATATCCACTAAGCTTTTTGGGGTGGTATGTAAATCATATATGTATGTATGTGTAACTTTTTTTTCCAAAATGGGAACTCACTATGCAGATTCCTTTGTAACTTTTTTCACCTAGTTTTGTTTTCTTTTTTTAACTTCAGTGAAACCAGACCATTTTCAATGGCTGCAGTAGCCTTTTTTGGGAATGAATGTGCCATAATTTAGCCAATCTCCTATTGTTGGCCATTTCTACTCTTTTGCTGTTATAAGAAAAACTTTTTGGTCATTCTTTTTTTTTTTTTAAGATTTTATTTATTTATTTGTCAGAGAGAGTGAGCATAGGCAGAGGGAGAAGCAGGCTCCCTGCTGAGCAAGGAGCCCCATGTGGGACTTGATCCCAGGACTCTGGGATCATGACTTGAGCCAAAGGCAGCCACTTAACCAACTGAGCCACCCAGGCATCCCCTTTTGGTCAATTCTTCTAAAGAGAGCTGTGCCGCATTTTTTTTCTTAAGGTGGTAAATTCCTAGGCATGCAGCTGCTGGGTCAAAGGCATGCAAGTTTCAAGGTTTTTGATCCCTGTGGCCTGGGTCTGCTTCAAAGCCCAGGCCATTCACATGCTCACCACTCACCCATTCACCCTTCTCTACCTGTGTGCTGGGGGTTACCAACCCGTTCACCCCAGTTAAGTGAAAAGCAATTACTCTTTGTTATGTTAATTTGCATCTCTTTAGTCCTCTCTCCTCTTCTTGGGAAACTTCCAGGGAGGCTTCTGTCCTGCTTGCCCTGAGTCACCGGCCTCAGTCACTTCCCTGTTGTGAAATCTAGCAGTCAGGTGGCATCCTTGGCTCACTTGCTTCCCTGATGGGATATGATGAGTGATCCCTCCTCTGGACTTTGTTTTCACTTGGTTTTCTGGACACCACACCCGACTGGTTTTCTATCTTTCTGGCCACTCCTTTTTTATCATTTTTTGTTGGTTTACTCCTCACCAGGCTGGAGACATTGGGATACCCCAGGTTGACTTAGTCCTGCGTCCACTTGTTCATTCTCACCCCCATCTTTCACGATCTCATCTAGCCTCACGGCTTTCACCTTTGGTCTGGACACATGTGACTTGCAGCCTGGGCCGCAGCCGTGGAAACCAAAGACTGCGTGTTTCTGGATGTCTAATTAACATCTTCAAAGGAACATGTTAAAAGTCAAGCGACCTGCTTTCCCATAGCTTCCTCCATCTCAGGCAGTGGTGATTGAGTCTTGCTCAGGCTTAGAACCTTAGTGTCTTCCTTGATGCCACTCTTTCTTTCTGTTATGACCCACGTCCAGTTAGCATGTCCCGCCTGTGTTACCCTTGAGATATGTTCGAGGAACTGACCGTTTCTCACCGTGACCGCTGCCATCACCCCTGTCCGGATGCCTCTGTTCAGCAGTCTCCCTGCGATGCCCTTTGTCTCCCTGCTGTGCGCTTTTGAACCCAGCAGCTAGAGTAACCCAAACTAACTGTGAACCACATCATAACACTCCCACCGTGGTTGCCCACTGAACTAAGAGTAAAAATTAAAGTCCTCCCCTATTGGCCTAAAAGGCCCTCCCGATCTTCCTGTCACTCCTCTGTTATCTCAACCATTGTCCCCCTCTACAGACCCCACTCTGGTCCCAAAGCCTCCTTGCTGTTCTTCTAACCCACTGCTCATCTTGGCCTCAGGGCCTTGGCACTGACCTTACTGTCTTCCTGAAATATTCTTCCTCGTGTCCTCATGGCTTTGCTCCCTCACCCTCTTCCCGTCTACTCAGATACCATCCCATGGAGGCTTTCTTTGACTATTCTTTGTATTTCAGGAGTGTATAATTCAGTGATTTTTTTTTTTTTTAGTGATTTTTTTTTTTAAAGATTTTATTTATTTATTTGACAGACAGAGATCACAAGTAGGCAGAGAGGCAGGCAGAGAGGAGGAAGCAGGCTCCCCGCAGAGCAGAGAGCCCAATGCAGGGCTCGATCCCAGGACCCTGAGATCATGACCCAAGCTGAAGGCAGCGGCTCAACCCACTGAGCCACCCAGGCACCCCTAATTCAGTGATTTTTAAATCATTGATTTTATTTTTAAAATTTATGAGAGAGAGTGAGAGAGAGCATGTGGATGGGGAGGGGCAGAGGGAGAGGGAGAAGCAGACTCCCCACTGAGCAGGGAGCCTGACTCAGGGCTCGATCCCATGACCCTGGAATCATGACCAGAGCAAAAGGCAGACGCTGAACTGATTGAACCACCCAGGTGCCCCAATTCAGTGATTTTTAAAAATTTTACCAAGTTAGGCATCATTCCCATGAGCTTTTCCAGCACCCCAGTAAGATCTCTTATGCCCACTTACCATTAATTTCCGTTTCCACCCCCCACTTCTGGCAACCACAAATCTACCTTCTGTGTCTGTAGATTTGCGTTTTCTGCACATTTTGTACAAATGGAATCATTTGGCCTTGGCCAAATGGTCTTAATTGCAATTCCTCCCTACCCAGCATTCCCTGCTCCTTTCTCTGCTTTATTTTCTTTCTAGCACTATCCCCATATAATACGATATATTTAGTGTATATCACTCCTTGCCCTCTACTACTGGAATGTAAGTTTCACGGAGCAGGCATTGTTTGATTTTTGTTCACTCTCGGGCATCCCTTCACTCCTGTGCCTAGAACACAAGACACTAACACATATGTTTAAAATATAGGCCCTATATTTTATATGTCCTCAATTAGATTAGTGAGGATGAACATTTTTTGTTGTGACTTCGGTTTTTGTGGCCAGTGTCATGACTCACCTCTGAGGCAGAGGTGGGGCCGGGGTAGTCCCGAGTGCCTGCTCTGGGGAGGCATCAGGCTGAATCCGTCCCCAGCCTCCAAATGCAAGCCTTTGTTTCATTTTGCCCTGGTCTGGTTGCAGTTACATCAGTGACTACTGTTTTCTTGATTGGCACCAGATGCCAGGCATTGGGATTTAAAACCGTCTTTAATAGTCTCTGAAAAGCTCTCTGTGTGTTGCTTTCCATCATCTGCACCTCAGGCAGATATGGCCAAGCCAGAACCTCAAGGAATTCCCAAAGAAGCCAGAAGCACCCCCCCTCCCCCAACCCCACGTCCCCAGCTTCTCAGAGTTACAGCCGGGCCCAGTTCGTGGCTTTGGTGTCAGTGGAGAGCTGTTTGAAAGAAAAGGTCCTTTTAGCCAGAAGTCTCAAAAGTAAACACACAGGCCCCTGCGATGAATGTTAAAACAGACCCACTCTCTGTGTCACCAGCAGAGAGGTTGCCTTGTGAAACCTCACTTGAAGGAAGAAGAAAAGCTTTCTGTCAGGAATCTTTTCCCCTGTACGTGGCTGCCTCAGCGTAGCCTGGGGTTTACTGCTGCCTCTGGAGTGTTCTGTAAGCCTCTCGGTTTTGGAAGCCCGTCACCCTCCCTCCTGGGAGCATATATTGAGCAAAGAGTGTTTCTACCCCTTGAAACACGAATGCCAGCCACGGCTGTTACCCTTTCTCTTCCTCTAGAGGTGTATTGTGACCTCCTGCATTTTAGTCCGTGGTAGGTGGTCAAGGCATTCTTCCCTCCATCTTGTTTTTTTGCCATTTTAGATGTAAGGATGTCTCAGTGTTGGAGAAGGGTTTTGTATGAGAGGAAATCTGCACTCTTGCACATTTTCTCAGGATTGTGGGACCTGCCTGGAGTAGGGAGTGGATATGGAGTTTACTTACCAGCATTCACATGGTAAATTTTTACCTTCAGCTCTGGGCAAGATGCTAGAGAGGTGGAATGAGCAAGGCGCTGTCCTGGAATTTAGGATCTAGAGAGGGAACCGGGCAGACATTAAGTAGGTCAGTAAAAGACACTAGTCCAGGGGTGACAGACGTGATGGAAGGAAGTACAAGATGCTCTGGGACTGTTTCACTGAGGACTTCATCTATCCCGAGGTGAGGGGTGTCAAGGAAGGCTTCCCTGCGGAAGAACTCCAGGGGATGTGAAGGGATGCCTAGGCCAACAGGAGAAAAGCATTCCAGGCTGAGGGAACACTTGGGAAGCTTTGAGGCAAGAATGGGCTTGGTGCTGTTAAGTCATACAGAGATGGCCCTTGGTGCCATCCGGGCCTTGTGGTGAGAGCTGCTCAAGATTATGACCAAAAATTGGCAGGGAGGAGGCACTGGAACAGTACTGGCCAGTAGAAATATAATGTGAACCACATATATAATTTAAAATTTTCTAGTAGCCACATTAAAAAAAGTAAAAACAAAAATAAGCGGGTGAAATTAATTTTAGTACTATATTTTATTTAGTATACCCCAAGTGTTATCGATTTATATATAACCAGTATAAAGAAAGCTACTACTGAGGGATTTTTGCATTCTTTTTTGTGTGTATGTCGTGCATTTGAAATCTGGTATGTTGTTATACCCTCGCAGCACATCTCAGTGTGGACGGGTCTCATTTCTAGTGCTCTGGCCATGTGTGGCTTGGGGCTTCCACATTGGACAGTGCAGGCCTGGAGGTTGTTAACTTAAGGAAGACTTGGGAGACTTTTCTCCTAAATTAGGTTGTTAGTATAGGACTGTACTGTTTGTACAGTTCTAGAAACTCCTCTCATTCCTCTTAAGCCTTCCCCACAGAGGCATAGTGCCATGTCCTAGAGAACCTGTAGTGTTTCTAATCAGATGTGTAGCATTTCGATTCTAAACTGACAGCTGTTTAGGCCTGAAATGGTGGCCTTGCGGAGAGCCCAGAATCAGTGATAGGAAAATGAGACTGTTGCCTGGATATGAGCTGTTTCCTTCCCCTTGCCAACATAACACAACACAACAAAAAGAAACCCCTGCAACATTTCATCTAATGTTCAGGTCTCTATTTTACGCCAGTTACTTGGGAGTGGCTTCTGCCCGATTATCCATTCGAGTCTCCCAGGTTCTCCCAGGGCAGGCATTGTGGCTGCTGGAAGAGTATTAGGATGAAGCCTTATTTATCTCACTCGAGTGTATTACTTTCCCTTTTCCCCCAGCCTTCCAGGATGCTCAGAGTATTTTTCTTAGAGGAGGAGACTTAACTCTTGGCAGAAAGTGGCGTGTCGGGAGGGAGAGCGATAGTGCACCAGAGCACGGATGCCGTAATTAGTTGGTGGTGTTTAGGGCCGCTGTTAGGGAGATCTTCACCCCTGGCTTGGGGGATGCTGTTTATGATGCATAGGACAGCACGGCACCCATTTCTCAGGTTATGATCTCTGTGCCTTCCTTCCCTCCCTCTCGCTTCTCCTCCCTTCTCTTAATCAGTGTTCACTTAAACACACATTACATACATTCATTCTCATAGAGGGGGGCATTACAGTCCAGGCTGAATTCACCTTGAATATGCCCCTTCCTCGATCCGAAAAGCCCCCTAAATGGATAGATTGCTTCTGTATATATTTTTGAAGATTCATGGAACACATTAAGTGAAAAATCGAAGGTTAAAGTCAGTTTTGGATGTGTAGTTTATGTGTATTTATGTTACTGCTGACAAGTACAATGACTTCAAACAAAGTCGACAACTATGAGTTATATCCTGGGGAAGGGATTTGGAATGTGTGCTTCTATGGCGCAGGTGTCTTCTTTGCATTTGCATATTATTTTAATTTTTAAAAAGACTTATTTATTTTAGAGAAAGAGACAGAGAGAGAGAGCATGAGTGGGAGGGACAGAGGCAGAGGGAGAGAGAATCTCAAGCAGACTCTGCACTGAGCATAGGGCCCAATGCAAAGTCCAGTCTCCCAACCCTGAGATCATGGCCGGAGCCAAAACCAAGAGTCAGATGCTCAACTGACTGCTACCCAGATGCCCCATTTCAGTTTTTCATAATAAGCCTGCTGTTGTTATTTTTTATTTTTTAAGTTCGTATTATTTATTGT
Organism: Mustela lutreola; assembly: GCF_030435805.1. Classification (NCBI taxonomy): domain Eukaryota; kingdom Metazoa; phylum Chordata; class Mammalia; order Carnivora; family Mustelidae; genus Mustela; species Mustela lutreola. The sequence goes on along the minus strand of NC_081305.1, from coordinate 16,134,019 downwards.
GAAGGCAATATTTTATAGCATAAATGGGACATTTAAAAAACTTTTTATATGGAAAGTATCAAACATAAATTAATGTAGAGCAGTGTAATGAACCATCCCATACTTGTTACCCACTTTTAAGAAGGATCAGCACGTGTCAGATTGTCTTTAGCCTCCAGACCCAACTTTTTTGGGGGGAGTGTTTGAAAGCAAATCGTAGACATCCTGTCATTTCATGGGTAAACACTTCCAGGTACATGTCTAACTGATAGGCATTTCTATCTGATAGATTTCTGTCTAACTGATAGAAAAAAAATTGTCCACTATGCAGATAATGGAAATTTAAAAAATAAAACCTTGTTTCATAATCTTACTCTTCAAACACAACTTACTGTTTTTCTCTGGTTCATTTATTTCTTTGTCCCTTTACATATTTATTTTTATAGGATTTTAGTAATAGGGTGCATTCTATAACTTCATGTTTTTTTTTTTTAACTCAATGTAGTGTGAATAATGTTTTATATTCTTATATACTCTTTGTAAACATTAATCCATACCTTCATTGTGGCATAGCATTTCATTTCACTTATCTGACATTCTAATTTTTAAAAAGCAGTTGCTTACAAAGGAGATTTTTGCGTGTGTGTGCGGAATGATTACCACAAGTTTAGCTAATGTTTATCACCTCAAACAGATTCAGAAAGAAAAAAGAAAATGTGTTTTTCTCCTTGCGATGAGAATTTTTAGTTACTTTCTCGAATAGATCAGTGTTAACTGTAATCACCATGTTGTACATTACATCCTCAGTCTTTATAACTGGAAGTTTATAACTGCTAACTTTTTAAAAGCAGAATCTTAATGGTGAAAGTTCTCTTCTAGCTGGGCTCCTACGTTTTATATTTAAAGACCTTTGAAAAGGAGAGGTTTGTTCATTGAAAGCCTTCCCCTGCCATGTTTATAAACATGGCTTTGATCCTGTGCCACCCGGGAGACGTGGTGTGTTGCTGAGTTTCCCTGAGGGCACAGAGAATGGATGAGCTGTTAAGGGTCTGTGGTATAGGAATCTAGGAATTACTTTCATGGGTGACAAGGACTTTCCTTCCCATTAGGGACAAGGAGCTTTAATGACGAGGCAGCAGTAACTCAGATGGACTCATAGTTTATTCTGAAGACCTGGCTTTCCCAGATCTGTATTTATTCCCCTTGAAAAATTTATTCCCCCTTGAAAAATTAAAAAATGTGCTACAGCTTGACATTGAGATTTACCAAGATGAGGCCTTTTGTATCCTGTGTTAAAAGGACCTTCAGTCGGTTCAAGAAAGACTTTGTCTCTAATGTACCTTTCTCGGTGGATGACTGTGACGAGGGGCCAGTTCTGAAAAGTGTATGCCCGTGTGCTTTTTTTTTTTTCTTGTAAGTGAAGAAAAAAATGTCTGTTTCTGCATGGACTTTGGCTTTTGACTTGAGTTTAGAGAAATAAGGATGATGATGATTAACAAAATCTGTCATGTACTAAAATGAGGATGCGCGTGCCTAATTCCTCCTCCCTCTTTCCTCTGGTAGGAGAGGAGGTGTCCCTCTTCCTCTTTCTAAGGGTGGAGTCTCCATCCATGCTTTGGAGCCCGTGTTTCCTGCCTTCTCGGGAGTCCTTTCTGATTTTCCTGTTGCCTCTCTAACTATTCTCTGTTTTGCAAGGTCATCGTCATCTGTTTGTTAGCTGAGTTTCCTATCATTCCATCTTCTTCTGTGATCACATTCTTTTTTTTTTTTTTAAAGATTTTATTTATTTATTTGTAAGATCGAGAGAGAGTGAGAGCGAGCACAGGCGGACAGAGTGGAAGGCAGAGTCAGAGGGAAAAGCAGGCTCCCTGCGGAGCAAGTAGCCCGATGTGGGACTCGATCCCAGGACGCTGGGATCATGACCTGAGCCGAAGGCAGCTGCTTAACCAACTGAGCCACCCAGGCGTCCCTGTGATCACATTCTTGTCCGTACCTCCTCTTTATGCATAACCGCCATGTGCAGGTGACCCATAGATTTGAATCTCCCGCCTAGATCTCTCCCATGAGCTCCATGCCCACATACCTGACTGTTTTCTTGCTGTCTTCTTGTGCATATGTCAGAAACCTGTCCAAATCTTAACTCACTGACTCTTTCCCAGGCTTGACCCTTTTCCACTGTTCCATATTTCAGTTTGTAGATCCACCATTTATTTATTTAAAATAAGTTCGAAACTCGGGAGTCATCTTCAATACCTCGACTGCTCTTGCCTGTTTACTTTGCTAATCTATTTTAAGGTTCTCTTGGGTTTTACCTTTACAAATTTTCCCACCTCTTTCATCTCCACCTCTGTTGGCCTGGTCTTTTCTTTCACCCTCTTGTCTGCTCTGCCTGTATCCGTCCTTACTTCCCTCCAGTCTTTTCCACACTGCAGACAGAACGATTTTTGAAATCACAAAGCTGATCTTGTCACAGCTCGATTAAAAACCCTTAAGTACCATGCTCGTACTCTTAGGATAGAGAGAAACTTTTCAACATGGCGGGCCCACGAGGCACTGCCATGTATGGCCACCACCTGGGTCATCTACCCCAATTGGATCCCATTCCATTCCATCCCCACTCATCTGTGTTCAATTTCTTGAGTGCGTTTGTGCCACAAGGCCTTTGCACATGGTATTTCCTCTGCCTCACTTGGTCTTCCTCTATATTCTATCCCACCCTTCAATGTGCTCTGTGCCTGAAACTTCAGAGCACAGTTGAGTTGTCAGTTCCTTAGGAAATTTTCCCTGATGCATTGATGAGACCAGCTATCCAGTGCTCATGAGACCATAGATGTCTTCCATGATGTTTGTTAATATAGTTGCAGTTATACATGCTTTGTGAGATTTTTTAGTTCCTTTTCTCTCAAGTGACTTTTGAGTTTCCTCAATGCAGAGACTTAGTCTATTTTCATTCTTCATTATAAACCAGCCTCTCACCTAGTGTCAGACGGATGTGGAGGCCTAGAAAATGCTTCTTGAAGGAATGAATAAGAACGAGAGAGAGAATATGAAAGTTTACAACCTGGCTTTGTAAAATGAAGCTATTTTCATTTTTAGTGGAGTTAATGCAACCCCCATAGACCAAAACTTTGATTTAGGGACCATTGAGGGACTCTCAGCAGCACCATACAGAAGAGGCTTCAAGACCAGAGTAGACTCTTCTTTGCACCTTGTGTTCTAGGAAGAGCCTGCCAAATTGTCAGTGATGGGGGCTGAGGGGAGATGGGGTGAAGCCAAGTCAACACTGGTACCCCAACAAGAATTCCAATGTTTATAATCTGATGGTGGTTTGCTAGAAAAGACTTTCTCTTGTTAGGCTCTGGGTAAGTTTGGAAGCCAAAGAGACATCGTAACAGCAAATCCTGGAAGCCTCTGGCTTCTTTTACTGCAAAGGGAATGTGAAAGAGTGTTCTCTTTAAACCTGGGGTACACTCCAGCCTGTGTGTGTCTGAGTTACAGGGAGCCGGGGAATGGAAAGGAGACTATTTACTCTCTGCCCTTCTGGAATTTCCTCCGGTTCCGTTCCTCTGTGCTCCAGTGTTTCACAGCTCTGTGTAGAATGAACACTGACCTGTTAATGAATGCCCTGCTTATTTTCACTTTCTTTTGATGGGCCTATGGGACTAAGGGCAGAGGGAGGCAGGAAGAAGGTTGGTTTGTTCCACTGAGCAGCTCGGTTAAGGCCAGATCAATCATATCTTCATTGGGCTTCCGAGACACTTGACCCGAGAGTACTTAGTCTCCCTTAAAAGTATCCTACTTTTGTGTCCTGTTTTATTTTTCTCACATTTCCTGGTAAATCTTTACATTTGTATTCTGAGTGAGGAAGAAAAAGAAAAAAATAAGATCTTTTTTTTTTTTTTTTTTTTTAAAGGAGGCTCCACACTCAGCATGGAGCCCAACATGGTGCTTGATCTCACAACGCTGAGATCAAGACCTGAGCTGAAATCAGGAGTTGGACATTTAATGGGCTGAGCCACCCAGGCACCCCAAGATCTTTCCTTTTAAAAAGATATGTGTGTACATGCATACACATTGTCATGCTGTGTGAGCGGGAGAGGCAGTGATGATAGAAGATTCTAAAGTTGAACATTCTTTCTCACATACCACAGTGAAGCTGTCTAAGCAGGAGTTCTGGATTTCGTAACTGAATCCCATTACCAGTGGCACAGTTTGGCAGTTCTGGTTTACCTCATTTTCTCTTTTGTTGGAATAAGGAAGGCAACTTCCATGCTCTATTTATCTATACTTATTAATACCATATGCAAAAAACACGATAAAAAGTCCAAGTCAAGGAAGGAAAAAAGTAACTCTTAGAAAAATATTACTCATCTTTATTGCACGTAACCGCTCTTCCCAATAGGAAATGATTAACTCGAAGCCACTTCTAAATCTGAGGCTTTGAAGTAAGGAAAAATGAGAGTAGGAGTGCCTCCCGAAGCAGCTCGATTGTGGATCCCCTACCTTTTTGTACTTCAGACTGTATATGTAATGTCGAATTCTTATTTTTAGTTGATTCCAGTCACTGTTTGTGCCTTAGGTATGCTGGCTTGGGTGGGGGGAGCTATTATAGAAAATGTCACGCATTCATGAAAGTGGACAGAAGAGTCCATGAGTGTCTGTCACGCAGCTCCACAGCCATCAACAGTGGCCATTCCTGTTTCATCTTTCTTCTTATTCCACCCCCTACTGGGTTAGGGTTTTGGGTTTTTTTTTTCTCCCCCATTTAATTTATTTTTTGAGAGTGGGAGAATGGGTGCCTGCAAGCTAGGGCGGGGCAGAGGTAGAAGGAAAGAGAACCTCAAGCAGACCTGGCTCCCCTGCCTCCCCAGACCAGAGCCCTTGGTAGAGCTCAGTCTCATCACCCTGAGATCATGAGGTGAGCAGAAATCAAGAGTCTGTTCTTAATGGACTGAGCCACCCAGGTGTCTCCTCGGTCATTTTTCCTTAAAGCCCAGGTGTATTTCATTCACAGATATTTTAGTAGGGAGCTCTAAAAGAGAAGGGCTCCCATAACTATAAAACCAATTTCATACCTAAAAAGCATAATGGTAGTTATTTAAGTATTATCAACTAGCCCAGTTTTACATCCCCTAGTTGTCTTAAAGTTTCTAACATCCGTTTGTTCGCTTTGTTTGAATCAGGATCCGAACGGCGCTGATGTCTCTTCAGTCTCTTTTAACCGATACATTCTCCTTCTTTTTGTCCACACCGGTTCAGTGTTGCAAAAACTGGACAGCTTGTCCTGTACTTCACCACCTTTTGGATCTTGCTGCTGTTCCTCTGTCCTTCCGTGTCCTGTAAATTCAAAGGTAGATCAAGAGACTTGATCTGATCAGGTTCTGTTTTCCTTTCTGACGAGGTGGCTTGTGCCTCTATTTGGAAGCATCTGGATGTTTGTTGGTCACTCTTGGTATGCCAGCGTTTGAAGGGTTCTCCTGGCATGGTCCTTGACATTTTCCAGATTCTTTCTCTAGGATCTGATAGTCAGCTCTACTGCTGTCTTGACCTTCATGTTATGTAGCATTATAAGGCCTGGCTAACCAGACAGTATGTAGAACAGAAGGGCACAATCCCGTAACCGAAGTACATTTGTTGACTGCTGAAGTTAGCATGAGCTCAGGCCTTTGGCTTTCTCAGAGAACGGAAGCCTCTTGCCAGCAGGATATTTTCATTATATATGTTCCATCTGCTTATAATTGAATCAGACTTCCTCGAGCCATGCTCTAAGTTGGCCCTTTCTGCAGCACCTGCCTGTCCTTTGCCCCAAGACTCCGAGAGACTGGTGGGCCCATGTGGTTGGGGAATCACGGGTCTTTCCTAACACACGCTAGGGAGGAAGCCTTGGTAGTCTTCCTTAAACTGTGTTCCTAGAAGACCTTGCCATCGTCCTGGCCCACGCAGCAGCTGTTGCACCTGGAATATCGCACTAACTTCCTCCCAGGTCTCGTCTGCCTCAGCCCTTGCTCCTCCCGCAGCCCGAGGGATTCCACTACGGCACCACTCATGGCCCTTTCTTGCTCATAGCCCTCCAGTGGCTCCCAGTCTCACGCAGAGGAAATGCAGAGACCTTGTGGGAGCTTCGAAGACTTTCCTTGTGGGTTCTGGGGACCCATCTCCTGCCTTCATCGGCTCATGTCGTCCCTCATCCACTCCAGCCACACCAGCCTCCCTGCCATTCCTCAGACACACTAGGCCTGCTCCTATGTGGGGCCTCTGTGCTTCCTTTTCTCTCTGCAGAATATTCTTGAATATTCTTCCTCCAGACACCTACCCGGCTTCCCCTGGCTCTTCCTCTTTTTAGTCTCTGCTCAGTTGTCACCTCCCCAGCGAGCTTTTCTCACAACGGCAAGTCCTAATGGCCATCTCTAGTACTCACCCTCTTCTTTGCTCTGTGCATTGGTTTTTCCTGCCCTTGCCGCCTTCTGACAGATGATGCAGTTGTCTTTTAAAAAATTGCTAATTGTCTGTTTTCCCTAACTTGAATAGAAACACCCAGGCACACAATTTTTGTCTGTTTGGTTGCTGTTAAATCTCAGTGACCCGGGGCATCCGGGTGGCTCAGTCGGTTAAGTGGCTGCCTTCGGCTCAGGTCATGATCCCAGGGCCCTGGGATCGAGTCCCGCATCAGGCTCCCTGCTCAGCAGGAAGTCTGCTTCTCCCTCTCCCTCTGCCTGCTGCTCTGCATACTTGTACTCTCTCTGTCAAATAAATAAATAAAATCTTAAAAAAAAAAAAAAGTCTCAGTGACTCAACTAGTAGGTGCTCTCTACACACACGTGGACGCCATGACCACGGGTGGGGGGGGGATGACGAGGCCGAGAGTGACTGGTGCGCTTCCTGGGCACAGTCTCATTCTGGTTTATGGCAGTCGTCTTACCATGCCCCTTTTTTCAGCGATTTCTTGGTGTTTGAGCAATGCCTCAAAAGGCAGTAGGAAGACCTGCTGCGAGAGAAAGGCCCTTTGTAGAGTCGTCCGCGTGGCTGTAGTGAAACCCGAGGGCCCCAGAGGCGAACTGGCTAAGGCTGCTATTTATAACTCAGCTTCCAGTGTATGTTTTCCAGCCACACTTACTCCTTTCAGCCTCCCCTGTACGCTCAAGTCTGTCACTCAATTAGCTAATGGTTTCTTTAGTCCCATTATGCATTGTAGGGCTCCCCTGGCTCAGGTATTTTTTTCAAAGAGAATAATGGGGTGTTCTGTTCTCAGAGGTTTAATTTTTTAATAGCCTTGCCAATTAAAAAAAAAAAACCCTTTTCCAACTTTGTATTATGAAATTTTTGAACAGACAAGAGAATGGGAAGAAGAATATAATGAACACCCAGACGCCCTCCACCTTGACCCGACACTTGTTACCATTTTGTTGCATTTGTTTTATCTGTATGTGTGAGCCCCGTGGGCACATGCATTTTCCCCCCAAAGCAGTTGAAGGTAAATTGCAGCTATGGTGACACTTCCTTCCCCAGAACTGCAGATTATTCTCCTATAAGAACCATTCAGTAATTGTAGATACCCTCAAAATCTTCTTGCATCTCTCAAGACTAGGAGCGTTCATATGTAAAACCACATGTTCTTATTGAACCTAAGAAAATTAACAGTCATTTCAGACAACATTTAATATCCAATCAGTCTGGATATAAATTTCTCCACTTACCCCAAGAATATATTGTTTTTAGATTTTATTTATTTATTTGAGAGAGAGTGTTGTGGGGGGAAGGGGTGGAGAGAGGGAGAGAGTCTTAAGCAGACTCTGTGCTGAGCATGGAGCCTGAGACTGGGCTCGATCTCATGACCCTGAGATCACTACCTAAGCTAAAACCAAGAGTCAGACACTCAACTGACTATGTCACTCAGGCACTCCACCCCAAGAATATTTTTTTCAAACTAATGTTTAATAAAACATTGCATGGCATTTGGTGATTATGTTTGCTCAGATCTAAAAGAGTCTCCTCCTTGTCCCACTATCTTCAGAAAAGAAATCCATTTGATGACATTGTCTTTTTGAAGAGCCCAGGACAGTTATTGTATAGATGTCCCATATTCTGGGTTTGTCTGATTGCTTCCTCGTGGCACTGTTGAATTTATTTCTCTGTCCCCTTATTTCATGTATGTCGGGAAGGAGATTGAGTGGCTTAATTGAATTCAGGCTCAGTGCTTTTAGCAAGAAGACTTTAAAAATGATGTTGTGTGCCTCATGCTGCATCACGTCAAGAAAGTGTGTGTGTGTGTGTGTGTGTGTGTGTGTGTGTGTGTGTGAGCTTGTCTCGCTCTTAGGAATGCTTCATTTGATCACTTGGTGAGGACGGCGATGGTCAGAGGTCTCTCTGACTCTTTTTTTAGTAAATAGAACAAAGGAGGAATTATGGTCTGAAAAGTTTTGTTTAAAGAGGAAAGATGTCCCTCCTCCCTAGGTTTTTGGGAAGGCAAAATGTATCTCAAGGCATTGCAAGGTCACTTCGGAGCCTACAAGTATATAATGACTACTGGACGTGACTAATGGGTAGAGAGAAGAGCTAAGTTGGAACCTTAAGACGAGACCGTGTAGAGAAAACTTCAAGTTATGCCTGTGGCTTCTGTCAGAGGACCATGGCAGTATGACTTTCAGGGGTTTGAAATAAGCAACAAGAAGCCTGGGGCTCCCCTAGCTTCCCTTTGACCAATATCATCCCTCTAGAAAGGAGGGAAAGCCATGCCCACACTCCATTTGTAAAATAATGGTTTTTGAGATACTGAGAAAAGAATCAAGGAACCCTTTTGAAATGCTCATCCCAGCACATTTCTGAGTTCAGAAGGCAGGGCATCTTTCGGAAGTGTCCTAGAATCAAGATGAGAAGGTGATTGGTCCTTAGGATGGTTAGGTAGTTCACCTTGGAAGACTTTTTGAAGTTTGTTGCTAAAACCTGGAAAAGGCTCCAAAAGGTCCAGAGAAGTACACCTTCACAGTGAACAAGTTAGACCAAGAGAAATTGGGACTCTTCAGCCTGAAGACAAGAAAGTCAACAGGGAGATAATAAAAATGACAGGCTATTAGGAGCCTGTGGGGCCCTAATAAATGTGCTCTTGCTATTCCTGTTTTCCAGGTGGGGAGACTGAGGCTCATGTTAAATAATTTGCATAATGCTATAGCTACTAAGTAGTGGAACTGAGATTTGAACCCAGTCTGCCTGGCTGGTGCCCGTCCTGAACCTCTGTGCTGTACTACCTGCTAGGGACTTAGGCCCTGGATCCTGCATAATACAGTAGGGAGACACCCCTTGACTTCTCTTTTAAGTAATAATATTAAGTATTTATTACCTGCGGGTTTCGGTGGGTCAGGATTTATGAGTGGCTTAGTTGGGAGATCTGGCCTAGGAGATCTCATGAGGTTCTAGTCTCTACGGTGGTTGGACCACAGTTGTCTGAAGGCTCAACTGGGGCTGGAGGCCCTCCTTTCTGGGTGGCTCATTTGCAAGGCTGGCAAAGGGGTGCTGGTGGTCGAAAGGCTTCAGTTCTTTCCCAAGAGCTAGACTTGTGAAGGAACTCGTTTTCAGATTACAGGTATTACTTTATAGAAATATTTGGAGCTCACCAAGCCCCTGAGTGAAACTGACTGAAAGTAGCAACAGGCTCAAAAGGACTTGGAGAGATCCATTACAGGCAAGAGAGAGTGAGGGAAGGTAGAGATACTTAGGAGAACTTGAGCAGGCAAAGGTAACTGGTTTCCACATTCTTATAGTAGATCCTTGAATTGATCCAGACTTTTCCTTGGTTCTTAAAGGATTGTGTCTGTATCTTAGATTTGGGGCTGGCTTTTTTAGTTGGGGGAATTTGTTTCTAGACAGTACTTAAAAGAGAGACTTTTTTATGCATATGCTGCTTCATGATAGAAAACCAGTGAGATAGCTTATAATAATAGAGTAGCAATTAAGAGATAGAGTAGAGCAGGTGGTTTCGTGGGTGGTGGGTGGGGAAGGAGGTTGGAATATGTGGTGCTCTCCTAGCCTGGCTCTGTAAGGTGTGGGAAGGCATGGAACAACCGCATGCCCTTTGGAAATCCTCGTAAATGCTGTTCTCTCGGTCATTACCGAGTGACCCTGAACTGGAGGTTTTAGCTCCTGAGCATAACTGGGTGGAAGCTGTTCCCTGTGGCCAAGCTTGGTGGTGAGGTTTGGGGGGTGGGGTACAGCAGTTTCCAGACCATGGAGGGCTTGGGGCTTCTGCCTCGTGTCAGTTTGTTCTGTTTTTCTGCTGTGGTTTCCTGACTCTTCTTGCTCGCCCACAGGACTTGACTGCCTGGTGTTCTAGGGGCCAGGCGACAGTGAGGTGCCTTCTTACTCCTTACAGAGCTACTTGTCGACTGCTTTCTCCTCAGGGACTAACCCAGGGCTGTGTGACTGTTGTGGGGCTGACTTACCTTTGTTGAACTTCTGTTGCTTAAACATTTTTCCTTATTTCTAAGTGAAACATCTTCAGAAGTGAAAATTAAAAACAATATTTTTAACATACAGATAATCTTTAATTCCTCATCTAGAGAGGACTCCTGATGACATTTCCTCAGGTCTCCTGACCTGTTTCTCTTCTTTTTTTGCCACCGTTCTTTATGTGGGTAGGGGGATGCTGCTTCTCACTGCTTCCCCTATATGCCATCAATATCTCTGGACTTTAATCACAGCCCTGCAAGTATAACCAAACAGATCAGTCACATTGAAATTATAAAGATACAACGTGTTTAGAAAAATAAGAGTCCAGCCTTTCCCCGCAGTCTAATACAACAGTGATGACAATGAGACCTCTTCCTTCCCATTCCTCTTTCCATGCCACAAGACAGATTCGAAGTGACAGAAAAATATTGCCTGGGGTGCCAGACTAGGTTAAATGAGGGCAGAGAACTTACAGAATCTTAACTTGGGGTGCATTTAGTTTAGCCCATCCCTGTTGCTTTTCGTGTTCAACAGTGGAGAACACGCAGCTGACCCTGAACCTGCAGACAGAGAACAAAGGCGGTGTTGTCTCGGGTGGTGAGCTGACAATTTTCCTGGACGGGCCAACTGTTGATCTGGGAAGTGTGCCTAATGGCAGCGCCGTGACAGACGGTGAGTGCCGCCCTGCTCCCTGGGGCTGTGCCGGGATGGGGCAGGGCTGGGGTGGGGCATGCGGGGGGGGGGGGGGGCTTGGTTCTCTCCAGGTACCTGCCTTTGGGTCCCACTCAGCCCTTGCCTGTAGCTAGTCCTGAATCCTCCTAACAATCTTAGCATGATCAAAACTGTGACATGGTTTTTTAAGGGCAGCTTTCTGATAAAGGACCAAAATAAATGTCAAGTGTGTTGTTTTGCTTTGAGGGCAGAGAAAATATCTTTTCATCCCACATGGGCTCTGGAACATAAAGTGTCTTTATTAAATGTTACTTGGGCCCATTTTTTCCTCCCAGTACAGTTACACTTCCTGGGGGATCTTGAAGGTGACTTTTATATGACGGTATTGGTTAGGAAAGGGGACTGTATGTCTTAGAGATTCACACTAGCAAAATACAGGCAGAAGCAGGGAAATTGGAGTATCTCCCACTCTGTCCTGAGTGAGGGCAGTTTGTTTCTTTTGATCTAGTCTGAAATTAGTCACCTTTGGATCTAGCAGGAAATTATTTCATGAAGTCTGAGGTCTGAGATGGGTTGGGTTTCTCCACAATTTTTCTTGTTAAATGTGAGGTAACTATAGCACTTTCCAAGCCCTAAACAGCCTTTCTGGAGCTTCAAGGGAGTGAAATTTGAATTCTAATTTAAGGGAATTTGGGTAGAATCTCAGTAATTGGATGGGCCTTGACTGGAGAATCCTCCCTGGATGGAGTGATGCTTCGGGTACTGTAGGTGCATGGAGGAGGAAACATGCATCATTAACTCATTCTGCACGTATTTCTATAATTGAGCACCTGGTATGTACTAAATCTTGGACCAGGTGCTAGCCAGATGGCAGGGGCAAATTCATATGGTCTCTACTCCTAGGAGCTCATGATTTACTTGGTGGGTGCAGGGATGTTAGACATGAAACAGGTAAACGAAGAAATAATTATGTAATTGTAATCATGACAAAAGCGATGAAGTAAAAGTACCAGGTGATATGAGATTCTCATACTTTAGGGGGATCTCACTTAAATTGGGGGCCAGGAAAGATTTCTTTGAGGAAGCTCAGACCCACTGGAGTTGAAGAGTTTAGATAGGCCAAGATGGAGGTTTGGGAATGGGGTGGCTGAATAAGAGGTAGAGGGATCCCCTGTGCAAAGGCCCTGAGGTGGGAATAAGCTTAGCCTGCAGTGGAAGCAGAAGTGGTCTGGGTGGCTGGACCAGGGAGAGCAAGAAGGAGGGTGGTGGCAGGTAAGCCCATAAGAGCAGGTCAGTTCAGATCACCACAGTCTCGAAGACCTTGGTGAGGATTTTGGACTTCATCCTAAGAAGCCGAAAGCTGTTGAGGAGTCTTGAGCAAGAGTGTCATGATTTGATTTGAATTGAATTGGCTTTGGATTTTTAAAAAGCTTTCTGGTTGCGATACAGACAAATGCTCCCACTGCTTGCCTCTACTTTGCCTGGTCAGCATCTGCTCTCTGTCTCCTATGATGCGGCTGAAGTTTATTAAATGCACAGGCAAGTTGCTTATAAGTGCCTCAGATGTTCTTGAAGGTCTTGGAGAAGAAGAGCTGTTTCCCAGGTTTGAGCGCCTCTGCTCTGGGGCCCTGCTCGAATCCCATCTGGCTGTCCCTATTCGTGTTCCTGCTAGAGGCCGCAGTTGGCTAGACTGCCAGGGTCCCATGTGGTGGGGCACTTGGATGCACGAACTGGACTTTGCTCCTGAGCCACATCTCAAACAAAGGTTGAGCTTCTCAATGTTTCTGTCTTTTCTTGTGATGGGTCTCCTGTTTAGGATCCCAGCCACCCTCGAGAGAATCCAGTGGGACCGCTGTTGCTCCAGAGAACCGTCACCAGCCCCCCAGCACAAACTGCTTTGGTGGGAGATCGCGGTAAGAGCCCCCCCTTGTGGATGAGTAGGAGCTAGGAAGGTGCTCAAAGCTATTGAAAACCTGTTGGGAGGTGGCGGGGAACAATTAATGTTAGAAACTCTTGGAAATTTCCAACTGACTTACTGTGTTAAGGAGGTCCAGAGGGGAGTACAGAATTCAGGATTCTTGGGAGGGTCAGGGGTTCCTTGTCAGCGATCAGGACTGGTTAAGCTGGTTATTTGGGTAAGAGAGACTGTTGAACAGAGCTTAACTGGTGTTTTATGTTACGGGGGCAGTGACCACAGTTATCCTTTTGGTATACACACGAAATGCTTAGAGCAATGGTTTTTTATATGTGAGATTTTCTGTTGTGCATTTCTATTTTGGGGGGTGATCCATGATTCCCTCCTGCTCTTGGAGTCTGAGTTATGTTATGTTATGTTATGTTATACTTATTATAGCTATGAGGAATGACTTAATTTTATTTATTGACATACCCATCTTATGTGTGGGGTAACAGTGCAGATTTACTTCCATGCCACCTGAATTCCCAGGTATGTTAGAGAGGTGGGGAAGATGGACTTGGGGACTTTTAAAAATTTATTTATTTATTTATTTATTTATCTATCACGGTGTACAAAATCTCCAGATGTTTAAAGGAAATGTTAGGGAAAAGCATCTTATGACTGTAATTTGTAAATCGTTACTATCTGCAGAAAGTAGATGAAAAAACTAGTAAAATTAGTCTTCCTGAACAAATCCCAGGGAAGGAGTGGGAGTAATGCTTTGAGAAACACAGTATGACTTCAGCCAGTACCCACAGCATCCCTGCTGAGCAGAGAGCCTGATGCGGGGCTCGATCCCAGGACCCTGAGATCATGACCTGAGCTGAAGGCAGAGGCTTACCCCACTGAGCCACTCAGGTGCCCCTCTTTTTTTTTTTTTTTTTTTTAAGATTTTATTTATTTATTTGACAGACAGAGATTACAAGTAGGCAGAGAGGCAGGCAGAGAGAGGGGAAGGGAAGCAGGCTCCCTGCTGAGCAGAGAGCCCGATTCAGGGCTGGATCCCAGGACCCTGGGATCATGACCTGAGCCAAAGGCAGAGGCTTTAACCCACCGAGCCACCCAGGTGCCCCTACCCACAGCATCTTGAAAGATCCCTGTAATGATAGCCACCAGCTGCCTCTGGACTCATTGATTTTAAGGGTTGGCCAGGGAGGTGTTGGGAGCAAGAGAGGGTTGCATGTTTGCATCTTTTGTGTGTAGCATCAGTAGAAGCCAGGGTACCATTTCCCTGTTCTCTTTTCCCCAAGCCTGTGCAAAGGTGTTGCCTCACATCCCGAAGACCATTCACTCTTTTCCTTGACTTGCTAGGTGAGTTATAAGTTGGGATAAATAGTCAAGTCTCACAGGGTAAGGACCAATGATATAATTGGCAAATGTTGTGTCAACAGAGGCATGAGGGACACCTCGAGCTAGAGAAAACAGAATCTCTTTGGTGGTGAATAGCTGGCGGAGAAGAACACCTCAGCATTTCAGTCTCTGAGAATGATGCCTTCTTAGCTTTGGCCCTAGCAGCTGCCATCTTGGTCTTTGAGCTGACTTGGAAAGTTTTGTGTCATATGCAACTGATGTCACTTATTTGGGGGCTGGAAGGCAGGCTCCAACCCTTAACAACTTTGGAATTAAGTTCTTGACCCATTTATTGCTCTCTGAAGTTCTCTAGTGAGTAGATCTTGAAACTCACATGTCCTAGGAGCCCTTCTTTGTTGTTTTGTGTTGAGGGTTGTTGTCTTATAAAGCAGCAACCAGACTTCAGCAGAGAATTGGATGCACCTTTTCTCATAAGCCACAGTAGATGTTCGATGCTAATTAACTATGGGTGGGCAGCATGCCCTCCAAGTAGTTTGAGTGCTATGGGAGCTTGCCCTTGTCTGCTTTGCTCCTGTAGCATCTTCCACGCATGGCTGCTGAGCTTTCACAGGCCTCTGCCATCCAAGTATTTATTCACATGGAGCCTGCTGCCATTCAGTAGCAGACACTTTTGAAAGGTTCTCCTGCAGGCAGTGTCTTCTCTGTCCCTACGAACTGTTGTCCCTGTCGCCGCTGCACCGAAGACGAGTGTGCGCAGGCAGGTGGTAGTAGGGTAGTTGGCTGGATCAAGGTATGGGGCTTTACTAGCAGAAAAAGTAAATTGAGTCTTGGCCTGTCGTTTACTTGCTGTGTGATATTGGACAAGCCATTAAACCTCTTGACACCTCAGTTTTTTCAGATGCAAAATGGGG
Organism: Mustela lutreola; assembly: GCF_030435805.1. Classification (NCBI taxonomy): domain Eukaryota; kingdom Metazoa; phylum Chordata; class Mammalia; order Carnivora; family Mustelidae; genus Mustela; species Mustela lutreola. The sequence goes on along the minus strand of NC_081305.1, from coordinate 16,118,749 downwards.
ATATTGCCTGCCTCACGGGGTTGTTGTCGGAATTAACTGAGATGAGCTGTGTCAGGCTGAGTGAGGGCCTTGCACACTGGGAGTGCTCAGGGACAGTGGCAGGGGCTACCTTTGCTCTGGAGACGCTCCTTCGTACCCATTTCCTCGCCTACAAATCTGAGAAGTGTGGCCTGGCTGATGTTTTTGCATCAAGGTCTGTAATTAGCAGGGTGACGAATCAAACCTGCAGGATTCAAGGACAGTCCTCTGCTGTCCTTGGTTTCCTCGGGTAGAGAGGATGGGCTTCTGCTTGCTGCCTCCTAGACTAAATATTTAGCCTTTGCTGTCTGGTGGGTAGGTTTTTTTTTTGGTCGTGGGTGCTATTCACTCTGATCAAAGATGCTTTGACGTGTCCATGAAGGTGAAAATGGTAAAGTCAAACATCTTTTCCTCTCCTTCCACCTCCTTTATTAAGCTGTCGAACTAGAAGCATGTGAGGGTTTTATTTAAGGGTTCATCTACCCAAGGTCATCCAGTCAAGGGACCATTTGCTTGTAGAATAAGACTCCACCACCACCACCACCCGCCCCAGCTGTGTCTTTCAGTGGGATCTTGCTCACTCTTTAAGAAGAATTGGGTGAGGGGCGTCTGAGTGGCTCAGTCCATTAACAGCTGCCTTCGTCTTGGGTCATGATCCCTGGGGTCCTGGGAATGAGCCCCGCATCGGGCTCCCTGCTCAGCATGGGTCCCTGCTGAGCAGGGAGCCTGGTTCTCCCTCTCCCTCTGCCACCTGCCCTGCTCGTGTTCTCTCACTCTCTCAAATAAATAAATAAATAAGTAAGTAAATAGATAAATACAGTCTTTAAAAAAAAAAAGAAGAATTGGGTGAAACATCCCTAGTTATTTTATCATGTGGCATAAACTGATTTATAGACACACCGCATTAGTATGCTGTCAGTGGGTCTGGTTGAGTAAGGTAAATATAAATTGTTGTGTAGTCTTACAGGGAAGTACCATCCCATACTAAAATGGGTGAAAGGCAGTGGCATCAATGTGGTGGAATCTCAGAAACATAATGTTGAACAAGAGAGGCAGGGCATGGGGGAAAATCCCACAGTATGATGTAATTTATATAAAGTTTAAAAATGTCAAAATAAACCATATATATTTTTTATGGATGCCTTTATAACCAGTAAAGCCCTAAAAAATGGAAGGGAATAAATGACCTTGAATTTAGTAGGTTGGTTTTCACTGTGGGGCCGGAGGTGCGTAAAACAAGGAAAAGGCACACGGAAATTTCCCCGCCTTGTGGATACAGGTCCCCATGTGTTCATCCTACTCATCTTTGAACAGAACATATATTTAATGTATTCTTTGGTTTGCATAATTTATTTCACAATAAAAAGGGAAGAAGTGTCCTCTGTCAATCTGAGAAAACCGAACAGCAATGGTATTAGGTTGGGGACACTGTCATTGGCTGTTGAGGCAGACAGATGTCAGAACTTAGGATTTCTTCAGGCTCCATAATGACCACTTCTCTTCCTTCTGCCTGGTTGATCTATGTAGCAGTAGCCACTGATTTTAAGTCGGTGCTTTACATCGGCTTCATAGGTCGTGCTCCTGTCACTTCAGCCTGAGGCTTGAGAATTTAATTTGGGAGTTGGGGGGAACGGGTTCCAGATGGAAGCCGGCCACTGCCAGATAATGTGTCCAAACAGTGCTAGTGTTGGTGGCCTGAGAGGCCCGGCCTGACATTATTTGGTGTTTGATTGGAGTGGGCATGATTACGTGGCGCCCCCGGATTCTGTCCGTATCATTCTGCCCGGCGTCCTCAGCCAGTGTTCCTTCTTCCAGGGCAGTGGTGGAGCAGGCCTGGTGTGGGACGGAGCCCCCTGGGAGAGCGCATGCTCATTGGCACAGGGAGTACCTACCACACCCTTTAATAATCCCCAAGCGTTTATTTTATTTTGCTGGAATGAGAGCTGACTTTGGGAACGGTGCCTAAGTCAATTCAGGTTTTGCAGATCTGATATGTGCCTGGTACCGTGCACACACTGCACACGGCTTGCCAGGAGCATGGCCTCCCCTTTCCATGGCCGGTTCACAGTCTTCATGATACATGAGATCTGTGTGCAACAGGCAGATAAAACTATGAGCGTTCTGGGCACTTCAGAGGGAGAAGAAATCTGTGGGTGTGGAGGGAAAGACAGAGGAGAGAGTGGAAGTGGGAGTTTGCAGAGAGACTGTGGTCTCTTGTGTGAGGGTTCGGTCCGATATCTCAGGGACTGACTAGTGGAGGGAGTGAACAGTCAACGAGAGAAGCCACCAGTGGGGCGTCCGTGGAGGGAAAGGACCCGGCAGAGGGGATCCGCGCTGGTACTGACAGCTGTCTCCAGAGGTACCGTTCGGTTAGAAATGAGTGTGTAATTCGAGACTGGAGAGTAGAAAGTCGGGATGTGTGAGTCCTCCGTACTTTGCTGATGCTCCGTCACCTGTGAGTTTTTCCTCCGCCCCTCCCCAGCCGTTTCTGTGAAATCAGGGCAAGGAGGGAAACCCAGCTCACAGCTGAAACCCTCGGGGCTGTCTGTGAGCCGTGCTGCTCCTCCAAGCACAGTTGGAGATGCCTTCTGACTTGACCAATTAGCTCCTCAGTCAAGAATCCCTGTGGATTTTCCACAGTTCTATAGGGAACTGGGGAGACAAAAAGGGGAGGTGTTGAATTTCATGAATGGGCCTGAAAACTGAAAGAGATCTAGTTGAAGAAGCTGTAAGGAGCTTAAGCAATTAATTTTCCTTTGTCGTGTGTGTCCACATTTGTTTTGTGGAAGCGTAGATGCAGATGTGCAGGGAGGCCCGTGCCTCTGTGTGTTTGGTGTGAGGGGATGGAGACCTGGAATTACTCCACGTCCATGGCCAGCTGTGAGCACTGGCCAGTGTTGGGCAGACCTCACGTTTTAACATGCTCCCCTGTGATTCTTCTACATGTAGAAGTTTCAGAACCTCTTCGGATAGAGTTTTCACCCACCCTTCTTTCCTCTTTTCAGTTTTGTCCTGCTTTGTTGAAAGCATATGAAATTTATTGACTCCCTTGCCTTGGCATTAATGACCTCTGAAGATTTAAAAGAGTTATCGTCTCAGGGACTTACAAAGCCCCAAGGTCTCTGGTGAGCTCTAAATAGCTCATCAGCTGTGTCTGCAGACAGCCGAGCCCAGAAAGGAAAGAAAAATAAACTCAACAGGGCGTGAGTCTGCTGGGAACACTGCTGGGAGTCCTGGGCGGACCAAGGGGGTTTGGGAAGCAAAGCTAATGGGGACAGAGGCACGGACAGGACGGGAGTTGAGCCTTTGGGCACTGGGCCATTTTCTCAGTCATCGTTGGCCACTGCTACCTCTCCTGCACTTGAGATGACCAAACTGTAGTTACTTAGAGATGTCACCCAGTCAACATGAAACACAGTTGAACACCTTTACAATTTTCATGCAAGCCTCCCCCCAACAGCTTCTACTTCACATCTGGGTAGAGCCTCAGGATTGCTCAGGAAGAGAAAGGAGTAACAGGAAAAATAAGTGGAATTCATTTACTCCTTTAGAAATGACTAAGATTCAGTCCCTGCTTGCAAGGGACTCTTTCCTGAGTAGTTGGTTTATTTGGAATAGGATTGAGACCGTGGACAGGAACCTCACTGCATTGTCAAAGCAAGGCATTGGAAGGTAATCATGGAGATTAATTACACATTCATTTATACGTTATTAATTTTGCACTAATTAAAATCCTGCACTATACATTATTATACACTTATCTCTTCAGATCTATGTATTTTGTAGGTATTTTTGGGGCATTTCTTCTCCGTGAGCCTAGAGAGGTGTGGTGTGTGCCAGAAAGCTGGTTGGGAACTTTTCAGGAACTAGGACAAGGTAAGGCAGATGTCTGCACTTGAAGGCAATATTGGTTCCACAGACAAGAATGCTGGGCTCTGAGCTAGGTTGTGGTGATAAACAGATGGAAAGCCATGCTCCCCGTCATCAAGGACATCTAGTGGGAGATACGAAGGTGACCATCAGTGTAGCGCAATGGACTGTGTAGTGGTGGTGAGTTCACATGCGAGAGGAAGGTAATGGGAAGTGTTCCTGAATCTACCTGGGGGGTTTTGGGGAATGCCTCCCATGTTTGAGCTGTACTTTGGAAGGAGTTTGCAGACCAGTGTGGTATCAACGTAAGGCAAGTCACTCCAGGAAGAGGGTACAGCATGGTCAAAGGCAAGGCAGAATAAAGAGAACTTAGCATATTTGAGGAACTATTAATCATTTGCTAATGTCAGTATAAAAGATATTTGTGGAGATAGCTATAGCAAACTGGTTCACAGACCAGCTCTAGGATGCCACCTGTTTACTTGCTTCGGTTTGGGGGGTTTTTTAAAGAGCAATGTTAGGTTTACTGCAAAATTGAATGGAGATTTCCCATAAACCTCCTGCCCCCACATACTCAGTCTTGCCTTCTGTCAACATCACACACTGGCATAGCCCATTTGTTAAACAGTTGATGAACCTACACGGACACACCATTATCCCCAAAGTCCGTAGTTGGCATTACAATTCACTCTCAGTGTTGTACGTTCTGTGAGTTTTGATGAACTTACAATGACACTTACCTACCATTATAGTGTCGTATAGATTAGTTTCGCTGCCCTGAGCATCCTCTGGGCTCGACCTTTTCATCCTTCTCTCACCCTCAACTCCTGCAACCACTGATTCTTTTATGGTTCCCAAAAGCTGCCTTTTCTAGAACATCATACAATTGGAATCAAAGTATGTGGCTCAGATTGGCTTCTTTTCCTCAGTAATATGTATTTAGGCTCCCTTCCTGTCTCTTTATGGACTGAGAGCTCATTTCTTTTTAGCGCTGAATAATACTCCATTGGCTGTACCACAGTTGATTCATCCATTCACCTACTGAAGAACAGGCTTGATTCTTTCCAGGTTTTGACAACCATGAATAAAGCTGGTATAAACATCTGTGTGCAGGGTTTTTTTTGTGTGTGTACATGTTTTAACTCCTTCAGGTACCAAGGAGAGTGACTGTTGTAAGAAACTGCCAGGCTGTCTTCCAAAGTGGTTGCACCGTATTGCCTTCCCACCAGCAATGAAACAGAGTTCCTATTGTTCCGTACCCTCACTAATATTTGGTGTTATCAGTGTTCTAGATTCTGGCCATTCTTAAAGCTTTGTAGTAGTATCTCATTGCTGTTTTAATTTGCATTTTCCTGATGACATATGATGTACGGCATTTTTTTTCTTTCAAGTTTTTATTTAAATGTAGTTAGTTAACATATATGATAAAATTGGTTTCAGATGCAGAATTTAGTGATTCATCACTTACGTACAACACCCAGAGCTGATTGCAACAAGTGCCCTCCTTAATACCTATCACTCATTTAACCCCCCCACCATCAACCCTCAATTTGTTCTCTATCATTCTGGTTTACTTCTCTCTCTTTTTTCCCTCTCCTAGTGTATTCATTTGTTTTGTTTCTTCAATTCCACATATGAGTCAAATCCTATGGTATTTGTCTTTAACTTACTTGACTTCACATAACACCTTCTGGCTCCATCCACGTCATTGCAAATGGCAAGGTTTCATTCTTTTTGGTGGCTGATATTCCATTTTATTTTTTATTTTTTTATTTTTTTTTAAAGATTTTATTTATTTATTAGACAGAGCGAGATCACAAGTAGGCAGAGAGGCAGGCAGAGAGAGAGAGAGAGGAGGAAGCAGGCTCCCCACCAAGGAGAGAGCCCGATGCGGGTGGGATCATGACCTAAGCCGAAGGCAGAGGCTTTAACCCTCTGAGCCACCCAGGTGCCCCTGATATTCCATTTTATACACACATACACACATACCCCAACTTTTTTATCCATTAATCATTCAATGGACATTTGGGCTCTTTCTGTAGTTTGGCTATTGTTGACAATGCTGCTATAAACATCGGGAACATTGAGGTGCATATGCCCCTTCGAATCTGTATTTTGTATCCTTTGGGTAAATACCTAGTAGTGCAGTTGCTGGGTCGTAGGGTAGCTCTATTTTTAACTTTTTGAGGAACCTCCATACTCTTTTCCAGAGTGGCTACACCAGTTTGCAATCCCACCAACAGTGCAAGAGTGTTCTCCCTTTCATAGGTTTTTTTTGTCACCTGTGTATCATCTTTGGTGGGGTGTCTGTTCAGGTCTTTGGTCTGTTTTTTACTTGGGTGGTTTCTTTTCTGATTGTTAACTTGTAAGAGTTCTTCATATATTTTGAGTGATAGTCCTTTATCAGATATGTCTTTTGCAAATATTTTCCCCTGGTCTGTGGCTTGTCTTAATTCTCTTGAGCACCTGTTTTTGTAAATAATATTTTATTTGAATACAGCTATGCTTATTCATTTACATACTGTCTGTGGCCCCTTTTATGCTCCAAAGGGGCAGAGTTATGTAGCTGTGGCAGAGATCAGGTGGTCTGCAAAGCCCAAAATATTTGCTCTCCGGCCCTTTGTAGACAGTTTGCTGATCCCTGCTATAGGAGAGGGTAAGAAGGCAAGACCATTTTGTAAAGGGCCTTTATGCTTTACTGAGGACTTGAGATTTTATTCTTTGGAACTAAGGAACCACTGAATTTTGAGCAAGGGTGTGGTGTGCTATTTTTGTGATAAATTATCCAGAAATGTACCAAATGCATAAATTTGAAGCTGTATCACTTAGGGTTCATTGCAGGAAGTAGAAACCATGCTAGGTATTTTGAGCAGAAGGGATTTAATATGGGGAATTAGGTGTTTACAGAAGTCTTTGTATGGGCTGGAGGAACAGTAATTTCAAGGTCACAGCCTTGCATCTGCAATCCAGATGTCAGGAAACTGCTACTACCCCTCCAGCTGCCTTCCCTGCACACAGGCAAGATTGCAATAGAAGGCGGCTGGAGTGTTTGCCATGGTGGAGGTTGAGATTAGAACCAGGGACCGAGAGGAGGACTGTTGTAGGAACTGGTGAGATAGAAGTTGATGACTGGCCTTGGGCAGTGGCAGAATGGAGAGAAGTCAAGAGAAATACCTACAAGGCGTCATCATTGAGCAGGACTGGTTGATTGACTAAGAGACAGAGTGAAGAGCAGGAATAGAGAGGTCTCAGCGCTTTGTGATGTTATTCATGGAAATAAGAAATGGGGGGTGGGGGAAGGAGCTTATGAATTTGTCTCTTTAAAGTAGCATCTTCCAGAATAGTTGGAAATGGTGTTAGTGGCCATGTGGCCTTGAGGTAGTCATAATCCGAAAGTGTATCCACAGAGGGAGGAATGAAAACCAAACTTTAAGAGATACAGAGCAAAACAAAATGTAATTCTGACATTGAACAACGGGGCCATTATAAGGGTCACCACAGTGAGGGCACAGCGGTGATGTCTCTTTAATTAGGTCTGTATCTGGATTTTGGGATTTCTCAGTTCTAGAAAATTGTGGTTGAAAGGGAGAGGATTTACAGAGAAGCAAATAAGAAGTTGTGTGGGTCTTGGAGAAATGGCTTTTTAGTCATGGTTGCTTAGGCAGCTTGAGTCTGTGGTGATTAAAGAGTAGAACAGAACTGATGGCAGATGCTTTGGACAGATGGGGATGGCCGGGAAGGGGGTTGCTTATGCCAGTTTGTGGCGTAGTATGGCGTGATGAGGTTAGACTTTTCCTTTAGGATTCTGTTGGCGCTGGATGACTCTTTTTGAGAGTGCCAAGGTTTGTGGAGGTGGAACTTTGGCGTTTAGTTTAGTGACTGTCTCTATGATGATGTACTCAGTAGCCTTGATAGAATGACTCCTTTCAAACACTGAAACAGTTCTATATTTAAGTTTTGAATTTAGATGTAAAGTTCCAGAACTGAATTACAGAGTTTATAGAGCATGATGCTTCACCTGTCAGTGTTCTGAAGTTATTATGTACCCTTAGCTTATTAAAAATATAGTGAAGCTATTGGCCTCAGTATTCTTTGTGCCTCCCTTCCTGATTTCCCTTTAGGTATTCGTTCATTTCATTCTGGCATCTGGTTCAAGCATCCTGCCAAAATTATACCCACAAAGGCCCACCTGACCTATTTGCAGGTTTAACCTTGTGGACTAGTTCTTTCTGGAAATGTACATCCTGTGCCTTGCAGAATCCCAGGGTGTTCCTCTTTTTTCTGATTTCATTGATATTTATTTATTTATTTATTTATAATTTGATTAAAACTTTTTTTATTTTTAAAAATTATTTTAAATGATTTTATTTATTTATTTGACAGACAGAGATCACAAATAGGCAGCGAGGCAGGCAGAGAGAGAGAAGGAAGCAGGCTCCCTGCCGAGCAGAGTCCGATTTGGGGCTCAATCCCAGCAGCTGGGATCATGACCTGAGCCAAAGGCAGAGGCTTTAACCCACTGAGCCACCCAGGCGCCCCTGATTTAAATTTTTTTTTTAAAGCTTTTATTTTTATTTATTTGACAGAGACAGAGAGATCACAGGTAGGCAGAGAGGCAGGCAAAGAGAGAGAGGAGGAAGCAGGCTCCCTGCTGAGCAGAGAGCCTGATGCGGGGCTCTATACCAGGACGCTGGGATCATGACCCGAGCCAAAGACAGAGGCTTAACTCACTGAGCCACCCAGGTGCCCCTGATTTTTTTAATTTTTAAAAAATATTTTATTTATTTATTTGACAGAGAGAGAGAGATCACAAGTTGGCAGAGAGCCAGGTAGAGAGAGAGGGGGAAGCAGGCTCCCTGCTGAGTAGAGAGCCCGATGCGGGGCTTGATCCCAGGACTCTGAGATCATGACTTGAGCCGAAGGCAGAGGCTTAACCCACTGAGCCTCTCAGGTGCCCCTGATCTTTATTATTTAAAAAATAAATCTAACCAATGCAATATATTTTTATATCTATATATCTATATCTATATCTGTATTATTTAACAACAAGATTCAGGAATAAACAGGCAGTCAGAGAGGCATTATTAAGAAGATGACCTTTCCACAAAGATTAGACAATGAGGGCTGACCATGAGCATATCTGGGAGGATGAGTATTTGGGCAGAGGAATGGCTTCTGCCAAGGCCTTTGGAGGTGGAGCGAGGGTAGGGAGGCCAATCTGGTGGTCGGTGTGGAGGGAGTAGTGGGAAGGTAGGAGATGAGGGCGGCAGTAGGTGGGGCCAGCTTGTCTCTGAGAACTTCCGCTTTATGCATTTCTCGAGATTATTTTATTGGATCCACACTCTGAATTTGAAATATGAGTTATGTGCAAATTGAATTTTTTTATCTTTATCTCAGTATCCTCCTTTTTTAGTACTTTTTCTCTGGAAATTTATTTGGTCTGAAGGATGAAAAGAAACAACCTATAACAACATAGATGACACTCAAAAATATTATGCTAAGTGCAGGAGCCTAGACACAAAAGGCTATATTGTGTATGAATCCATTTATATATAACATTCTGGAAGAGGCAAAATTATAGGGATAGATATCCAATCAGCAGTTCCTAGGAATTGACGGGGGTGGGTGGTGGGATTAACTGCAAAAGGGCACCAGAAATGTTTGGGGGGAATAGAAATGCTCTGTGTCTTCATTGTGGTGGTGGTAGCACAATTGTATACATTTGTTACAGCTCCTTAGACTGTACCCCTAAAAAGCATGAATTTAACTCTATGTAAATTATACCTGATTTGTAAAAATTTTTAAAAATCTATTTGGTTTGACATTAGCATAGCTGTCCCAGCTTCTTTTTGTTTTGTTTTGCTTGGCATATTTCCCCCCCACCCATTTAGTTTCAACCTTTTTGGTGTTTGTATTTTAGGTGGTATTGCTTGTGACGCCATTGAACTGTATTTTTAAAATACCGATATGATAGTGTCTATCTTGAAACTTCACAGGCCATTTATGTTTCTTTGTTTCTGGATATCCTTGGAGTTGTTTCACCATCCTCTTGCCTTTTCTGTGCTGTCTTTTTTGTTTCCTATCTCTGGGCTGACTTTGCACTTTAAGCCTGTGTTTGCTGTGCCTTTTCTTGGTCTTGATGAATTGAAGTCAGCTTTGGCTCGCTGATTATTTGATAATGGAGTGTGAAATTCTGCATCAGCGGTGTGAAGAGAACAGGAACTTACTCGCTTACTCCCTGTCTGAATATTTTGTTTGCCTTTACTATTTAGCATGCCTAACGGGTTCGGTCTACTTTGTGTAGACAAATAGCCTTTAAAGGTACAAGGTTTTAATGACAAAATGACAAGAATTTTTCAAAAATGAAAGTAGTGAAAACCCAGGGTAGAATGTAGTGCAAATAATTATTTCGCAAAGGAGAAGGAGAGCCCAAGACCAGGTTTGTTTGTTGTTGTGTTCTTTTATTTTTAAAAAATTTTACCTTTAAAAAAGGCTTAAGAAAGATTTTTTAAATCACATCATTCAGTTTTGCTTTCAGCTTAGAAGAGAATGAATTACAGACTACCGAGGAGTGACTTCTTCCATCCACTTCTTTTTGGAGGGGGAGAAGGTGCAGGGGGAGTGGCGCCAAACTCTCAGCCAAATATTGTGTTAAAGACATCTGTGCATTATTCATCTTTCTCTCCTTAGCAGAGCCTAGAATAGTGCCTTGCTGCACGTAGCAGCAGCTCAATAAATATTTGTTGAGTTGAAAGAGTCTTGTGTTCTCGTTCCGTATTTGCCAAAACTTCGGGGTGGGTCTTGCTACTAGTTTACATTCCTTGGCGCCACTTCTCCTGAGAAGTGATGATTTCAGGGGCCCAGGGTGTAGGGGAGACTTTTTATCAGGACTGCCTTGTGCTTTCCAGGGCATAGCCTAATCGCCAAGAGCATGGTGGGTTCCCTGTGCCTGCTCTCTCCTGTTTCATCTGTTTTTTTCTTCATGACTAGTATTTCCGTACTGAACCGTTTGCGTGGACTATTCTTTTCAAATCTTTGCAACTTTTTAGGTTGACATTGGAATCAGACACAAGTTGATACGTAAATATGTCTTTTTGGGAAAAGAATGTGTAAAGTCCCTGTAGCTGAACTGTACCATAGGAGAATGTAACCCGTTAAGAACAGTAATGCCTCACTTATATATAGTTGAAATTCCCAAGTGAATGTTGAATCTTTGATGCTTGTCTCATAAAAGGACATCATATTACAGAAATGCTGTTTCTGTGAGATGAGCCCTGATCACATAGAGCTGTACCACACCTGCATAAGGCGTTCTGGAATCGGAGTGAAATAGGGTGATTTGTAAGAATTTGGCCAAGGCTGTTATCTAGCCTCATATTTGAAAGTTAGTATAGTCTTCTGTGGAAATTGACATTTATTTGTATTGAAAAGTTGTATCAGTTTTCTATTGCTGTGTAATAAATCACCACAAACTTAGGCCTTAAAGCGATAACATTTTTTAGCTCATAATTCTATAGCAGCACAGTGTGGCTGGCTGGGCTACTGCCTTCTAATCTGGAAAGCCCAAGGAGGACTTTGCTTTAAGCTCATTCCGGTGGTTGGTAGACTTCTGTTACTTTCGGGTGTAGGACTAAGGTCCTTATTTCCTTCCTGGCTGTTAACTGGGGCCTTGCTTAGGTCTGGAAAGCCACCTGCATTCCTTCTCATATAGGTACCGCCCCCCACTCCCTTGAGCTTTCAGTCAATCTCTGTGATTTTCTTTTCTGCTCTCCACTTCTGACATCTGCTAGAGAAAGCATACTGTTTTGATATTATATAATAAGATCAGGCCTGCTTGTATGAGCCCTTTCTTAAATTTACCGGTGCCACATACTATAACATAATGAAGGGTGCGATATTTTGTCACATTCACTGGTTTTAGGCATTAGGGTGGAGTATCTGGGAGGAGGGGTCATTCTAGAAATTCTGCCTACCATAGAAGGTGTCTCTCTAAATTCTCATGTTTAGTCACTCGCCTACTCTTTACTTGTTAGAATATGCTTAAAAATTATAGCTAGAACAAATAAAAACCCATGCCAAATAAAACTTGTTGGATTTAGAGATTGTCTCACAATTTTAGTATATGCTTTTGGGCATGAAATGAGTCTAGTGAAATGATTTTTATTTCTAGACATGATATTAGAGAATGTTTTTACATGATGCTTAGAGCTGGTCTTTCCGGAAGGCAGTAGTTCTTATACTTCTTAGTTACCTCGTAGGCCCTGGATTCCATCCCCTGGCTGGATTCCATTCTCTGGAGGGATGGTGGGAGATGAGGACCTGATGAGTGACTGGGCTACAAAGAACATAGGCAGCACTAGAGGTTACAGGCCCAAGAGTACTTTTGAACTTGGCAGCCTGCTTCTTTTATTCATTCAGCAAATATTTTTACATGCCTTCTTGTGGGACCAGGCTCATGCTGGGTGCTGGTTATGCAAAGGTACACAAAAGAGATATGGTGCCTGCCCTCATGGATGTTCTTGGAGATAGACATTGAACAAATAAACACACAAACAAATACATAATTTCAAATAGAAGTATTACAAATACTTCTTCTATTTACAAATAGAAGTACTTTAATACTTCTGTTTGCCATAAAAGGAAAATTAGAATGCTTTGTGAGAGAGTATCAAGGAACTTATTGTAGCCTCGGAGATGAGGCCCATTTAGACCAAGATTTGGTTTCGGTGCCCAGAGAAGTGTCTGCCAGGTGAGTAGATGTACAAAGATCCTCAGGAGCAGTTTAGAGGGATGTTCTGAGGAATGTCCAAGGACCATACTCTTTTTGGAGCTTACCTCACTTCCACTGGATTTCTGCCTTTGTGATTTGCTGGGTCAGAACGCTTAGGAATAACAGCAGAATGCACTGTTTGACCCCAGTATCTCAGGTCCCTATGTCGACCTTTTTGGTCTGAGGTTGTAGCACAAGGGACACTCAAAAGAGATGACTTGAGTAGGACAAGGTGGAGACGCCCTTCTGGCTTACCTGTACAAAACGAGGTGGGGCTCCGCCTCGTGGGGATCTCAGGGTCTGCTCATGCAGGTTCCTCCTGCATGAGAGCCGGTGGCCCACAACGCTTGCCGCTTGAGCTGCATATGTCCTCGCGGCATCTGAGGGCAAGGGACATTGATCAGTCATTGACTGCTGCAGCGAGCTGGGTAGAATGAGGAGTGAATACTTCCCCTGAACTTCAGCTCCCGTTCAGCTTGGGGAGGGTGTTGGGGTATTCTTTTCTGTTATTCTCGACCTACAACATGGAATTAGATTAGAGGAATCGTATGTTCTTGTGTAAGATGAATCTTTTAGTCTCTTAAAGCTGCCACTGTTGAGATGATTGCTCTGTACTCCAGGTTGGGCACAAGTAAATCATTTGTCTTTCCAAAACGTTGAATGGACTTGGCAGCAGTTTTATTTTTACCTTTCCTGTCATTTCAGAGGCTGGCAGCCTAGAGGTAGGGTGTGGAATGGAGCTGTAAATTACCCTTGGTTTGATGAGAATGGTCCCAGTTTAACTCTTAATTGCGCCTTTCCTTTTCACCTCTCCTTTTCATCCCTTCCTTATTTTTATTTGTTTGTTTGTTTATTTATCTCTTTATTTAGTTTCCCCTGAATCCACATTTGAATGGAGAGGAAGGATTGAGGAGCGTGGAGGTGGGGAGCAGGTTTGATTGACAATGCATCTCTGAATGGTGGAAACCATTTCTTTTCCCATCGCCAATTCCTTTTTTTTTTCATTGCTTCTATTTTAAGTGCCTGTTTTTTGTGCTGGTTCTGTCTTACTGGAAACTGGCCCAGCCTCACTCAGTTTTGTTTCCATGCTGCTATTAAAAGACAATGCCCAGTTAAGAGGCCATGGAGGAGGGGCCGAACAGCCACCCTCTTGGGTCCAGTCATCCCGGCAAATATCAGTTTGCTGGATTGGAATGTGAGAAGAGTTTGAAGGTTATTAGGTGATTTTTAACTTTTGCATTATTATCGATTGGACTTTGTAAATGGAGGAAAACTCACTGTTAGTTGTTACACTCTGAAACTTTGTATGAGCTGAGGTCAAATACTAATGGGCCTGAATCTGAGGTCACAGAACCTCCCTTTTGTACCCCAGTCCTCTTTTACCAACGTAGAAAATTTTGCTCAGCAACCTGTGTCCAGGCAACCAGGAATTCTAAGTATTTCAGAGAAATGTATTCCTGAGCTTTGAAGAATCCTCACATTTAGTAATACAGAGTGTTTGGAGAGTCTTGAATATCACCTAAAGTACATTCTTCCTGAGATTCTTGGTTTTTTTGTGTGTGGGGTTTTTTTTTGGTTTTTTTTATTTTTATTATTTTTTTATTTTTTTATTTTATTTTTTTTTAGCATTTCCTCACACAGTAAGTTACCTGTCTTTTAAAACTTTTGCTGACTTTTATTTTTTCTCGTGTGATGAACTGTTTTTGCAGTGGCTGAAATATATAAATTGATGTTTAAAAATTATTAAGTTAGGTTTACTGAGGTGTACTTTATAAACAGTAAAATTCATCCTTTGCTGTGTATAGTTCTGTGGGTTTTGACAGAAGCATAAGTCCGGTAGCCACTACTGTATTCAAGATATAGATAGCTTTATCTTCCTGAAAAATTCCCTCGTGGCTCTTTGCAGTCATCCTCTCCTTCTACCTCCCACCACTGGCCAACAGCAATCTGTTTTCTTTCCATCCAGTTTGCCTTGCTTTGTCCTAAATACTATAAAAATGGAATGAAACACTGTAGCCTTTTGAGCCTGTCTTCTGGTTCCTGTAGTGTGTTTGATGTGAATCTATGTTGTTACATGTATTAGTAGTTTGTTTGCTTTTATTTGCTACGTACTAGTCCCTTATATGGATGTACCACAGTCTGAAGGACTTTGGGTTGTTAACCGTTTTGGAAATTATGAATAAAGTCACTATAAAATATGGCTAAAGTTTATGGAAACATATTTTCCCCCCATTTTTGGGTAAATACCGAGGAGTGGGATTGCTGGTTTGTATGCTAAGTGCATATTTAACTTTATAAGAAACTGCCAATGGTTTTTCTTTTCTTTTTCCTCCAAACTGTAATCTAAAGTGGCTGTACCACATCCCATTCCTTCCAGCAGTGTTTGACTTTCAGTTGCTTTGTGTCCATGTTCCTCAGCACTTGCTACTGTCAGTTCTTTTGTTTGTCTGTTTTTATTGTGCCCATCTAATAGGCATGTGATGGTATCTCATTGTGATTTTAATTCATATTTCCCCAATGACTAAGGATGTTGAACAACTTTCTGTGTTTATTTGCCTTTTCTAGATTGTCTCTGGTGAAATGTTTGTTAAAATCTTTTGATTATTTTTTATATTGGTTTGTTATTGAGTTTTGAGAGTTCCTTTTATATTCTGGATTTAAGTCCTTTATCAAATATTTTTTCAATATTTCAAATATTTTTTCCCAGTCTCTGGATTACCTTTTTGTTTTCTTGACAATGTCTTTGGAAGAGCAGGAATTTTGAATTTTGATGAAGCTACCAACTATGTTTAAAAATCAGTTTCCCGGGGCACCTGGGTGGCTCAGTGAGTTAAAGCCTCTGCCTTTGGCTCAGGTCATTATCCCAGGGTTCTGGGATCAAGCCCTGCATCAGGCCCTCTGCTTAGCAGGGGGCCTGCTTCCTCCTCTCTCTCTCTCTCTCTCTCTGCCTGCCTCTCTACCTACTTGTGATCTCTGTCTGTCAAGTAAATAAATAAAATCTTTAAAAAAAAAATCAATTTCCTCATGAAGGATATGATAGACTAATCTCAAATTCTAAGCCACCACCAAATTTTGAATTCCACTGTTAATTTTGCAAAAGGTTTTGTGTTCTGACTTGTGAGCTATTACTTTTTTGGATTGTTCCTCTTCTTTTCACTTATACTTCCAGTGCTAGGGCAGGCCTCTTTTTAAACCAAAGAAACAAAGTTTTGTTCAACTACACCACATAAATTATTGCTTATGTGAGGCTCCTGGGTGGCTCAGCCAGTTAAGTGCTTGCCTTCAGCTCAGGTTAAGAACCCAGAGTCCTGGGATCGAGTCCCACATCGGGCTCCCTGCTCAGTGGGGGGACTGCTTCTCCCTCTGCCTGCTGCTCCCTTTGCTTGTGCTCGTTCTCCCTCTGTGTCAAATAAATAAATAAAATCTTTAAAAAATTATTGTATATGTGATGATGGTCAACAAAGTTGTACTGGAGTGACACTGCCAAATTGTCAGCCAGTCTCACTCACTGGCCCAGTGGCTCTCACATGTCAGTATTGTAGAGTGTGATGCAAAATTACAGATCGGTACATTTCCACTAAGATGTAAACTTTTTGAGATCAGGGACTCTTTCTGTTTTTGTCTTTAAGAGTGTGCCAGTTTGCCAAAGGATATGATAAAGAATATGAATCAACAACCAGATGGAAGACACACATAGGGCGAGGTATGAGGAAAGGTGGGGAGCTTCCACGCCCTCTCCAGGCACACCGCTCTACCCACATCTCCATGTGTTCACCAACCTGGAGCACCAGGGACCCTTTCTGTTTTGTTGTTAGCCCTAGACCAGGGCTTAGTGCTCAGAAAATAATTGAATGCTATTCAGTGGCTTTCATGAAGCCACTTTCATGCAAGATGTCCCAAAGCAACCAGGGCTGTGGCTCTCGGTACAGCTGAGGACTGAGGCCAGCTCTGTGAATGGCAAAGCTTGAATGCCAGGGGACAGCCCAGAGCCCCATCTGGGGGACTTCACATGCAGCAGATCTGCTTCTGGGAACGTGGAGAGAGAATTCTAGGGCCCTGGCCTTGACTGGATTTTTTAGGGAGGCCTCAGGTCCTGAGAGAGGAACTTAGGTAAGGATATACCAGCATTCTGAGTAGGGCATGCTGTTGAGAAAGCTGAATCTGGGTGCCTGGATGGCTCAGTTGGTTGAGCAACTGCCTTAGGCTCGGTCATGATCCTGGAGAGCCAGGATCGAGGCCCACATCAGGATCTCTGCTCAGCAGGGGGTCTGTATCTCCCTTTGACCTTCCCCCACTCTTCATGCTAGCTCTCTCTCATTATCTCTCTCTCAAATAAGTAAATAATATCTTAAAAAAAAAAAAAGAGCGAGAACTGAATCTCTGTAACTAGGTAACTTGAAACCAGTTGTGGAGTTTTGCTGTTCTATCTTCTGTCTCCGGGGTTGCATACCACCCTCTCCCCTGCCCTCTACTGCCTCCCGCCCCTGCTGACTTCTCCACCCTCAAAATGGTGGCGGGATCAGGCCAAAGTTGAAGTCACTGGCAGAGCCGGAGCCAGGCCGCCTGTGGTGGAGCCCAGCTCATCTCCACCCCATCGTCTCACTTTTGTCCTGATACTATTTTGGCTTATGGTGTGTGGTTTCAGCATTTGAGCCAGCTTTTAATCACGACACAATCCCATCTTGTAAGGGCTGAGCGAGTTCTCCAAGAGAGGAAACTGCTGAAGAGATTTTCCTCAACTGCTGAGGCCTTTCTTCCTTCAGAGAGTCTTATGTTAAAGGTAATTCAAGGTGAAAAAAAAAAAAAGTGGAAACTGCAGACTGAGAGCAAGGGAAGAATCTGGGGAATGGGTGTGTGTGTGTGTGTGTGTGTGTGTGTTGGGGGGAGGGCGGAGGTGGCAGTGGGCTGCGGCCAGGGAGGCAGCAATTCCTGCCAAGTGGTCCCAGCTGCCCCTGGTTACAGGCTAATCCCAGCCCTGCTGCAGCCCATCATTCAGGGCGAGCTGCTATCATTAGTGGTGAAGCATTTCTGAGAGTATTCGCTCTCAACTCTGACCACAGGCCCTTTCTGGGAAGGGAGGGAGGAGCCAGGAGACTTAATGGGGCCCACCCTGTTGTCATGTCCAGCTGCTCTGCAGAGGGACAAGCAGCTGCAGACTGGAAGTGATCACGGGCCCCTCAGAGCCTGTGCGTGTGACGGGACTGATGTCGCCTTTCCTGTGCTGCCCACACAGGCTACTGCTTCTTGAGTGGTACAGCCCTCTACTGTGGGCTGTGCGTACCAAATCAAAAAGGCTTTTTTTTTTTTTTTTTTTTTTTTTGTCCTTTTAAGGGTATTCTTGGCTGGAATAAACCTTTTATTAACCAATTTTATCTCTGTCAAGCTCTCTGCACTCAGCACATTCACATACATTCACCAGTGGCCGAAGATTCTTTCCCTTTGGAACGAATCTGTACTCCTTCTACTTTCGATGAGGAGTTGTGGGAAGATGCTCAATACTAACATTTCTTCCCATGAAGTGGGGACTTTGAAATATTTTTTTTGACTGAGGTGTGGTTGACAGCTTTTAATTTATGAAATTAGCTCAGGGAAAAGTAAGATGGAAAAAGAGAGTCTAAATTAAATCTTTATTTCCATAGCTCAGTTGCACCTTCTTTATCCATTTTTAACGGCCATGCAGTCTTTAGCAGTGAAAAACTGCACGGTTTGCTAGGTGTCTTCTTTCCTTCCTTCCTTCCTTCCTTCCATCCATTTTGATCCAAGAAAAAACTTTTTCCTCAAAAAATTGTGGTTTTTCCTTACTTAAAAGTGTATAATTTCTTTCTTTCTTTTTTTTCTTTTTTTAAAGATTTTATTTATTTATTTGCCAGACAGAGATCACAAGTAGGCAGCAAGGCAGGCAGAGAGAGAGGAAGAGAAGCAGGCTCCCTGTTGAGCAGAGAGCCCAATGTGGGGCTCGATTCCAGGACCCTGAGATCATGACCTGGGCCGAAGGCAGAGGCTCTAACCCCCTGAGATACCCAGGTGCTGCAAAAGTGTATAATTTCAATGAAGAAAACTAGAAAACTCTAGAAAAGCACAAAAGGAAAAACCAAGGGAATTCATAGTCACAACAGTCAAAGATAATCACTAGTAATATTTTGACTTATGCCCTTCATGTTCGAAAAAGTCCATTTCTTGTGCTGGAGAAGGTGGTTGGTGGGGGCACTTCTCACGCCCCTAAAAACCTCCAAGTTTGTTGTGTTGCGGACTTGTCCCAATATACTGGACGAGAGTCTCACTGGCAGAGGTGTTCTGTGGATATGGAGCCTTCCAGCCCAGCAGGGGACCTTTTCCTTTGGGCTCTACATCTCACCATCGGCGCAGTGAGCAGTGAAAGAATAGCCTAGGAGGGATTCAGTTCAAGTCCAGGCTGCCCACACCCAGTCTCCACCAAAGAACAGGAGCTCTTGATCTTAGGCTGCCTGGACTTGAGTCTTGCTCCATTGCTTACTTTATCTTCTCTCTTACCTGTAAAATAGGCGTAACAATCGTTAACTCCTTCTAGGGTTTCCATGTTAGATGAGATAAAATAAAGTGCACAGCGCACCAGGGATACCTGTTACGTCATGTTCCAGCCCAGTGCATAGTACACACTCCTGTAGCTACTGCTGTTCCTTTTGTTGCTGATCGTATTCTCACGGCCCGTGTACATGGTGTGAGACTTCTCTCCAAGCAGGTGTGTGTTCTGGACTTCTGTTTCTTTACCTAGACAGGGGTGGTCTTTTCTTTACTAGACAATATTGAAATACTCTCACTTTTAAATACTCTCACTTGAAAACTAATAGATAATGAGTAGTCAGTAGAATAATCTCCTTTGACAAAACCCCTGGACTGAAGGGTGGGGAGCCTAGACATTGTCACTGAGTGAACAAAGTCGGGACAACAGGACTGGGAGAATACGGACTGCCCATTGCCTCGTGTTCTCTGAAGTTGTCAGACGCTCTTCTCCTGGATTCCGCCGTCTTCGGTGATGTAGATCCCTTTATGCTATGTTCCTCATTTATTTGGAACGGACCATTGAGCCATCTTTCCTAGATAAAACCTGTCAACATATGCATGGGCTGGAGTTGTCTAGTGCCCCTTGACTTCTTTTTCCCTAGGACTGTATGTTTCTAGCTATAGAGAAAATATATTTAGATAAGTTTTGGGCACTTTTTACCTAATGGGAGAATTATGTCATCTGTAGCCTGTCCAGTGATTGGTGTTTATTTATTACATTTGAGCCCAATAAAAATAATGTGATGGTCATAGGATATTTTGCCAGTTACTTCAGATGTGGGGGCAATTCACTTTGGATTTGTTTACTTCAAGTGGAAAAGCTTACCCAAAGTTGCTTTCTGGGCTATGACCAAGAGGGAAGCTTACCTGTGTCTCTCTGTTTGGAGCCAGCTTCTGTTGAGTCAAAGACTACCGGGGCTTTTAAAAGTCTTATTTCCAATAAATAGTGAGAGAGGGGATACGATGACTTAGATGGGACATACTTCTTTCTTTTTCACAGTGACTTATATCTGTCTGCTTTATACTTTGAATTTCCAGGACACACAGACATTCAGGTGGCTCAGCCAGAACAGCCCCAGCAACTGGTGAGCAAAGCCCTGGTACTAGCAACCGGCACCGCCAGCCCGTCAAGAACCCAACCCACAATGGCTTGGCCAATGGCACAGGTGAGTGACAGCACAAAATACCGGCCTGGACTAAAGCAGTGGCTTCTAACCTTGCTCACTGCGTCAGAATGTAGGGTGGGCTAGGGAAGACTCCAATACTAAAATCCATCAGCCTTCCCATCTTCTTTTGTCTGTGGCATATTCTTTTCATCCGAGAATATTCTCCATATGACTGCAGTCTTCTAAAATATTCCTTTGCACAAAAATCAAAAGTGTTAATTTTTAAAGTCATTTCTGATCAGTATTGGGGGGAAGGGGGTACCTTATTTAAATATGACACATTTTTTATTTCCTTAATTTAAGGGAATGATCAGACCAGGGAGAAAAAGACTAAGTATTGTTTCTCAGAGCTGGGTTTGAGCAGATGGCAGCACTGTTGGACCCATTGGGATGCTGACTAGCAGCAAAGCGCCATAGAGGGTGGGGATGTGGGGGGGTGAGTGTGGGGGGCACATTCCGTGGTTGTTCCAGTGAGAGTATTCATACTATTGGAGAATGGGTAGCCCTTCCATATCCACAGAGAACTTTTGTGCCCTTGATTCTACTTCTCTGTAAGTGGGAAGGGAAGGACCTGTTTCAAAACAAATCAATTTTTTTGTCATGCTTTCTTTCTGTCTCCTCAGGACAGTGTCAAATTAAAAAGCAAAAAAGTTTGTTTTTCTCAATGTCTTGAAGATATGTCAAATCTTTAGTGACTGCCAGTCATTTGGTAATTTGTCTTAATTTGAAGCGTTTGGGAGAGGACTTGGATGTTTATTTCAGTAAACTGTAGATGAGGGAGATGCAGATTTTTTAAAAAATGTATTTTTAATTATTTTTTTAAGAGTAGATCTCTTTTTGTTGTTGTTGTTCTGGTTTTTTATTTATTTGACAGAGAGATAGCACAAGCAGGGGGAGCAGGACAGGGAGAAGCAGGCTCACTCACCCCATGTGGGTGGGGCTTGATCCCAGGACCCTGAGATCATGACCTGAGCCGAAGGCAGATGCTGAACCAACTGAGCCACCCAGGCTCAGATGTTTAAATCAGTACGTGACATGGAATGAGTTTTGTAGATGCTGTGATAGCTGAGGTGTGGCGTGAAGGAGGGGAGATTGGAGCAGCATACCTTCTTGACAGGCTAATAGATAGGTCTTGTTGCTGCCCCTTGTGAGCCGACTTACTGAGTCAGAGAGTTCAACTAGGAATGCTTTCTAGTGGCTTTCAGCTGGCGGGCAGCACCGTATGAGGGCTGCAGAGCCCCTCCGATAGTTCAGGGTGGAGGGGCCTGTCCTTCTGGCCTCTGTGCATGTGTGGTGAGTGGACATTCTCCCTGGAGTTGGGGACCTACCTGAAGGAATTAAGTTAGTTTGTTCCTCCTGAGCCTTGAGGATGAGGATGAGCTGGGGATGAGGAGTACAAGTAGCTACCATCTCAGCGCACCTGGTGCTCCTGTGCTGACCGCCATATTCACGTGCTGGGACATCCAGTCGTAGTGACCATGGGGGGCCCTGGCTTCCAGTCTGGGGGAAGGGGATGGTGAGGTGGCAGCCATGGAATGTGATATAGAAAACCGTATATAGCTCCATGAGCACCAATAAACGTGCTTCTCTTTGGAAAGTAAGTCACGGGGTGCCTGGGTGGCTCAGTAGGTTAAACATTTGCCTTTGGCTCAGGTCATGATCCCACAGTCCTGGGATCAAGCCCCATGTCAGGCTCCCTGATCAGCAGACGAGTGTGCTTTTCCCTCTCCCTGCCCACGTTCATGCTCTCTAGCTCACTTTTCTCAAATAAATAAATAAAAATCTTTAAAAAAAAAAGAGGAAAGAAATAAGTCACTTGTAGAGAAGGGCCAGCATTTACAAATGGGGGAGGGGAACTGGGTTTTTGGAACCACTTGTTTCTGGAGGCTGTGGCCAGGCTACCATGGGCCTTTGGTTTTTAGGGGCCTACATTACTTGAAACTGGTTTCCTTCAACCACCTCTGCTTTTCTTATAAAAACTATTGGTAAATTGACTTTATATGGCGATGGTCTTTGAGTCACTCCTATTGGGTACTGCAGCAGATCTGTGTTTCCCCTACGTTTATTTTTAGGTACCGTTGCGTATTGTCCTTATCTCCAGGAACGCTATGTTTCAGCAGACAAGGCAGGTGCCAGCCATGTCTTCAGAAAGCCAAATGTCTCTAACCCCAAACTGCACTGGGAATGTTTTATAGTGTTGTATCTGAGTGCCCAGACTGTTCCCAGAACCCATCTGTGAAGGACAGTCATTGCATTTTGGGGATTTCTGCCTGTTAAAATACTAAGGCCTTGGCCTCTATCTCGTCTCTCTACTTTCTGCTGCGGTGACGGTTCACCTTTGCTTCCAGCCAGCCTGGGTTTTGTAGGCTTTTTAATGTCTATCCAAGGGGTACGGAAAGATCTTACCTTTCCTTTGGGGAGCAGACAGAAACCCTCCTTTCCGGCAGCACGAGACGAGAAAGGAGTTTGAGGCTGTGAATGAGGACATCATCTTCATCTTTCAATATGTTGCTCTTAGAACTGTGAAGACCAGTTCCAAAATGGTGGTAGTAGCTGTGCCTCCAGGAAATATTTCCACAGACATACAAGATTTATTTAGCAAGCCTTCTTGGCTATGCTCTGCAGTTATGCATGAAAAAGACATTTAGGGCAAAAACAGAGCTGAGTTCCAGGTGGTTTTTTCATGTTGTCACAACTGTAAAGTATCCTTTTTTGTAAAATGAAAGTGAATGGCAGCCTGTCTGTATAAATGTAACATTACGAAGTTTTAGAAGTGGTGCAGCCGAGTAGATGAATAGTATAGCACTTCATTGAGACCTGTGTGCCATGATTTACTTTCTAATTTTTTATTGAAAACTTTATCCAAGAAAATTACATCTCTTATTCCTCTCTTAAATGTGATTTCCATGCACATAAAGCCTGGAGTCACACTGGTCGCGGTCAGATTCCGGAGGCGCCCCTCCCCCTGCACACACCATGTACAGTATGTGTGTAAGGCCCAGTTTCCTCATTGATAAAATGAGGACAAGAGTATATATCTCATAAAGTTGTTAGAAGGAATAAATTATATAAAACATGTAGAGTGCCTGAGACTGTCAAAGTTAGTTTTTCATACAATTTTAATTATGTAGCATAGATATGAGGGTTTTTAAAATCCCATTTTTTTTTTTAAAGATTTTATTTATTTATTTGACAGAGATCACAAGTAGACAGAGAGGCAGTCAGAGAGAGAGAGAGAAGCAGGCTCCCTGCTGAGCAGAGAGCCTGATGCGGGGCTCGATCCCAGGGCTCTGGGATCATGACCTGAGCCGAAGGCAGAGGCTTTAACCCACTGAACCACCCAGACACCCCCAGATCCCATTGTTTTTTTACACACAGTTCTACGTCTATGTTGTCTTGTTTGCTTTTTTAGTGACCTCCTACTGTTTCACAGTTAATATGTCAGAATTCATTTAACCATTCAATTCATACGCATTTCCCTATTATAAAACAAAATCTGATTGCAAATGTCTTTGCACACATCTTTGTTTCTTCTTGCGTAGTTTGTGTCAAAGGACATAAATTTTTAAAAATGAGATCGAATGTGTTATTACCAGCTTGCCTTCCAAAGGGATTGAAGCAATCACGGTAGTATAAAATTTCTGTTAGGTTGTATATGAAGTTTATTTTTTCCTGAAACTGTGTAAATACTGGCTTATCATTTTGCTAACAGCTGTTAAGTGCCACTTCATTGTTGAGCCTAATTGCACGTTTCCAGTTATTAGTTGCTTGCTCGACTGTTTCTTTCCTCTTGTGTGATTTTTTTTCATAGCATTTGATTTTTGGTTTGTTTGGAGATTGAGAGATTTATATATTTTGGTACAAGTTTTTTTTTTTTTTTTTTTAAATTGTGGCAAAATATACATAGCCATTAAACCATTTGAAGTGTGTAATGTAGTAGTATTAAGTACATTGTCAGTGTTATGCAATTGTCACCACCACTGTGCACATCCAGATCTTTCTCATCTTCTCAAACTGAAACTCTGTATCCCTTGAACAATAACTTTCTCCTCTCTATCTGCCCTCCAGCGCCTACCCTTGGTAACCTCTAGTCTCCTCTCTTATTTGTCTTGTTTGCTTATTCTTGGCTCCTGGCTGGCTTGGTCAGTAGGACAAGAGACTCTTGATCTTGGGGTCATGAGTTCGAGCTCCATGCTGTGCATAGAGATTACTGGGGCGGGGGGGGGGGGGACTTAAAAGATAACCAGTGGCTAATAATTTAATCTATGATTTTGCTTATTCTGGTACCTCTTATAAGTGGAATAGTTTGTACTTTGTCTCTGGCCTATTTCACTTAGCATGTTTTCAAGATTTATCCACATTGTAGCATGTTTCATTCCTTTTTAAGGCTGAATAATGTTCCATTGCATGTGTGTACCACATTTTATTTATCGCTTCATCTATTGGTGGACCCAGTGGATGGTGCTTACCTTTTGGCTGTTTTGAATAATATCAAATAATGCTGTTGTGAATATGGGTGTACATCTTTCAGTTCTTTTGGCTATAAACCTAGGAGTAGAGTTGGTGGGGGTAAATGTCTGGTAATTTTGTGTAACTTTTTGAGGAGCCCCCAAACTATTTTCCATTGCAGCTGCACCATTTTACATTTCCTCTAGCAGTGAATGAGTGTTCCAGTTTTTTCATATCCCTTGCCAACACTTGTTTTCTGGTGTTTTTTTTTTTTTTTTTTTTTAAATGTAATAGCTATCAATATATACTAAGTACTTAGGTCTAAGTTTTATCTGTTAAATTTGTGATTTTAAGTTTCCTTCCTATATTATTGTTTTACATTTTATCTCATTTTCTGTGGCTTTTGTAGTAAAGGGGAATGAAAATTTAAAAATAATTATGCCTGAGCATTTAAAAAAAATGTTTATAGTTTTACTTTTTGCTTCAGTAGTAGAAAAAATTCTCTCTTGTCTGTGGCTAGGATAAATACTTGATCTGTTTGACTTTTTTTTTTTCATGGTTACAAAATAACTTATCCTAATGGAATGTTGTATACTGATATGTCTGAATACATATTAAATATAATGAAGTCTGGGTCCGAATTAATTTTTCTTTATATTGGGGTCCTATTATTCCAGAAACAATTTTTTTTCCTCACTGGTGGTTTTACTTAATGCTTATCACTTATCATGTTCTTAATATGTAGTGAGAATTTATTTCTGAACTCATTCCATTTATTTCCAGTTTGGGGCTGTTCCCATGTGATTCTGATTCTTGACGTGTGATAGTGTGTTTTCTAATGTTTTGAAGGGTTATTCCTGATATTTTTTGGTATTACACATTTTCAAAACAAATTTCAGTCTTTGAGTTCTTAGAAGTGTGATGGGATATACTTAGAAGTTGGGCAAATCTGTATTTTGGTCAAGGAAGGACTGAACTTTCCCATGGTATGGCTTTGTAAGGTTTTCAAGTCTCTCTTCTTGCTTTCCAGCTAATTTTTCTTCCCCCCCCCCCATCTAATTTGGTTCTTTTTCTTTATATAAGCGCCTCACCGTATGTCATGCTAATAATGAAAGATTTTTCTGGTTTTGGTTGCTCTCATGAAGAACCGAGCAGCTAGTTGCCTTGGAATCCATTGCTTGTGTTTCATGGATGAGCGATAGTGACTGCTTTGCTGTGAATCATATGTTATGAGCTGATCTTCAGTTTAAAAAGTTTCCACTGTTGGCAATAGCCTTTGCCATGCCTGAATGTGGGGGTTAAAAAGGCCTGTGTATATACCAAGAGCCAGCACTATGCTACACACACCTGAAGGTCTTGGAACATACAGTGAGCTGGCAGTGTGTCCAGGATTAAGAACAAGAATTTACAAATCCTGATCTTTTCTTGGCTAACTGCGACTAGGGTATGTCTCAGTCCTGACTGAATAACTGATTCATAAATTTAGGTTGTTTAACCAGCCTCACAGAGGGAAGCTTGTGAAATATTCCTTGTTGCAGAAACCAGAGGCCATTCAACTACCATTTTACCTACTTACCCCATTTACTGCGTCATCTTGGTACCCAACTTTTCTTCCCATAGGGGAAAGCCTTCAAAGCCATCTTCGTTTCTTCTCCCCTCCATTTCTCTCCCCTCTTCCTCCAAGTAAAACCATTGCTTTTACTTTGTGGTGTTCTGGATTTGAGTACTGTTTTTGCTATTTGCCAACTGCATGGCTCCTGTCTGGATGGAACCTCTGAGCTTCAGTTTTGTCTTAAATAGAATGAGAATAGTAGGGGTGCCTGGGTGGCTCAGTGGGTTAAAGCCTCTGCCTTCGGCTCAGGTCATGATCCCAGAGCCCTGGGATCGAGCCCCACATCGGGCTCTCTGCTCAGCAGGGAGTCTGCTTCCCCCTCTCTCTCTCTGCCTGCCTCTCTGCCTACTTGTGATCTCTGTCTGTCAAATAAATAAATAAAATCTTAAAAAAAAAAAAAAAAGAATGGGAATAGTTATCTTCCTTGCAGAGCTATTAGGCAGGTAAATGAGTTGATGAAAATAAGTTTGCTAAAGGGATTGTAGGTTCCTGAATTGGATCTTGGAACAGAAAAAGGGCATGAGTGGTAAAGCTGGTGCATCCAAATAAAGTCTGAAGTTGGGTTGATAGTAATGTACTGGTGTTCATTTTTCAGCTTCAACATATGTGCTAACCTTCCCATACTATTGCTCTTCGTGGTATCTTTTCAACTTTTCTGTAAGTCTATAAAGTTATTCCAAAATAAAAATGAAAAGAAACTGCTTTGTGATTGATAGTGTTACACAAATGTCAGATGGTTTTATTTCAGACTTCTTTCACTAGATTATTAGGTTTATTAAACAAGTATTTCTTTTTGGGGGGAAGATTTTATTTATTTATTTGACAGACAGAGATCACAAGTAGGCAGAGAGGCAGGCAGAGAGAGAGAGGGGGAAGCAGACTCCCTGCTGAGCAGAGAGCCCGATGTGGGGCTCGATCCCAGGACCATGGAATCATGACCTGAGCTGACGGCAGAGGCTTTAGCTCACTGAGCCACCCAGGTGCCCCTAAACAAGTATTTCTTGAACAAATATCTGTCGAATGACATTTTGCTAAGGAGCATAGATGGTGTAAAGAGTTATAAAATAAGGGGGCATGTGGGTGGCTCGGCCAGTTGGGCATCTGCCTTTGGCTCAGATCCTGATCCAGGGTCCTGGGATCGAGCCCTGCATTGGGTTCCCTGCTCGGTGGGCAGCCTGTCTCTCCTGCTCCCCCTGCTTGTGCTCTCTCTCTCTGTCAAATAAATGAATCTTTTTTTTTTTTTTTTAAAGATTTTATTCATTTCTTTGACAGAGAAAGATCACAGGTAGGCAGAGAGGCAGTCAGAGAGAGAGAGAGAGAGAGAAGCGGGCTTCCCGCTGAGCAAAGAGCTGGATGATCCCAAGACCCTGAGATCATGACCTGAGCCGAAGGCAGCAGCTTAACCTACTGAGCCATCCAGGTGCCCCAGTGAATAAAATCTTTAAAAAAATTATAAAATAAGTTTCTGCCCTCCAGTCTGTTTAGAAAAAGAAGCTCAAGACACTGTCAGCTAAGTATCAACACAGCAGATGTCACAGGGGCTGTGTGTTGAGTAGTCAAGAGCACAGGTATTGTGGGATTCATGGAGAGGATCAGTCTGGCTTATGTAGTGTAGAGGGCTCCAGGGAGTGGGGCTCAAGTGAGAAAGAGGTGTAGACAAGAACACAGGAGACAGAGAGTGGAAGTAGTGAAAAACAAAGGAAACAAATTTGCTCTTGTTTTCAAGAAGGGTGCAGTCTTTGCAGGGAGCTACGTTGTCTATATCACACGATTAGGATTAATAGAAAACATGTAAAATACAGCAGTTCTCTAAATCATGACTAAATTGTAACTCCTTGTCTTTGTCAGTCCAGTTTTTTTCTCTACTTGAAGCCCCATCACGGCCTGATTATGGTGCTCTGTCCTTGGCTTACTGGTGTAACCAGTAACTTAATCATCTGCAGAGTCAGAAGCCGTGATGGGCTGCATTTACTGCTGAGTTTCTTTCAAGCTCTCATGTTCTAAGACACACACATAAACTTTTTGAGCATAGAAGAATACAAGCACGGACACAGAAAGTTTGTCAGTGCAAGGATATCCGGCTCGCACACTCTATTTCCAAATCAAAGTGTAGCACAGAGCTCCAAAACAGATGAGCGCCTGTGGTGAATCAAGGTCTATGAACGGATGCAGTCCTGGTGGGAACCCTTCGAACTAGATTTATATCTACAAGTGTGACCTGATCCAAATAGCGTTGATTAGAGGGTCTTTACCATTGGCATGCTGTGGAAAATGGGGCTCTGCTTTTGTTCTTTTCATGTCAATAATTTCGTTATAATTATTTTCAATAGGTAATACATGTACATTATGAGAATTTTATTTTTATTTTTAAAAGATTTTATTTATTTATTTGACAGAGAAAGAATACAAGCAGGTAGAGCAGCAGGCAGAGAGAGAGGGAGAAGCAGGCTTCCCAAAGAGTGGGGAGCATGATGTGGGGCTTGACCCCAGAATCCTGGGATCGCAACCTGACACTTAATGGACTAAGCCACCCAGGCGCCCCCATCTTGAGAATTTGAAAAGTATAAGAACTCAGTGTAAAGAAAGTCTCTTCCCGTTCTCGTCCTCTCGCCCCCAGTTTCCTCCCCAGAGGCAGTCACTGTTGTGTTTCTTATGATTCTTTGAAAGATACTCTTTGACTATACAGGCATATGCACATCTATTTGAAGGCACACATATACACACACACACGCTAGCAAAATATATATGCTGTTCTGCCCTTTCCCACTTAATAATTATCTTAGAAATTTTTGCATAGATTTTTGAAGCAAACTTGAAGAAATTTGCCACTTTACTCCCTTTGCCATTTTACTAACCCCAACCAGATATGGGGACAATTTTAGTATCAAAAATAATAATAATCGCTATGGATTGAAATATTTTAAATAAGTTTAAATCCAAGAGCTTATGATGATTTTTACACAAAACGAAATTTCATTTTTTATTTTTGGAGGATGGAAGGAAATCAATTCATTATTCTGAAAATTGGTAAATAAAAAGAAAGACCCAAGCATTTCTCCTGCCTTTTCTTTGCAAGCTGAACCTCAAGGTAGCCAAATAATTGACAAGGGAAAGTTTCTCCTATAGGCATGGTAGGATTAGAATATGGCTGTTTTGCAATCCCCAACCAACTTATGGATCTAGGCAATAATCATCAGTGGGTGCTGACATTGCAGAAGGGTGACAGCCAGCTGTGATGTGCCTCCTAATGGAAGTATGCAACTCCCTGTGTGTCACCAACATTGAATATATAACAGCAAAAAGAAAATTACAGTAAACCCAGCTCTAAATATTACTGGTTCATGGCTATTTTAATTTCATCTCTAGGCCCACCACCTCTGTTCTACACCCCCACCCCACATTCCCCCCACCTCCCTCTTACTGCATCTATTTTATTTTTTAAGTTTTATTATTATTATTATTATTATTATTATTTTAAATGGATGTCCTGTGTGGTGGGTGAGCTCAGGGTTGGTAAGATCACTCTTTCTCTCTTTCTTTCTTTTTTTTTTTTTTTTTTTGATTTTATTTATTTATTCGACAGATAGAAATCACATGTAGGCAGAGAGAGAGGAAGAGAAGCTGGCTTCCCGCTGAGCAGAGAGCCCAACGTGGGGCTTGATCCCAGAACCCTGGGATCATGACCTGAGCCAAAGGCAGAGGCTTAACCCACTGAGCCACCCAGGCGCCCCAAGTTTTATTATTTTTTTAAAGATTTTATTTATTTGTCACAGAGAGAGAGGGAGAGCACAAGCAGGGGGAGCAGCAGGCAAAGGGAGACGGGGCTCCCCGCTGAGCAGGGAGCCCCAAATGGGACTTGTTCCCAGGACCCTGGGATCATGACTTGAGCTGAAGGCAGACACTAAACCAACTGAGCTACCCAGGCACCCCCTCTTACTGCATTTAAATTTTCCATATTGCCAGCTGTTCTCCACAGAGGTTCTAATAATTTCTGCTCCTGCCAACAGTATGTGAGAATGCCAGTTTTTCTTATACTCTTACCAGTGTTTTTTTTTTTTTTTTAATTTACCAGATTAATTTTTTTAAAGGGGGGATGGGGCAGAGAGAGAGAATCTTAAGCAGCCTCCACACCCAGGCAGAGACTGATGCGGGGCTCCATCTCACAGCCCTGAGATCATGACCCAAGCTGAAATCAGGAGTCGGATATCCACTTAACTGCCTAAGCCATCCAGGTGCCCCTTAGATTGCATCTCTCATAGTTGAGATTGAGCATCTTTTAATATGTTTAGGGGTAATTTGTATTTCTTTTACTCTGAAGTGCCTGTGCATATTTTTGGTCTTTTTCTTACTGATTTGTAGAGATACTTTTCATATCAAAGGAACTAGCCATTAATCCGTAGTATGAGTTGGCAATAATTTTTCCCAGCTTGTTTTTCTTTGATTTTTGTTTGTGATTTTTTTTTTGCCATTAAAAAAAAAAACACCCTTTAATATAGTTGAATTCATTCATTTTTATGTCTTCTAGATTTGGGGTTATACTTCAGAAAGTTTTTTCCACTTTGAGATAAAAATATTCTCCTGTGTTTTCTTTAGTTTCTTTTTAGCTTCATTTCTTATGTCAAAATTTTTGATTCATCTGGAATTTATTTTCATGTCCTGGATAAGGGAGGGCTATAACTCATCTTTTCCTCAGTGTACTACCCAGTTGTCACAGTGCTGTCCACTGAATGATCTCTTTGCTACGGTCATTTAAAATGCCCCCTTTGTCATATACTGAATTCCTGTGTGTGTTTAATAATGTTTCTGAGCTTCCTGTTTATTTCATCAACATCTGCTTATTCTTCTGTTAACCCCACATTCTTTTAATTGTTACAGCTTTATGATGTGTTACTACTTTAGAGAACTCTTCTCCCTCCCACACACATTCACACAGCACTCTTCAGAATTTTCATGGCTGTTCTTCTGTATTTCGTTTTGTTTTTTTAAATTATTTTTCCCAAACATTTTATGTATTTTAAGGAGAGAGAGCGAGAACGAGTGTGAGCAGGGAGAGGGGCAGAAGGGGAGGGAGAAGGACAAGCAGATTCTTCGCTTAGCACACAGCCCGACACAGGGCTCCATCCCACCACCCGGAGATCATGACCTGAGCTGAAGTTACTAGTCAGAGGCTTAACATCTTGAGCCATCCAGGCACCCCTAGTTTTTCTTATAACTTTTAGAATGAACTTATTTGGTTCTCAAAAATGTCATGATGATTTTTGTATTGGAATAGAGTAAAATTTATAGATTTGCCTGAAGAGAGTTGCCATCTGTTGTGTCTCACCAACTCAGCTGAGCTAGAATAGGAATAGAAGTACGAAGTCTCACATCTGCGTGGGGGAAATACCAGTTGCGTAAGATGGCATCACTTATTAAACAACTAATTTAGTTGATGTGCCAGACCGTGTTTCATACACTGGTGAGAGAGCAAATGAATGGATTACAGGTAGTCCCTAGGCTCTTTTTCATTTCTGAAGAGCGGGTGGCATCACATCGTGTGAAGAAATTTTGGTTCCAGCTGGCCCCCGGTCTCAGGTAAGCCAGGAGGATCCCGTCTTGGCTTCAGTTGTTACTGTCTTGGGTTGCTTTAAAGGATATTCACAGAGGGAGAAGGAGAGCATCGTTAGTGAGGAGTTCAGGCTCTGGACACAGGCAGTAGGGGTGAGAATTAGGTGCCTATCCACCTCAGCAGTTTATTTGACCTCTTTGAGCCTTAGTTTCCACAACTGTAAAATGGGATATTCATTGTACCTAATGTGTGGGGTTGTGTGTGAGGCTTACATGAGGTAATGCAAAATGCTTTGCACTTTGCCTGGCATACACTGGTGTTGTGTACATGTTAACCACTACCACTTAGATTGGAAATCTGACTCTGCTGGTCTGGTGGTGTCTGTTATATTATGTTCAGTTCCTGCTGTCATTATTGAGGAGAGGCAGTAGGAGAAAATACCAAAAGAGAGCAGCCTGGTGATAAGAAGGGAAGGGCCTAGTAACATTAAAGAAAGAACAGGCCTTCTTACCAGAGAAGAGAAGGTGAATGAGAAACAGGGTAGCCACATACTTACACTGTATTGGGTGGGGGGTGGGGTGGGTGGGGCCCCACTCTAAGCCCCACCCCATAGAACCAGCCAGTAAAATTCTGCTTCACGTAAGAAAAAACTTGCTGTCAGGACATCTGCTCAGTGATGGGATAGTAGCGAATTCCTTGTCAGAAGCGTTTAAGAAGAGTCTAGATAGTGCATTTGTTACATTTGAAACTGCAAAAAGAATTTCTGAATTAGGAAGATGAGGCTAAATCACATCTAAGGGGTTTTCCTACAGAATTCTAGTATAAATGTGCACATATGCAATCACATATGTAGAAAATTCTCGGCATATGGCTTAGCCATTTTCAAAGAATTCTTCGAAAACCTCATTGGATCCCTTTTTGAATAAGAAGCTATTGCATTGTCTTGGGGTCCTTGTGAACATGAATGATCATAAAAGAGATAAAGAAGTAGAGAAATAAGGAGACTCAGAACAGGCTTATTTGACTTCTTCGTCTTTGTCTATCGTTATTTGGCAGACAAGTTCCTCATCTTTTTCATCTATAGTATTAATCTTTGTTCCATGCTTTGAGCATGAGACTTTAAAAGAACAAGCACATGGTTGGAAGTTCTTTGCTTCTTAGAGTATAGAGAGCTTTTTGAAGGAAGGTGCTATTTGTGCCTGGCAGACAAATGGCAAGGTCAAAGAAATGTGACCCTGCAGATGTGGCCTTGGCCTTGCTTCATTTAGCACCAACACACCTCCCTATTACCCGCCTTCTTGCTCCTCTTTTATTGTAATATGTGTAATCAGAATACTTTAGAAAAATGTAATACAGGTATACAAAAGAGGTAACATTATATATATTTATTTCAGATCCATCTCCCACTTGTTGGCGGTGGGGTGCGGGGGTGGAGAACAGGGGCAGGTCATTACTGACTTGCTATCATTTCCAAAGTTATGTTTTATAAAACTTTTTGCTGTTGCCAGATACATGCGTGGTAACATCATAGGTGCTGTGTTACCACTTTAAGGGAAAAATCTAGTTATTGTGAATACGAGTCTGAGTTGATCTCTCCAGTACGATTTCTCTGTTTTCAGTGAACGACGAACCCACTGCAGCCACTGATCCTGAAGAACCCTCTGTTGTTGGGGTGACATCGTCGCCTGCTGCGGTGTCGAGTGTGACCCCGAACCCCACCTCAGTGTCTCTCCCTGCTTCGGCCACCCCAGCGGAAGGAGAGGAGCCTAGCACCTCAGGCACCCAGCAGCTCCCGGCAGCTGCCCAGGCCCTTGATGCTCTGCCCGCCGGGTGAGTAGCCTTTTGGCCCACAGCAGCGCTTACCCCTCTCAAAACTCAGGCTCCTTCGCCAGGACAGAAACAACATGGTTATTTATTACCTAGTGGCTTGTAGTCTCTGGGGAGGCTGCCATGCACAGGAGTGAGGGAGGTGTAGAAGAACTGCTTATTCTACAGAAATCCTGAGAAGAATCTAAATCATCTGGGGCAGAATCAATGCTACCTTATACCATGACTTGAAATGAATGGCTTGACTTAAAGAGTCAAGGAACAAGGAGCTCATTTTGCCTTCCTTCGTCTTTGGAGGGTGTTCATTGAGATCCTGCTGAGAAAGCTGCTTTTCTCTCCTGAATTTTATCTTAACCATCTCTGGAGGATATCTGGCTCAGAATATTATTGTATAAACGTCCTGTAATACACTGGGACTAACAACTAACTAACTACAACAACTACTAACAACACGGACTAACTCGTTTTCTGGCCATCCTTTAGTTCAGAGTTAAATCTAATGGTAAGACCTTGGATGGTAAGAAGGCGACCCCATTAAGCCAAAAGGAAGCTCAAATTGGGCTATATAGTCAAGAGAGATTAAAAACGTGGACCCTGGAATCAAACAGATCTGGCTTCCGGTCTCCACTGGATCCGATGTGTCCTTGCTCAAATGCTTCACCGTCTCTGCAAGGGGGAGTTCATAACCTTACGTGTCTGTCTAGGAAGTGGAAGGCGGAACATGCTGGATGTTCCACCTGGTGAGTGATATTTTTGAATCGACTGTGAGGGAACGGTGAAGAAAGGGAATGGTTCTGAACCGGGGAATGAAGTCTTATCTCAGCAACCGCCAGTCATTGTCAGAGCCAGTCCTGTTCTGGTCCTCAAATCCATCCTGCTTATCAGTTTGGTACCAAGGAAACCAGTGTCTTTATCACCCTAGTCCCTGGTCTGGCTGATGGCGGTGGTGGTGACATGTGGCTAGCTCCCCTGAACCCTGGTAGTTCATAAAGGGCAAGGGAAGGATGCACAGTCTCTTGCTTAATGTATAATATGCTCCATCTTCTTAAGCCTCTTTAGAAAACCAGCTTGTTAGAAACAAAAATCGTAAATCTGAAGGCAAATGTGATTTTTACCACGTACATATCACATCCTTAGCATTTGGCCCACTAGCTAACATATATCTTACTAAAATATAATGAATAAACAACAGGTATTGCAAGCGGTTCCTAATACCTCAGACCCGGAGAGATGGGACATTGAGAGGTGGTCTGAAAAGTTTTTGTGAAGTTCCTGGTTTTGTGAAAACATTAATAACCAATTGCTGGTGTCCAGCCCTTTCCTGCAGAGATTTATGTTTTCTCTCGTATGTGGTGAAGAATACTAGAAAGACCTTTGTTTGGTTTATAATTTTAGATCTGTATGCTGTAATTTGGGGGGAACAGAGCAAAATCATTTTGGCAGAAAGGAGAGAAAATGGCTGCCTGTGTCCCCTGTGAGCTGTTTGTTTTCTTTCCGCTGAGCAAATGCCTGGAAGGCCGGCTTTGCTCCTGTGTCAGTCACAGGCAATTAGGGCTAATGGCTCAACATGTCTTTATGTAGGGTGTGTGTGAGGGTTACTGTTCTCTGGGATTGGGCTCTTCCTGTTTCCAGGCAGCTGGAAAACTCCAGGCCCTGAAAACACTCTTTATTCTAAGTTTGGCAGATGGAGCAGCCCAGGGAAGCCGATTCCCCACCCCCATCCTTGCCAGAGGCTGAAACACTTTGCCGAGGTAGAGTTTGAACTGTATCTTTTCCTTAGAGCATTTAGAATGTGGCGAGATCCGTGTGCGGGTCTGGGGAGGCCACTGCCCACTCTAACGTGGGTATGATGGTATTGAGACCCAGTTTTCCATCTTAAGGTGCCCATCCCTAAGACAGCGGGAGCTTAGTACTCTGCAGGCTGGTTCCGGGCGTAGAGATTGGAAATCACCACCAGAACTGCTGAGTGCCAGGCACGAGGATGGCGTGCTTTTGTTGTGCTGCTCTGTGATGGCAAGTTGGAGAAGACATGGTTCCCGCAGTGACCTCTGCAACTCAAAGACCTACCGTCACCACACCAGCTTATTTACAAGTTCAGGAGATCTGATCAGGATGGGTTATTCCTTTATTCCTGGGACTTTGGCTTTATGTGTAAGGAGACCAATTTTCATCTTTAAAAAAAAAACTCTGAGCATGACATTTTACACTTAGAATGTTGTCCTGGCTGCCCATTGTCCTTAGGTGTAAATTCCCAAATCCTTCATAAGGCCTAAGAAGCCCCACATGGTATGACCCCATCTACCCCCTCAGGCCTTCCATGGAAGGCTCTGCTCGGCTCTCTAAGCTCTAGCCTTATGGCTTGGGCTAGTTGGACAGATGGAGCACCCTTTCCCTGGACTTTGGACGCTACACCATGCAGGTCACTCTTTCCAAAACCTTCCTTACCATTTTTTCCATCAGTCAACTAGCACTTCCCCTGGGCCTCTTTCCTTGAACCGTGGTAGACAAGGTCAAGCTGCTTTGTCTACTGTAACTCTTCTCACATGTGTATCTGCTTGTTTCGCATCTCTCTGCCTCACTGGGCTGTAAATGGCAGGGTGACAGAGAGCCTGACACAAAGTAGGCCCTCCCAGACATATTTGTCATGAGTAAATTTAAATGCCATCTTTTTTTTTTTCTTCTTTTTTTCTCTCCACCTGGATGAATGTGTTCTGCTTCTTTGGTACCGCAACTATGACAGGAATATTGCATTTTCCTTCCCAGAGGCCAGAGTGGAGGGTTGTCATCCACTGGGTTGCCCGGCTTTGGGTTCAGATATGCCACTCTCACAGGCTGGGGGACACTCTTTGCCGCTCATGAGGAGACCTTGTGTACTGGGAGATCCCAGGACCATGTCTCCTCTTGGCCAAGTCATTTCTGAGCCACAAGACTTTCTTTGCTTTATCGAGGCATCTAGCCAGCTGTCTCTTCCCAACTTGATCTTCTTGACCCCTTCAGTCTCCTCTACTGAGCGATTGCCTAAGGTCCACTTGGGAATCCTGAGGGCCTGTCTCCCTGGTGGCTGCATTGCCTTTCTGAAATTTGCAGCATTTGCAGCTCTGATCTTGAAGAGTTTACACACGCCCGTCTGTAGTTTTAAGGACCGAAGGTACGGAAGGCTGGGCTGTGTGAGTCCACAGAGCACACCTCGGCCCCTTTCTCTCTCCCTGTCTCCAAACCGACCGGCTTTCTGTACTTTTAAATTTAATTAGGCTGAAGGAAGCCAAGTGGAAGAGTGAGGCATTTTCAGGTTGCAAACGTTCATTAACGAAGGGGGTGCCAGGAAGACCCAGGAGACGTGAGATAGTGGTCCCAGGCAGCGGGGAGCGAGGCCACTTTGCTCGGCTGGCCCTGCATCTGTTTTTTATCAGCAGCGAGCCCACTTTGGGAACCAAGTGCTCATTAACAGACCATGTGTACATGGCTTAGATAAACTCCAAGTGCGTCCTGGGCTCTGCAGCTCCCTCAGTCCCTCGCACACAGAGGCACATTATTTGACTCTGGCAGCCTGTGCTCTGCTGTGGTTTCTTACATAAGGGAGGCCGTTGTGTTTGGACTGCCGACTTACCTCAGCACTGCCATTTCACACCATCCTTTTTCTCCCGCAGTCATTGGCTGGCCTGTCTGTTTCCTGCCTCAAAGTAGAATTAATTGAGGAGGGGTGTTTCTAGATCTTTCGGCTCTGCCATCTCCGCTACCCCACACCCATTCATGGATGTCCAGAGGCCCTTTTCCCCAGGTGCTCCTTGAAACGCTATCAAGGATGACAGTCTTGTACGAGCTCTTGGATGTTTTGTTTGTGGAGAGCTTTCAGAGACGTTGGAATTTGGAGCTTCTCCGCTAAGTTATAAACCAGCCGCTGCCATTGCATTTCATTCCAAACTCATTTTTGGCACTAGCCAAAGCTCCTTACCCAGGGAGTTAGAAAACGGTCCTTCTTACACTGTCTGTGAAGAACCAATCCTTTTTTTTTTTTCCCCTCTCTTTTCTGTTTTTATTTTCTTATTTTCAGTCTGTTAGGAATCCCTACTTTTGTTCTCTGCTTCTCCACTGATCACATTACTTAGATGTGGCGATGCCAAATTGGTACAAAAGTTTCTAAATGCTTAAAAACTTATGTACTTTTCTGGTCACTAAAGAGTAACCGTTTGGGCCAGGGAAACATGCTTTGAGTGCCGCCAGATTAAAGGATTATACTGGGAGACTCTGTGCCTTTTTGTTGAAAATGATTTAGTTCTTGGCCGTGCAAGGACTCTTATACACTTAGGTAACGCTGAATATCGGCACATGCTTCTGGCTTCCTCCTCCTCGTCTCAGAATGAAACCTTATTTCCAAAGATTCTTGTGTTGTCCGAGGCTGGTCCATGAGACATTCTCACACTACTATATGTGTGTGTAATTATGTGTAATTACAAATGTCCATTCTCACTACACTTTCTTGAGAACTCCTCAAGAGCAGAGATGATTTTGTCCATTTTCGTATCCACCAGCACCTAGCATAGTACCCGGCTTAGAGGGAGATGGAGTGAGAAGTATTTGATAATGACTAGGTAAATGATTTCACATTCTCAGTAGCATTTAAAATTTAAAAAAGATTCTTTTTAAGTAGGAAAAAGAAAATGGAGAAGAACAGCAGTAACAAACCAATGCCCAGATTTAACCATTGGTGCTTTCCAGATTGTATATATTTTTTCCTGACCATTAGTGACTGCTAGCATGTGTTCAGTGTTTACATTATGTAGGGGAATGCTAAGTTTTGCCCATGGATTATTTGGTGCAGTCTTGACAACACTGTGTGGGGTAGCTGCTTTTATCCTAATTTTACAAATGAGAAAACCTTAAGCAATTTGCCCAGGACCACACATATATAGACACATACATGTAAACATACATCTACTAAAATTTAATAATCTTTTAGCATGTGCTTTTAAAATTTATATTTTTATTGTAACATATTGTAAGCATGCAGTTAAGCATGGAGAGTAATATGAAACATACTTTGAGCTCATCACCCAGCTATATCAGACTTTAGAGTTATGCTGTGTTTGCTGCAAGCTTCCCCTTTCTTTAACCTCTTGACAAAGACATTACAAATCCAGTAGAAAGTTCCATGAACCTCTTCCCATTTCCATTCTCTATATACAGAGCTACATGGCATTGGCATATTCATTTAAACTGCTATAAGGTATTCCATTGTATGAATAGGTAAATTTTATTTATAAATCAAATTTCCTTATATTTACTATATTTATATGTCATGTAAATATAAAATATAAAAACATATAAATGTATATTTAAACACATATATTATTTTAATAAACATTTATATTTGATAATTTATTTTTATATATAATTTATACCTATATACTTAATAATATAACAGCTAAGTAAATGTTTATATATTTTATATTTATACTGTTTTTATCTCCTCACAATTATAAACATGCTACAGTGAAATTTTTCTGTGCATATCTTGTCTGTATTGTCTATTTTTTTTTTTAAGATTTTATTTATAAAGGAGCGAGTACACAGGGCTTTGGGGGAAAAGGGGCAAGGGAGAGGGAGAGAGAATCCTCAGGTAGATTCCCCACTGGACATGGACTGTGAGATGCAGGGCTGTATCCCAGGACTTTTAAGATTGTGATGTGAGATGAAACCGAGAGTCAGATGCCTAACTGACTGAGCCACCCAGGTGTTCCTGCATGTCTGTTTCTTTAAGGCATGTGCTGGAGCTGGAATGTTATTGTAAGGATTGAAGATCTTCAGTTTTCGTAGATACGATCAAATTGCTCACCAGTACTCACACTCCCTGGAGCATGCATAAGCATTCCTGCTAAAACTTAATATTGTGGGGTGCTGGGGTTGCTCAGTCAGTTAAGTGTCTGCCTTTGGCTCAGGTCATGGTCCTATGGTCCCAACCTGCATCAGGCTCCCTGCTCATGAAGAGTCTCCTTCTTCCTCTTCCTCTGCTGCTGCTCTCCCTGCTTGTGCCCTCTCTGTCTCTATCAAATAAATAAATAAATAATCTTAAAAACAACAACAAAAATATTGTGAGGTTTTTTTTCTTTTTGGCCAGTTTGATTTGTGGACGCTTTGTGGTTTTAATTAGAATTTCCTTTATTACCACTGAGATTGGACCTCTTTTACATGTTTTTATTTGGTTCTTTGATTTCCTGTTTTGTGAGTTGCCTCTTTGTATCTTTTTGTCAATTTTTCTATATGGCTGTCTTTTTCTCTCTAATCTGTAGTGTTTCTTTATATATGCTAGATACTAGTTGCTTTTTAATTCTGTGCATTGCAGACATTTTCTTCCAGCATGTGGTTCATCTTTTCACTTTTTAATGTTGCCTTTCATTGTGCAGGAATTCAAAATTTGAAGCAACCTTGTTTGTTAAGCTTCGTGTGCTGTTTGTATCTTGTCTAAAATTCCTCCTTACGCTGACGTAAAAATTTTACTCACGTACACTCTCCACATTTTGTTGATTCTGATACACTTGTTATTTCACATTTAAATGTGAAATAAACTTGAAAATCAATATGTAATTTATAAGCTTAATTGGCAGCATTTTTTTCTTTCTTAGTAATATGTTAAATCATATAATTGATGTTATTTTAGATTTAATGAAAAATAGTATATTAACGTTATTTTTAAACAAAATTTTGACTAAATTATATGTGTTATTTGTTAACTTGCTTTTTCCACCCAATATATGGTAACTAGCTGGGCAAGTCTATATTATCTATCATGTTATTTTCAATGAGTGTTATACCCATTAGAGAAATGACATAATTTATTGTACTAATCCTCCATTTTGGGAGCATTTAGGTTGTTTTCAGGTTTTGTGTAACATGCTGTAACCTACTGTGACAGATATACTTACAGCTAAATCGTTGACACGTAATTATTTCCACAGTATACATCCTAGAAGAAGAGCTGCTAAGTTATGAGATATTCATATAGGAAAGGTTTTTGACCAGGCTGCCAAATTGCCCTTTTCAAAGAGTATACTTCAAAGAGTATACCCATTTTTGCTCCCACAACTCTTTTATTTTCAGTGACTATTCCTCTTCATTGCCAAATTTATCTGCAAAATCTGTTATCAGCAAAAATGTTTCCCCCTTTTTTTTAAAAAAATTTTTAATGTACGCCATCTCCAGGAATTGTCTTGCCTCTGCGTGAGAGCATACATTTTAATATTGTCATCCTTCCCGGAGGAGCTTTGGAGACTTTTCCAGTGCAAAGAAATTGGATGGTTGAAGGGGAAGAAAAACAGACTTAATTCAGAAGCCTTGATTACTACTAAACATTGCCATTCTCTGCTTACAGGGCATAAAGTGCTGGTTGCTGATGGTTTTTAAAGAAGGGGTTAGTGTGCTTAGATTGAAAGGGAAGCTCAGTATCCCAAGAAAGTTTGCTGAGGGAAGACCGAGTTTAGCACATTTCCTACCCAGTTTACAAAGGATCTACTGAATCCATGAAAACGGTGAGCAGATTTGTTCCCTTGCACCTAGATTTCTGGCTCATAAAAGTCTAAAAACGTCCCTAACAGAAGAAATAAATCTTATGGTTCACCCAGGAAGTGGCCGAAGCTTGGGGATTAGGGGTTGGTTCAGAGTCATTTATTAGACGAGCATAAAATAAGAAGCTGTGAGTTCAGTGGGGTTTGGGCCTCTGCAGAGCTGAACTTCCACACTGGCAGCTTTAAGAGTGCTTGAATACTTTGTGTCTTTTTCTGAAGTTGAGTTTTTTTTCTAAGTAGCCAGCGAGACATCTTTTCTTTGGGGGCATGTAAGGGTTTGGGCCTGACTTTGTTTTGTAACAGAGTGTATTTTGAATGAGAGTCAACTTTATTAATGCCCAGTGCCTGTATTAGTCATAATGTATAAATTAGTAAATAATAAAAGGTAATTAAGGTTGAATTTTTTGAGCATGTTGATAGGTAAATCTGTGAGGCCTTTTATTTTTTTATTTATTTTTAGAAAGATTTTATTTATTTCTTTGACAGAGAAAAGCACCAATACGGGGAGCGGCAGGTAGAGGGAGAGGGAGAAGCAGGCTCCCTGCTGAGCAGGGCCTTGGGATCATGACCCGAGCCCAAGGCAGAGGCTTAACCAGCTGAGCCCCCTAGGCATCCCTATGAGGTCCTTTTAAAGAGAACATCTCTGATACTAACCTGAACTCCTTGCCTTGCTTTCTGCCCTTCTCAACTTAATCCGACTCTTGGTGAAAATGTGATTCTGCCCAAACATAAGGAAATCTGACTAGGTGACATGTTGGTCAGGGTTGGTTGAATGACAGAATAATCGAGAATTCCCTGAAGACCTTTCAGGAAACCTTCCACAAGAAATGTAGTTTGGGGGACCAGACAATTTCCTTTCAGTTTGTACAGGAGAGAAATGATTGGGTGTCATCCTGACAAGGGGATTTTTTTACCCTTTTAAGATGGTGATGCTGGGAGGTGGGATGGGGGTGGCATGCGTGTTAGGGCATGGGCACGGAAGACACAGAACTGAATAAAAGGCATAGGGACAAAGGTAATTTAAGTTAAAAAAAATTACCTACGATTAATTGAAATTGGAGACTACTTTTTAAGTGCCTTGGAATACAAAGACCCTGTGTAGTTCGTGGTCGAACTGAATGTTACTCGTTGAAGGCCAAGGAGC
This sequence comes from Mustela lutreola, assembly GCF_030435805.1. NCBI lineage: Eukaryota > Metazoa > Chordata > Mammalia > Carnivora > Mustelidae > Mustela > Mustela lutreola. Next base: position 16,076,246 of record NC_081305.1, on the reverse strand, counting down.
AATGTGTTGGGAAGGCACCTGAATCAAGCTTGATGCTTTGAACACTGTTTCTGAGAGCATCAAAGAAAGCTATTCAGTGGGAGAGGATATGACCATGTGACCAGGATGCAGTATTGAGACCCATGGGTAGTGTGATTGAAAAGCCTTTTTATCTCAGTGTGAAGAAGATGCTTATAAGGGACAGAAACCTAACCCCTGACAGGGATGTGCTGATGAAAGGTCGCTGCCAGTATCACTTTCTTGGCATGGGGAGACCAAACCAAGACAGTCGGAAGGCTTAATCTATGTGGGTCAGCAGCTACTGAGGAGACAGGAGAATCGGGAGGCTCTTTTGATTGTCGCTAGAATTGACCGACTGTGCTGCAGTGAATGAAGGGAAGAGGTTTGTGTGAATTCTGAGGAGCCGTGCAGGTAAGGGAGGAGTCGAGAGTTCTCTAAGAAAAGCAGTTAGGCCAGGTCATGGATCAGGGAGGACCCACATGGACATTTAATCTGAGCAGGAGTCCAATTTTAAAAAGAAAAAAATGTAGATATCAAAAAAGGTAATGCAAGAAAGGTCTTGTTCCTCTCGTAACTATTCTTCCAGTTAGGCCAATTGAGAGGGTTCACAGAAGGACATGGAGATTTGCTGGACAATAACAGCCCATGAAAGAGAGACTTTCATTTCCAGGATCAGCTGGGATCAAAGATGGGATGGACGGATCTTATCCGCGCTTGGAAAGAGCTGCGGTAACTCTTGAATATAAGCGAAGAGGACTTCACACCGATTTTCTTTCTGCCAGCGTGTGGGAAGACCACGGTGTCAATTCAATGCATTGACTTCATGGAATTTTAAGTATTATCCCATCTTCGAATTAAAATAAGAGCCAAAGAATAACAAAACCAAGTTTTCTCTTTGCCTGAAATGAATCGTAAAAGTAGAGACTATTTATAAGATGAAAGTTGTAACAAAAGAATTTTTGGAATAAAGAAAAATGTGTGTTTGGCACCTTTTATCTGCAATTGCTACAACAAATATCTTGTCTTCTTTAAAAGGTGCAGCTTTACCCACATATTATGGATGGGTTTCCAGACAGTGACTACAAAATGAGCAGACTCACTTTGTTGGTGGTTTTGTGCCAGAAATTGCAGGGACGCCTGGGTGGCTCAGTTGGTTGGACGACTGCCTTCGGCTCAGGTCATGATCCTGGAGTCCCGGGATCGAGTCCCGCATCGGACTCCCAGCTCCATGGGGAGTCTGCTTCTCTCTCTGACCTTCTCCTCATTCATGCTCTCTCACTGTCTCTCTCTCAAGTAAATAAATAAAATCTTTAAAAAAAAATAATAAAATAAGAAATTGCGAAGGAAGGGAAGGAGCTGGCTAACTTCTCAGGGAAACTGAGGGGTTCTCAGCCACGTAAGCCTTCCTGGGAGTGAATGTTATGAAAGAGTGGTTTGTTGCCATTTCCTTGAGCAGCTTCCATATTTCAGTACTTAACCCATAAGCCAAGCATCTTTCTCAAGACTGTCTCATTTCCGAATTCAGATGAATAAAGAGGGTATCAGATTTGCTGCTCTGTTACCGGGCAGACAAGGAGGACTTTGAGGGTCTGGTGTGAAGCCACAGTACGTTAGCCTGGCTTTTTGGCGGAGGGGTCCTCACAAGAAAGGTTCTTCATAGATGGAACACCAGCCTCTCGAGCTGGAGTTATTTGTTACTCTTTTGTCTTTGATTCAGAAGGGCATCTAGAGGGAAAAGATCTTTTACTTTTTACCCAATGTGCATTTTCATCTGGTCACTTTCGGCAGAATATTCTGCCCTTTTAATAAAATAGTGAAGTGTAAGGATCTTTCTGCAGTGGGAGGAGTTAGGGTTCCGGGATCAAGTCACCCATATATGCTTTAACCAGTACCTCAAGCAAGAATACCCAGGAGAGAAGATGTTCTCGAGCAGCATTAACAATGTGGGTAGCACTCTGGTCCTCCGGCCAGTAGTTGATCTCTTTTGAGAGGTGGGATTGTGGAACCAGTGGACTTCACTGTTCCCAGGGCTAACCCTCCCAGTTGTGTGGAATGTGCAGCCTCCTCCGGCAGATCATTTTGGAGCAGAGGGTTGTAATTCAGATGGAGCCTAGAGATGAACGTGGTGCAGCCGCTGCAATCACTCCACAGCCGTCTTGATTCTGCAGGGCCCCCTACCTGGACTCCGGTGCTGTTCACTTTGAGATAGAGTTTGGGAAGGCACCTGTTTGTTTTCTGGGTAGTAGGTTCCCTATAAATTCCAGTTAACCTTCCTTTTTCCTCATTTCTTCCTTTGAGCGTGTTGTAGTGAAACTCACTGGCTGGGGAGTCAGCTGAGTTGTAAGGACACATGAGAGTCACCTGGCTTTTCTGATCCTCAGTTTCGCCCATGGTGGTGGCATTTCTCACCTTAAAGTGTGGAGGCAAGAACTGCTTGGGTAGAGCTTGAGCCCACTGTAGCTCATTATAGATGCTCGGAGGGTGATTGCGCCCCCCCCCTTCTTTTCCTTTTCTTCAAAGCCTCATGTGTATCTGTATCTGAACCAGCCTCTGAGGTGTCGATCAGTGCAGGCTGCTGATCAGACATTTTGGTTTAAATGAGAAACAGTATTGGATAAAGCTAATGTCTATTAGAATGGCCACACCAGGCTTAGTCATAGAAGTTAGGACATGTATTTCGGTATGCCGTCTGCACTGCTATTATGTACCTGTTCCTAAAAATCACCACGAAGTGCAAAAAAAAAAAAAAAGCAATAAAAACTATAGGGCTTACAGGAAAAGAATGAGTTAGGGGTATAACCCTCAAAAAGGTATCAGTGATAGGGGCATCTGGGTGGCTCAGTTGGTTAAGCATCTGCCTTCAGCTCATGATCTCAGGGTCCTGGGATCGAGCCCCACATCAGCAGTGAGTCTACTTCTCTCTCTCCCTCTGTGATCTCTCTCACTCTTTCATATAAATAAATAAAATCTTTTTAAAAATGTGTCATTGACACACATGAAAAACAGGAACGTAATAATGGTGGTAGCAGAGTTTTACACATGTTAAATGGTTGAGGTACATAACACTATAATAAGTGTGTGTTTCCATGAAAAGACCTGAAGTGTGCTTGTGGAAGCGGGTGTCTGAAGAGTGTGAGCTTGTGAGTGTTTTTGCAAAGTGGTACAAAAAAGGGCTGTCTGAAATCAGACGGGAGTTGTGACGCCAGATGTGGGTGAGTATGGCGTATGGCCTGTAGTAAACCAAGGCAGCTGGTAGATGCATATGGGCTCTGTGTATTCCTACGTGACTGGGTTCAGCTGGGGGAAGTCATCTGAGTGCATTTCGTGTTTCAAAAAGGAAAAGTCATTCATAAGCAAACACAAAATTCACATTATGCTCACATTGTTCCCTCATGTATCAATCATGCCGGGATAGATTTATGTTTTCAAAACAAGTGTTTCAGTAGAACTGACTGTACTAATAACTTCCTGGAAAAGGTCACCTTCTAGGCAGTACCTACAAGTAGAACTGAATGAATTCAATGTAAAACATAAAGGCTAAGGGGGCCATTAACATCCTTCATAAAGCAGTGATCATTTTATAAATATAAAAATTTGCATCCCTTATTTATGGATTACTGTGTTCTGAGTGAGTGGAATTATTGTCAGACTGCGTTGAGTGTGAGAATAATAGGAGTGTAGGGGTGGGTACTAGTTGGCTGTATTTTGTAGTGGTTTTGCTTGTAGATTATTTCTTTGGATCATCTGCTACCTTGTTGTTCTTCCATTAGCACAGAATGGCCACTGTCGGCACGCCTACCTCATCATTACACATAGGCACATGAGAAGGGAAGTCAATAAATAACATGAGGAGAGCAGTCAGTAAGTGACAGTATGCGGTGTGTCTTGATTCAACCTGATCTCTTTTAAAGATCCTCTGTAAATGAAGCTTATATATATATTTTTTATTTATTTATTTGACAGACAGAGATCACAAGTAGGCAGAGAGAGAGGAGGAAGCAGGCTCCCTGCTGAGCAGAGAGCCCGATGCGGGACTCGATCCCAGGACCCTGGGATCATGACCTGAGCCGAAGGCAGAGGCTTTAACCCACTGAGCCACCCAGGCGTCCCATGAAGCTTATGTTTTAAAAAGAAATGTGACCATAAATATATTTTGATGCTAGGAGAATAGGGATAGTCCTATAATTTGTGACTTTAAAAGGTAGTATTGGCTACAAAGATTGAGAGTCCCTAGATAAACTTTAGGCGAGGTCTGTGAAGCCCAGACATGGCATACAAATTTTTGTTGGTAAGTGCACTTTGGAAGGAAAGTGTCCTTGGCTTTCATCCCATTCCTACAGGGATCTGTGATCCTGAAATGGCCATGAAACACTGATTTAGAAAAGTTCATAGAATGTAGATTTTTATAGGTCATTTAGGAGAAGCTAGAGTGACCCATGGCATATGCTAGTACACTGACTTCATTAAAGGGAGGTTTTGTTCTCAAGAAGTACTCCTGGGTGCCACCGTCAGTGACAGAATGGACCTGGTTTGACCACTGGGCTGATATCATATGTCGTCTTTATCCTCTTAAAGTTGCCACACCAGCAGCATCAGTAGTGAAGGACTCCTTCTCCAACAAGTGCTTATGCTTTTCAATTGTGTATCTCATGCTTCCTTTCACTTTATTTTTCAGATGGGAACAGCGAGAACTTCCTAATGGGCGCGTCTATTACGTTGACCATAATACCAAAACCACCACCTGGGAGCGGCCTCTTCCTCCAGGGTAAGGCTTGGGCTGGCAAGCCCTGAGACTCTAGAACTGGCACCAAGAATCCCCCGCTGGCTTCTCTACCAGCACTGCCACAGCCATCTCTTTAGTTCCCACTATTCTTGGCTCCTTTCCCTCTCTTTCCCCCGCTTCCGTTGTCATCTTCTACATTCTTTCCTCTCTTCAGTTTCCTTCTTCCCCACATTCATTGTGTAGGCCAGGACTGATGGCTAGGAGCTTTAGTAAATGATACTCAGAACTACTATGGCTCTTTGGTCCCGGAGGTAGGAGGGCTAGGAATCCTGCCTCTTGGGCCATTGGTATCCTGATGCCCTCAGTTATTTTACCTACAGAGATACCCTATCAGGGCCAGGTTCTCAGTCTCTTTCTGCAGAGATAGCAAAGAACAGGGACCTTTTCCCCTGGTCACTTAATTGCTTTTCCTATTCACTTCATTCTCTCATTTCTTAGGACATCCCAAGATTTATAGAGCATCTCCAGGGAAAAGGGGGCATGAGGAAGCCAAGATAGAGAGGGTGTTGGTGCATTTCATAGCATCCTGTCCCCATTCGGCCCCTGAAGGGTGCTGCTCATTCAGCTGGGCTTTGTGAGAATGCAGCTAAGTTCTCTAAAACCAGAGGATGAGTGAGGCTTCCAAGTGAGGGAAGACGGTCCAAGTTCAAGGAGAAGGAGTTTGGTTCCCAGCTTGCCAGGGACAGAAAGTTCTTTCCACATGTGCCTTTTGGTCCTGAGAGCATTCAGATGAGAACGTATTCTGCTCTCAGGAGAGAATTCCCTCCCAGTAAAGCAGTCACGAAGGGCTCCTGCAGAACATCTGAACACCTCCCCACCGACCTTGTAGAGGGAGAGGATGTCAGAGCTGGGGAATATTTGGAAAACCCTTAGACTCTGGTTCAGCCGTCAGTTATGTGCCAGGCAAATACCGCCTCACCTTCTGGTCCTACTGATTTCTGTGGATGGGCTGTTCCTGGTTTCAGTTTTCCAGTAGAATTCTGTGTGTTCCTTTTTTTCCCTTAACTTTCTGGAAATGAAACTATAATCTGTCATCATTGGTCCTCATTCTGTTTTCTACTTTAAGTCCAGAATATTTATTTACATATTTAACCAAAGGAAAATATTGACTTCTTAGAAAAAGGTCAAACTTATTACTTTGGAAATATTGGAAATTTTCATATTATGATGGATAGTTTCATATACACACTAAATAGAGAGAATCCCTACATACTTACCACTTGGCTTCAATAATTATTCAAATCATGGCCAGTCTTGTTTCATCTGTACTAGAGGTTGACAAGCTATGAACCTGTGGACAAAATCCGACCTCTACCTGTCTTTGTAAATAAAGTTTTATTGGACAGACACACTCATTTGTTTATATGTATAATTTGTGGTTGTTTTCATGCTCAATGGCAGAGTTGAGTAATTGCGACCTAGACTGTATAGCCTGCCAAGCCTAAAATATTCACGTTGCTGCCCTTTATAGAAAAAAATTTGCCAACTCCTGATCTGTAATCCTCACCCGGCCCTATCCCCCTTTCTTAGATCATTTTGAGGCAAACCCCAGGCATCATATAATTTTAACCATATTTTGGTATGTATTTCTAAAAAATATTCTCTTATTAAAAACAAAACCACTGTATTGTTAACAGTATTCCTTTGCTGTCATCGAATACCCAGTCAGTAGTCAAATTTCTCCAGTGTCTTGCAAATTAATCGTTGATTTTTAACAGGATACATTTCATACTTTTACTTTTTGTGTTAACAGCCCATATATTTAAAAGCAGCATTTTTTCTGAAACCAATAATACATTATATGTTAATTAATTGAGTTAAAATAATTAAAAAATATAAAAGCAGTCTTAACTCTAGAAGTATTCTGGTTGTTTCCTCTTACCCCCTCTGGTCTATAAGTTATGTAGGCCTTGATCTCATGAACATTTGGATGAATCTAAATAAAGATATTTAATGGTGTTTTCTAAGAATGGCTGAGGTGGGACACTAGAGCCAGTTTTCCTTCTTTCTTTCTTTCTTTTTTTTTTTTTTTTTTAGTTTTTAAAAAGATTTTATTTATGTGACATAGAGAGCCACACACTGAGAGAGGGAACACAAGCAGGGGAGCGAGAGAGGGAGAAGCAGGCTTCCCACTGAGCAGGGAGCCCGATGTGGGGCTCATTCTCAGGACCCTGGGATCAAGGCCTGAGCCGAAGGCAGATGCTTAACGACTGAGCCACCCAGGCACCCCTAGCCCTTACTGAGTTTTAGTCGCATACCTCTGAGCCCCTGGCAGGTACTTCACACTGTAATAGGGAGCCCAGAGAGAACAGAGTGCTTCAGTTCTCATTGCTCACTAATGGAAGAAGTTCCACCCCACGGGAGTATTACCATGCACACAGGACACTTGAAACTACAGATGGAGCCATTATTTCAGCAGACATAGTCACCCAGGAGTAAGATTGAGCCAAAGGATTCACTTTATCATGGCCGGCCACCGCCTTCTGTCAGAGCCAGGGAATGCTTGTATGAGAAATGGTAATTTTTAAAAAGAGACTTTATTTATTTATTTGAGAGAAAGACAGAAAGCATGCTTGAATGCACTAGCAGCGGGAGAGGAAGAGGGAGAGGGAGAACCAGACACCCCCCTGAGCAGGGAGCCCAGTGATGAGGTGGGGCCCAGTCCTGGGATCCCGAGACCATGACCTGAGCCGAAGGCAGATGCTTAACCGACTGAGCCATCCAGGTGCCCTCAAATGGTCATTTTTTAAAATCTAGGAACAAGAAGTTTTGGATGTAAAGAGGAAGTAAAGATGAATGCAGTCATTTGCTCTTAGGAGGTGCTCAGACCAGAGGGGAGCAGGGAGAGGGGTCTCCGTAGAGTGTGGTGTAGGGGAGCCCTCTTAGAGGGAAGTGGCTCAGACTCCTCTTGTAGGAAATGCTGGAGGTGGACTTCAATGACAAGAGGAAGTTGATCCAGGTTTGGGGAAGAGTGTGAGTATAAAAGACATCTGTAGGGAATGATTCATGGAACAGTTCTGTTGTAGTGGAAGGTGTATGTGAAACAAAGGTGCTCAGAGTGTGTCTAACAAGGCACCTGGGTGCAGCAGACACGCCTACTGGAAGTGGAGAGGGTAAAGGGCGGACTGGACCTCCCCCCACTGCTCTGTTTGTCAGTCTTTGTAAGATTGCACCCGGAATCAGGGTAAGCTTATGCTGCTTGGAAGTTTGAAATTCACCAGTGCTGAGGAATTTCAGTTAAACATGTAGATTGAACATGTGTTTATTTCCATTCCTTTCTAAAAACTCCCTAAAATGGCAATAGAAGTATAATGATAAAGGAATGGAAGAGGAGAAGCAGCATATGGGAGATGGTAATCAAAGTTTAGTTGCTGATAGATAAATGGCAGAGCTGAGAAAGTTGAAACCCAAGTTTGCAGTGTGGGTATCCCCCAGGAAGCCAGCCAGTTTGCAGCTAGAAGCCCTGGAAAGCCTCAACAGTCAGACATTTGGGTGGTGTGTGAGTGTGTGTGTGTGTGTGCACGTGCGCGTGCATGTAATGAGACTTAAAAACTCTGAAGTTAAGTCAAAAATATGTGCAGGGAGCAGTTAGACTTTCTCAAGTTGTCACCCATCACTTGCATCCTGTTGTCCCATGCATGTGTGCACATGTGTACGCCTCTCACACACATGCACACACGCAGCCATCCTGTGGGATACAGCCATAGCAGAAGGCAGAGATGAACTCAGACAAAAAGGGATTAAGTGAGGATACTGTCCCCAAGTTAAAGATTGGAGTTTTTTGTTGGCTAAAGTGACCAGTCTAAGGGAAGAAAACTATAGATCGTGCTGTTCAGGGGTCTTTTAGTCAAAGAGCGGGGTAAAGCCACTTGTCAGCCTGCCACACCCTGGATACCCAGAGTGTCCATTCAGCATTTTAGTGACTCACTTTTCAGTGTGAAAGAATAACATGGAACCAGCAGACAAAGAAAGGGGGCCTTGGTGAAAACAATGTGGAAATAGAACCAAATTATAATTCATATCCTCAAAAGTTTGGGAGAAAATATGGCATCTCTACAAGAACAGGAGATTGTAAAAGGGATCATTCAGGAAGCAAGAACTTCTATTTTTATTTTTTATTTAAAAAAAAGATTTTATTTATTTATTTATTTATTTGCCAGAAAGAGAAAGAGAGAGAGAGAGCGAGCGCACAAGCAAGGGTAGCGGCAGGCAGAGGGAGAAGCAGGCTCCTTACTGCCCGATGTGGGGCTCAATCCCAGAACCCTGGGATCATGAGCTGAGCTGAAGGCAGGCACTTAACCAGTGGAGCCATCCAGGTGTCCCAAGAAGACCTTTTAAAAATTAATAAATAGTTGACTGTTAAACAGCCTAGGGACTAGGACAGTTGACACCTGCACAGTTGAAAATACGGATATAACTTGGATTCCCCCAAGACTTAACTATTAATAGCTTACTGTTGACCAAAAGCCTTACAATGATTAACAAATATTTTGTATGTATATGTATTATATGCTATAATCTTAAAGTAAAGTAAGGTAGGGAAAAGAAAATCATAAAGAAGAAAAATGCATTTCTAGTACTATAGTGTATTTATTGAAAAAAAATCCATGTGTAAGCAGACCCTCACAGTTCAAACCCTTGCTGATCAAGGGTCAACTACATATAACAGCAGAAAAAAAAAATTACAGGATTGAAAGATAATGTTGGAGATAAGAAAAATAGAGGATGAGTCTAGGAGCTTCAGCATCATTCATGAATAGTTCCAGCAAGAACTAGAAATAGAGGATAGAAAATTGTCAAAGAAAGAATGAAGGGATTTTGCTGGGACTGAGAGGTGAGGTATTCAAATTGAAAGGGCCTACAAATGCCCAACCCAGAGAATGGGAAAAGAAGTGACCCTTGAATTTCATTCTAGTGAAATTTTGGGATGGCAAGAGAACATCTCAGAAGGCCCCAGAAGGTGAAAGTAGGGTACATATCAAATATCAGGAATGAAGGATACCATCTCTCATCTCAACAGCCAGCTATAGAACCTGGATCCTTAAAATTCTGATGGAAAATTATTTCCTGCCTGGAAATCAACTCCTAGTCATCTTAACAGCCCTGAGGGTTGAAATTAAGGTATCTTTAGTGTGTTCAAATGGTTCGTTTTGGTGCATTATTTCTCAGAAGCTACTAGATGGTTTGTTCCACCAGACAAGAGGAAACCGAGAAAGAAGTCATGAGTTGCAGGACACAGGGGACTCCATTCAGGGACCAAAGACATTCCCACAAGGAAGGTGAGGGAAGCTGACTCAGGACAGTGATGTAGAGCTGGCCTGGAGGACAGGTGTCCGTGTAGGATGAAGTGGGCCTGGAGAAATGTGGGGAGGCACATCTAACTGACACCGAGGGGCCACCTGTGCTATGAGAAACTGGGGGTGCAGTAGTGATAGCTTCTTGCGAATCAAGCAGAATGAAATGCATAGTTCTTTAACTTCAGAAAAAAAAGAAAAAGTTGTACAAATAAGGAAATGCATTTCTAGTTCTACAAAGTCATAATACAAACTCTGAATGTTCATTTATGATGATTTTCTAAATTGGAAGGCTGGGGGAGGAGAGGGCACTGTGTGTCTTGTGGGGTGGGATACAATAACTCAGTGCTCAGCTCCAATAGTGGAAGGTTCACAGGTAATGTCTAATATGACAGAAATCAAGAAATAGTAAGAGAAGCATGTTATTCAGCAATATGGCTGTAAATAGAAGAAACAATTGAGAATGGAAGTTTGTTGCTTCTCAGGAGCAGGAATCGGCAATGGGGAGAGGTAGGGAAGGGGATGCTGTTTTTTATTGTACCTCCCATAGAACTGTTTGTATTTGTTAACTCTTGATACTTGATTCCTTTGATAAAAAAAGAAAAAGAAAAGTCACTAGTTGAGAGGATTTATGAGAAGGGTGGGAAGGTTCCAGTTTGTTGTGAACCTTGAATACTAATTCGAGGTTTTGACTCGAGGGTGATGAGGAGTCACTTGGAAGTTTTTGATTATCCCCATGACAGTTTATAGGCTGGCTCAGAGTGGGGAGATTTGTTCGGGGATAGTTGGACGTAGAAATGGAAAGTCAAGGGCGAACACCTGACATCAGCAGGAAGGGAAGAGTCAGGAGTGATGGGGTAGCTTCACCCCTGGGAGGGGGACTGGCAGGAGGAACACCCGGGAAGACTCAGTTTTGGGAAGAGGTTTGTGGCATTTAGCTGAGTCCAAAGTGACAGTAGGTCATGAAGTCAGTGCAGTCTAGCAGGCCGAATTCTGATGCAGTGTGGGCACTGGCCATCAGGACTGGGGACTCCTTGAAGAGAAGCCATTTTTAGAGAGGCTTTGAGTTGAAAGAATCACTGAAGAGGTGGCCAAAAAAAGTCAGTTAGGAAGCTAACTGAAAACTGAGGAAGCAGACCAAAGCATGGTAGTCACATGAGTAAGATAAGGATTCAGAGAAGATGAAATGAGAAGGTAGTTAGGGAACAAAGACTTTCCAACACATACAGTGCAATCCCTACTGGTTCCCTTTGTATTGGGTTACTGCTGTTTTCTTCAATTATATCTCTTTCTTATCTTTTTAAGCCCCTTTGTCCCTCTCCCCCTTTCCAATTTATAATGGAAATATCAGGCATATTGGAGAGAGTAGTACAATGAATCCCTTGTAACCACCACTTGGTTCTGACAATAACATTTTGTTTCATCTGACCTCCTACTTTTCAGGGGAGGTGACTGATGAAATTTAAAGCAAATCCCAGATGTCATATTCTTTGAACCATAAATACATCACATACATCTTTAACAGATAAGGGTTAAAAAAAAAAAAAGGACAAAACTAGGGGTGCCTCGCTGGTTCAGTCGGTAGAGCATGCAGCTCTTAATCTCAGGGTCATGAGTTTGAGCCCCACATTGGGCATAGAGATTACTTTAAAAACAAAACCAAAACTGAAATACCATTATCCCACCCAACAAAATTAACAGTATTTCCTTACTTCATGTCATCTATTTTCCCCAGTTGTCTTAAAACTATTTTTACAGTGTGATTTGTTTGAGTCCAGTTCAAACTCAAGACCATCACGTTGCTTTTGGCTGATACGTCTCATAAGTCTCTCTTAATCTATAAGTCTCCCACACTTTCTTATTTTATTCTGACCATTTATTTCTTGAAGATCCATAGCATTTGCTCTGCAGAATTTCTCATATTCTGAATGTGACTGGTGTGACCTTGAGGTATTGGGAAACATGCTCCTCTATCCCTTGTCTTCCCTGTAATCTGGTAGGTAGATATGAAGGCTTGATTAGATTCAAATTTACTGTTTAAAATTGAAGTATGATTTACATACAGTAAGATATACAGATCTCAGGTACGTAACTGGCTGAGTTTTGACAAATGCATACATTTGTGTAACTTACATTCCAGCAAAATGTTAAAGCATTTCCATCATTCCACAAAGTTCCCTCTCTTACTTTCTCTTGATCACTTCTTCCCTCCGTGTGTGCAAATCAAGTTACACCTACCAACCACAGATGAAGATTTTGACCATCTGTTCTAGCCTTGCCTTGCCCATGGGTATTTTAGGTGTTTTAGTACTTTGGTAAGATTGCTTTCTCACTAAGAATCCTGCCATTGTTCATACCAACTCTTCTTCTCATGACCATGCAGCCTGTTTTCACTGGCACTTTATATCAGGATGATTTCTGTTGCAAGGAACAAAAATTGGGATCCAAGTTGGCTTAAATAATGATGAGAATTCACTGGCTAATGTAACTGAAAATTCTAGATGTAGATCCTGGCAAGTAAACCCTGATCTAGTGACTCAGCAATTTCACCAAGGAGCTGGCATTTTTGTTTTGTTTTTCTACTCTGCCATCTATTGGGTCAACCTCATATTGTGTTTATGTCGAAAATGGCAGCCAGTGGCTCCTCAGACTGCATACTTTCTCAGTCCTATCTGGCAAGGAAGAGAGACTGTATTTTCCTGAGAATTCCTAGCAAAAGTTTTGAGATTTGCCTTGATTAAGCTCCACATAGGTCACATGCCCACTCCTGACCCAGTCAGCTGTTCACTTTGCACTTGGAGGAAAGTCACCTTCCCCAGAAAAACATGGATCTCCTAAATGGAAATCAGGAGCTAATGGTGAGGAGGGACTGGTGGCTGCAGAGGTGGCCACAAATGATGGCTTTCATCACATAAGCCCCAGAAGCCTCCGTGACCGGGCCTTGCTTGGCCAGGCTCCTGGGCCAGACACCAGGCTAAACTCTCCCTCAGTCCCTCCTTGCCGGCCATCCTGGGATGTCTCTGGAATTTGAAGGTCGGGGTGGGTGGTCCCTGTGTTCATTCTGAGCTTAATGTTTCCAGCTGGGAAAAGCGCACAGACCCCCGAGGCAGGTTTTACTATGTGGATCACAACACTCGGACCACCACCTGGCAGCGCCCGACAGCCGAGTACGTGCGGAACTACGAGCAGTGGCAGTCCCAGCGCAATCAGCTCCAGGGCGCCATGCAGCACTTCAGCCAAAGATTCCTCTACCAGGTGAGAGGGCGGGGGCTTGCCACACGGGCTGGAGCCTCCCGGCCCCCGAGAATGTGCCGCCTCATGCAGCAGCCGTTGATCTGTTTGGTGAGCGGGGAAAACTGTGGCTGGGAACGTCAGTGCTCTGAAGATTTTACGCATCACCGTGAAATTCCTCAAATTCCATTATTTCTAATTTAGTAACTCAATGTCTAGCCTCTGTGTTTAAGGATTCGAGATACCATCTTTCTTCCAAGACCGGATTTATTTTCTGGTCCCTCCTTCCAAGCCCATTTATTCTAATTTGAAACCTGAAGGTCAGCTGTGACCTCTCCTATACCCCTACTTTTCAGAACAAAACAGTTACCCAAATCCTTTTCGTAGCTGCTACTGTTTTTCTTTAGATCTTTCTTATTTGACAGATTCTCAAGGATAGAGGACCTTTAAAATTGATCTGAATCAGGGCTTGGCGAACTATGGCCCATGGGCCAAACTGGCCCACATTTTGTTTTGTAAATAAAGTTTTATTGGCACAGAAGCACTCCCAGTAGTTTAGATATTGACTCTGGCTGCTTTTATGTTGTAACAACAGAGTTGGGTAGTTACAGCAGAGATCATTTAGTCTATAAAGCCTAAAATATTTACTGTCTGGCCCATAGAAGAAAAAACTTACCCTTGCTCTGTTTCAGCTTCCTTCTATCTGATGCCTGATTTTTCTCCATCCCTCCCAACTGAACAGTTAGGGCAGCCTCTGAATTGTTCTGTGTGTTGGCTTTGCTTTCTTCTCTGATCGGTACTGCTTGTTCCCAGCAGAGTAGTCTTCAAATGTCATTGCTGCTTGACCACTTTTTAAAAGTCACTGTGAAAGGTTTAAGAAGAGGGGCTTTTTCTCGGCATTTATCACTGCCATTTTAATCACTGGCTGGAAGCTTTCTGTAGTCATTATCTACAGAATAGCATTAGATTTCCTACTCTAGAATTCAGAGTGCTGTGGTTCCAAATAAACTGTCTAATGGCCTGTTGTACTGTTCCCTTCAGAAACCCTCCCAGCCTCACCTGCCGTCCCATTAGAGCCTCTACCAGTGACGTGGTGGCTGAGGGGAACCGAGCCACACAGCCTCTTTGGTAGGAACAGGAATTCCCAAGCTGGAACTCTGTGAATTCTCATGGCACCTTGAACATGAAGCTTGGGATCTGCACTAGAATTTCTGTAGAAGGTAGTGACTTAGAGGCTGGAAACTTTTTGACCTGGTCCACAACACTGAATCACCTTATTTAGTCAACATTGTTTCTACTTGACATAAACTCTAAGCCCACAACAATACCTTTTTTTTTTTTTTTAAGATTTTATTTATTTATTTGACAGAGATCACAAGTAGGCAGAAAGAGAGAGAGGAGGAAGCAGGCTCCCCGCTGAGCAGAGAGCCCGATGTGGGGCTCGATCCCAGGACTCTGGGATCATGACCTGAGCTGAAGGCAGAGGCTTTAACCCACTGAGCCACCCAGGCGCCCCCCACAACAATACCTTTTTAAATTAGAAACTTGCCCAGTTAGATGCTCAGAAAATCTTTAATTCCGTTTAACCAAGTAGCATTCCTTATCAGGTTTGTCTTTGTTTGTAGCTTTCTAACCCAAAGCAGGAGTTACACCAGCAACCACAAGGGATTTATCTACCTGGGCTGCTCTGCCTCCTCTTCCATCTGTGGGGGCTGATGCTCATCGTATAGTGAGTAAACTGATGAGGAACCTCAGTTTCCCTAGTATGGATGTACAAAAAGCACAAAGTTTGTCACATCATGTTGTGTCGAGATGAGCTGTAATGCCTGGCTCTAATCCGTTCCACTCCACAGCCCTTTTCACACTTGCCTGGCATCCATTTTGAGCACGAGTTGCACAACTGGGTGGGGTCACTCATTCTCTGCATTTCAAAAACCGTTCCTCCAGAGCAAGGGCCCAAAGGCTTTACCTGCTCTTTTCCTGGGTGGTTATAGCTGAAAAACTAGAAAGGTCTGGGTATCTCTGTCCTTTGACTTAGAGATAAGGACACGTTCTAGAAGTCTCACAGTCATTTTGTTTCCTTGCTTACTCAGCTTCTCTAATTAAAAAAAAAAAAATCTCTTAAAGGAATCTTGTTTTCCTCCACGATGCACCAAGTATGTTCTGCTAGTTGACTGAGATGTTTGGTGTGTGAAAGGGCAGGTTCTAGGGGTCGCATTCACTTGGTCTTTTGGAACATCCATTTCATCCATTTCTCTGGCCTGCTTCTGTCGCTCTAGCAGCATCATTTCGAGCACACAGAGGTAGAACTTTGCCTTGGAGTGTCTCCTTGAAGGAAATTTTTTTTTTTTTTTTAAGTACTTTAACCTGGTTTTCTCAGCTTGGATGGGAATTCAGGAGGGTTCTGGATGGAGGTGTGATGGTTCCTTTTTCTCTGTGAAACAAGATTCATATTGAAAAACGTGTTAGGAATCTTTTCTGGGTCAGCTTTCAATGTGTCTCTGTTGACTTCCCTCTCCCCTGGATTTGCTTTGCCCCTCGTTTGCTATGGTGCCATGTCCTGGTTACAAGTAAGAAGCCTCGTTTTCATACAGTTATTTTGGGGTTTGGCCTCGGCCCAGGGTTTGACTCGGAAGACTTAAGAGCTGATACTGTACCAGTGGTTTCCCCTCCTCCTCCTCCTGCTGGGCTGAAACCAAGACTTCATTCTTCTTCACTTGCTCTACAGAGAACATGAAGAGCAGTTCAAGATGGAAGCCAGGGGAACCCCACAGCGCAGTCTCCCACAGTTCCTTCCTGCCCTCGGCTTCAACACACTTTTATTGGTTTCTTTTATTGTTCCCTCATTTCTGATATGCTTCTGTTTCTTGATATCCCAGCACGCCTTTGTTTCTTGTGAGCATCACACACATACTTGCATTTTGCTCTCACAGTTTCACTGTGCCCGCTCTTTTGTGATTCTGCTGTGGACCCGTGGGGCTGCACCAGCATTCATGTGCATTGTGCCTTCTGCTTTCTGAGAGGCTCCTGTAACCCCCACTTTGGTCCTCCTTTAAGAACTAGAGGAGGGGGCACCTGGGTGGCTCAGTGGGTTAAAGCCTCTGCTTTTGGCTTGTGGGATCAAGGCCCGCATCGGGCTCTCTGCTCAGCAGGGAGCCTGCTTCCCCCTGTCTCTGCCTACTTGTGATCTCTGTCTGTCAAATAAATAAAATCTTTAAAAAAAAGAACTAGAGGAGGTAGCCAGTGTCCCCAGGACTGAACAGGATCATTCTGTGGCTCCTAATGTGTGCTTGCCAAATTGTGTTCTCCAGAAACAGACAACTCTCGTTGCTTACTCTGCAGAGAGCCCTTTGGATTGAACTCTCAAACACCTGGGTTTTGTTCTGCACCCACAGGGTGGATCCTGAAAAAAAGGAGCCTGCCTTCCATACAGTAACCTTTATGCCCTTCCCAGAGCCTTTCTTGCCCTCGGCTGTGTTTGTTAGACATTCTTTATTTCTGAGTTTGTATCTTAAAATATTACTGGAACTTAGTGCTTAGTCCCTGAGGGAACTGAACTCAACGTGAGCTGTCTGGCTCGCGGCCTGCACCTCAGATGTCCCAGCCACGGGACATTTACCAGGAAAATGATTTGATAGTGTTGCTTTCTATTGCTACTGGTAAAGGAAACGGTCTTGTCGCTTAGAGTCACCTGCACATCCCAGGATCTTTCTTCTGATCCCTTCTGTAATCCCTCCAGGCCCCCTTCTCTCTGCTTCTCTGGCTGTGCTCCAAGCAATACTTAGGATCTCTCATTTTAGGGGAAATGTGGGAGAAGAGAAGGGGCAGTTGGTTGACTTAGTGGAGACGCGGGGTTTTGGTTTTCAGACCATGATGTGTAGCTCGTATTTATTTATTTATTTATTTTGTTTCTCTTCAGCTTCTTTCTCTCCACTTCCTTTTCTTATTTTTCAGGTTGTACTGTGTACATTAGGGAAGAAATGTCAGAGTAGTTGTGTTATGCTTTAACTGCAAGCAGTCAGACTGTTGTGCGTGTCCACTTTCACTGACTTCTCATGTGTTGTTCATGCTTCTCAATCTCTGGTCACTTTCCCTTTGCTCTTGCTTCCTCTTCTGTTCCCCTTTTCGCAGGTTTTGAGGGGGATGTGGATCTGATAGGATGAGAATAGGACAATGTTAGGGGCACCTGGGTGGCTCAGAGGGTTAAAGCCTTTGCCGTCGGCTCAGGTCATGATCCCAGGGTCCTGGGATCGAGCCCCGCATTGGGCTCTCTGCTCAGCAGGGAGCCTGCTCTCTCTTTTCTCTCTGCCTGTCTCTCTGCCTACTTGTGATTTCTGTCTGTCAAATAAATAAATAAAAATCTTAAAAAAAAAAAGAGAGTAGGACAATGCTAAGAAATTTAAAAAAAAATAAAAAGAACAATAGTACATGAAAGAGAACCAACATTGTATGAAGATATGAAAAAGGCAAGGATCAAGAAAAAGATTGGATCACCTGGGTGGCTCAATCAGTTAAGTGTCCGACTCGATCTCAGCTCAGGTCTTGATCTCAGGGTTAGGAGTTCAAGCCCCTCATTGGGTTCCATGCTGTGTGTGGAGCCTACTTAAAAAAAGAGAGAGAGAGAAAAAAAGGAAAGAAAAGAAAAGAAAGAGACAAGAGTTGGTATTTTTTTTTAATTTCCTCCCTATGCTTTGTGTACAAGTCATGGTTGATTTTGATGAATAATAGAAATCCACTTGGTTAAACTTAAGCAGAAAAGGAATTTACCAAATGGGAATGGGGGGTAGTTCATAGAATGAACAGGACGATGAAGAACCAAGCTCTGGCAGAAACCAGGGTAGGCTAGGCAGAGGAAAAGTTTGTGCAGGGCGGTGCCTGCTGTGCTGCCATTGAACACCCGTTGCTCCCGCGGACAGTGGGCTCCACTGCAACAGTAAGTCATTGCCCCGACCTCGTGCTTTCCTGCCAGTCCCTGGAAGTTCAGAGTGGGAGCATCTGATCAGCTGTTCTTTAAGTCATGTGCCTGCACCCGTAGGTGCTATAGTATTGGAAAAGGAAATGTTTGCTAGCCGATAAATATTTTTTGGTTTCTAGTACAATGCGGGTCAGCAAGGCCGTTAGTAAAGATGGTTTGTCTGTTGATCTGTCGAGTTACGCAGAAGATGACTGTCAGTCTCCTGAAGCCCAGTTGCCAGTTGGGAGTTGATTTCCCACTGGAGCCCGTGACCGCTTTATGGACCACTCATTCCAAAAAAAAAAAAAAAAATTGAAGCAGCAAACAGTTTTGCTCTGAATGCTTCTTTTACTTACTTTTTTAAAATGATCTTTTTTGTATTTCTTCCCTTTTGCTACAGTTCATTACCCAGTGAGTTCTATTTGGCTTCATTATCTGAAATGCATACGTATTTCACAAGTTAGTTCCTTTCCTTCTGTTACCGAATGCTTTTATAGCTACTGCTCTTCTGTGTTAACAAGGTTGGAGGAACTTGGGTTTTATGAGCTGCTGCAACACCCCCCCTCCCCACCCTCGCATTGTCACCAGAATGGCCTCTGGGAGATGTCACATTTGGGAGCTCTCTTCCAGTAGCCACCAGGCAAATCTGAATTGGGATGGAAGTTTGAGCATGTCCTCCAGGATGATGGTAACTGGGGCCCTAAATCGAGCACAGCCCAGCTTCCCACACCTTTGTACAGTTTCATTCTGTTGGGCAAGAGACCTTTTGCTGAAAGGGGGCTCTGTTCTATCAAGGAACCTATGGTTTCAAGACTTAAACTCTTTGTTGGAACTTGCTTTGGAAGAGTTGCCTGTGCTGCCACCTTGGAAAGAAAGTTTCTCTGTCCTTTCAGCTTGGGGGTGGAGAGCCGCCTGTGAAGGGGTGGGCTGGGGTCGGCGGTGGGGGGTGTGCATTGGCAGTTGAGTTCCACCAATGTTTTCTCAAGCCGAGACTGAGCCCCATTCATCGTCCTGCCCATGTGTGGCTCCGTCGCCCCCAGACAGAGCCGGCCAGGCAGCCCGAAGTCTGCACTGAGAACTTGATCCCTTCATGCAACGATTAAGTTTTAGTAAGTGAAATAAAAATGCTTCAGCAAAAAAGAAAAGGAAAGAAAAAAGCAAGCAAGTGTGGAACAACAGAACAGTACTTGTTTTATTTAACTATGAAGAGTTTTTGACAGCAGCTCCTTTCCCCGCAGGATATGAGAACTCTCGGTCCACTGCAGCCCTGCCCCGGGGATCTGCCAGCAGAATTAGGCTGGGGGTGGGGGGCTCGAATGTAAACAGTGACCCTGAAGGCCTGGAGTCTTCTCCCCCCTTTTTTCTCCTGTCTCTCCTGCTCGCTTGCCACCTCGCCCCCAGCCCCACCTCCCCAGACAGGCACACGCAGAACACTGAGCAACTTCAGGTTCAGGCTGGAGGAGAATAAAGGTGCTTTGTGAAGGGAAGCAAAACATTCCTGGGGGAGGTGAGGGGCCTGGGGCATGAATGTACCCTCAGTCTGGGCCGGGTGTGCGCACCACGGCTGCTGGGAGGCTGCTCCCTCTCCCAGGGCACCCAGGAGGGTGGTGGAGGGAGGAGGGCCCAGCCCCCAGCCAGGAAGCTCTGGGCGTGGGCAGGGCTTGTGGGAATGATTTCATTGGAAAGGCCTGCGATATTTTTTCCCCTCCCGTGTGTGGTTCTTGGAGAAAGTTGGAGGTGGTGGTGATTTCAGTCGCCCCGGCTGCCGGGAGCAGGAGCCGAGAGCAGGGCACTGGCCGAGCCTGCGGGGCTGTCCACTCTGGGCCCTCCTGCTTGTCTGGGGCCTGGGGCCGTCTCTCTTCCTCCACTGCCCTGGCCGACCTCCTTCTGCACGCATCTTCTTCCCCCTCGCTCCACCCTCTCCACAACCTGTCCGGGCCCTCCGTGCGGGGGGGTTCTTTCTTGGTTTTTCTTTTTTGGGAAAAACTTCCGAGAGGCGCCGGTGTCACCTCAGGCCCCACTGTAGCCTGTACAAAGTGCTCAAATGTGGAAATGAGTCCTTGGCATTTTTATTTTTATCAGTCCGTTTATTTTTAAACCAGTGGCTTTTTTTTAACCTCTGTGTTCTGCTGTGTTTCTTGTGTTTAGTCTTCAAGTACTTCGACTGACCATGACCCACTGGGCCCCCTCCCTCCTGGCTGGGGTAAGTACCGAGTTCTCTGTCCTCAGCCGTCTGTCAGCCGATGCTCGTCCGTGCTCTGTCGTCTTTCGCTGAGAGTCTGCCTCACTCCCAGCCCTCAGTTTCCCATTTCGCTTCTCGCCAGCTTGCTCTGTGGGGAGGCCCAGCCCGAGCGGTTACAGGCGTTGGAGCTGGAAGGTTGGGAAAGCAGCCCTAGAGCATTTACCCGCCATGGCTGAAGCAGCGTATGAGACTGTGGAGAGTCCCTGGGCAGCCATGGGACTGTTGGGTTTTGGTTCTAACCTTAAACTGTCTACCCAGCCATCCAGCCTGTCATTGGCGAAGGCATTCTGGTGCTGGCTTACTTGCTGGTGCATTGGTTTCAGGTCTGCGGCTGTGTGATCGGAAGGAGCCACCTCACCAAACCTTTCTTTGCAGCTGAGATGTTGGACTTCATCCTGATTTTGGCTAAAGAAAGCCGCCTTTTTCTTTGTGACACAGTTGTGAGGGAAGCTGATGGGAGAGTTGAGCACTGGGTGGCAAGTTAGTGATAGCACATCGCTGCCGGTTAATGGTACCGTGCTGGATTCTCTTTGATACTGGAGAACCTTAGGTCCGTGCTGCCATCTGCCAATAATGAGTTAGAAGGATGGACATCCATGACTTGGGAGAGATTATGGGCTTTGTGGCTATTCTGGGAGGGCGTGCTCGTGCTAAAAGGGGTCACACGAGATAGACTCAGTGCATCCTGCAGCTCAGAGCTGGGGCAGGGTTTTGTTGGGTACAGCGAGAGTCGCTGGGAGTGGAAGAGGGAGGTTTTTGCAGGAATCAGCAGGTGTTGGATTTAATGTATTGGTTGGGCCAGTGGAGGACAGTGAATGCTGCTTTGGTGGTGTGCACGCGTGGTATTAAATCGGGCAGGGGCTTGCTCCCCAATAAAGACAGAGAAGTGGACAAATGATAGGATGAGCATGATGTGGAAAAGTATGGCTTTTGAGCTGGGACCCCTGGTGGAGACACACTGCTCCCTGGTAGTAATTTACCAGGTTGCTTCACTGCAGCACTACCACCCCCGCCCCGCCCCAGGCCCACAGGGTGTCACTTAGTGAATTACCACTGTATTCCAGAGCTTTGGAAGGACCTCATAGGCCTTCTGGGGGGGCATATGGGTTAACGGAGCCTCCAGACAGTTCCCGATTTTCAGCTAGGGAATCCCTTAGGTACACAGATCATCCATCTGGCTCTTCGAACTGATAAAAGTTCCCTGGTGTCTCAGAGACCAGCAGCCAGTCACATATGAGGAGTCGAGCACAGGATCCCTGGCTAGGCAGGGGAGAGCGCATCTGATTAAGCAAGATTCCATGATGTTGTTTGGCAACCAGTAGATGCTTATGACCTGGAGCCAGGGACCCAGACTTGTTCCTGGATCTATAGAGTCACGTGCTTGTTTGCTGTACTGGTTCTGCTACATGATGGTCGCCAAGTAAGAGCAGCTCTAGCACCTCGAAAAGAGCTCCCAGAAGCCAAGTGTGAAATGTCTGGGATGGGAAAGGGGAGCCATGGAGTCAGTGGTGTTTACATGTGATCAGGAAAACACACAAGATCATAGCAGTATGAAACTGAGAAAAAAGAACATCCAGCCGAGGGCCAGGAGCCTTCCTAATCAGATCCTTTGGGCTCTGTGTTGGCTCTTTCAGGGATGGGCCAAGACAGGGCCACCTTCCCAAGGAGAGTTCAGAGTGAACAGAAAGAGCAGCAGAATCGAGTGAGAATTACGTTTAGTGGGAGCCTGTGATCAAAGCTACTGGGCCTCCTGGTCGCCATCCTGGGCCCTTTGTGCTCCTCCAGAAGAGAGGCCATGGTTCTCCCTGCACCCAGGGGTCAGGACACCTCAGGTTTAGATCCACATCTCTTCAGCGGCCCTGACCCTGGCACGTGACTAAGTGCTTCCAAGTTTGTTTCTTCCTAGAGGAGGCAAGCTAGCCCCGGGCCAGCTGGACAGATCCCCTGGCCTGATGATGAGCATTGGCTTTGGCCCTTGGCCAAGCAGACATAGAGGATCTAGTTCAAAGCAGAAGCTTCTGGGTCGGGAGCATCTTCTCCTGTTCCTCAGAAACTTCTTGGAAAGCCTGACTTCCATGGGACAGTCCCATAAACTGAGCAGAGGTGTTGGTAGCTCTGTCATAATCTTGGGCATCTTCTTTTCTTTCTTTCATCTGTGTTTTTAAAATTTCACACAAATAATGGATACCACATAAGGCAGAGAGAGACCAAGACCCTGGGTTGATGCTGGGAACGTTGCAGCCTGATGCTTGAGGGAGAGGAGTGGGCTCCTTGATTCTGTGCCCTTTTTAGCTCTTGGTTTCCCTGTAGCTTCTGGAACTAATTATTTTTATTTCTTTAATTTCACCCTGTAATTGTAAAAGAGGGAGGGCCATTCATATCATTTGTTTGGGGGGACAGAAATAGATTTGAAGGCTCAGGAACTTCCTGGGAAAGGTGACCTCTCTTCCATTCACAGCCTTGCCCCCTAGTCTTCCCTGTTGTCTGCTTGGACCTGATGGGGCATCCTTCTCAATGCCTCTCAAAGCCTGGAATCACCAGCTAAAGTTGGGTCTGCCCAGACTCCCACCCATAAGCACGTAAGCCCCAGGAGAGGGGAGAGAGCAAAGATTGTCCAGAGGGCAGAGACCGTATGCCTGAGCCCCCTGCCTCCCCAAATATTGCCCTGGCTTGCAGGGTACACTTAGGTGAAAGCACAAGATGGGCATTGTAAGTGCCCGTGGCCCCAGGCATTTATCGCACACGTGCAGCATCGTGGTTTTGCTGGGATGTGAGTTTTAGAACAAAGCTCTGACTTCATGCAAGGAGAAGGAGATAGGGTGGGCGGTAGATATGCCCTGTGGTACAGAGCGCTGATCAAAAGGATATGAAGGAAATGCAGCCATCCCACAATGGTCCTGTTTGGATGGAGCTGTTGCAGGACCAGAGACCAGCCTGTGCGGGACTGGGGTGGGGACTGGGCTTGAGAGGTGGCTGGCTGCGCCTCCACTTTGCACACAGCTGGATGCAATTATGCCTCTGGTTTCAGCTGGGCTGCTCCCTCTCCTTGTTGCCACACCGCCCCCTTCTCTCCAGCAAATCAACCAACCAAAGACAGTGCTGGATCTTGAGTTTGAAATGGTTTATTCTTCCCCCACTCCCCAGTAGGGAAAGATTCTCTTTGTCCTTTTTACCAGTGACAGATGCGAGTGAGCCAGGCTTTCAGCGGTTAAACGTCTCTAACAGGTTGGGAACGGGGGCAGAAATTTGGACCTGGCGCTCAGGAGGAGGGAGCCAGAGGGAAGTGGACATGGACTCAAGATGTTTCAAGCTGATTGTCCTCTTTTCTTTCTTCTCCCCTGGCAGAGAAGAGACAGGACAATGGACGGGTGTATTACGTGAACCATAACACACGTACTACCCAGTGGGAGGACCCCCGGACCCAGGGGTAAGGACTTGGGCCGGGTGGGCCCCATGTTGTTCCAGACCAAGTGTTTTGGACTGTGTTGGTCCTCTATGGTCGGTATTCTAGGATCTTTAGCCACGCACAAGCGCCTCAGGATCCTTACCATATAGTTTCTGCCTAATGAGACTTGAACGTGGCTTCTTAAATTGAACTTCCCGAAGGATGGAGAGTGGCCCAACTGGCAGGTGTTGCTGGTCTCTCTGCCACTTGTGCAGGTTACTAATAGGGTGATTTCAAGAGATTTGAGGGAACCTCTCCAGAAGCTAGTCTAGGATAGGGGCGTGTGGAGTCTCTGGATAGCTGTTTCGCCACTTAGGCCACAGCCATCCACCCAGAGCTGGTAGATGACCTCTCTCTGCTCCAGAACTGTCCTCATGACTTGGGTGGTACCAGGTGCCTTTCCTCAAGGCCCACCCTCAGGGCGGTTTGGGGCCTGGGTGAAAGCAGAGAGAAAGCAACACTTTAGGAACCCCAGCCTCATAAGCACTGAGGCCCAGAAGGAGAGCCCGGCTCTTAATTCCTCTCTTCCCGTGCTTCCAGGATGATCCAGGAACCAGCATTGCCCCCAGGGTGGGAGATGAAGTACACCAGTGAAGGGGTACGCTATTTTGTGGACCACAATACACGCACCACCACCTTTAAGGATCCTCGCCCTGGATTTGAGTCTGGGTAAGGACTTCCCACAGGCCGCATTAGAGCTGTTCACACAGTCGGGTTTTATCTTTGTCTTGCTCCTCTTACTGCCCTCTGGTGGCTAATTTTGGTGTCACATTAGAGGGGATGGGAGAAGCTGGGGAGGCGGGGAGGAAGGGGCTATCCTGTTTATTTGGAATAACACTTGAGGTCTTTCTTGAAAAGCAAGAGGTCTGGCTTTATTTCTGGTTTTTCTTTTTACTCTTCAAATCTGTCTACAGAAATGGCGGCCATTTCCTTTCTTTCATGCCTGCCTTTCTGGTCTTCAACATAGTATCAGCTTTCTTCAGGGCTAACCTTTGCTAATTCTTGAGAAATCACATGGATTCTAGAACATCTTTCCTCTTCCCAGGACGAAGCAAGGTTCCCCTGGTGCCTATGACCGAAGTTTTCGGTGGAAGTATCACCAGTTCCGTTTCCTCTGTCACGTGAGTTCTGGGACCGGACCTCCCCCAGACGGTGGGGTTAATTGAGTTACTTTAGCATGATTTCCTAACCTCGCAGAGATGTTGGGATACCTGCGTCCGAGGTGGGGGCCAGTTACTTGTCCTGCCCGCAGCATTGTCTGACATCGTCTCCAGTCACTAGCTCCCATTTCTAGGGTACCAGGTTCTTCGCCACTGGCCCGGGAGACGGGAAGCCTGTTCATACACACAGGAGACCTGACTGAATAGTGACCACTGAGGTCCTGATTCGGGTGTTTTCTTTTTCTCTTTCTTTTTTAGTCAAATGCCCTCCCCAGCCATGTGAAGATCAGTGTTTCCAGGCAGACGCTGTTTGAGGATTCTTTCCAACAGGTTAGAGAATAATCATGGTGTTTAAGACCCAACAAGCAGAAGGCCCCCTCGCACCACACCATGTTCTGTCACATGGTCTGTTAAACCCACATGGTAGAGTTTCCAGGGTATGGGCCTTGGCGACAAGTCTCTGTGGAAGAGAAGGACTTAGAATTCCCTGCCCCAACCCCTGAGCTGCCAAGGAAGTAGGAGTGGCAGGTGGGCCACGATGTTTTGTCTCCCCAGATCATGAACATGAAGCCCTATGACCTCCGCCGCCGGCTCTACATCATCATGCGTGGCGAGGAGGGCCTGGACTATGGAGGCATCGCCAGGTGAGCTCAGCACCCTTAGAAGGCTGGGCCACACCCATTTCCCCAGCCTATAGAGCTCAGGGCCAGAAAGCTGCCTCCCCCTCGTTCACAGAATTCTCACGCACTTTCAGGAGTGGGCATGGGTATGGCCGGTTCACATGGGTACAGGAGCAGGGTCCTGAGGTCCCCTTTTGGGCTAGGCATTAACCCTTTAGTTAATGGTCTGTGGAGAGGCTGGGGGCTTCAGAGGGCAGGGCTTAGGACAGTGGTGCAAGAAACTATCTGAACTTGAACCAATCTGGCTGCACCGGTGGATGGGGGTTAAATATCGTTGTCCTATTGTTTCTGTTAAAAATTGACCCTAGGTTCTCTTGTTGAGGCAGCTGGGGCAGGTATATCGCTGATACCTAGTATATCGGTGTGTGCCTGACATAAATTGTGTCACCATCCAGAGGGCCTCAATCAGTGCTCAGCTACACGTCATGCGCATAGCGTCAATAAAGTTAAAATGGCTGACGTACCCATAAAAAGAGCCTAAAGCATTGTCTTGCCCTCACCCTAGCCTACCTACGAAAGCTAACAGAGTCTCTTGACAAAACGTTGCGTTGGATCATGGGGCTGACGTCCCTGGCAGGGAGAAGGAGCATCTTGGCCTGCGGCGACTGCTCAACTCACTGACCTCTCCTGGTGTTGGGGACATCTCTCTCGGTGTTGGGTTCACTTGTTTCTGATCCTCTGTTTGCTGGTGGTGCTGCCCTCCTTTGCTGGCCCCTGTGGATCAATTGCTCTTTTTCTGTGGTGACTATGGTGACCTTCTCTCCAGGCTCTGCTTGGTGGTGTGGCTCCCACCCCGTGTGTGTCTGTCTCTCTGTGTCCTGCCAGTGGTTTTACCCTATGGTAGGTTACGTCATGCTGTTCTACCACAGGGTAGAACCACGGACAGGATACCGAGGCACCCTCTGCATCGAAGGACTCCTCGTCTGCCCGGCCACAAGCAGCCAGGGACTGGCCCCCTTGGGATGTCCCCCTGCTGGTTTGGCTCAAGCCTGAAAGGACCCTGAATTCTGGCTTGAGGCTTGTTACCTAGGCCACAAAAAGATGTCAAGGCATGGGTGTTGGTTCAGACAAATGCGTGGTGATGGGGTTGGGGTGAGGGGAGGGCAAAGAGCAAGAGAAATGAGATGCCTTTTGTGTAGCTAATGGGAATGAGATTTAAAAATCTATTCCTTTCATGCTGCCTACTCAGGTTGGAAACGGGGTGGGGGGCTGTTTTCTTCAGTACCTCTGCAAGATTTAGAAAAAGATGCCCTTTCTCAAGACACTTCCATGTTGGGAAATGGTCATGATACTTTGGTTTTATCAGGAAAAAACCAGATTGACTGCTGTATGCAGGAAAATTATTGTAATAAATGTGCAAGTCTCTGATACTTTAACATAGTGCTCTTGTACAGAGCAGCCTACACAAGTGTACATGGTGGCCTCAGGGTACCACATGCTCTTTTGCCATCAGCCATACTGGATATCGGATAGAAAGTCCTGGAATACATCGTCAGGGAGCCCGGAGACATGCACGCAGGCTTTCCTGAGCACTGTCCGCAAGTGCAGTTGTCCTGATTCACCCTTGCTCACTGACCAGCCGTGAATGCAGGTTATACCAGGTGTTCATCCCAGTGGGGCTCGACTCCAGGGAACCGTGTCTCCAAACTCACCAAAGCAGGACAGCAAAAGAGAGCCCCATCTCCAGTGCACGTGTGCAGGAAGGGATCCATTACTCTTGTTTTTCTCTGTCTTCTCTCCCAGGGAGTGGTTTTTCCTCCTGTCCCATGAGGTGCTCAACCCCATGTATTGTTTATTTGAGTATGCCGGGAAGAACAATTACTGCCTGCAGATCAACCCTGCCTCCTCCATCAACCCCGACCACCTCACCTACTTCCGCTTTATTGGCAGATTCATCGCTATGGTAAGACGCATTGCTGTGAGATCTCTACACAGGGTGGCATGTACCAAGAACAACCTGCAGTGGATGCCCCAACTTTGAGCTCCACACTCCTCACAGAACACCTAACAGGAAACGCAAGAAGCTGGAGAGAGTTCTGGAGATAGTTCAGAGCTCCCTCAGGGGCATCCCCAGGGGCTTCGAGAGGGTTTTCTTGTGTTGATTTGTGTGGAATTTGTCCGTGATAGCCCAGGGTTTCTGGGCCATGGGCATCACTGAACTTTCAGCATGCACCCTGTCGAGGGTGTTGGCATGACATACGCTGCCGACATGGTGTCTTTCTTGCAGAGGGGAAGGGAGATGCAGGGCAGGCTACCACCGTTTGTCACAGCCCTTGGGTGAGAGTGTTAGGGAATGTCTGCCTGAGACACTTGGGCCTTCTGGAAGGAGATTTGGAATCAACAGTAGCTTAGAAGAGAGCTCTGGTAGACCAGCTGGTCAGGACATAGGAGGCATCATCAGGGACTGGGTGAAGAGTAGGTACCCGTATTTATCTAGAAATAGGGACACAGTGTGACTAGAGGAGGGAGTCATGTCATGTGCATCCTGTTGAATGTCTCGTGAGGGTAGAGAGCCAGGATTGAGGAAGGGGAGCCCATGGTAGCCATAGTCCTTCTGCCGTATTTGGTAGTTTGAGATGTTTCATTGTTAATTTTCCTTTGCTTCTTCCTGACTTCCTGAATGCTCTGCCCGCAAGAACCCAAGAGCCATGACTAAATATGTCCCTTCCCCTTGTCTGGAAGTTCTTGGCCAAGGTGCTGGGCTCAGGAAGTGGGCACATTCTTCCCAGGTCTAGAGACCCGCCTGGCCCAGCAGCCAACAGGACAGACCAGTCAAACCCTAGACTATTACTCACCGTTGGCGGCCGCCAGCTCTCGCCGTCCACAGTGTCTGCATTATTTTTGGCTGCCTCCGCCGCCCAGCTCAGAGCGTCAGTGAGTCAGGGCTGCCACCTGGCGTTGTGCTGTCCATGAGCGTGGGGCAGTTCTCTGCTAGAGCAGGGAGCTGGTGGGCAAGTGTGCTGGGCAGGCACTGGGTTCCTAAGTAGGCTGGTTTTGTTTGCCCCGGTGGTCTGCAGGTGTGATGAGAGTCTGTGTCAAGGTCACAACTGCTCTTGGGGAGAAAGGGTAGGTAGCAGTAGTTGGGCTTTGGTGTGGAGCATCCAAGAGCCTGCTTCGGGCAGTGTCCTAAGAAGACCAAAGCCCTTTTCCATGTCTCCTCTTCCTCAGGCTCTGTACCATGGAAAGTTCATTGACACAGGCTTCACCCTCCCTTTCTATAAGCGGATGCTCAATAAGAGACCAACCCTGAAGGACCTGGAATCTATTGATCCCGAATTCTACAACTCTATTGTCTGGATCAAGTGAGTCCTCTCCCCTGTGCCATGCTGGGAGGACAGAGGTCTCTGGTTGGGGAGCAGGCGCTGCTGGCCTTTATTTTCTCTGCCAGAGAAAATGGGCTTTAGAAGTGCTTGTGGAGATGTGCAGCTCCTAGGTTTCTCTGTAGGGCAGCTCCAGAATTCTCTCCATGCCTCAGGGAGAGGTCCCGTGCAGCTGCTCTGGATCAAGGCTGTGAGTCCTGGCATCCCATGAGCACTGACGTGAGGGACGGAGCAGGATGAGGGGGGCCCTTCTAAGGTGGAACTCTTCCCTTTTGGTCTCTTGTGCCGCCAGAGAGAACAACCTGGAAGAGTGCGGTCTAGAGCTGTACTTCATCCAGGACATGGAGATCCTGGGCAAGGTGACAACCCACGAGCTCAAGGAAGGTGGTGAGAGCATCCGAGTGACAGAGGAGAACAAGGACGAGTATATCATGTGAGTCTTAAGTGCTGGAGAGCCAGTGCGGGGGGAGGAGAGCAGAGCCACCCTTGTCTCTGGGATACCCCGCATCCATGCCCCCCATGCATTTCACCAGGGATCACAGCCTCCCCTTTGGCATCCCCCCCAGGGCCACCCCTACACTGGCTCTGAGTGTGCACCTGGGTCACCTCTCAGCCGATTCCTCGCTGCTGTGTGATAGCAGCCTCCTGGCAGGTCCTGAGGTGCACGTAAGCTTCGGGTCTCAGCTCCCCTGACGGCTGGTCTTCGGTTTCAGGCTGCTGACTGACTGGCGTTTCACCCGCGGCGTGGAAGAGCAGACCAAAGCCTTCCTGGATGGCTTCAACGAGGTGGCCCCTCTGGAGTGGTTGCGCTACTTTGACGAGAAGGAGCTGGAGGTGAGAGCTGAGGTCGCTGGGACCCTGAGCCCCGGCCTCCGGGGCGTTTGTGCCCTTTGTTGGCAAACTCTGTCTCCAGAGAAGCTCGCCAGTTGAACCTCACACTCCCTCCGGACCGAGGCTGCAGGGTAGATCGTTGTGCTTGGGTTTCTCACACTGTTTCGAGGGGCCCACATTTAACACTCATATCCCTCCTGTTATTACCGCTGTCAGCAGAGATCAGGAAGATGTTCGGGATGCTTTTATCTGCTAGTGAGTGGGGCCGGGGCTGGCCCTGGGCCACTGATATCTGTCTTCCCTGCAGCTCATGCTGTGCGGCATGCAGGAGATAGACATGAGCGACTGGCAGAAGAACACTATTTACCGACACTACACCAAGAACAGCAAGCAGATCCAGTGGTTCTGGCAGGTAGGTCCTGGGGCCCATCCCAGGGAGGCTGGGGTAGGGGTCCAGACAGGCTTTAGCAGTCAGCCTCAGGAAGGAGACCTGATTCGATCTCGGGCTCAGGGATGCGTGTGGCGTGGTCCACCTCCCTCATCTCTCGTGCTCTCCTCACTTTGTGGAAGGAGAAGAGAGACCCAGCCTTGGGACGAACAGAGCTGTTGCAGCTGGACTGTGTCCAGGGCTCTTGACAGGCCACATTGGTGGTTAGCCTTGGTGGGACAGGGGTGAGCCTGCAGGCAGGAAGGAAAGCTCCCATTGGTCGTGTGGTTTCCTTCCAGCCAGGGGACACGGGCCAGCATGTGCTTGTCTCTGGAGAAACTGAATGAGCTGAGTCCTGGATGTAATGAGTTGATTCTTTTGTATGTGTAGTCTTGTTGTCGTTATGAAGTATAGCATACATGAGAAAGAATAGGTTATAAACATTCCTTTGTGAAGGCAAAATTCCCACCCCATAAAACTCACCATGTTCAGCATTTTAAGATACTACGATTCATTGACCTTTCGCAGTACAAGGCAGTCATGACCACCGTCTAATTTCAGAACATTTCATCTCCCCCCAAAAACAAACCCCATTCCCATGAAGCAGTCACTCCCATCCTTAGTATATGTGTATTTTTAAAAACTATATTTATTTATTTGACAGTGAGAGAGGTAACACAAGCACGGGGAGTGGGAGAAGGAGAAGCAGGCTTCCCACCAAGTAGAGAGCCTGATGTAGGGCTCGATCCCAGGTCCCTGGGATAATGACCTGAGCTGACGGCAGACACTTAATGACTGAGCCACCCAGGCGCCCCCCCCCCCCTACTTTTAAAAAATATTTACTTTTTAATTATTTTTTGAAGATTTTATTTATTTATTTGAGAGAGTGCGCAGAGAGAGAGCACAAGCAGGGGGAGCCGCTAGCAGAGGGAGAAGCAGGCTCCCCGTTGTGCAAGGGAGCCCATCCTTAGTATATTTTTAAAAGCAGAACTTGGATGGGAAGAGAAAACCTGGCTCACGGTGCCCCTGAGACCGAGATGTCCCATGGGCTACAGGGACTGGCCTACAAACCCCGCCTCTCAGAGGGAGCAGCTTTGGGGTTCCCAAGGTTGGTGGCTGTAACCCCCCACCCAACCCGTGCTTGTGTTCTCAGCCCTGAAGAGGAGTGCCGGCTGACCGGAATCCCAGGTTAGGGCGAGGCTCTGGGTCAGGTGGGCGTCCTGGCTTTGCTCTGACCGGCTGAGTTCGTCCTAGGTGGTGAAGGAGATGGACAACGAGAAGAGGATCCGACTGCTGCAGTTTGTCACTGGGACTTGCCGCCTGCCTGTTGGCGGATTTGCCGAACTCATTGGTACGTGTTCCCTCGCCTGGCTGGTGCCCTAGGGTGAGCCTGGGGGGCTACTCCCAGGGTGTGAGTGGGCGGGGCCTGAGCCGTCTGTCGGGGGGGAGTCAGAGTCTTGCCCATGGGAGGCGTGGTCCTGTTGCCTATGCTGTTCCTCTTTTGGATAACAGGTAGCAACGGACCACAGAAATTTTGCATCGACAGGGTTGGCAAGGAAACCTGGCTGCCCAGAAGCCACACGTGGTGAGTGTGCTGGTTTTGGTGGGAGGTGGCCACAGCTCACAGACCACAGGAGCTCCTGAGGGCAGCCCTTTGGGTGGGGCAGCTTCAGGGACTTTGGCAACGTCTGTGTGGCTCTGGGGTTGGAGAGGAGGGGCCTCTGAGCTTCTGGCATTTGTGGCAGCAGTTCGTATCCCTCACCAAACACTTCCACTCCAGCAGACAAGGAGCTGCTTCCCTGTGTGCCCTCTGCCCAGGCCCCCATGTCCCCATTTCTCCAGCTGCCCTGCCCTCTCTGCCGAACCTTCCAAGGACCAGGCACAGGAAGCATGAAGGCCTCACACAGCAGGGCTCGCAAGGACTCTGTTCTGGCATCTGGCCACATGGTGGGCGCGTTCACCACGGCCATGTGAACTACTTTGACCCCACTCTGGCCAGGTTGGGGCAGGGCCGTGGAGCCCTGACCTCCCCGTGCTGACTGTTCTGCTTCCCTCTCTTCACAGTTTCAACCGCCTGGATCTGCCACCATATAAGAGCTACGAACAGCTGAAGGAGAAGCTGCTGTACGCCATCGAGGAGACTGAGGGCTTCGGACAGGAGTAACTGAGGCAGCCCCCTCCCACACCCCCCAGCACAACATGTAGTCACGAGTTCTTTCTGCCCCGAGAGGCCGGTGGCCACAGAGCTCCCGGGAGGCCCCCCCAGGTGGTGGCCGTGCGTGGGACCACAGTGTCATCAGGCTGGTGGTAGCAGAGCTCGACCTCAAGAGGCCCTGCCTGTCCCTTCCTTTCTTCTACCCAGTGGTGGCAGTCTGGAATAAAGCCCCCATGTTACCTTTGGCCCCATCACCCAACGCAAAGTCTGGAGGCCTGACCCTCTCGTAAGCTCTTCCTCCTTTTCCCCAAGCCCAGTGCTACGTGTGCGTGAGCGCGCAGGGAAGGGTGCTCTGTGCCGAAGAGCTGTGCAGAAGCCCTGGTTCTCACGGGCCAGTTCGGCAAGGAGGAGACGGGCCGCTCACTCGGGGTAGCTCTTCTGGGCTGCAAAAGCCCAGGGTCTTTGCCAGTAAAAGAGGTTCTGTTTTAAATAGAACTTTTCCAGTGATCTGTGTAGAACGGAGGTCTGAGGGAAAGAAACTCTTCCCGCACCGGAGAGAGCTCTGGGTGGAGGCCTGCTGCTGCCTGTCCCGGCAGGACCGAGCCACTGAGGCTGTGCAGCGAGGCCCATCTCTGCACTCGGTGCGGGACAGTTTGTTCTTTCCTGCAAATAAAGGGTTGTACCAGCTGCTCGGGTGTCGGGGGGTTGGAAACGACAAACTCCCTCAGACTTTCTTTTCCCTTTTATATCAACCTGAAGCATTTTGTGTGTTGGGTTACTTTGTGTTTTGATGTCGGTATGCTGCTGTCACTCTCTGTCAAGGAGCTGGTACACCGGGAGTCGAGGGGACCCGGAGGGACCTGACACCATTGGTCCAAGATCTTCCCAAACAGCTGCTCCTCTTAGGAACCCCCTTAGCAGTTCTGTGAGCAAGGCAGGCCCGACTCGGCGGCCCAGCTTCACCACGGCGTAGTCCCCAAGCCCTGACAGAGAGGGGAAGGGATGGCGTCCCAGGTGTCACCCAACCTTGCCGTGTTCCACAGAGAACTCCCTTTCCTAGACGTAGATGTCCAGCAGCCCCGAGTGATGGAGCATGTGGGGGCGGGGGGCCCTGTCATTCCCCAGCGGCCCCTGAGGCTACAGGCAGGTCCATTAGTCTCCTGTTGAGAATGCAGTGCGTCCAGCTGCCCTAGAGCACATTCATCCTGCCCGGGAGTGAGGCTTTGTCTGCCCACGGAGGTCAGCGGAAGGGCCTCGAGCTGCTGCACATGGTCTGACTCGGTGTCTGGAGCCCCCGCCAGCCTCTGACATGGGCGGTCCGCCACGTGTGGAGATGTGCAAAGGCGAATGCGCTCCTCTGGGATACTGGCGCGGTGACGGTTCCGAGCTCCCTGATCTAGGCCCCCAGGGCTTTCACGCTGCACACCAGCTGCAGACTAGCTTGAGCCTCCCAGGACCCCAGGCAGGCCCACTGACCGGTCATGGGGCCTTCTTAGGACTGGCTCACATCCCCAGACCCTTGTCCTTCCCCGCCCCGGCCCATGGAGGGACAGCCCATGTCCAGTTGCGTGTGCTGATTTGAGTGGCTTGGCTCACTGGAGCTCAACCTGTTTTTTTTCCTGGAGTTATTTGCTGTGCTTCCCTGCAGTGTCCCTCTCTCCTGGGGGGTTGGGGTGCAGGCTGCTGTGTGGGGTGTGGAAGCCTGAGACTCCTAGGTGTTCCAAGTGTGTTCATGTGTGTGCGTGTGTGTACATACATGTATATAACGAGGTGTTGTGTAGAGTGTCCTTCGGTAGCTCTGGGTTGGTCAACAGATGGTTTTGTAATGCCTTCCCCCTTGCCTTGGTATTGCCAGTTTCTTGTGCAATAAACAATCAGCAGCTGTGGGCAGCGTTGGTGTGGATGTCTGTAAGATCGCTGTGCTCGGGACAAGAGGCCTCTGGGCCCCCCAGATCCTCCAGCCCCAGACAGGGGTGGAAATTCCATGACCTTGCTGGTGTCAGGAATGTGTGTGTTATTAACTGAGACAGTCACACTTCTTGTGGGCAGCTGAGTCCTTGAGTAGGGATCATGGGGGTGGCCCTTGGTCAGGGTTGGACACCCTCACCGCTCCCCCCTCCACCCCCACCAGGCCAGGGTTTCTGCGAACAGTTGTTGTGGGGCCAGAACATGAACTGTTGTGGCTGCAGGTCCAGTGGGTTTTAGAAACCAGCTTCTGGGGACAGTGTGTGGGCAGTTGTTCATTCGAGAAACATTTACTGAGTCTCACCATGATAGAGGGATGCCATGATCTTGAGCTAATGGTCATACAAGGTCTTGCTCCCCACTTTTTGAACACCTAAGAATTCACATGGGACAGATCACCAGGCTGTTGCGTCTTAAGGCATTTTGACATGGAAATGACGTTGATCAAGCCTTGCCCTGATTGTGCCTCTTCTCAAGGGAGGCAGAGATGTTTGGATTGGTTCTTCCCTGGAGTTTGCTTGGGGAGTTCCCACTTGACAGAGCAATGCTATTTTGAGAACATTATTGAAGGAAGTCTACACATACGCAGAAATCCCATAACAAATTTAAGTAAGACACAAGTAAGAAACTGTTCTCCCCAGTCTTACCTTGGAAATGACTGCTGTTAAGTTTGCTGCGGCCCTTCCATACTACTCACTGTGCCTATGCAGATCGTATATACATATCACTTTTAAATATATCAAAAATGGGATCTTATCTATGCTAACCACGTGTCTCATTCAACAAGGTGTTTGGGAAACCTTTCCATCTTCCTCAACATAGGTCTAAATGATTCTTTAACTACTGCCTATAGTTCCTATGGTTCCTATGACATGCCCATCTCCACCCTAAGGGGCATTAGAGTTGTGTCCAACAGTTTGCTCCTGGCTGCACCCCTTCAGCGAATGCCCTTTGGCGGGTCTTGTGCCCTGGTGCTGCTCTTCCAGGAGGGGGCAGTCCTGGAAGTTGGAAGTAGTTACCTTCACTTTTACTTAAAAAATTTTTTAAAAGTTTTAAAATTCAAAGATACATAGTGTCTACAGTGAAAGGCTACCACCCACCCTCCCTTTACTCTTGTTCCTCTGATCATCTGCTAGAGGCTAGGATTGCTAGTTTCTTTTGTATCTTTCTGGATACAACTTTAAACCCCCAACAGAGTCTACCCCATGGTCCTCAGAAAGGTTCCTGTGTTCCTAGCCCTAGCAATGGACAGGGTCCCTTGCCACCCCACTTTGAGCAGTGCATCTGAGCTCCCCTGGCTGTCCTTCCAGCTCTCCGTCTGCATTCCCTCTTTTGACTTTGGGTAGCTGTCCTTTTACTTCTACACAAATCCTTTTTTTTTTTTCCTTTAAACATTGTTTTGTGTAATCACAATGAAATCATCTGTATTTTTTCTAAAGGTTTATTCAAAAAGCTGAAAAGTAACAAAACACATCTATAATACTATCATTATATAAATATATATTGTTTGCTCCAGAATTAATAGTATAATATAATACAGTTTTTTCTTCCTCATCCAGTCTCTCACCCTGGGGTGGGGGTGGGGAGGTTCTAAGTACCTCTCTTTGCTTTTCCTATATCCTCAATTTCTTTTTTCCTTATTCTGAAAGGGTTTCAAGCAGAATTAGGCAGGCAGAGAGGCCCCCCTACCCCTACACTCTGTAAGAAGTTCTGATGTAATGTCAAAGCTATACGATTATTTTGGAAGTAAAGCGAGCTGATAGGACTTCCTTTGTTGCCAAAGATCTCCAGTGGGTCTCCCAGGTGTCAGTGAGACTTTACATAAGGTGGGATCTCCGTGGATCTGGAGTCTCAGTTCTTGCTACCCCACTGGCATTCTGTATTGGGGCTTACATCACCCTTCTAGAAAAACCCTAAAGATCTCTGTGTCTGTGTTTAGAGGTATGCTTACAGATAGCAAGCTCTTCTGGTTCTTCGGCCAGACTTGGCATCAATAAGGCCCCAGCCCCACTGAAGAAAATGAGTTAGTGCCTAAAGTTCTTACCCCAGCCCCTGTGGTCTACCTTATGAATCCAAGTTTTAAATATCCTTAAATACCTTAAATACCCTGTGATTCTGAACTTGATTGAAGTGACCCAGTCCGGCTCACTTTTCTGTAGCCCATGCTTTATGAGTCCGCCTTCAGCCAACTCACATTGGACATGTGATTTTTTGGCGCACTTTTATCCGTACCATTTGAACATCATGGATTCAGGGTCTAACTCGGACTCAGTTGGCCCCAGAGACAGCAGTCATTATTTTCTTAGATGCCTGTCAGTTTTGGCCCCTTAAACTTGCCTCTTTTGGATGTCTTTGATGATCTCTGTGATACTCTATTCCCAACTTCAACACTATCGCCCCAACACAGAATCAACTCTTCTTTGTTCTTTTCGGAGTAAAGTCAGTGTTAGAAACCAAAATGCGTTCTGTTGAGATGGCGCAGTAAATTCACGACTTGGCCAACCTCTCTGTTCCGAACATATAATAAAGACACATAAAATATAACAAGAGAAACCCTAAAAGGCTTGTTCAAAAACAAGGGAGAGACTTCCAAGGGTCAGAAATAGAGCAAAATGCAAAATGTCGACCAAGATCGCGAGTGTGCTGTTGCACGCAGAGCCTGCCAGAGTGCCTGGGTGTGTAGCTGCTGGGGGTCAATGGCTCTAAATAAGCTCCTGTCTGGACGCGGCCTGAGCACCAGCCCAGTGCTGCCTCCTGTTTGATGAAAAGGGGCCAACCAGCAAACTGCCGCAAAACCCAGCTGCCTCTGCTATGCACGGGCCATGGCTTTGAAAAAGATGGAGGCAGAAATTCATCAAGACAAACCATCCAGGGATCTAGTCTGAATCCGTGATATTCCTAGGTATGCCCAGGCCAAGGCCCAGACTGCCCCTCAGAAGAGAAGGCTGTCGAGTGGATGCCCCGCAGGACCCGGGAGATAGCTGCAGCACCATTAGGAAAAAGCACACACACAGGGAGGCAACAACCCCTTCCCTAACCTTCGTGGTTCTCCCTGTTTCAGAAGACACGCCTGGATGGTCTCTTGCCTGCTGGTCTTCGCTGTAAGAGGACTCGTGGCAGGTGGACCTTTATACTGGGACCATAAATGTCACTGCTCACGTGTCTTTTCTCTGGGGTGATCATTTTCCCTGGAGAGGCATGAGGAAAGTTCTGTTCTCTGCCTGGGGTGGGAGGAGATACCTGAGCTGGGGTACACCTGACTGTAGGCTTGCTGGGGATCAGGGGAAGGAAGGAACCGTGGTTCTCAGAGTCCTGGCCCCTGACTTGACCTTTTCTCACTTTCTTGCCCTTCCCCTCAGCCTGGGCTCCTGCAGCTGGCAGAGGGGAGATGGCCAGGCTCTGTGGCTGGGCATGGGGACCTGGGTGTCCCACCCTTCCATAGAGAAACTACTTTGAACGACCCGAGTTGTCCACACTTTTCCTGCCCTCCTGCTGCTCCCAAGTCCTGTGTCTCTCTGGGGACTTGCTCACTTCTCCACTGCATCTCCCTCTTCAGGGTTTTAGGTTAAAACTTCTGCTTGGCTATGCTCCTCCATCTGCTTTCTGCCTTTCAACACCTGCGTGACCATCCTTGTCCAGTCACTGAATCCTCTTACGTTCTCTTTGCCCTTGTGGAGAAAGATCTATAAAGCTTTCTTCACTGTCATTTTAGCGAGGCTGGAGAGGGCAAAGAGATGGTTAATCTGCCTTCTCGATTAACTTCCTTTCCCTTGCGGGGTGAGGGGAGGCAGAGGAGGAACAGCTTGCAGCTGGCAGTCTGTGCGTCGGGGTCCCAGAGGGGACCTGACTTTGATCAGATCTGCTCCTATTTACCCTTGTGGCATTAATTCCAGCCTCTCTCGGATGAGCCTTTCCCGGCTTTCCAGAACTCTCCTTGGCGAACCTCCTTCCATACTCATTTTGGCTGGAGATCCGGCTGCAGGCCACTTCTGCTTTCCTCCTAGAAATTTATTGAATTTTCTTTTCTATCTCTCAGGTTCTCTCTCTCTTTTTCTCTCTCTCAAATTGGGCCAAGTGGCCAGGGGACAATGAAAAATCTTTTACATTTATTCACTATCATTTTAATGGAATCTCTGCAGGAAGCATTGATAAATACATGTCAGAATTGAATTTTGCTGTTTTGCCACAGTTAAGGCCATTAGGCCTTACCTCTCTAAGAGTGCTGATTTGGTTCCTGATGCTTGGGCTTGGCTTGGCTTTGTTTTGTTTTGCTAATAATAGATAGTCCTGTTTATTAACAGGAGGAATGTTTTCCTTCTGCATTTTCTATTAACATTATCTTCATTCTAAGACATTAATTAAGTGCTGAAATTTAAAAAGGGAACCCCCTCTGGAGCCTATTGTGGATTACTCTGATGAAATTCTATCAGTGGAAGGCAGATAACAACGAGGACTGCTACTGCTACTTTTTCTTCTCCTTCTTCTTCCCCCTCCCCCTTCCCCCTCCCCCCCCTTCTTCTTCTAGATTTTACTTATTACAGAAAGAGAGCACAAGCTGGGGGAAGGGCAGAGGGAGGGAGAAGCAGACTCCCAGCTGAGTAGGGAATCCAATGCGGGACTCTCCCAGAATCCCAGGATCATGGTCTTAGCTAAAGGCAGACTTTTTTTTTTTTTTTTTTTTTTAAGATTTTATTTATTTATTTGACAGAGAGATCACAAGTAGGCAGAGAGGGGGAAGCAGGCTCCCCGCAGAGCGGAAAGCCTGATGTGGGGCTTGATTCCAGGACCCTGGGATTATGACCTGAGCCGAAGGCAGAGGCTTTAACCCATAAGCCACCCAGGCGCCCCTAAAGGCAGACTCTTAATCAACTGAACGACCCAGGTGCCCCAGGAAGGCAGACTTCTTAGGTGGTCCCCTTATGACCTCCTCCTGGGATTTATACCCTAGTAGGCTAATCCCCTCCTCTTGAGTGGCTCTGGGCTAATGATTTGCTTCTTACAAATAGAACATGGCCAAGGTGACGGGTGTCACTTGTGTGCCTGCGTTTCAGAGGTTTTTGACCTCCCCCTTGCCAGCTGACTCTGCATTGCCCTCTTGACTTGTGCACTTCGACGAAGCAAACTTGCATGTTGAAGAGACCCATGTAGCAAAGAACTGAGGGCAGCTTTGTGTCAACAACCAGTGAGGGACTAGGTCCTCCATCCAACAACCCATGAAGAATTGAAACCTGCCCATGAGCACATATGCTTGGAAGCTTAAGATGACTGCAGCCCAGCTGACCCCTTGATTGCTGCCTGCCCGTGAGCAGAGAACCCAGCCACGCTGCGCTGCAGCTCTGACACACAGAAACTGTGAGATCATAACGTGTGTTGTTTTAGCTGCTGCATTTTATGGCAATTTGTTAACACAGTAATAGATAACTCATACACTATCCTAGGTCAGATTCAGTGTCCTCGGATTAGCATCTCTTCCGTGTTCTGGGCCCTGAATGTGGCCATGATTTTTAGTAAACAA
This sequence comes from Mustela lutreola, assembly GCF_030435805.1. NCBI lineage: Eukaryota > Metazoa > Chordata > Mammalia > Carnivora > Mustelidae > Mustela > Mustela lutreola. The sequence continues at coordinate 16,036,244 of NC_081305.1, read as the reverse complement.
AAAGCCAGAGCATGGAAATTGTGTGTAGATTTTTAAAAAAAAAAATCCCACTAAGCAGGAACAAAGGCGGAAAGGGACCAGTATTGCTCTTCTTCCTCTCCTTGGGGAAAGCAGCTGCTGGGAAGAGGGAGTCATTTCAGTCCCTGTATCCAGTCCACAGCCTGACGTCAGTTGCCTGGCAGCACCAATGATCTCAGAGGCCTTGGGTCTGGCCCAGCCTATGACTGTGGCCCTCTGCATTGGGATGTCATTAGTGCTTATGTGAGCCTCCAGCCAAACCCAGTTGGCAAAGAGTTATGTCCAATCTCTCAAGGACAATTTTGGGTCTGTTTCCTCTATAATTATAGGGTGAGCAGCTAGGTAGGTGGTACCATTACAGCAGTGAACCAGCCTGAAGGAGGGTCTCTGCAGCTGCACGACTCCCGCTGAGGTTGGCTCGAGGGGCACAACTTCCTCCTCAATAGTGGCTTCATCTGGCCCTGGCTGGCCAGGGACATGGAAGCACTGATTCTTTTGTGAGGGAATTCATTTCACCGTTGAACTTTTGGATTTTATAGTCATGATGGTTTGCTACCTCCTTGTAATTGTTTCACAATGGCTAAAATACAGGGTATATGTGGTGGGGATTGAATTTGACTCACCCTGTCCCTGCTCTCCAACAGGCACACACCCCAGTGCATCAGTGGTCTGCCACAGGGTCTGGGAGACCCCTGGATAGGTATTTTTTTTTCTGAATTTATTCAGATACAATTGACATGGAATATTGTGTAAGTTTAAGGTGTCCAAGATGATGATTTGATACGTATGTATATTGCAAAATGATTAGCACATCCATCACCTCACATAGTTGCCATTTGTTTTTAATGTTGAGGACATTTAAGGCTGTGTTGTGGTAGGGACATTTCAGATCCGTTCTCTTAGCGATGTTCAAGTATACAATATTTGGAAGTAGTATTAGGAACTTATAGTCACCATGCAGTACCCTGGATAAACAGGATAGAGAATAGTATGGGCAAGTGGGATAGGGGAGAAAGGGTCTTTTAGAGAGGACCTTAAGGAAGGTCCTTTAGATAGGACCTTAGGGAAAGCATCTCCAAACAGATGTTTCAGCCTGGAGACCTGAAAGCTGGGAAGGAGTCCATCAAGCAAAGAGCCACATCTGGGGTTGGGCCCATCAGGTACAGTGGCCTGACTGGGAGACTGGCATGTTCCAGAAGTGGGTAGAAGGCTGGTGTGGCTGAGCACTGATGGAGGGGAAGCAGGAACAGTGTGAATGAGGTTGGTGGGTCAGGGCTCACCATGTTCCTCCTCTATTGCCAAGGCAAGGGGAGGAAGAGATAAAAGGGCCTTTATACCGTGTACACCACTCCCGTCTCTTCATTGCCTAGACTAACCTGTGGCTGTCTCTAACAGCAAAGTGGATGGGAGGTGTTTTTTGTGGTAGGTCAGGAACAAGGAATATGAAATGGGATTTGAAGATCACGTAGTAATGTCTTTGTCACACGTGATTAAAAGCTATGAAGTAAATGAAGGTAGGCCTTTACAATATTGTCTTGAATTTTATTTATGTATTTATTTAATTTAGAGAGAGAGAACATGTGTGAGCAGGGGGGAGAGGCGGAGGGAGAGGGACAGAGAATCTTAAGCAGACTCCATGCCCAATGTGGAACCTGATGCTGGACTGGACCTCACAACCCTGAGATCATGACTTGAGCCAAAATCAAGAGTTGGACGCTTAACTGACCCAGGAGACCTAATATTGTTTTGAATTTTAAGAGAGCATGAAAGAATGAAATCGAAAGGGAAGTAAATGTAATGTAAAATGCGTACCCATTCAAAACTAGACTGCACATTCTTCCACGATCCATCCATATGTAAGGACATTTACTAAACACACTGAAGCATCTTTCACTTGTGTGTATGTGTGTGTTGGGAGGAGTTAAAACTATAATGGAAATCAGGATAAAGGTAAAAACAGGGCAAGTGAGACGGGCCATAAAAGTGACAGTGGTGATAGGCATGAGCTGATGAGTAAAATTATGCAACCCTCTCCCTCTTCATCGTCCAGCCAAGCTGACTCTGGTGTGAGGATAGAATATGGAAAAGGAAGGTGAGAAAGTACGAAGAAAGTGCAGGTAGACAACCTTAGCCACAGAAGAGGTAGCTGGAGTTGTGAGCAGGGGTAGGGAAATGCAGAGGGCAGCTGTCAGACATGGTCCACATGGTAGGATCCACAGGGGCTGAAAGTAGAGGCTGACGGTGAGCAGTGTGACCAGTGTGACTCCGAAACTCTGATTGAGTGGGTAACTAGCCAGGATTTGGAATAAAGAGGAGAAACAAATTTTGGAATTAGAAGCATCACATAGATTGAGACTTTTAAAAATTTGTGTTAGGTTAAGTAAGATGACACTTTAGAAGAGCAAAGGGCCCATGAGGGTCCAAGAGAAGCAGGACAAGCTCCTGGAGAGAAGCCTTCAGAGGTCAGGTCAAGTGAGGTCAGGGCTGACAGATCAGGGTGAATTGAATGGGAAAGCAGAAGCCATTGGTGACTTTAGTACAGGCTGTTAGGGGCATGGTGGGGACAAAAACTGGGCTGCATAAGATTTTAAAAATGCTCGGAAGATAAAAAAAATTTAGTGAATATAGGTGTTTATTTGCTGAATGAAGTTAACTGAAACAGAGGGGTGTGTGTGTGTATGTGGCGATGGGAGATAATTGAGTGTTTACATGCTGACGGGTAAGAGGTAGGGATAAGGCCAGGGTTGAAAATAAGGAAAGACCCTAATAGATAAAGTGAGGACTTTAGTTGGTTATTTTGGTTAAAATAGTAGCCACGTTATGTTACGATTGATCTGAGAAGCTTTAATAGATAGAAAGAGGTTGATAGGGTACCAAACTGAGAAGGAAAACACCTTGTGGAGTATAATAGATATGTGTGTATGAGAAGAAGTCTTGAGCTGGGAAAGGACTTCTTCTTTTTTTTTTTTCTTTAAGATTTTGTTTATTTGAATGGGGAGGGGCAAAGGGAGAGAATCCTCAAGCAGACTCCCTGCTGAGTGCAAAGCCAGGACCCTGGGATCTTGAGTTGGAGGCTTAACCAATGGAGCCACCAGGTGACCCAGAGCTGGGAAAGGACTTGACTGACAGAGTGACCCACAGAGTGCTAACCAGAGGTAAGAAATGGATAGATTTGTCTATATCAAAGTAAAGGTTCTCACTCCCATGTGTATAGGAACCGCAAAGAGGGGATCTTAACACAGATTCCCAGAGTCTAGTGAGGTTGGTAAGTTGTATAAATTTTTATTGAAATAAGTTATATCTAAAAAGGTCATACTCAAAATGCATCATTTCCAAATAATCTTACTACATTTTACTATCATGTGTGTTCTTGAGGTTACTGGTGTCTATTGTATCTGTATTCAGGAAGTACTTCGTCATGCCGTGTCACCATGCATCTCTTCTCAACTCATGCTGGGCTCTTCCCATCAACTAATGCTGGGATCATGCCATCAAGCCATGGTGGGAGTATTTACACCAGGGGAATTGGCCAAGGCTACAAATCAAACCCCGCCACCCCCTTTTTTGGGAGAACCAGTTGTTTCACATTTACCAGCACACCAGTAAATATGGTTTTTAAAGCAACCAGGGGTCGTATCAGCAGTGAGGAAAATCAAAGCACGAGCTATCTGAAGAGCAAAGAAGATTGAGTATATTCATTGCCTAAGCAGTAGTGTGAGTAGACAGGAGTGGCAACCTTACCCAATCTTTTGTACCCATACACTCTCCATGTTCCTTCAAAGTCTTGTCTGGATGGTTGTAGCTCAAAGCAGAAATGATGGCAGGCAACTCTGGGGAAGGTTCCCAATCCTGTGCAGAACGGGCATCAAAGGCTTCGAGACTAGCCAATGGCGCCCTCTAGTGTCGAAGAACAGATTGGCTTCAAAGAGGAATGCTGAGAAAAAGGTTTCTCTGGATTTATGCCCTGGAAACATTTAACTTCTCTGGTCTTCCCTTCCTTTCTTTTCCTCTATTTTATTTCCCCACTTCCATTTCCCTGCTTTCTGAGTCACTTTCTACCTACTCCCCCAACAAGAATGTCTATTATTTTTTTGAAAGATCTGCACTATGTGTTGTTCCCAGGCAAACATTGATAATAGAATTGAATAGCACAAGGATAAGCAAATCAGCACTTGCCTCTATTACATAGAATAATTTGGAATGAATTTGTTTAGGAAAGCTGTAAAAATGTCTGCTCTTGTGGGTCACATAAATGAAATCTTCCCTTGCCTTTGAAGCATGCCACAAATCCTCCCCATTTCTGGGAACAGGAGCAGATGAGGTAGTTTTCTTAGTCTGTTGTAGTTTAACAAACAACCCTGATTTCATTCTTTTATGAGGGCCTGTGTTAATTCTTTTGTTTGAAGTCAAAGTCATTGTATATGGCTGAGTTCTCATAGCTCCAGGGTCCTCCAGAAATTGGATTGCCATTCTGAGGTTGCTGTTTCCTGCTGGAAAGGTTTACTCTGCATCTAGCACATAGAACTAATAAGGTAGCTCCTTAATAGGATTAGTTCTCTTTTGTCCCTTTAGTGACTGGTGGGCTGAGTGAACATAATTAAAGAACATTTAATTAGTTGGCCCACAGTTGTTCCATTCCGATAGCTTCCATCTTTACATGAAGGATATGTAATTTACAAGTCAAGGGATATTTCAGATATTAGTTATCACGCAAAACCAGTAAGATACAAATACTGTCCTCTGTAATGTGCGTAGCCTGTTAAGTCAGTCTGAAGCCTTGGAAGTGGAAGTGAGGGTAATGTTACAGCTACAGAGTTTGGAGGAGACTTTTCCCAGGACATAATTTTTGGTATTTTCAAAAACAGCAGGGGCGCCTGGCTGGCAGCTCAGTGTCTTAAGCCTCTGCCTTCCGCTCAGGTCATGGTTTCAGGGTCCTGGGATCGAGCCCTGCATTGGGTTCTCTGCTCAGCCGGGAGCCTGCTTCCCCCCCCCCCCCCCCCCCCCGCCCCGGCCTGCCTTGTGATCTCTCTGTGTCAAATAAATAAAATTAAAAACAACAACAACAACCAAAAACCCCAACAACAGACGTGGTTTAGAAATCTCATCTTGAGACTGCCAGGCTATACAAACACAAGGCTTTATGTCAGGTGTGTGTTTACCGTGAATTCATCTGCTATTCGTATAAGCAAGACTTCAGTAATAACCTTATGAGAGTCACTCTCTTATATTATTATATAATTTTGTCTTAGAAAATGAGCCTAAGCTACAAGCTACAAACTTTTTGCAAGAAACAGAGGAGCCTGTCAGAAAGATGGAATTGTTTCGGACATCTGGCTGGCTCAGTCGCTAAGCATGTGACTCTTGATCTCAGGGTTGTAAGTTTGAACCCCATGTTGGGTGAAGAGATTAATTAAAAAAAAAAAAAAACACTAAGAAAAAAAAAGGTAAAGTCAATTCTGCCCATTTGTGGGTCAAACACAGCAAAGCCTGGGTATTCTCATGGTCTTAGATGCTCAACAAACTTTCCAGTTTATGAAATGGTGAGTAACTTTAAAGCTGTAGCATTGTTGTTGCAAGACCCTGGAAAGCTTTTTGAGTTCAGATTATACTACTAAAAGTGGACTGAATCCTGTGTGGTCTCTAATTGCCCAGACCACTTACATAAATGACCCACTCCTTGGAATGACGTTCTCATTACCCCTAGAGCCCCAGAAATATCCTGGCTCTTCCCTATTTGCTGGATAAAGTTAATGTTCGAGGTTTCCTTTCTCAATCAGTTTGTTTGAAATGTCCAATCTCAAAAACTTCTTCAGCACTCCTCTGATAACAGTTCTCTGGCCTTGACTGTTATTTCAAATATTTTATTCGATTAGGTGCAGCAACCCTGATCTTGACTGCTGAAATAGATTAAGTAAAAGTTGGTTTTCCAGTTCTTCCTTGACCATCCCATTTTAGATCAGAATCTTCATGAACTATGAAGTCAGCCCTTCATGTTGACATGCCTCTAGTAAGTAGAATAAAACCTTATTTATACATCATACTGTCAACTTCCCCCTTTCCACTCACTAGCTCTTTGGAATAAAAATCGATGTTTCTGGTAAACTTTGACACATTAGAACACTGTACAGTGGTTACTGAGAGTCAGCTGACTTAGTTTTAGTGCCATTTTATTATATCCTTAAGTTTTTGAACAGTGATAATCCATATGGTACATGAAAGAACTATCTGCTCCAGAGAGGAAATTAGTATCTAAGGGACTCCTGGAAGTCAAATGATTAAGTACTTATTTGTTCGGAGACCTGAGATTTTGGGGCAACTTTGTTCCATCCACTGAAACATCCCCACTAACGTCGGGGTCCAAGGTACCAAAGCCTGCAGCTACTATAGTAACTGTGTCCCTTATGAAAAGCTGCTCCAAGGGACTTCACAGATGACCTGAGACACAAACTAGGACCCAGGTCTTCTGGGATTGGTTGAGAGTTCTTCTCACCATCAGGTTGTTTTTAAAGGAATGAGACTCTCCTTCATGAAAGATTGCAAGTCTAAATTCTTTAAGGCAGCTTCAATTAAAAACGAAGTCTTGGCTGCTTCTGAAAACGACTATCACTCTCAATCAAAAACGACTAGAACACAGACTTACAAACCAAGTCATTTAATTGTATCTTCAAAGGTAAACAATATATGGAGCTGGCTCCCATGCCCTGAGCTTGCCAGAGCTCCGGGTACAGAGTTCAGAGGGGTCAGAACTCAGGGTGTTCTAAGGCTTATGGAATTCATGCACTCCACTTTGCAATTCTGGAAACTGCCAAAAACCAACCCCAAGAGTCTTCTGAGATGGGGAAAATTCAACTTCCAGTTTTACAGGTAAAAGAGTAAAGAGTACCAATAATGTTCTGCTTACCTCTCTTCACTTTTCTCCTGAGATCTGAAGTCTGAGCTAACATATCCCCCACGCACAGCAGCCTAAGCCACCGTTCGGCTGTGACATCAGTGCCTCTGTGCACTCGCTTTCCTGCCACGGCGAGCATGACCCAGGCCAGAGAGCTCTCAGCAGTACAGCTTTTTAAAAAGCACTTAAAGTAAAAAGAACCCTCTAGTGGCACACTGAGTTAGTTTATAAGATTTTAATTTACAAATTAAAAAGCTACATGTTTTATTTTTTCTCCTTTTTCTCCTCTTTCTTTCCATCACTCTTTTCCTTATCTTTCTCTTTTTCTTTGTCATCTTTTCTATCCTTTTTGCTCTCTTCTTTTTCTTGCCCTTCTTTCTTCTCTGCATCCCGGTTGGCAATCTTGTTGTTGATGAGGTTGTGCAGGGCGACCACCGAACGGATCAGTGAGGCCAAATATACCACCACCATCTGGTCATTGGTCTTCAGGTAAAAGGCCTTGACAAACTCCTGGAGGCTGACATCTGGCAGCAGGTTGAACACGTCCTGTAGCTGGTAGATGATCTGGTGGTTGATGGGCAGCTTGCCTGTGGCCACTTTCTCCAGATAGCTCCTGATATCCAGAAGCTTGGAGTTCAGTCCCTTCAAACCATGGACCTGGTTTGTGATCCGCTGGGAAAGAGTGCCCACTGTAGTGTCCTTGATGTCTCTGTAATAACCCACAAGAAGAAAGGGCAGGAGAAAGCCTCAGTACACCATATTATCACACAGGTTCCCACAGTCTAGGCAAACACCCTGCTTGGTGGGGAAGGGCAAGTTTTCAAAAGAAAAATGTTACTTCATCATTTTGTAAACTGCCTTAGTTTTGATTTGGAGGCGTGTATTTTTCTCATCATGGGACGTTTTTTCAAAAAAAGAGAACTAAAATGAAACCATTTTTCACTTAAAGGGTGGCATTTTTTCACTTGCATCTATACGATGTTGTGAGAAGCTTCCATCCTGACTAACTTTTTGAATTGAGAAAAACTACAACCCTTTCGAATTAAGTCAATTATAGTATTTAAAATAAAAACCCATCCTAACATACCTTCTCCACAGACAACTGGCTACCTTCACTTAAAACAATACACATGGCAAGAATAAACGCCTGACTTTCCTTCCCACACGTGTTCTTGTCACAGTCAACACTGCCCTTTGCCGATAAGGTTTATTATCCATGGTCATAAACTGTGACTCAAGACACTCTAGAAATGATCCAGGCCTGGAACCCAGATCTCCCCACTCCTAACAGAGCCTCTTGGGCCGCTTATGATTCCGATGCCATCCTGCAGCTCACCGTAACAAATGCTCAACTCCAACTTCCTCGGCTTCCTCGGCTCCAATTTCACTGGTCACGTGCTCAAATGTTTTCGAGGTTGGAGTTCCATCCTGGGAGAGGAGGCTTAACTGTAGTTATTTACTTACAAACACCCTGGCACATGTTCCTTTCACACTTTGATTCCTCTGCTTTCAGTCAGATCACCTCGCGGGTGCACACCGGGCTTCCCAAGAGCTGGCAGAAATGGGTGAGGTTTGCTCTGAAAGCTCAGCCTTCCAGATTGACACTGCAATGGCGCTGCTCCGTGTTTCTGAGGAAAATCTTGATAATCCCTTAAGCCCACTGTGAGAATGGACACTTGAGGAAGTCTCAATTAGGCCAATTTTTAAAGCATGCAGTTCTTTCTAGAATAGGCAGTATACAGAATACGTGTACCGGAGGCCAGCTCGTGTCAGATAATCTAACTTTTAACCACCTACTGTCCCTCAGATCAAATGATGCCCGAGCACCAAAACAATGCGGTCAGAATAACCAGCTTTCTGTGGCCTGAATTAGTCAAAAGGTCCGTTCAGGGATATGGCTCCCTGTTATCACCTAGTGATTTCTGATGGGATTCAGGAACAACTTTCCTCAGATCTCCTGCCAGAAGAGGCTGGATGTATGTAACGACTGTGAAGTGTCCGCAAGGCAGCAGCGAGACCTTGGGAAAGTCACTAAGTGGTATAAATGTTAGCAGTAATTATTTTATCCCGGACAGTGTGAATCCTCCAAGTGCCATTTTCGTCTTGATTATGCCTGCCAGAACGGTCAGGACTACATGGAATGCCTTTTCAGGTACTCATTTTTCCTTGGCTTGATTTAATGTTGTGGCCTTCATGTGCCTTTTGTCCCCTACTTAAAATCTTCATTTGTATGTGTGCATGCATGGGTATGTGTGTATGTAAGAGCCTCTGATTCCTTTTTGAAAAAGACAGGGTAAAATTAACTTTAAAAACTGTACCAGACCAACAATGAAAGCCTTATTGCAACAAGGAAATATATTTCTATGTAAGATCTCTGGTGGCAAGACAAGAGAAACAGGAGGACAGAGCTCGGTGCAAGGAACATTTGCAGGGAGTTACCCTAAAATCTTTTTCCTGATTTAAAAACTGAATATAAGGATAAAGTCTACATATCTAAATCCAAAGGCAGAGTTTATCCTCAGACTTTTGACTCTGAAAATTCAAGAGGAAGCTCAAGTGCAAAATTTTATGCTCACGACAAAACACACACATATTTTCACATCAAATGCTACCCTAGAATCTGAGTTTAGTTTTTCTGGAAATAGAGAAAAGCTATATTCTGAAACCTCTTTGTGTCTACATCCAAAGCATGCAGCAGGTATTAGATGCTGTGGAGCTGAGTATTTAGGTGTCAAATCATACAGATGGGTCTTGCCATCTGGCTCCAGGCAGCTCTGACTCACTCTATCTGAAAACCTCTGGCTCATCTATAGGGAATGAAAATCTTCAAGGAGAAAGGAATGCTGGCGCAGAGGACCTGAACAGTGGAAACTGCATTAGGTTAAGACTAAGCTCACCAGGCTCTGCATTTCCTTTGCTGTGAACATCTCTGGGCAATCACAGGATGAGTATGGGCCTCAATTTCATGTGTAAAAAGGGATTTTAGATTTGGTGACTCAGAAACTCAAGGGAGAAAGAAACATAGTATCAAGCTGTAGACAAAAAACAACAACCTACTCTTTGTTAACAAAGATGAAAGATCTGTTGACTTAAAAACAACACAAAATCCAAATCATCCAATAAGCAGCAAATCTAATCTCCTTGGCTCCTAGGAAGAGGACTTACATCATGGACTTCTTCCACTGAAATATACGCTTCTGTGGGCAGTCCCAGGTCCTTTGGCTTCACGTCAATGATGACCAGGACCTGGCAGAAAAACACACCTTAGCAAACCACCTCACACCAAGCACATAAGGAATAATCACAGCCATTCTTCTGATGATGATTACCGAAGCTATTTCGTTCACTCAACCAGACAAGAGTTGGAATTTTCAGCAAAAATGAGTCTACATTTCACATGATCCCACCATTTGCCCCGCTCTTATCACCCTCATCCACTAACAAGCTCTGAGGTGGTAGTGTGGTCATCAAGCACGAGGAAGCCAGAATCAAGAGAGCCAACGGTTTGATCATGGCCCCCACAAGCAGGAGACCTTACTAACAATTCTGAATCTCTATTTTCTTATTGTAAGGAGAATAACCCTGTATAGTGACCGAGAGGATTAAGCACCTAATACGTATTTACTGTTACTTACTAAATATCCTGGGTTATTGTATACTATACAAAACACTACCAATTAACACAGGCAGTTTAGAAAAAAAGCATGAAATGATTTGCTACCTGAATCCTTCCTAGGATTCTTATATAAGTTAGCTGGCAAGGAATATCATTCAAGCGTTTTAAAGATAGAGCACACTTACTGAGTTAGGGCAGTATCTTTTCATGAGTTCGTTAATGGCGATGTCATTCTTGTGCAGTTTAGGGCCTGTGTGGTACCACCCAACTATTCTTTCTCTGGCTGGGAAGGAAAACATGAGTGGGTTTGAACTGTTACATGAAGATCTATAGAATTCCCTCAAAAAAGGTGGTAAGAACACTAGTCCTTATGTTCTCTACTTTTTCAAAATTCCATACATCTATTTTAAATCTTGACAGACCTGTGAAATCTAAAACTGAAAACCAGAATTCTCAGAAAATAAGCAGTGAGGGAAATTCAGAGATATCTGTATCTCAGACTAGCTGAGAGCAGTCACGCATGACACTAGGAAACAATTCCAAGGCAACACATAAACAAATGCAAGTGTATGTCACAGAGACTACAACTGTAAACATTGTGGGTATAAACATTTCCAAAGCATACATGATTGCTATAATGAAATAAAATGAAAATGATACATGTGAAGGAGAGCAAGATTTACCCCGATGGTACTTAGGCTCTAGGGGCAGGTAGATTTTGTTTGATAGTTCTTCACTTTTCTGTTACAGAGGGCTGGCTAGATCCCAAACCAAGGTCTAGCTGGCCTTAAACTGCTACTCTATCTTCTCATTCCTCTACTACGACTATGCTTACCTAAGTATAACTAAGAGAAAGAGCCCTCAACATGGAAGAAAATGGAATAATAATGAATGAAAAGACATCAGGGGCATGTACCTGGGTGCATGCACACACCTAAAAACACGCATAAATCCATGCCACAATGCCTTCTTAAAAAACATCAAGACATACCATTGACCTTCTTAAACATTCCATACATGTTTTCCAAATAATCATGGTCTAAAAACCAGACAGAATCATCTTTGTCATCTTCATCAAAAGGGACTAAAAAAAAAAATAAATAAATAAAATAAAGATTTAGTTTGGGGTGATGGATAGAACTAGCCTAGGGGACCCCTAGGCCACATCGGATCCACTTTAAGTGGTTTGTACAGTATGGTATTAAAATTATTTTTGAGTAGCTCTCATTAAAAACTGGGAGATTTCATGTAAAATCCAGACTTCCAGCTTCTCTTGAAATTGGAAGACCTGGTAACAACTGGCTAGAGCCAGGGAGAGCTTTCCCCCTTTAAAATGGACACCTGCTCATCAGTTTACTAAAAGTCCCATCACTCGCTAATACTTTCCTTTGACAAATAACATTAACTGCTTGGTCTTTTCAAATACTGAAGTTCATGACCTCTAGTCTAGAGCTCATTGTAGAGCAATTATTTTATTCTTTGTTGTTACTTTAGTCATAAAATATACGAATACATTCTTGTAAAGGTTCATGACACTGAGTAAAAAGTAATGGTCTCCATAACCATGGCTATGTGAAGGGATTTACAAACATCAGAGCTGCCTATTTTTATAAAGTTTTGCTAGCATACAGCCACCCCTTTGTCAACATACTGTCTATAGTTGCTTTCCTGCTACAAAATCTGAGGAACTGAGAGGTTGTAATGGAGACCATATGGCTTGCAAATTTAAAATATTTACTACTCAGTTTAGTGAGTAACCTTTAGCCTTCCTATATTTAAGCAATTCTGACAGAAATTCTAGGTTGGAGTAAAAATAGAAATCATGTTTCTTTTTTTTAATTTTGAAAATATTTGACATTTTAGCCCAGGCTCAGAACGTTAAGATTTTGCTTATACCTGCAAAACTGTTGGATACATCGAGTACTTTCTTTTGCCATGACCCTAAAAGCACACCAACAACACGCTTCTGGTTTCCAACCTTGCCTATTCTGAAAGAAAAAGCAGAAGGTCAGTCTGACAGGCATATAGAGATATTGAACCAAAAATTAGATACTCAGAGGGAAATATCAATGGTACACATACAATCTGGTTTACCTGGGAACTAATCCCACTAAACAAACAGAATAGTGTCAGGTAAGTCCTTAATATTAAATTTTAATAAACATAATGGGTAATTTACCAACTTTGTACATTGGCAGTCTTTACACTGTTGACTGCAAGAAATACACACTCAGAAAAATTTCAAACTTTCTAGAACCTGAAAATAGAGAAAATGAAAACTCCCCACATCTGAAGAGTTTTAAAATGTTACTTGGTGTTTGAAAAGTACATTTCATTTAAGTTATGCTGCCACCTTTAACTTTTTCTTTCACAGTTTTCTCCTTTGAACTTTCCCCAACTTTCTTATCCTTAAATATTTTCAGAGATAAAGATGCTGAAGTAGAACCACTTTTATGGGGTGGCTTTCCAGTTATTCTTTGGAATATCTATTCCACATGGACAAGCCCCACTAGAAGTTCTAATTCTTTGTACCATCTAGGGGCTCAGAAAATGGGTTCTGAGGCTGAGATATGCGTGTGCCACCTGTGGTCTCCGTGAATTGCTTAATCAGGCAGAAGTCAGAAGTGAGCTAGTGACTGGTAACACTGGCAGGATGGCTGAATGAGTAACACAGAGTTTATAACAGAATTTCTATCTACTTGTCAAACCTTCTCAGTGACTTCTGTCTTTGAGAGCTACAAGTGTTTCACTTATACGATCTCATTTCACTGACCTTAATGTAGTCTCCTTTGACCAGTAGCAAATGTGTCTCAAAATACAATTCCACATTCAAAGGAAAGACAGAGGCCACTGTGAAACGAACTATAGTTTCTTAACAGTCACTGTTTTCACTGTACTATTCTTCTAAACATACAGTCTGGCAAATATATAAATGCTTACTAAATTTGGGATTTGACTAAAATGAAGCTTTCTGTATCCATGGTAGTTCTGATTTGGGGGGAAGTCTGAGGCACGGAATTGTCACACATCAAAGGAAAGTTCTACACTCATGTGCTTTTCTTTTGGTCTACAAAAATACAATTTTTTTTCCCCCTTAAAAACCCTACATCTCTTATGACACAGCAGTTAGCAGTGTCTGTGCACTATGTCCTCCAAATAGAACTGAAATGGTGCTTGTTCCCTTAGCACCTCTAGTATCCAAGGGAGAAAGACAGTGACTACAGTGGGAATGCATGCAAAAGCTGTGGAAATGGGGACCCTAAACCTCATGGAGTCGTGACTGTTTTATTAGCTATGGTTGAATGAGGCAAGCTGCAAGACAACAGGCACTTCGCAACTGACTTTATAGCAGATGCTCCCAAGTGGGCCTTTACACTTGCCAATTTAAGTAATTTCCGTGTAAAAGTTATGAACACGTGTAACAGGTCCAGCGGGACGAACAGCTCCAAAACAAGGGAAGGGAAGGCAGAAGAAACATCCATGGGATGTTTCAGCTTATTCATTAATGCCCAAAGCTACTCAGGCTCTCATTTTTAAAAGAAAAGCTTGACACCTAATCTACATTTTAGGTTACCATCAAAACAGATTCCTGCTTAGGAACTACAGCTTTTCAAGGGAGCCCCCGCAGAGACCAGAATTTTGGTGACAGCTTTCACAGGCACAGAGACGCAAATTTGTTAGGCCTTCCCACGAGGCACCGAGTCTTTCTGGTGAAAAGGGGAGGACGAGGTGACAGATTGGCACGAGGCCTGGGGGATCAGGACCAAATGAAGCTTCCCCCCCATACTCTGGCAGCGTGCGGATTTGGGTAAAAGGAACGTGCAGTCCGGGCCGCAGAGTGACGGCTGGGGACGGGGGACGGGCCTGGTGATTTAGGCTTCGTGATCCGAGGCTGGTCCGGGCCCCTCCGCGAGGCTGTGCCGCCCCCCCCCCCCCCGCCCTTCAGCGCCCCGGCGGCCGCCGCGCCGTCCCAGCGTGCCAGTGACTCAGCAGCGGCGATCCCGATAGGCCGCCCCGCGCACCCACTCACCGGTTGAAATGATCCACCACACTGAGCAGCACCAGGGGGTGAACCACCACCTTCTGCACCGCCAGCTCCGGCATCGCGACACACCCCGCCCGCCAGACTCCGCTCCTTGCGACCCGCAAACACCGGCAGCCGCAGCGACACTGACGGATCCTCCAGGCCCGGCTCCTCCTCTTCCGGCTCGGCCGCCGCCGCGGTCCCCCTTTTCCGCTCCCAGAGTGCCGCGCGCGCGCCACCCCGGATTTTCGCGCCTGCTGCCATCTTGAGGAGGGGGAAGGCCGGAGCAAGGTGGAGCCCGGCCTGGGTGACTCATTACGAGTTTCCCTGGTCTTCGAAGCTAAAGGGACAGTGGCGACTGATAAAGGTTGACCTCCTGGTGTTGGGCCTGCACCGTCACCTGCAGCGGCTTTTCGTTTTAGTTCCTTCCCACTTCACACCCTCCTCCCCCACCCCGTTCGAAGACTAGAAAAATTACTAGAAGGAAGTAATAACTCCTATCTCCACCACCCAGAAAATGTTCACCTTTGTTTCAAGCCAGAATCCTCCAGAGTTTCTTGACTTTTAAGTCTTTAGCTTTAGGACATGTCGTTAAAGTAGATTTGGTAATTTATTTCATCCTTCTTGTCGGGGAATTAACCCTTAATATTTATTATGGACTCATGACAGATAATCCCCTTGTATTTATATTTTTCTACCTGTTTATATTACTTACCATTTAATTAGGGCTAGAAGAATTCAGTTTGTACCTGGAGTCAGGTCATTCAGGTTGATTTTCAAATGAAAGCTTAGGTAAGAGTTGAAGTAAGGGTAAAAACTAATTTCAAATATGCTTTGGTGTTTAGCGAGGAGAGAAAAAGGAAGACTGAAGGGGGTAATGGCGGGAGGCAAAAATTTAAGCGTATCTGTGGAAGGAGACAAAATTAATTCCATACAAGTTTGTATTTATAATTTTAAGTTGCTGGTTGTATAAATAGAAACAATACTTAAGCAACTTGAATTGTTGGCTTATTGTTTGCCCTTTTTTTTCCCTTAAGATTTTATTTGTTTATTTGAGAGAGGGAGAGAGAGAGCAGGAGGTTGGACAGAGGGAGAATCAGGCTCCCTGCAGGGCAGGGAGCCCGGTTTGGGGGCTCATCCCAGGATCTGGGGATCATGACCAGAGCCGAGGCAGGCGCTTAACTGACTGAGCCAACCGGATGCACCTGTTTGCCCTGTCTGACTTTTTACCTTCCCCATAGTACTGGAGGTCGGATCTGACCTCTCTCAAAAATAACCAAGAGACTTTTGCTCTGAATTTTGGTCTCCTTCCAGGGTAATCAGAGAGCTTTTGATAATTCTTTTCTGGGTTCTACCCATCAATTTATTATATGTACTCTTCCTACTTTTGGGGACATTGCTTTGGATTTTCCTCATTTGTTTTAATATTTTTGATTTGGCTAATAATGATTGCTACTAATTAAGATAACTTTAAGGTAAAGAAAATTTAGGTCAGCCCCTATTATGTGATTGTTAAAGCATGCTTACTGTTGTTTAGTGCCTGATTCAAAGTAGATATTCTTAATTTTTTTTTTAAAGATTTTATTTATTTGAGAGAGAGAGACAGGAGAGAGATAGAGTGCACAAGCAGGAGGAGAGGCAGACAAAGGGAGAAGCAGGCTCCTCGTAGAGCAAGGAGCACGAAATGGGAAGATCAGGACCCCAAGCCTAAGGGAAGCCAGGCACTTACTGGATTGAGCCACCCTGTCCTTTCCAAAGTAGATATTCTTGTTTCATCTCTTATATAATGCTGTTCAACACAGGATAGACATGTATCTGGTACTGAAAGAGCTCTGAAGGATTCTCTTTCCCCAGTTTTGTTATTAAAAATGTAATAGGTATCAGAAGATCAAAGATTGATTTTGATTTTTCTCCTGTCAAGTACGTCTAAAGAAAACTTTTATTTTTTTTTTCTAAAATATGTAGAGTTTAATGAAAATGGCCTAAGATCGTAAGGAATTTTTTTTTTTATAAGATTTTATTTATTTGTTCGAGAAAGAGAGAGAGAGGCAGAGGGAGAAACAAATTCCCCACTTGAGCCAAGGAGCTATTTATGGGACTTGATCCCAGGACTCTGGGATCACAACCTGATCCAAAGGCATTTGCTTAACCATCTGAGCCACTCAGGCATCCTGCAAGTTATTTTCTGACTTGCCCTTCCTTTTTTTTAATGGGATGAAATTTTTTATTTTTTAATAAATGAGATTTTCATTTTTTAAATGAAATCATACTTCATATTATAGCCACTACTGGGGGCTGAATTCATTCAGAGGAGTGCAGAAGAAGGTATAAGAAATTCACTTCTTTTGTTCATTGAATTCTGTACTTTAGGAGGACCTGATGGCATCTTAAGGATAATACATTTTCCTCTCTTTGATCATCTTTGTTATTCTTTATTTTTTTTAATGTTCTTCTTTTTCCAGATTTATAATGATGTAATTAACATATGACATTGTGTGTTTAATGTGTACAACATGATGATTTGATACACATATATATTACAAAATGATTACCACAGTAAGGTTAGTTAATACCTGTATCCCCTCACATAATTACCTTTTGTGTGTGTGTGTGTGTTGTTGGAGTTGTTGAGAACATTTCAGATTTGCTCTCTTAGCAACTCTCAAGTATATAGGGCAGTATTGTTAACTATAGTCACCATCGTGTACATTATATCCCCAGCTTATAACTGGAAATTTGCTCCTTTTCACCCATTTCTCCCACCCTTTCAACCTCTGGCAACCATTATTCTACTCTTTGTAAGTTCAACTTTTTAAGATTCTCCATACAAGTGAGATCATACAGTATTTGTTTTTCTCATGTATTTCACTTAGAAAAATGCCCTTATGTTCCATTCCAACCATATTGCAAGTGGCAGGATTTTCTTCTTTCTGATGGCTGAATAATATTTCGTTATATATGTATAACTCCTTTTCCATTCCTTTTCCCCCTGTTCATCCATTTTCTTTATCAATTGATCCATTAATGGACACTGATGTTTTTTCTATGTCTTGCCATTGTGAATAATGCCACAATGAACATAGGACTATGGACGTCTCAGATAGTGATTTCATTTCCTCTCTATCTATACCCAGAAGTGGGTTGCTAAATCATGTAGTTTTTTGAGGCATCTTCATACTTTTTTTCATAGTGGCAATTTACATTCTCATCAACAGTGCACAGGTGTTGGTTGCCTTTTCTCCTTGTCCTTGCCAGCACTTGATATCTCTTGTCTAGCCATGTTATTATGGTGTGAGATGATATCTCTGTGGTTTTGATTTATATTTCCTTGGTGACTAATGTTTTCATGTACCTGTTGGCCATTTGTATGGATGGAAAAATGTCTATCCAGGTCCTCTGCCCATTTTTAAAAAAACTATTATTGTTTTACTGTTTGCTAATGAGTTGTATGAATTCTTCACGTATTTTGGATGGTAACCTCTTATTAGGTACATGGTTTGCAAATATTTTTTCCCTATTCCATAGTTTGCTTATTTTGTTGTACAGAAGGTTTTTAGTTTGATGTAGTCACACTCATTTATTTTTGCTTTTGCTGCTTAATGCTTTTGGTGTCGTGTCCACCATATTGTTAAGATCAGTGTCAAGCATCTGTTTCCCCTATGTTTTCTTCTAGGACCTTTACGTTTTCAGGTCTTAAATGAAAGTCTTAAACCCATTTTAAGTTAATTTTTGTGAATGATGTAAGATAGGGGTCCAATTTCATTCTTTTGCATGTGACTATTTGTTTTTCTCTATTTAATGAAGAGACTATCTTTTCCCCTTTGAGTATTCTTAGTTCCCCTGTCAAGTATTGACCACTGTGTACAACATGAGTAAGCTGTACAAAACAGCTTACCATACTGTTTTGGTTGCTATAGCTTTGTAATAAAGTTTGAAATCAAAGGTGTGATGCCTCTAGCTTTGTTTTTGCTCAAGATTGCTTTGGCTATTTGGGGGTCTTTTGTGGTTCCATACAAATTCTAGGATTGTTTTTTCTATTTCTGTAAAAAATGTTATTGGAATTTTGGTAGGGGTTGCATTGAATCTATAGATGGCTTGGAGATTATGGACATTTTAACATTATTAATTCTTCTGATTCATTTTAAAAAAAGATTTATATTTATTTACTTGAGAGAGAGAGAGAGAGCATGAGAGAGTGAAATCATGAGCAGGGGGAGGGGC
Source organism: Mustela lutreola (assembly GCF_030435805.1). Taxonomy (NCBI): domain Eukaryota; kingdom Metazoa; phylum Chordata; class Mammalia; order Carnivora; family Mustelidae; genus Mustela; species Mustela lutreola. The sequence continues at coordinate 16,017,476 of NC_081305.1, read as the reverse complement.
AGAGGGAGAAGCAGGCTTCCCACCAAGCAGGGAGCCCAATGTGGGGCATGATCTCAGGACCCTGGGATCATGACCTGAGCTGAAGGCAGAGGCTTAACCGACTGAGCCACCGAGGTGCCCCTATTTGTGCCATTTTTAATCTTTCATCAGTGTCATAATTTTCAGTGTATAAATCTTTTGCCCTTGGTTAAATTTATTCCTAAGTATGTTATAGATTTTGATGCTATTGTAAATGGGATTGTTTTCTTTATTTCTTTTCTAGGTATTTTGTTGTTAGTTTTTAGAATCCCAACTGATTTTTTTAATAAGCATGTTTTTATAAATTTATTTTTTAAAGTAGCTTCCATACCCAACATGTGCCTTGAACTCACATCCCCTGAGATCAAGAGTCTCATACTGTACTAACTGAGCCAGCCAGGAGCCACAGGCTCCCAAATGATTTCGTATGTTGATTTTGTATCTTGCATCTTTACTGAATTTGTTTATTCTAATAATTACTTGGGTGACCTTTAGAATTTTCCATGTATAAGATCATGTGCAAACAGATACAGTTTTATTTCTTCCTTTCTGATTTTGATGCAATTTCTTTCTTTCGTTTTTTTCTTTCTTAATTACTCTGGCTAGGACTTCCAGTATTGTGTTGAATGGGAGTGGTGAGAGTGGCCCCTCTTGTCTTGTTCCTGATCTTAGCGGAAAAGCATTCAACCTTTCACCATTGAGTATGATGTTAGCTATGGGCTTATTATGGCGTGGCATTTGTTATGTTGATGTATGTTCCTTCCAAACTCAGTTTGTTGAGAGGTTTTGTTTGTTTGTTTGTTTTTTTAAAAGGTTTTCTTTATTTGACAGAGACAGAGAGACAGACACAGAGAGAGCACAAGCAGGGGGCGCTGCAGAGGGAGAGGGAGAAGCAGGCTCTCCACTGAGCAGGGAGCCCAAAGCAGGGCTTAGTCCCAGGCCCCTGAGATCATGACTTCAGCCAAAGACAGGTGCTTAACACCATAGCCACCCAGACACCCCTGCTGAGAGTTTCAATCATGAAACAATGTTGAATTTTGTCAAATACTTTTTCTGTATTTGAGATGATCATATGGTTTTAATCTATTAATGCAGTATATCTTATTTATTTTTCTCTGTGTGTGTTGAACCATTCTTGCATCTTGTGTATGAATCTCACTTGATTGTGGTGTCTGATACTTTTCACATGCTGTTGACTTTGGTTTGCTAGTATTTTTGTTGAGAATTTTTGCATCTATATTTATCAGTGATATTGGCCTGTAGTTTTCTTGTGTTATCTTATCTGGCTTTGGTATTAGGGTAATGCTGGCCTTATAAAATGAGTTAGAAGTGTTCCCTCTTCAATTTTTGGATGAATGTGAGAAAGATTGGCATTAATTCTTCTTTAAATGTTTGGTAAATTCAATGATGGTTTCCATGAAATCCTCTGGTCTTGAATTTTTCTTTGTTGGGAGGTTTTTGATTATTGCTTCAGTCTTCTTGTTATTAGTCTGTTCAGATTTTCTGTTTCTTCATGATTCAGTCTTCTTTTTATAATTTTCTTTTTTAAAGTAAGCTCTACACCCAATGTGGGGCTTGAACTTACAACCCTAAGACCAAGAATCACATGCTCTACTGACTGCATAGCCAACCATTCCCTGATTCAGTCTTGGTATGTTTGTGGGAATTTACCCATTTCTTCTAGATCATCCAGTTTGTTGGTAATTGTTCATAGTAGCCTCTTATGATGCTTTATATTTTTGTGGTATCAGTTGTAATCTCTCCTCTTTCATTTCTGATTTTATTTGATTATATCTCTGTTTTTTTTCCCTTGTCCAGCTAATGTCTTGTCAATGTAGTTTATCATTTAAAAAATAGCTCTTAGTTTCATTGATCTTTTCTGGTCTCTATTTCTGCTCTGATCTTTGTTATATCTTCTGCTAATTTGGGGCTTGGCTTTTTTTCTTCTAATTCCTTGAGGTGGTTAAAGTTAGTTTGTTTATTTGAGATCTTTCTTTCTTTCCTTTTTTTTTTTTTTTTTTTTTAAAGAGAGGGAGTGGGGAGGGGCAGCAGAATAAGGAAAGAGAGAATCTTAAGCAGGTTCCATGCTCAGCATGGAGCCCAGTGCTGGGCTGGATTTCACCACCCTGAAGTCATAACCGGAATGGAAATCAACAGTTAGGCGCTTAACCAACTGAGTCATCCGGGTGCCCCTGAGAACTTTGTTTATTCATAATATAGGTATTTATCCTGTAAATTTCCCTCTTAGAACTGCTTTTGCTACATCGCATAAATATTGATATATTGCGTTTTCAGCTTTCATTTGTTTCAAGATATATTTTGATCTCTTTTTTGATGTTTTTCCTTCAAACCATTGGTTGTTCAGGAGGATGTTGTTTAATTTCAAATGTTTGTGACTTTTCCAGTTTTCCTCCTTTTACTGAATTCTAGTTTTATATTATTGTGTTTGGAAGAGAATCTTGGTATAATTTCAGTGTTTTTACATTTGCTAAGGCTTGTTTTGTGACCTAACATATGACCCATGTTCCCCGTGCCCTTGAGAAGAATGTGCATTCTGCTGCTTTTGGGTAGAATGTTGTGTATGTGTCTCTAAGGTTCATTTCATCTAGATTATAGCTTAAATTTGGTAGGGGACTGGAGCTGGGATGGTCTGGGGGCCTGAGGCCACAGGAGCTCGTCTGGCTCTGGGGCTGGCCAGGAGCCTGGGTTTGTGGGAGTCCACTTGGAGCCTGAATTCATGGGGTCTTTCTGGGATTTTGGGGTCATAGAAGCTACCTGGGCCCACAGGAGCCAGCTGAAGGTAGGGTGGGTTGGAAGCCTTGGTTTGTGGGATTTGGCCTGTAGGTGCAGGCCTGGCGCTGGGGTTCATGGTGAAGTTGGGTGCTCACTCTTCTCTCCTTCCCCTACAGAAAGGATGTCTCTTTACCTTTAAGCTGCCCAGGCTTCGGGGAAATGTGACAGGAGTAATGTAAAACTGTCTTTCCCATTCTCTTCAATGCATCTTTTCTTGTTTCTGTGTTTACCTTGAATTTTTACCTCTTGTGAAGGTATTTTTGCATGTGGGTAGTTCAAATTGATATTTCTGGAAGGTAATAAGTGCTAGAAATTTCTTTTTTTTTTTTTTAAGATTTTATTTATTTATTTGACGGACAGAGATCACAAGTAGGCAGAGAGGCAGGCAGAGAGAGAGAGAGAGAGAGAGAGGGAAGCAGGCTTCCTGGGGAGCAGGGAGCCCGATGCGGGGCTCGATCCCAGGACCCTGAGATCATGACCCGAGCCGAAGGCAGCAGCCCAAACCACTGAGCCACCCAGGCGCCCCAAGTGCTAGAAATTTCTTTACAGCCATCTTGTTCATATCTTTTCTTTCAGTTTTTGGGGATAACTCCTACAGACCTTGGTATTTTGAAAGAGTTTTTATTTTTGTTAATTCCACAACCTGGAACACTGGTCCTATAAGCATGGCGGCAATACTTTGAACTTTATAGTTTCTATTTATCATTTTATTACGTTTGGAAGAAAAACAGAAGTATACATAGCAGACTGACTGACCACCTTCAGCCTTAGCTACATTCATTGCTGGTATTCAGACATCTTTGGAAATGTCTGGCAAAACTGGGTAGGCCCTCTAGTATTCTACTTGCATATAACACTGAGAAACCTGCAGTGGGACTGTTGTAAGGGGAGAGTCAGATAGACCCATTTGACCATCAAATGCTAAGCCTTAGTCTTCAGAGGAAGAGCACTGATTCTTGAGAATGTATATATCTGCCACTCAACTTTGACTAACATTTCAGCCTATCTTAGACTCATAGCTGAGGCCAGAAAGCCATGTTGGGTAAGTTTTATGAGGAAATTGCAGGAGTTATTTCACAAAAGCTCTGTGAGACATTTGTGCACATGTACTAGTACTGCTCATAGTATTTCTCCAACAGAGTAACCCTAAAATATGGAGAGACCTCTTCTTCCCCACTTTGTGGTTTTGGCTCCTTGAGGCACTGGTATCTGAGCAAAGATGTTTGCAGGAGACTGGAGTCTGTAGAAGATGGTGATATCTAGCAGTGTCAGCAGGCCTGGGAGCCATGGAGATATAAAACAGATGGGTCAGAGCAGGAAGAGATAAAACCAAGAATACTACAGGCTCATTGTGTGCATACACTACATCCTCGGAACCTTGAGAAGTATTTGTGTTGGGACAAACATAGTGAAGTCCTGGGTTCCTGCAATAAGAATGCAATAGCTAATGAGCAGTGATTATGTGTGTATATAAGATAGTATTACATATTCAACAAATACTGCCTAAAAATAGCTCTCCGCTAGCTATAAATGAGATAACATAGCTCAAGGCCTCTGTTGATCATTTGAAGAAAAAAATGCAGTATTTTCCTAAGAGGAGGACTTTAGATTTTCCTGTCATTTCATAATAAAAGTACGAAAATAATTTAAAAATTCTAGTACTTTATTAATCAGAGTCGACGACCTACTAGAAAACAGGAAATGAAAAAGTAAGACTTTTAGAAATAATATATACAAAGGCAGAAAGCATTGTAAGGGTATGTGTATGTGTCTATGTGCATTGGACTGTGATTATGTTATAATGAACTTGTCTATCTGTTCTAATGGAGGCTATTGTGTATGTGCAATGGAGGTAGTCGTTGGAAAATTATTAATGTCCTTTCTGTCTTTTGCCTTTTCCATACAAAACATTTGCTCTAGGTTTTAGGAGGCTTCCATCTGCGGGGAGGGTGTGGGTCAAGGAGAAGTAAGAGAGAAAGATGCAATATTTAGCTTCTGACACGCACAATTGGGTTATTCAATAAGTTAATAGCTCTGCAAGCCAGAGCATTGTCTTGAGAGATAATTTTCTAAATCTTTTTACTCTTTTTGTTTCCAGCCTAGGTTGGAGATCTTAGTTCATGGAACTGTAAGGTCCTCTGGTAGTTTAAGGAAATGCCCTGCTTACCATTAAGGCATAGCAAGAGTCAGGAAGAATGAAGATACAATATAAAGAAGGTAAAAGAAAATCCCACTCCTTTTCCTGTCAAGGGGAGTGGAGGAAGAACACGAGCAGGATGATCAGATGTGTTTCAGTTTCCCCTTCTTTGGGCTTTGTCTTATTGTCTTAGAGAGTGGGCAGTGTGTTGGATTACAGGAGTGTGAGTATGAGAGGGCAAGGAAGATTTCCTATCTTGTGCCTTTTTGGGACTCAGGGAGATCTTAGATTGCCCTGCATCTAGCTAGGTGCAGCCACATTGATAAGACAGTGCAGTGAAGGTGGTGGAATGAAGGTTTTCAGGTTTGGCTGCCTGTTCCACTCTTGGTTCTGGTGTGGTGTGAACCTAGGCTTCTCTCTGCCTGTGGTGTCTTTCCCTCTATTACCTGCTTAGAGAACCCCTACATCATCATTTGGGTCTCAGTGCAGGAATCTTTACGACGTCTTTGGCCCTTAGGACAGTTAGACTGAAGTATTTGGCATGTGGTCTGTTCTTGGACTTTTTGTATCATTTAGTCTCTGTTTATTTTCAGGCTCCCACAGTAGAATGAGGATTCCTAGAGGACAGAGATTTTGTACTTTCCATCTTTGGATCCCAAGGCAGACTAGTGCCAGAATGAACATTCGTTGAGTAAATAAAATTCTCAAAGCCAGGCTTTTAGAATCTTCTTATAATTTTGATTCTTTCCAGGAATGCTGGTAACTTAATATTTGAATTGTTGAGAGGTCTGTGCAAATTCTGAATTCTGAACTCTGAATTCTCAAATTCTGTGCATATTCTGAATGTTTTTAAAGTTTCTGTTTTTTTTTTTTTTTTAAGATTTTATTTATTTATTTGACAGAGAGCGATCACAGTAGACAGAGAGGCAGGCAGAGAGAGAGAGAGAGAGGGAAGCAGGCTCCCCGCCAAGCAGAGAGCCCAATATGGGACTCGATCCCAGGACCCTGAGATCATGACCTGAGCCGAAGGCAGCGGCTTAACCCACTGAGCCAACCAGGCGCCCCTAAAGTTTCTGTATTTTTGAGTAAACCTATATGTATCAATAGGCTGGTTTGCAAATGAGGCCCTCAAGTTGTGTATTGCCTTCTGCTTACAATTTAACCTTTTCAGGGGCGGATTTTGAACGCATTGAACAGTGATGTGAGGTTTTTAATACGTATAGGAAATACCAAATAGTAGTTTAAGTACCCACTGAATAGTTAAGTATTAATATGGAATATTACTGGATAATGCTTCAGGAAAAAAACATACCAAATTGTTAGCAGTGGTTATCCCCAGCTAGTAATGACAGTTAGTAGTATATTGCCTCTTCTTCCTTCCTTCCTTCCATTCTTTCATTCTTTCTAAGATTTTATTTATTTGAGAGAGAGAGAGAGAGAGAGAGAGATTCAGAGAATGAGTGGGAGGAGGGGCAGAGGGAGAATCAGACTCCCTACAGAGCAGGGAGCCCAATGCAGGACTCCATCCCAGGACCCTGGGATCATGACCTGAGCTGAAGGCAGCCGCTTAACTGACTGAGCCACTAGACATCCTTGCATTTTCTTATTGTTCTGTTTTTCAGTTTTTCCATGGTCATATATTATTGTTATTTTTGTGGAAATATGTTGTCATATCAGCAGGGCAGAAGAGTACAGTGGGTTAATAGCACAGCCTTTATAATCAGACAGTCATGTCTACTTTAACATCCTTTGTTTCCTCATCTGTAAAAATGGATGATAATATACCTGCTGATGTATCCATATTAGCCAGACAATTCTTTGATTCCCCTTTCTTTACTTTTTGTGTGTCTTCTGTAGATTTTTCCTTTGTGGTTACTATGAGACTTATATAAAACATCTTACAGGAGTAATATTCTACTTTAAGCTGATCAGTATACCTTCATTTGCCTTTTACTCCCCCCCCCAACATTTTATGTTTTTGATGTTACACTTTACATCTTTTTATATTGTGTATCCATTAACAAGTTACTATAGCTATAGTTATTTTTAATACTTCTGTCCTTTAATCTTTATAATGGAGTTAAATGATTAATACACTATCATATTACAGTATTAGAGTATTCTGAGTTTGACTGTACTTATCTTCACAGGTGTCTTTTTTCTCATATTTTCATGTTACTATTGGAGTCTTTTCATTTCAGCTTCAAGGATTCCTCTCAGTATTTCCTGTAAGGCAGGTCTACTGTTGTTACACTCCCTCAGCTTTTGTTTATTTGGGAAAGTCTTTACCTGTCTTTCATTTCTAAAATTTTTTTTTTTTTATTCATTTATTTGTCAGAGTGAGTACAGGCAGACAGAGTGGCAGGCAGAGGCAGAATGGAGAAGCAGGCTCCTGCTGAGCAAGGAGCCTGATGTGGGACTCGATCCCAGGATGCTGGGATCATGACCTGAGCCAAAGGCAGCGGCTTAACCAACTGAGCCACCCAGGCGTCTCACCTGTCTTTTCATTTCTGAAGGACATTTTTACTGGGTACCATATTCTTGGTCAGCAGCTTTTCTCTTTCAGAACTTTGAATGTATCATCCTACTCTTTCCTAGCTTGCAAAGTTTCTGCTGAGAAAGCAACTAATAGCCTTTTGGGGTTTTCCTTTATATATGAAGAATTTTCTTGTTTTTGCTGCCTTAAAATTCACTCTTTTTCTTTTAGACAGTTTATTATAATGTGTTTTAGAGATGATCTCTTTAGGTTGAATTAGTTTAGGGACCTATGATCTTCATGAACTTGGAACTAGATTTGGGAAGTTCTTAGCTATTATTTCTTTAAATATTTTTTTTTGCCCCTCTCTTTCTTTTCCATCTGGGACTGCCATAATGCTTAGGTTGTTTCTTTTAATGGTATCTTGTAAATCCTGTAGGCTTTCTTCATTCATTTTCATTCTTTTTTCTTTTTGCTCCTTTGGATAATTATAAGTGATCTCTCTTCAAGTTCACTGATTCTTTCTTATGTTTGGTTGTGTCTGCTGTTGAAAGCTCTCTTTCTTTTTTCTTTTCTTTTCTTTTTTTTTTTTAATATTTTATTTATTTATTTGAAAGACAGAGATCACAAGTAGGCAGAAAGGCAGACAGAGAGGAGGAAGCAGGCTCCCTGCTGAGTAGAGAGCCCGATGCGGGGCTCGATCCCAGGACCCCGGGATCATGACCTGAGCCGAAGGCAGAGGCTTTAACCCACTGAGCCACCCAGGTGCCCCTCTTTTTTTTTTTTTTTTAAAGATTTTTATTTATTTATTGAGAGGTAGTGAGAGAGAGATGAGCGAGGAGAAATCAGAGGGAGAAGCAGACTCCCCATGGAGCTGGGAGCCCGATGCGGGACTCGATCCCAGAACTCTGGGATCATGACCTGAGCCGAAGGCAGTCGTCCAACCAACTGAGCCACCCAGGCGTCCCGAAAGCTCTCTTTCAAATTCTTCATTCATTGCCTTCTTCAGCTCCAAAATTTGTTTTTTTAAAAAAATATTTTCTATTTTTTTTTAAAGATTTTGTTTATTTATTTGTCAGAGAAAGAAAGAGACAGTGCACAAGCAATGGGAGCAACTGGCAGAGCAAGGGAAGCAGGCTCCCCGCTGAGTGAGAACCCCGATATGGGACTTGATCCCAGGACCCGGGGATCATAACCTGAGCCAAAGGCAGATGAAGCAGATGCTTAACTGACTGAGCCACCCAGGCATCCCAGTGTTTTGCTTTTTTAAAAAAAAATTTTTGTCAAAATATCTTATTTTGTTCTTATATTGTTTTCCTGATTTTGTTAAATTATTTTTGTGTATTCTCTTATATCTCTGAGCATCTTTAGAATGATTATTCTGAATTTTTTGTCAGGCACTTCCATTTTGGGGTGGTCAGATGCTAGAAATTTATTGTTTCATTTGGTAGTGTCATGTTTCCCAGATTCTTTATGATCCCTATAGCCTTACATAGGTGTCCTCATACTTGAAGAGGCAGCTACCTCTTCTAGACTTTATGGACTGACTTCAGTAAGGAAAGACCTCCACTTGTAGGTGAGGGCCCTGCATCTAATGGTAGTGAGGGATGGCTCTGCAGCCAGGGGTATGTGGTGTCCCATTGGCTTGAGCAGCTGAGGAGTTCCACATCAACTGCATGATCCTTGGTGAAGGCAGTGGGATGTCAGGAGTGGTTGTAGGGTTGTTGAGGTCCTCAGTGTTGCCTCTAGTTCTGGTGGGTAAGACTAGGGCAGCAGCAGTGGTGGCCAGAGTTGGTAGTATCCACACAGCTATGGGGATCAGCTACAGGTACCTGTGTGTGGCAGGGGCCTGCTGCAGACATACATTCAGTGGGGAGGGCTGGTGCCAGCAGCAGGGGTTGGGCTAACTACAGGCATTTAAGCAGCTGTGGGGGCCCTTGCTGTCAGTGTGTATTTGTGTGACTGAGGGGGCTACCCATATACACATGCAATAACCAAATCTATCGATCGATCGATCTTTCTTTCAAGTAAACTCTGTGTCCATCATGGATCTCAAGCTCATGACCCTGTGATCATTTTTTAGTTTTTTATTTATCAGACCATTCTTGATTGCTGTTCTAACCAGCTGACTGTCAAAGGGATATTTATTATCACATGTACCGGGCAGGTCCAGGGGCCCTCTTTTTTTCTGGGGCCCAAATGATATTTTCATTTTTCTATCTTTTATCATCTTTCAGTGTTTTGGCTCCATTTTCCGACCAGTTTCCTACAAGTAACAAGGAAGCATGTTGATAGCTACAGACAGTCACAGGTTTAAATCTTTAAAGGAAGGGAGACCTTGAACTCTAAACCTTTATTTATGGAATTTGATTAGACTTTCTAGGACTAGGGGGTTTCCCTGAACTAACTAACCACTATGCTCAGAGGAATAGAGTTCTCTAAATGTCCAGTTTGGGATCATTTTGGGCATGAGCTACTGTGATGGGTCAGCTTACCAGGACCACATGGGATGGAGAAGGAAAAGGGGATGTTGTAATCAGAAGTGGGTACTGCATACTGGCCAGATGAAAACAGCAAGTCTGTCCTGTGACATAAATTGTTCAGCACAGTTTGTAGAACATAGGAAGAGCTCAGAGATGTTAGATATCATGATCATTGGAGTGTAGAGTCCTCATCATTGTTACATTTTATAACAGATTATAAGAATTTTTTATTTTTATTAGCTGATGTTTATGTTCTAAGTAATCCAGTAGAAAAAGAGGTAGAATTCACGTTTCATTGTTGCTGGATATTTCTTTATCCTTATATTTTCCCTGAGGTATTTTTAGTTTATGAAAATGTGTTTTTTAAAATACCTACTTCTAAATGTATTGTTGATCATTTTGATTTTTCAAATGGCTAATTGTTGTATAATGACTTAGTTAGTTTAAGGAGTTTTTTTCTTTGTTTTGTTTTACGTAAGTGATGGTCCTGTGTGTTGGCCCTGGATGGTTGTTATTCCTCTTATTGTTGTCATGGTTCACTTAACTGCAAATTAAAAAGAACTAAAAAAATTACAGCAATTTCTAGTTTATATCCAGGAAATAGAACTCTCCACAGGACCCCATGCATGGTACAAATATGTTAGAAAACTGTTTTCCATTGTGCTCTGAAAGCCTGTAAGCAGGCCACAATGGTGCACAGTTTACCAGTCTTGGATGAAGCCCAGAGAGACTGCAGTGCATAGACTGTAGGAAATCTCCCATCTGAAGAGTTAATTTTCTTTCAGGATCAGTGTTAGGGGCTGCTGTGATTACAACAAGACACTTTAAGATTGGTACAGGAACACTTATAACAGTTGACTATAAAAGAAAACCCAGGAGGCCACATTCAGCCCTGGTAGATCCTTTGGTTTGAGCCTCAAAGACCTTTATTTTGAATTTACCTCTTCCTTGGATTACACATGCTGTCAGCTTTAATAAAAAGAATTCATTACATTAAGATAAATAAGCAAACAACTAGTTGCATTTCTTTAATGTTTTAAAATGCCGGGAAGGCCACTTTTGTCTTTTATTTCTATTCTGATTCTTTTCAGAGCACTCTTATGGCTGTGTAAAATTAAATATTTCTTTTCTTCTTGGTTTTACCTAAATTTTAGATGAAGATTTATGAATTTAGTAGCAAAACAATTACTAGGCTTGAAGACAGATGAAGCTTTTTTTTTTTTAAAGAGGGAGATATTTTTGCTTCCCCCTCTATCTCTGCCTGCCTCTCTTTCTACTTGTGATCTCACTCTCTCTGTCAAATAAATAAATAAATAAATAAATAAAATCTGTAAAGAGAGAGATATTTTTTCTTATTTTCTTCCAGATAGTAAATCAAAGAGGAACTTTTTTATTTTAAATTTGAAAAGCTGGGGCAACAATATTAAATAACTGCTGTCGAAGAAAAAAATCAACCATAATTCTCATCTCAGATATAGCCACTAGTTTTAGTTTTGTATATACCTTTCAGTTTTAGATACACACATACGTACTTTTTCAAGTCAAAGTTAAGTTTTAATGCACCTGGAAAAACTATGGAGAAGGAATTTGAAGGAAGTTTAATCAACATGGCATACTTCATGTTTTAAGAATAGAGCAAGGCTTGTCAATAGTAAATGGTAATTTCTTGCTTTCTCTAAGAAAAGGAAAGGGAAAAGTCTTATTTTATTTTAAAGATTTTATTTTAAATATTTTATTATTTTTTATTTTTTAAAGATTTTATTTATTTACTTGACAGACAGAGATCACAAGTAGGCAGAGAGGCAGGCAGAAAGAGGGGGGAAGCAGGCTCCCTGCTGAGCAGAGAGCCTGATGCAGGGCTCGATCCCAGGACCCTGAGATCATGACCTGAGCCGAAGGCAGAGGCTTTAACCCACTGAGCCACCCAGGCGCCCCTATTTTATATATTTTAGAGATAGAGCACAAGTAGGCGGAGGGGCAGAGGGAGAGAGAAAATCTCAAGCAGACTCTGCACTGAGCGCAGAACTCCATGTGGGGCTCCCATCTTATGACCCTGAGATCATGACCTGAGCTGAAATCAAGAGTCAGACCCTCATATGAGCCACCCAGGCACCCTGGGAAAAACTCTTTAAAAAAAAAAAAAATTCCCCGCCCCAGTGATATTTCCTTAAAATCCTTCTAAACCTTTCCAACGCCTATGGGACAAAAATCTGAACTTAAGGCAAATATCCAAGACACTACCCAGCCTGGCTTCTACCAACCCCTCAGACCTCTTGCCTTCTGCCAAAGCAACCTGAAACTCCAGCCCTTTCAGATCTTACCTGGCATTTGCTTTTCTCTGTGCTTATCCCACTTTTTGAATTATCTTTGACTACCTTATATACCAGGAGAGTTTTTAGGTCTTTCTCAAGGATCCCACTCAGAAGGTCATCTCTACCATTAGCATTTTCCTTGCCTCCCCAGGCAGTGTTAGTTCCTCCGTCCTCTGGGTCCCCACAGCACTTTGTGCATCTTTCTAATATGGTGCTCATCATGCTCTACAGTAATGGTTCATTTGACATGTGACTCTTCTGCCCTGGGGTATGTGTAAAGGCTGGCTTAGTCATCTTTATAGCATCCGCACCTAGCAAGAGTCAGACATTCATTACCCATATTGTGAAACTTGGGTGGTATGTTACAGCGCCTCTGTAACATGTTGGTCAGTGATCTTTCAGCACGCGAAAATGATTTTCTCCATAGTTTCCTTTTTAATCTCCCTACACACAAAACAAAGCAACACAAAGGCAAACCAAATGCAGAATGAGCACAACTCTGATTACAAATTTCCTATCAATGCATGTAATTTTATATATACCATTGTTTTAAATATAAATGAAATGTGTTGAAATAGTGAGTGAAAAATATATGGACTATTATTGAAGGAATTCCAAACCAAAATGTTATATTTTCTGGTGCACAGTAATTTTTGAAAGGTACTATATACAATTTTAGGTTAGTGTCAGATAACCTCTTCACCTTCATTTCTCTCTTAACACCTTTTATCATAATTTCTGAAGCTTCCCTTTGTAGTTTGAATTTAAAGTCCTGAGGCAAGCTCTTCAGAACTCTAACACCTGCTTAGGGCTGAACTGGCAGGGGGAGAAATTGAAAAGCAGTGAAGAGTCTTTTCAATAAAGTACTTAGCATTTTAAATAGTAGATGTTTGGGGAAAAAAAAATAATGGTAATAATAGTATTGGAAACTGCCCTACAACTTCATGCAGGGAGAAATGTGAAGCTGTTTAGTGGATTCATACTTTGAGTTCTCAAAAATCTTCTTTTGTAAAGATAGTTCAAATTTGATTTTGATCAAATTAAACTACTGAGAATGTAGACTTTTCCTTGAGCACAGATTTATACTTTCTCTTTTAAAATTCAAACCCTTTCCTTCTGACATCAAAGAGAAAGTATTCAAGGCTTTTAGAATCTTACTCTAAGATACCAAAGAACCCTAGGATAATGGTTAGAAAATTAGGAAGAGACTTTTGAAATAATTGAATTCTGGTTCTCATCTGCTGTTGTATATTGAACATAAATTCCCATAGTCCAGGTTAATGACAAAGTTTTAAAAAGGTACATGTGTTTATTAACCCTTAATGATTTTATATTATTCCCAAGAATTTCTGGAGCCTGGCAGAGGCCTATGGTGAACTTTTGAGGTTATATCTTTTAATTTTTTTGATCTTTTTGTTCTGTAGCTAAAGAAAATTATTTAACTTGTTTTTCCAGCAGAGGGAGACATCTGACCATGAACGTGGTATTGCTACTTGCCCGGAGTATTCTGTAGCCCATTTTATCAATATACATAAAAAACTCAATGTTCAAATTAACTAGTTCAATAAGTAATTTAGCTCATTGATTTTTGGGCATATCCTAAGTGCCATTACAAGCTACGGATATTTTAAATGCCATTACCTAATAGAAGGAATGTTTTAAGCACCTTTTATTGATTTTATTACTGCTTTATTTTGCTGTCTTGGTTTAAAATCATTTTAACCACTCCGTAATCAAGAAGAAATATATCGTTGGTGAAATACAGTCAATTTCCTAAAAACCTTTGACATCGTTAAATAAGGAATTACAGTTGTTAAATCATGTCAGGCAATAACTAAGGGACAGAAGAGATATAAAATTTGGAGCAGTGGGCCAGCATACCAGTAAGCCATGCTGACCTCTGACATTCTCATTCTGCAGGTGACAGTCACACTTCAGGTTTGCTTCTGGTTTCTAGATCAGCAAGAAAGATTTAAAATCTCAGGTAGGAAGGAGGGTGGAGTGAGAGCGTGATCCAGGGACAATTACAGTGCCTTGTAATCACTTCATGTGATTCTTGGTTGAAATGATTCTCTAAGCAATTTTTAAATTTCATTTGCTTTTCTTGGTAGATTATAGTGTGTTGATATTCTGCATATCAGGGGACCAGAGTGCTCAGAGGGGTTTTTACCACTTTTTCTTTTGCTCATTTGATTTTACATTAGCAGTGTTACTGAGCTGATCAGCTGGTAGACAGACAAGGAATGTGGTCCATACATGCTTCATCAAAGAGGCGCCGAAGTGGGTAGCGAGCACTGAAGCTCGATACAAGCCTGCTAATGAGTTGATTGCATTGACATTTGATGTAATTTAACTGTAGAGTGGCAAATATCAATACCTGTATATGATTTGGCAGATGGTTGTTGAACTGTGATTAGAAGTTTAGAGTGATTCCCGGTAAAAGACCACCTGGCAGTAACCCAAGAACAGAGAACTGAGTTTTCCCCATTAAATGGAATAGGTCCAGAAAGTCAAGTGTTTTGATCATTAATAGAATCTTCCCTTTTCTTTTAACAAATGTTAGCTTCAAGAGGAAATTGATAATTATGCATAGGTCTTTAAATGATCTTTGGGATAGCTCTTTTCATTCTTTCAAATGAGGTCATATCTACAGTAGTAGCAGTTACTCACTGGCAAGGAAAGAAAACTAGTTAAAATGCCAATAGGTATCATTACAGTGTATTGGGGATGTTGGAAGCATCTTTGTAGTTTTAATCTTTTTGAGGCTGAAAACCAGATTTTTTTCCCTAACAATATAATAATATAAATATAGTATAAATAATATAAATATTTCTAATAATACTATTTTATAAATTATATAAACATAATAAGAAATAAGCAATGCCGAGTATCTATTGTATGCAAGACATTCTTGGTGTTTGAAATATGAAGAACACCAGGATGATGCCTTCCTTTCTCTCAGTGGACATGCAGTGCACATCCCATGAAAGAGTGGGAATGAAGGGCAGGAACTGTGGCAGCACGGGGAGGAATAATGGGTTTCCCCTGTGGGAAGAGGAAGTGTGAGGGAGGGCCTTATGGAGGTGTGACTGAAAATAGTTACAACAGTTGGAGATGAGCATTCCAAAGTAGAGAGACCAGCAGTACAAATCCCTTTTTTTTTTTTTAAATGAGCTTTATTTATTTATTTTTTTACAACAGTTTTAGGTTCACAGCAGAATTGAATAGGATGTAAAAAGAGTTCCCAAATGCACTCTGACCGCAGACGTGCACAGCTTCCCCTACTATCAACATCCTGCACCGGAGTGGCACTTTTTTTTTTTTTTAAAAGATTTTACTTATTTGACAGAGCACAAGCAGGCAGAACACCATGCAGACGGGGAGGGAGAAGCAGACTCCCTGTTGAGCAGAGAGCCCAGTGCCGGACTTGATCCCAGGACCCTGGGACCATGACCTAAGTTGAAGACAGACGCTTAACCGACTGAGACACCCAGGAGCCCCCAGAGTGGTACATTTATTACAATTGATGAATCTACATTGACATACGCTGTTATCACTCAAAGTCCGTAGTTGACATTAGCGGTTACTCTTTGTGTTATACGTTCTGTGGGTGTGGCCAAAGTATAAGGACATGTATTTACCTTTACAGTGTCGTACAGAATAGTTTCTCTGCCCTAAAGATCCTCGTGTTCCACCTATTTATCCATCCCTCCCTCCTTCCCGTCCCCTAGGAACCGTTAATCTTTTTACTGGTTCCATAAAGATAAAAGGTTTTGAAAATTTTGAAATGTTTACTATACCATTATATATATTTGTGTGTGATGCATAAAAAACAAGGAAATAAATGTGTTCATCTTCCAGCTGGGATATTAAAATATTGCCAATATTTTTTTTTCAAAGATTTTATTTATTTATTTGACAGAGAGAGATTACAAGTAGGCAGAGAGAGAGAGAAAGAGGAGGAAGCAGGCTCCCTGCTGAGCAGAGAGCCCGATGCAGGACTCGATCCCAGGACCCTGAGATCATGACCTGAGCCACCCAGGCGCCCAAAATATTGCCAATATTTTTGAAGCTCTTATGTGTTCTTCCCCAGATGCTCCCCTTTACCTTGCCAATACTTCAATTCTTTTTTTTTTTTTTTTTTTTTTTAAATTCTTAAACCTAGTTGCAAAGCACACAAAAACCTGGGTCTTTTAAGACCCACTATCCCCTTATTCTTTGGTTGGATCCGTGCAAGATGAAGTGAAGGAATAGGTTGATGTTTGTCTAGTGAATTCAGATGGTGTGGAAAGCTTTTTTTTTTTTTTTTTTAATTTTTTCATAGTTAGGATGTGGGAGTTCTAGATAATCTAAGTGACTATCAAAATCATTTGAAATAGGAAATAGTCTGATTTATTCAAATTATAGCTCTGCTTCACTTTGAGCTTTATAGGCTTTTCTTCTCTTGCTCAGTATATTCAGACGAATGACTAAACTAATCCCAGTGCGATATGATAGAGACACATGTTTGATTACGGAGACTCATTCAGAATTTCATGCGTTTAGACTTCCATGTCAGCATGGAGTGTTCATCTTTAAATCCAGCAACAGATACTTTCAGAATTAATTTTTAATTTTGCTGATGTCCATGCTCTTCTGTTTTCATTTTGTAGTTTCATAGGACTTATTAGGTGAACACACTTTATATTAAAATCAATGGCATGTTGGAAAGAAATCTAGAGTACAAACTATATTCTTTCCTCCACCCCCAAACCCACTTTGTGCCAGTTCTTTGCCTGCATTTGTATGAAATCTTGGACACACATTTTAGCTTTTCCAGCTACTCTTCAATTTAAGAAAATACACTCTGGTTACTTCTGGTCATAAGAACAGTCTAATTTCAGTAATAAAAATGACCAGTTCAGTGTAACATTCTGACTTTTATTAAAGTTCAAGCCACTCTTCTTGCCCATCATGGTGTTGCTTTAGGTTGAGAAGCCCACAGTAGGAGGTGCGGAATAGGTTGAGTTCTCTATTTCTTTCCTAGAGGAGCTTCTCCCCTGAATCCATCCTACCCCCAGGGTGGAGCTGGAAGAGGTGAAGGGGAGTGGGAGGGATAGAGAGAGTTTTAGCCGTCCCGCACTGGTCTGCTGGTGGTGTTCTCTGGGCTTGGCAGATCCTCAGCGCTGACTCAAGATGTACTCTCTTGAGGTCCCCTTCTGGGAATGGCAGACTGCAGGTGCCATGTCTGTCCTCTGGTGGCATTCCAGGGTTCATCTCTAGTCTCCTTCTCCTGAGGTCCACGGACCCTATTGGAACTGGATCTATTTTTTTAATTTTTAAATAAGATTTTATTTATTTCTTTGACAGAGAGAGAGGGAGCACAAGTATGCAGAGTGGCAGGCAAAGGGAGAAAGAGAAGCAGGCTCTCCACTGAGCAGGGAGCCTGACATGGGAGCTTGATCCTAGGACCCCAGAATCACTACCTGAGCCAAACAAAGGCAGACGCTTAACCGACTGAGCCACCCAGGTGCCCCTGGAAATGGATCTATTTTAAAGTAATCTTCTGATGACCTCTCTTTTACATAAGGGCCAGTCCTACACTTGTGTGGGGATTAAATGAAATAATGTATGTAAAGCTCTCTTCCTGCACATTGGTATTGAACAAATTAATGAGTAATTCAGTGGGTGCCTCCTCTGTGGAGCACCTTACAAGTGTAAACTTTCATATCTACCAGTCCTATGAAATGTATTTAAAGGAACTCTCAGATATATTAGTTTATTTGCAAGGTCACACAGCTCCAAAGTGGCTGAGCTTAGATTTGCATCTAGATCTGTCCAATGCTAGAGTTTCTTTTCCTTTGGGCTATGGTCCACTGCCTTCAGAAACAGCCTGGCATAAGTCTTAATGTTCTAAACCATCGGAAATCTGGTCAATACCGTGGATATTAGTGCCCATTCTATTTTTGTCAGTTTCTTAAATGTCAAGTGTGCTATAAATCTATAAGGATGCTCCTCAGATACTTTCAGTTGATCACATCTATATGACATTCGGACAGTCTGACTTCCTTGACATGAATCCTTTATCTCCAAAGGCTTTGACCAGATTTCTACTGTTGAACCCAAGTACAGGCTCAAGGAAATTCATCATAATAATCTGACAGAACCTGGATTCCAGACAAACACCTCAGTGTTTCATAGGCGTTTGTAGCACATGTGTTCTAGGCCTCCTAGAATAATCTCTGGAAGTAAAGAGAGATGACATTGTAGTAGATGTACGGTGGATCGGTAATGACATGTCTTTTTTCCACCTCCCATGGTTCAAGGACTGATGACCAAGTCTGAGCTCTGAAAGATCTCTGTGCCAACTGCCCCAGGTGACTCCCAGGGTGACGTGTGCAGGTTGCAAATCTCAACAGAGAGACCTGGAAGAACATGGATTCTTGTTTATTCCCATTCACATAGGATGATGGATTAAGGAAATTTACTTTGGAAAGAATTGGCCAGAGAGAGATTAGGATAAAGCAAACCATAGGAAGGAAACAAAAACCTCTGGAACATTCATTCTGTTTCAGTAAAATGTTACTAATCAAATCCTAATAATAAGTCTGTGTCCTGGATATACACTACTATGAAATGTGTAATTAATCCTGATGCTCTAAAAAAACCTACATTAAATTACCTAGTCCCCTTTAACTTTATGCCTATCAAGCTACAAACTGCCTCAACTAGATAATTTGAAAGTCTGATTTTTATTTGGCCTTGTTGCTTGGGTCAAAGTGAAGTGGAACTCCAGATTGTAAACTGGCCAGTTTCTGGTTTACAGATAGTTAGCTAATTTATATGGATTACTAACCCTTCTTTTCTGTGCTGTGGAGATATTGTCAGAGGAAAATGCATTCAAAATTCTTATTTTGTGTACTGTAAGGTAAGAAAGATTTTGTGAGAAGAACACCAACTCTAGCTAGTCCTGTTTTAGCTATATAGAGAACTTAGCAATAATCAGGAAAAGGCATTTCTTACTTTTTGTGCCTCAGTTTCCTTTGCAAGAAAGTACAACTAATAAACCTGCCCTTTAGGACTTTGTAAGGCTGTTGTGGCAAAGTATTTTGAGCTCCTTGGAGAAAAAGGCTGCTTGGTAAGGTAGCTTTGTTATTCCTTTTAGCGTCAATTATATTCTGAAATATGATTTCAGAATTTCAGGATTCCAGGACCTATGATTGAACTGGCAGCTGATCAATTCAGTGGAATTTAGAGTTCTCTTTCTTGACACTGAACTGAAATTTGCTTTGGCTAAAAGAGGTAAAGCATACAATTATGGTCAGAAACGTAATAATAAATCTACTGTAACAACCTTCTTTCCACCACATACCTTTTCTGCTATTTATCCGAATACCCAGCTTCTAAAAACTAGAAAAGATTGTCATTTCAGTAGCAACTCACCAGCAACTCTGTGAGTATACGAAACCATTTCGTCTATGATCTTCTTTTGTTTTCCCAATGTGCATGTCTGAAAGGTTTTCTTTCTTTTGGTTCTGAAAATTAAAAAAAAAAAAAAAAAAAAAAAAGGAGGCAAACAGTTAAAAGTATAGAAGTTCTACCCGTGCTCCTTTTTCTACACCTTCAGGACTAGCAAAATCTTTAATATGAGACTTTATTTGTACAAAGCAAAACTTCAAAACCACTCAAAAGCTTTTCTTATTAACTGCTGTCAGTCCTGTGATTTACAGAGGCAATAAAGAACTAGAGGGGGCACATTTATCATGGAGTTCAGCTCACCAGGAGCCATTTTCTCCAGCGGTAAAGGCAAGTGATAAAACGAATTCTTTTGTTCTATAACCAAGACACATTCTCTGTTCCCTGTTCTCTAAACGTGGGCACACCAGGCTTCTCTGGTGGCAACCTGGCACCACCTCGTCTACACTCAATGATGAATTGTTAACATGAAAACCCTGATGATACACCTGGAACACCTGGCTGTGACCGGTGCTACTTATTTACTTTCAACACACAGCAGTTCACTGCCAACATATTTGTAGTAGTAATTCTGAGTTTACTTTGAACAATACTTTGTGTGTGTGTGTGTGTGTGTGTGTGTGTGTGTGTGTGCGCTTGCTTTTCAGAAGGGAATAGTTGGGAATGTTAATAGTGTCGGGTTTGTTTGTTTAGTAAAACTTTGGATTTTGAATCTCGGTTGTCTTGTTGTATCAAAGAATGCTTCATCTGAATTTCGATGCTGAAGAGCAGACGGTTCCGGTACATGTATTTTCAATTTACTTTGTATTTGGTTTTGATTTTTGTGTTTTGCGGTCTAGGCAAGCAGGTGTGATACATAGAGACACTTTTAAGCTGTCTCTTAGTATTGATTACACATTTTTGAGTTTTTGAAATGAATTCAGCAGAGTTTGAGCTAAGCTGGACATAAAGGCTATAACAGTTTTGCTGTTTGGGAGACTTAAGAAAAGGAGCATTTTTGAATATTTTAAAATTGAGTACATCCATCTTCCAGTAGTATTTATTAAGCACTCACCTGTGCATGACAATGTGCTGGGCACAAAGCTTACCGGGGAAAAGGTCAATGATTTGGAACCAGAGACAGTGGTAATATTTATACTTATGGGGAAATGAACACAAATGTTAAGTCATGAATGTTATTCCTAACGGAGCAAGTTATGTAGTTAATTTAGTCTCTGGAAAAGACAGGCATTTTCCTGTCTTTTCAAGTAAACTCTCCGGGCATTTTCCAGTTATACAGTCACTAACTATGCTCCTTATTTGTGTATTAGTGAAAAATAATATTTTCAAAAGGCTGTAGTAAGGCAGAGGACATGAAAAATCCAGGAAAAAAATTTCTGGTCAGGTGCTTTTGTGACTTGTTGGTCATTCTTACAAACCTTCAGCTGTTAAGAAATTTAGAATGGAATTATGTGGGAGTGCTATTTATCTGTCCATTCTTTGCAATGTGTAATATAGTGGTTAAAGTTGCTTCTGTCACTATCATTTCTTTTCATAGGTGGGGAAATAAGTCCTTCTGTCAGTAATTTGGCAAAAGTGCTGAAAAGCCCATTATCCCTGTTGGAAAGAAAGCAAACCACCTCTGGTATGTGAGGACCTGGCTGGCTTCATAGAGAGAGATGAGCCCAACAAGAAGCTTCTATTGAGAGATGGTGTTTTATTTTCTGAGAGATACCGACCATTAGTCATTCTTCTTGAATCCACCTAACATTTTCTCAGAGTAAAGTTATCTACCCCCCCCACCACCAAAACAAATTTATCAGTCTAGATGATATGGGATTGAGCAGGGGGAAAAAAAAAGCGTTATTTGAATAAAGAAGTCACACCCTTTATGTAATTTGTGTTGTATTCTGTACACTTGGGAAGGGACCACATCTTTCTGGAGGATGGTGGGAAATTGAACACTACAATTCACGGTGTGCTTCTTGTGTAGTATTTCCTTAACCGAAAGGGAACAGCTGTTGGGTAGCAGAGAAAGCATTGTTACCAACCAGAGCATATGGAAGCCTGAAGCTTTGGCTAATTTGGATGTCTGGGCACCATTGCAGAAAGACCGTCATAATTATTTGCTATGATTTTAGGTCCACACCTCACTGTTGGAAGAAAAAACTTTGCAGAGGCTTACTCTTTTATATGGCTTTGAAGGGAATTGCATTTTATTTCTGACACTTATTGTATTGTAAAATCTCTAGTCTCTGATATTTAAAGGTGGAAACTTTTAACTTTCTCTCTTAAAAAAGAAACAACTCTGGGGACTTTTTAGTACTATAGCCTCTCAAATAATCCTCAAGCTTTGAAAAATGAAATACTTTATTTTATGAAGCAGTTTTGGGGTCAAATTTTTTTCCTAAAATGTATGCTTTTATGTTGGGTAGTTTAAAGACCAGCTGTTAACTGAAACCAACCGTCAACGAAGTTGCATAAAGTTGTGTTTCCTATTAGTCTTGTATCTTTCCTATTAGTCATTTATGAAAGGATACAGGAACATCTAAGAGAACTCCAAACAAAATTGAAAAAACAGATGTTGAAACCATATTGGCTTGATGGTTAGCTATTTTTTTTTAAATAAAAAAGGAGCTTAGTAATTATTAATGGATTATGAAATAAGGCTTTTGTTGCTAGTGTACCACAAAATTATTTGTAGTAGCTTGCAGTTGAAAGTTGGTGTTTTAGTAGAATTTCAGAGAATTAGAAAAATGAGTTAAAGTTTATGCCTGGGAGCACCATGAAGGAGGAACTATGACATTTTCAAGAGTTGGGCATGTATGAGCCTCCAAAGGTGTGTTTATTATGTTGTCATGGTGAGCAGTGAATTAAAAAAATAACAAGACTGCTCCTTGGGTAGTTATGACTTATTGGTAGTTATCTTTACAAGAGTTCCATGCTGACTTAAGTAAAGATCTTCAGGGAAAAAAAAAACAAACTTTATTTTTCAAATAAATTCAGTTAAGAGCCTACAGGCTTCCATGACACTGCACTGAATTATTATTAATGTGCACTGCTGTGAGAATAATGCTTGCTGCTGTTTAACAATAACCCCGTCCTCTGGAATTTCAGGAAAGTGGTAGGAAAATGAGAGGCAGATTTAAGTGCTGCTGCTGAATTAAACGTGCTAGTTGATGGGCACAACATTTTTATCGTTACTTGTACGAGGGAGTGTCGAAAGAGACCGTTATTCAGGGTCAGGTCACATGTGGGACTGGTGAGATTATTTGAGCGGTATTTTTGGCAGGCATGGACATTGCTTCTGGTGAGGCAAAGGTTTGTTCAACCTATTGCCTTTACCTGGATAACGTATTTTCATTCTCCTGAGAGTTACATGTGGTATTTCTTGAACACAGGGATATATCTTTAAAGGGTCTTCCTTCTTGACTGTAAGAGTCTTATTAAAATCAAATATTGGGGGGTACCTGGGTGGCTCAGTGGGTTAGGCCTCTGCCTTCACCTTGGGTCGTGGTCTTGTGGTCCTGGGATTGAGCCCCGCATCGGGCTCTCTGATCTCTCTGTCAAATAAATAAATAAAATCTTAAAAAAAAAAATCAAATACTGGGCACATCATTGCTCATTGATGATTAGTACTCTTTAACTTGGATGATTAGTACAGTTGCTTTGAAGTTCATTATTACCACGATAGATACCTTTTCCATTTGGAATTAGCTCTAAGTCAAGGTCTCTCAGCCAACATTTTCAAAGTATCTTCTGCTATTCCCAGTAGCCTTTCCTCCTCTCTTTCTCCTCCCTATCCCCACCCCCCATCCTTTAGCCATTCTGGACTGTTTACTGTTCTCCACATATACTACCTAATATCTTGCCTCTTGAGTGTCTAATGTCCTGTGTGCCTTTGCTCATGCTGTCCATGTGGAGGACTCTTAGACCAACTCCTGTGCATTCTATAAGGTCTACATCACCTTCAGAGAATGTTTTCCAAACTCTTACACATGATTCTGTGGAATAAACTTTCCCTCTTCCTCTTGCCCAACTGCCACCGTGTATTCTTTATTAAGTTATTTGTGAATAGGTTTCCTTCCTTTCATGGGTGGTGGGCCCTGGAAATCGGGGCAGTGTGATTTTATCTTTGTATCCTGCATATGGTCAGGTCTAGCACTTCACGCTAATGTGCAGGGCAGGTAATAGATAAATCTTGAGTGACTGGAATTCATTCACAGGTGATTGTAGACTCCATGTAACAGGAAACATTCATGAAGTCCAGAAACTATTAACTATTCATTTAATTGTAATTCTAGTGGGTGGAGTTTAATTTTATTTATTTTATTAGGGGAGGACCCATGGCCATTGGGGAAACAGGTGCCATTGAAGAGGTGGAGTTGGTGAAGTTCCTTCTGCTGTGCAGTGTTTCCCTCTGCCTCTTGTGCCTTTGCACATGCCATCTAAGTGCAGCTTCCTGATGGGGTGGAAAAAACTCAACAGACAATCTGAAAGCTGGTATTTTGGAGAACATTTAAAATGCTTATATAAGGTGTTTGGTACCTTTTTCAACAAATCCTGAATTATCTGCAAATTCATAGGGATCTTAGAGATCACCTAAAGCCCATACCTTCCCTAAGCAGAAATCTCTTCTTAGCCTTCCTCATTGTGTCTGCTTCAACACATCAGTGATATGGAGGTTGGCACTCTGACCACTAAAGAAATGCTGGTGAGGAAGTAGTCTGTTCCTGTGATAGCTTGTCCATAGTTAAAGACTCTCTTCTCTTTAGTTTTCCTTTTTCTAAGCTGAATATTTTTGATTTCCCCCACCATGTGAATCTAGCTTCCCATCCAGTGTAGCTAATGGAGATGGACACCTCATCAAAGTCAGCTGTTCCACTGGCTGGCCAGTGCCCAATCCAACTTTCTCTCTCTGGATTCTGACTCAGCGTCAGAAACTGTAGCCAGTTATCTGTCCGGCATTGAGCTAAAGGGTCATGTGGGGTAGAGGCCTGAGTCAGCACCAGGGCAGGCCAAAGTCAGATGAAAGCTAAAGTTTTGTTGGAACTGAAACCACAAGTAAGAGGAAGCTGGGTGTAGAGGGGATGGTGCAGAACCGCAAGGAGAGAGTCCGTGACGACTCATGCAGTCTCAGAGAGAGATGAAGAGAGAGGCTGTGTCAGTCCCCAAAGGTGGGGCCTCATGGGAACTGAAACTGGGAGCTCTTCCAATGGCATCCACAGAACTGGTGTGTGGCACAGGAAATGGAATGCCAACAGTTACTCAAGAGGCAGTTTAGCGCTCTTCTCTTGAGGCAAGAGTCATTAAGATCATGGATGCTGGTGTGAGACTGCCAGGGTTGAGTCCTATCTCTGCCACTTACTCTGCGTTAATTTCTTAGTCTTTCTTTGGGTGTTGGTTTCCTCACATGTAGAATGGGTGCAGTACCAAGACCTGCATTACAGGGTTATTGAGGGATCAAACAAATT
This sequence comes from Mustela lutreola, assembly GCF_030435805.1. Taxonomy (NCBI): domain Eukaryota; kingdom Metazoa; phylum Chordata; class Mammalia; order Carnivora; family Mustelidae; genus Mustela; species Mustela lutreola. The sequence goes on along the minus strand of NC_081305.1, from coordinate 15,992,349 downwards.
GATGTGTGAAAAACATTTCACTTGAAAGAGTATCTAGTGCTCAAGATGTTAGCCATTACTATCACAGATAATAAGAGTTATGCTTTTTTTGTGTGTCTGAGAAATTATTCAAGCCCTGGTTCTGAGAGAAAGTGAAATGTAGTAGTTAAAATGGTAGACTCTAGAGTCTGACTCCCTGCTTGGTTTCAGATTATACCATTTCCACTGTATGACACAAGCTAAATAAGCTTCTTGTGCCTTGATTTCCTCATTTATCCAAAAGGGGTAATAGTTGTACCTACCGTGCAGTGGTTCTATGCATATTAGCTGAATTAATATGTTTAAAATGTTTAAAAAAGAACTTGGATAGAAAGGATCTCCAGATAATTTACAATATATTATATTAATAATTGATATATATTAATAAGATAAGGATTATTATTACTTATTGTGACGTTAGCATGCCTTTGGGTTCTCATTAAGACACATTATCTTTATAGAGGTATAGGAGACCTAAATAAGAGAGCTCATATTTACTTGGATGCAATTCTGTATCATTTTTCTTGAGAGAGTTCATAGTCTCTCTGATGGTCATCTCCAGCCAATATAGGGCTTCTCCAGGAGTCTCGAAGTTAAAGCTTGGAGATGTCTTGTAGGCAGTAGAAAGTGTGGCTTGGGAGCTCAAAAAAAGATTTAAAATAAAGATAGAGATTTGAGTAGGTATAGTGGAAGTCATGGGAATGGACAAGATCACCTTGGGAGAATGTCCAGAATGAAAAGAGTAAAGTTTTGGGACAGATGGATCCCTGGAAGGGGGTTTTGGGCATGGCAGAGATTTTGGAGTCAGGTAGAGGGTGACAGAGGAATGTGAGCCAGCAGATAAACCTCACTGTCATCAGACGAGTGATACTTATAATGAATATGATTGAAAATGTACCAAATGTGAGACATTGCTTCAAGCTCTTTCATTCATCCCTTTAATCTTCTCAACAATTCTTATGGAGAGAGTATTATATTTTCACTTTATAGATGGGAAAATTGAGATACAGAGAAATTCAGTATTTTGCCTTAGACTGCAAAGCTAGCAGATGGTAAAGCCAGAAGAGTCTGAACCTAGGTAATCTGATTCTAAATCTTATAATCTTTTTCTTAGATTTATTTATTTATTTATTTATTTGAGAGAGATAGAGAGAATTTACACAAGCAGTGGGTAGGGCAGAGGGAGAGGCAGGCTCTCTCCCGAGCAGGAACCTAATGCGGAACTCGATCCCAGGACCCTGAGATCATGACCTGAGCTGAAGGCAAGACGTTTAACAACTGAACCACCCAGGTGTGCCTACATCTTATAATCTTAATGATTGTATGAAACGGCCTCCAGAAGCGAGTAGAAGAAAAATCAGACTAAATAAAGACAAAGGAATTATATCTGTCAGATCTAGTGTTTATCTCTGTTGGTATTTAGTATTTAGGTTATAAAGTACATTTAGATTGTTGATGTTTTCATTTTGGTTTATCTCTTTTTTTTAATTTTTATTTTTATTTTTTTTTTTAAAGATTTTATTTATTTATTTGACAGACAGAGATCACAGGTAGGCAGAGAGGCAGGCAGAGAGAGGAAGGGAAGCAGGCTCCCTGCTGAACAGAGAGCCTGATGCGGGGCTCGATCCCAGGACCGTGGGATCATGACCTGAGCCGAAGGCAGAGGCTTTAACCCACTGAGCCACCCAGGCGCCCCTTGGTTTATCTCTTTTATTGAATATTTCAAATCAACAACACATGATGTTATTTGGCAGTAGCATATCACAGCGTATTCAGAAGCTAAATGACCATCAATTAGGAAATGAAAGTGTATTCGTCAGTTTTTGCTGCAATAATAATGCATAACAAGCAATCCTAAGATATCAGTGGTTTACAGCCATAAATATTATTTCTTGCTCATGGATCTGTGGTTTGGCTCTGGTTCAGTCTATAAGATGAGTTAGGCCTATTCCACATCTGTATTAATTTGCTCTAGCTACCTTAACAGTGCTATAGACTGTGTGGCCTAAACAACAGAAATTAATTTTCTCCCAGTTCTGAAAGCTACAAGGCCAAGATGAAGGTATCAGCAAGCTTGGTGTCTTCTGAGGCCCCTCTTGTTGGCCTGCAGGTGACGGTGTCTCACTGTGTCCTCACTGTGTTCTTATATGTGTATGCGAACAGTCCTGGTATCTCTTTGTGTGTCCAAATTTCCTTTTCTTATAAGGACACCAGTCATGTTGGATCAGGTTCCACTCTAATGCCTCATTTTAACTTCATCACCTCTTTAAAAACCTTATACCCAAATATAGTCACATTTTGAGATTCTGGGGGTTAGATTCTGGGGATTATATTTTGGAAGATTTTTTTTTTAGAAGACACAATTCAGCCCCTATCAATGTGTCTCCTCATCCTTCATGACTCAGTTCAAAAGTCACTTTCTCCATGATGCTTCTGTTTCCCTGAGGCAAAGCAGATGCTTCCTTCCCTCTTCTCTCATGGTACCTCTGTTTTAGCTTTTATTACTTTTTAAATTATAACTTTGTGTAACTCAGATATCAACTTTACTTCTGTCCTTTGGGTCCAGCATCATCGTGATCAGTGTATGCCCTGGGCCCGTGAGGATTCAAGGTCAAACACTGTGTTGGGCTCACAAACTAAAGGCCATTCCCACAACAAAACCCCAAATGATAACTGCCACCATCACCTACTATATGGAAACAAAAACCAATAGTAAAAGTTCACTTATAAAAGTCTTAAGAGAAAGTTGATTTTGGAAAGAAGGTTGAAAAAGGGTTTATGTCCTGCTCCAAGGCAAGTAACCACCAAAATCCCTTCTAGACTTTTCTGCTCTTGCCTCAAATTTCTTCTTGGCCCTTGGTGATTCTTTTACTGCCCAGTGCAGCCCAGGCCCTCTGTAAGGTTGTTGACTTGTACAATGCCATTCACATAGAATAAATTATGTGTGGTTCTCCCTGGGGTTGTGTGTCATAGCCAGTTCTGTCCTCTCCATTGCACATCTGTCTGCACCGTTGTGACTCTCAGTTGCTATTTTCTGTTGTACAGAGCAATCTGGCTTGCTTTGTATAATATAGCTTGCTATTTAGTCCCTCAACTATAGTGGGGCTCAACCCAGAAAAGGGAAACCAGGACCTGCTGACTTTAGAAGGAGGTTTAGTGACCATTTGTGGTTATTTTAGGTTGCCCTTTGGTAGACCCATACTCAGAGGGGCTCATTAAGACATTTTCCAAACCAAAGAGAGGTACCCTTTAAGAAAGTCTTAATATAGCTCTTAGGGTACTATATTTTCCTCCAGGTCACTACACCTGTTCACATGACTGTTTCGTAGCCAGACTATGGTGGTTATTCTTTAAGGCAGGAATTTTGCTGTGTTATTTTTTGTATTCCAACATCCACAGCAATCCGTTAAACACAGTAAGGACTTAAAAAATGTTGCCTGAATGCCTAAATGAGTACCATCCAGTGTTCTTTTATTTTAAATTATAATCAGGAAGCCAATGGAATGTGAATCAGAAACTAGTAAATATGTTTCCACATTCCCAGAACTGCACGAGGACTGTTATTTTATTGAACCTGAACCTGAACTAAATTGAAACAAAGCTTCTTGATATTTTCATTGCAAATCAGTTAGAATTGCTTACTAGCTTGAACCAGAGTAAAACTGCTTCACTGCTGAACTCAAAGTGGAACTAATCTGAAAAACGTACTGGTTTATTTTTAGTTACTTAGTAAGGTACTTGGACATTCTATGAATATGAAATTGCTATTTCATTGACAGTGGATCTAAATGTATTAACTCATAGGTGAATTTTTTTCCTGTTTCTTCTAGCGAGAGCACAGGATTGTTCCTCTGACCTAAGTGAGGTTAGTCTAGCACCTGCCAAAATAATGTGGGTAGTCTTATTATCTCTCTCTTCATTCGTTCATTCATTGATTCATATCTTTCCTTATTGCCAAAAGCCCATTCTAGAATAAGATGAAAGTTCATTAGGAAATTAGGAGATGAGCGTAAGAGATTTTTTGGGGGGAAGGGTAGGAACGCAAGTAAAAATTGGAAAAATAAAATGAAGTTAGGAAAATCTTTTTATCTAAGTACATGCTTAAAGTTCTTACTCATCTTGCTAAATGATACTATAAACTTTTATAAAATTAAAAGAGTATTTAGAAGCACTGATGATAATACAAAGTTAAATTTGATCTAATAGAAAAAAGCTGAATGAATTATGAGGGGAAAATCTTTGTGTTTAAATTTTACCAATTTTCTTTTTTCCTTCCTGATTTGTGCAGAAGTTACATTGGTTTACCGTTCAAAAATGCCATTCTGTGGTTATTTGAATCTGCTTGCAAGACAAACTAAAATCCAGTGAATAATTTCAGAGTTTTGTGCTTTAATTTGGCTACATGGGTCAGTCCATAGAAAAGTTTCTGAAAAATATTTCCTTTTTACTAAAAATAATATGTATGGCTCCAGATATCCTTACTTTATGATGAAATGCCATACCATCTCATCTCACAATCTGGCGATGGCCCCTTTAATTTTCCCATTATTTTATTAGGATTTAGAAAAGGTTTATTAGTTATCCACTGATCTTAGTGAAAGAAGACTAAAAATAATATAATATTACAAAACGTCCTAGTAGGGTATGAAGGTAACACCACAAGGGGGTACTATAATTTTATCAAATTTGTCCTGGTAACTTGGCTCAGAAGGTGAAATGATTAGAGCCTGCAGAGTTAATTTTAATATGCTAATACATCACAGCAAGTTGGGAACTTAAATAAAATTATACAATTAATATACTTTTATGGGATGTAGAAAGACTTAGTAAGGTCATTTGTAGATTATATTAGAGCTACATTTAGACTTACTGGGTTTAAAATTCAGCATTCTAAAAGAAAGCAGCAGATGTCTGACGTCAGCATTTTAGTGACCTTTGAATGAAGAAGTGAATGTCAAATTGTGTGGATCTAGATCCGTGTTCTTAAAATAAATTAGCTCCCTGGTCTTCCCTCTAAATACAGCTAGGATCAGGCATTTAGATATTAATTTCCGTAGTGTTGCCACATAGAAAATGTTGCAGTATGTTAATCCTGGGAGGGATTTTTTTAAAGAATATTTAATCATAGAAGACTTTAGTTTCTTAATGCACCTCTGAAAGTGATTCTGCAGTTTTGCTTGGTAATAAATTTGAGTGGCTTGTAGTCCATCTTGGTTGGAGAATTCTCTTTTATTTAAACTGAAAATGTTGAAGGTGGTTATGTGGCCAAAGGAATTTTTTTTTTAATGTCACATCCTGGTACTCTGTGTGTTTATACATGAATTTTAGCAGCTGTTGCTCATTTGCTGAGCGAGGTGGATTGGGGCATTTGAAATAAGCTAGTGATTAATCTTAGTGGAAGAATAATTAATTACCTGTTTATAGACTATGAATAGAACTGCTAGGCGTTATATCTATTGTCACACACTTACCCAGTATCTTAGTATCATGCTAAGACTAAAAGAGATAACGTGTAAATTGCCTATCATAGTAGCTGGAGCAATGATGAGGCAACCTACAACCTTAGGGCTGCTGCAGGCCTTGGCTCTGCCATGTAGCTCTCAGTCCCATGGCAAAATGCAAGATTAGGAAACTGCTGGTGTCTCCACTTCTCTCATATGCACAAAATGTTAGAGTTTGGTGGCTAAAAAACACTGTCATTTTTCTTGATATTCTTCATTTCAGTAATAAAAACAGTTTGAATTTTAAGGATTTGTCCTGTATTCCTCCACAGGACTAAATGCAGCTATTTTTTGTTTTATACTTTTTTTTTTTTTTTTTTAAGTAACCCATAAACCTTTTGAGGTTTTTAAGATGATCCTAGCCTATGAAAGGTTTCTCCTGACTGTCTAAGGACATAATTGGTAAAGGATATTTTTCTGTCATTCTTTTTTTTTCTTAATGATTTATTTATTTCAGGGAGAGGGAGTGCACGAATTGGGAGCAGGGGACAGAGGGTGGAGGTGGGGAGGGGAAACAGACTCTGGCAGGCTGAACCGGATAAGGGACCCTAATATGGGGCTGATCCAGCAACCCTGAGATCTTGACCTGCGCTGAAGCCAGACACTTAACTGACTGAGCCACCCACATGTACCTCCTTTTTCCTTGTTGCCAGCAAGGCCTGACTTGAAGGCCTTGACTTGAAGGCCCTGACTTGCCTCCACCCTTAGAATGTTTTTATTGGTATTATGTTCTCGTCTGGGCTGTTCTGAAATTTGTTCCTCAAATCCTTTGTGTGAATTTGATCTCTTATAACTCATATTATCTCTGTTCTCTGCTTTCTGTGTGGGATAGCCTAATGCCAGTTTGTGGCATTTCAGAGTTTGAAATCTACTTGTCTGTCTTCCCCTCTGTTCTGCTTCATGCAAGGTATAGTTGACTTGACTGATAGAATAATCATACAAGTGTCTGGCATTGCTATTTTTAAACAAAAAAAACCCTTTTCTGGAAAGGCCTAATGTTATTTTATCAGTCCTGATGATGGATTGAGGGTATTGGGAGAGATGACTTCACTTTGCCCTTAACTCCTCCATCTATACGAGGGACTTACTGTCCAAAACATCTTTGCTTCCTGGGATAAGAGAGGAGTGAATGTCTTATAGACTTAGTGGAAGAGTCATAGGAGTGAAAGGGGGTAATTGATGGGCAAGGCTCTGGGCAGGCAGCTGGTGATGGGGTCAGCATCACAAAGTGAGAGGAGGGATGCTTTTTCTAGAGTCTTTTAGAAATTAGACTCTTCCCTGCCTTCATCTGCCACATTCGACATCATGAATGAAGTATCTGCTTCCTCAATAGTCCCTTCTCTTTTTCAGCTGGGGCTGTCTTTGTTCAGGCTTTCACTCTTTGCAGCCTGGACTCCTGTAACATGGTACAGTGCTGTACTGCTGAACCGTTGTAATAGAGCAAAACCCTATGCTAGACTAGTAAGTGTCCTTTTCCTCCATCAAGCGTCTACCCTGCTGCCGAAACGATCTTCCCTGTGTATTCTCTGATTCACGCCCAACCCCACCCAACCCCACCCTGCCCAGCAGTGACTCCCAATTGCTATCATGATAAAATCCCCAAGTTCCAATGACTTAGTCTGGAAGCCAGGTTTTTTGTGATCTGGACTATACCTATTTTTTTTCTTCTTTGGATTCTAGAATTTTTGATAATTGATAGCATAATACTCATTTTAAAATTGTAGTTGACACACAATGTTACATTAGATTCAATGTGCAACACATCAATTTGACATGGACTATACCTACGTGTTTAGCTTCACTTATTATAGTTCCTTCTCTTGTACCCTAGATCCCAGCCATTTACACTAGAATTTATCAGCTCCTTTATCCCTGTATTTTTACCTGGGCCGTTTCTTGAACTTGAGATGTCCTTGCTGTAGTTCCATGCCTCTGTACTTGGTTGTGGTAATGGAGTCTTGATGGTGGAGCCATCTTTCCCTGGTGCCTGCATTACATTTATTGGTTAGAGGAAGTCTGCCTTCTTCTTAAGCCATTTCAAAGCCAGAGCCTTGTTACAGGATATTCATAATGTTTCTTGTTTTCTCTTCTACTTTAAAACATTTGAAAAAAAAAAAAAAAAAAAAAAAAAAAAAAAAAAAAAAAAAAAACATTTGATGATTTTACAATCCAGTTAAAAAGTAATATTCCCAAATAAACTGTAATTTCATATCAAAGTGTTAACCATACCATAAAAACCACAGCGATGATTTCTACTAAATTAGAGGCTGTTCTCTCATTGTCAAAGGACAGATTTTTTTTTTTTGAGAGACAGAGTGCGCGTGCGCATGCTCGCGCACACACAAGTGAGTTGGCGGAGGGGTAGAGGGAGAGAGAATCTGAAGCAGGTTCCACACTCAGTGCAATGTAACATGGGCCTTGATCTCAGGACCCTGAGCTCATGACCTGAGCTGAAATCAAGAGTTAGATGCCTTAACTAACTGAACCACCCAAGTGCCCTAGGTACAGCCCATTTTATTTCATAGTGTTCCTAACGGTAAAGAGATGAACTACTGTGGGCTTTTGTATTTGGTGGAGAAAAGGTAAAGAAGAGGGGGATGGCTGAAAGAGAGGTGACTATTTAAAAACACAAAGCAAATATACTTACTGGATAATTTTTTCTTGCACCTATTAAAATTTTTTCTTTCTGCCTCCTCTGGGAATAGGTATACAACTATCTGTTTTTGAATTTATGTGGAATCTTGTTAAATTATTACAGGGTTATTCTTAATTATCTGTGTGAAGCTTAAACTAGAAGAGTATAATAGTGTATTTTTGAAGCGGAAGAGATATAGGAAGGGGTGCCTGGGTGGCTCAGTTGGTTAAGCGTCTACCTTCAGCTCAGGTCATGATCCCAAGACTCTGGGATGGAGTCCCACATAGGGCTTCCTGCTCAGCAGAGAGCCTGCTTCTCCCTCTCCCCCTGCCTGCTGCTTTCGCTGCTTGTGCGCTCTCTCTCTCTGTCAAATAAATAAATAAAATCTTTAAAAAAACAAAACAAAACAAAACAGACAGGATTAAAAAAATACTTCAAATAATTCTCAGTTTCTATTTAGCAAGATCTGATATGAGCAGGAATAATTAGAGTGATAAAGTCTAACTGGCACTAGTAAATTTGACTAAAAGCCAAGAGAACCACAGCCAGGACATTTATGTTCATGTTTAAATTACTCAAGTGCCTAATTGTTTAATTTCAGTTTCAATTACCAAATGGCCTTACTTTTAAAATTGGTCCTTTGAGTATTAGCTGCATGATGTTGTTATTAAAGTTGAAAATCTGCTATTATGGTTTTAGAGGATTATTGCAAAGTTGTTGGCATATGTCTTGTTTAATAAATAAGTTTAATTGTGCATGTAATCTTATAATGTAATAATGATGAATTACATTTTACAGAAATGTAGAATGACTATTTTTTTCTTAGGGTAAAACAAAATTACTTTTTAGCGTTTATTTTCCAAAGGAAATATTTTATTATAAAAATACCTAAGATACCTCTTACACCATATAATTTCCCATAAAGGGGGAGATTTAATGGAGATTTAACATTAACAATCCCCCCTCCCATATAAAAGAGGTTAACAGTAGGGAAATTTAGTCCAACTAACAGTGATGTTTATACCTTTAATGCTTTCTCAGTTTATCTTAGCTCCAGAATCTTGAAAATATGACAAAGTAGCCTGTAGAGTAGATTAGTGTATTTTTATTCAATGAAGCACCTTCCTGTTTAGATATGAATTTAAAGCTGCCACTAATGTGAATGAGCTTCACTAGTTTAGGAAAGTCCATTGAGTTCATCCTGAATTACAGAACCTTGGGCAAAACCATCTCACTGGCAGTATATTATTTATGCTTCCATTAGTTCTAGTTGTGTCTGTTGAATTCTGGGGAGGGAGGGACAAATTGTTTTAGACCTGTACCTCAGAATATGAAATTTTAGAATTCCAGTATCTATATATTTTTCTATATGATTTTTGTCTCTTGGCTGATTTTTAGATGAAGTCTTTGCATCAAGAAGTTTTGCTTAATTGATGTTTGCCTTCATTTGATGGATGAAGACATGGAAGGACACTTTTTTTCCCACCCTTTGTATAGGATTGCCTAACGATAAAGGACTAAAATCCAACTCCAATAATTAAAAATTCAGTTGATAGATTACTAATTTGTTTCCACATACTGAGAAAAGATTGAATGTTTTCAGAAAACTTGGGTATAAGTTTATGATGGACTCGTAGAATATTAAGTAATAAAGAAACAAGATAATTATTACCTCTATGGGAAACAACAAGTTGTACTAGAAATTACACCATGAGGCTCAGTTGTAAACAATATTTACATAATCGTGTTACTTTAAACACTGATTATTGATTTAACAAAAAGTGATACAGCTGTATTGGGAAGATGAAGTAAGAGGAGTTGTGTGTGTGTGTGTGTGTGTGTGTGTGTGTGTGTGTGGTAGGGGGTAGTGGTCTGTAGATCATTCTATTGGCAAGGACTCTGTTTTAGGTGGGGTAATGTTTGTAAACAGATCTGTGATGAACAGTGGAATAACAGATTCCATACTCAATGAGGAACCTCAGGAAAAACTAATCATAACCAGCTGTGGCAGCACTGTTGCTACCCCCGCCCACATTCTATCAGCCCACCTGCATGCTGCAGCTGTGGTCAGTCCCAGACTGGAACTTCTCACCTTAACATCTGCCACCCAGGGGCTTGCTTTGGTTTTGTAGGAATTGGGCTTGGCACAGGTGCAGCTTCTAAGGGTGGAGTTGGTTCTGTGCTTAATTCTCAGCCAATGACGGATAGGTGTTCATAGATAAATACCCCAGTTCCCTGGGCTCAGGTGTGTAGGTTCTGAGGCGTGTGTCACAGAACAGCTCAGACGGGTCCAGCAGAACTGTGCCCTGGTGTCTGTCAGGTAACATGCTCCTGGTTATGGCTTTTATATATATATATATTTTTTTTTTTTTTTTCTTTTTCCTACTTCCTTATTGGTCCCTTTTGGGACCACTCTTCAAATAAACTATCTGCAGCTTTTAAAAAAAGTTATTTTTTTTTTGAGGCAGAGAGAGAGCACAAGCAGGGAGCAGGGTCGGAGGGAAAGAGAGAAGCAGACTCCCCACTGCGCTGGGAGCCCGAAGAGGGACTCCATCCCAGGACCATGAGATTATGCCCTGAGCTGAAGGCAGATGCCTAACTGATGAAACCACCCAGGCACCTCACCACCTGCATCTTTGTGACAGGATCTGCTTCTGGGGGAACTATAAGATACCATCAGATAGATAAAAACTTTTATTTTTTAATCCTATGTATAATGGAATCTTCCTCCATGGGTTTTGAAGGCTAACAATCCTCCATGTTGGTTTTCCTTGCTTAAACACAGAAATGACTTCTCTTTGAATTTAGATTTAAGGAAAATTAACTTTACGGTAACAATTTTGGATTGATTTATGAAGTGTAGGTTTCTTTGGTCATTTTTCACTAAGGGAAAAAAAAAATACTGGGCATCCCTGGCTGGCTCAGTGGGAGGAGCATGTGGTGCTGGATGTCGGGGTCCTGAGATCAGGCCCATTTTGGGTATAGAGATTCCTTAAATAAAACTTAAATGCTAGAGGAAAAGTGCAGGTGAACACCCTTTCCTTTGTTGGTTTTCTTTGGTACTTCGATTCAGTTTTTATCTTTTAAACATGTTTTCAAATTATCTCAAACTGTTAATTGACCCAGAAAGTAAAGTGCTAAGTCTTTATAGAAGTTTGCAAGTGTCCCGAAGTGGTAGCATAAAGTGAGATTGCAGTGATTATTGCCTAAAAAAGGTCACAAAGTGAGTAAGATAAGAGTTAATTCCAATCTCTGTGAAATAGGAAAGAGGCTACAATATTGGTAAGGATTCCCCCTGCTCTGTTTTTCTTTTGTTTAATCTCCTTTATATATTTTGAAGCACAGAACTGATTTGCATGTCTTGTGGCCTTTGTGTGTGTATGTGTGGCCATCATTGCAAACCCAAAGTTACTTTTTAAGTTTCAGGTTTTGAGAGTAGAAAATAATTGAAACTGAGTACATATGCAAATAATCTTGACTTTGTAAGACCGTCAATGGCGATTTGAGAGTTCTTTGGTGATGCTGGAAGTTTTGAGCAGGATGGAGGGCCAGGATGGCCAAGTGGAAGATGACGTTTGAACTCCAGTCCCCATCTCCGCCTGTTCCTAACTATGTACACTTGGGCAAATGTTATTTTCTCATCTGGAAAGCCTACTTTGTAAGGTAGTTACACAGATGAAATGAAATAATACATATGAAGTACTAAATAAAGTGGCCTATACCAGAGTTCTGTAAATGCTGACTTAGTGTGAGGTAGAAATCTTGAAGTAATCTGAGCAGGATGGATATTTCCCATTTCTATTTATGTATAAGCAACTCTAATTTCTGAAGAAATGTGATTTTTGAGTTTATAACTTAACAGGGGACCTTTTTCAGACTTGTTCATTTAGTGTACTAACATATTAATATTGTTACATGGTTTAAGACTAGATGTTTCAAGAGAAGTGAAGTATGGGTTTTTCCCTCAAGTTGTAATTTCAACTCTGGCATCCTTGCCAAAAATAGTTTGGCTGTAGAATTGGTGTTCCAAGTAACAGCATATGTTTGATCTACCCCATTTTTTTTGAAAACTCACATTTGGCCCAGCTCCAGGATAAATATTTTATTTCAGGGTTCTCCTGGATATTGTATCTTAGTCCCCAAATTCTTCCAAGTGGCTCCCAAAATCTAACTTAGGCCCCAAAATGTCATTTTAGGGTGCCACGTAGCTTACTTCTGGGGTAGTGTCATATTTGAGAAAACAGCTTAGTTACTAACAGTAATGCAGGAGTTAAGAATTGATCCCAATGTAATTACTGCTTTCATAAAATATGTTGAGTAAGGTTTGCCACCTGATGAGTGCTTAAACCTAGGAAGCTTCATTCTTAGGCACCTCTGTTCTCAATTGGGTTACATACTTACCATAAGTCAGGTCTGTTCTCAAGTCTATTTAAGGGAGTTTATTATTTTTTTTTAAGATTTTATTTATTTGACAGACAGATCACAAGCAGGCAGAGAGACAGGCAGAGAGAGAGGAAGGGAAGCAGGCTCCCTACTGAGCAGAGAGCCCAATGCGGGGCTCAATCCCAGAAGCCCGAGATCATGACCTGAACCTAAGGCAGAGGCTTTAAACCCACTGAGCCATCCAGGTGCCCCAAGGGAGTTTATTTTTGATGTTATAGCTATGCAATGTAGTTAAATATGTAAGTTTATGAACTATGAGTATATAAAAGTTTTCTTTGAAATTATACCTAATATTAGGAAAACTCAAAGGCTTCCTGCTAGGAACAAAAAACCTGTCCAGTTAGGGGTTTAACATGAGAAAATATAAAAACGGAAGTATCCTGTTCTTAGATTGATGAACAAGTGTCTTTGCATTCTTGCTATATGTTGAGCAAACTGGAAATCCTAGACAGTGTATTTTACGTGTAGCTCATGCAAGAAAGAAGTGTTCCACACCAGCTGGTGGACTTAGACTGAAAGTCTTGTTATTTTATTTTTTAAATTTAATTTTTTTTTCTTAAGGGACTTTGAGAAAGAAAAGAGCCTGTGTGAGTATGTGCATGGGTAAGGGGAGAGTTGCGGGAGAGGGAAAGGGAGAAGCAGACTCTCTGCTGAGTCCAGAGCCTGCGGGGATCCCATGATCCCAGGATGTCGAGATCATGATGGGTCAGACACTTAACCTACTGAGCCACCCAGGTACCCCCTTTTTGGTATTTTACAGCAAATAATAAATGGCTTAGGTGGTGGGGAAATAAATCAGGATATCTACATAGTGGGTAGCAGCAAAAGAAAATATTAATAGAACAATTTGCTGAAGAGTAATCTACAGGTGGGTGAATCATTTATTAAAGTATTTTGTGGAGAAATATTTTACAGTATTGATAAATTGTCCCACAGTGGAAGGAGTTGCTTATAAAAACAATGATCTGATTTCTCTGATATGAGGAATTTGAGAGATAGGACTGGGGAGGGGGGTCATGGGTTTAGGGAAGGAAACAAAGAACAAGATGGGATTCGGAGGGAGACAAACCGTAAGAGACTATTTATCTCCGGAAGCAAACTGAGGGTTGCTGGGGATGGGGAGAGCAGGGCTAGGGTGGCTGGGTTATGGACATTGGGGAGGGTTTGTGCTATGGTGAGTGCTGTGAGTTGTGTAAGACTGATGATTCATAGACCTGTACCCCCCAAGCAAATAATACATATGTTAACTAAAAAAAAGAAAAGACAAAACAAAACAAAAAAAAACCAATGAGCCGAAAGCAGAGTATGCATCATCAAAATAGAAACAAAATAGCAGTGGCCTACCCCTGCAGCTTAAAAATTGCCACTTGAGGTTATTCATCAGCAAATCCTGGAGCATTTCAAAGTATGGATTGTTTTCTTTACTGGTTAACTACAACTGTCAAAATAAGGTGTGGGTGAACTCTGGACAAAGAATCTGTTTTTTATGAAGTTGGATATTTTCTGGAAAAAAAAAAAAACCCAAAAAACCAAAACTGAGCTTAAAACAAAACAAAAAACAAAACAACTCTGTCCATTTAGCTATCCTTTATCCTTTATCCTTTTAGGTAGGGGATAAAAGTACTTTCCTGTTCCATAGCAGATATAGGATCATTATTGATCTAGTCAATGATGAGTTAAATATTTCTGAAATCTGTATAGAGTAATAAAAGTGAAAAATTTTGACTTTTAATTTGGAATGATTGAAGATAAAATGTAACTAAGATAAAATTAAAAGTCAACAACATATTAGGTAGTATTTATAATATTGGAATAGAATAGTTCCCTGTTCAGCCTATACTGCCTATTAGGAAACTAGACTGAGCTTGACAATTCCTGCAGAAAATCCCAAGTGTTGTAGAAGAAAATAGAGGTCCTGGTGTATTAATCTGAAACAAATCAAACAAATCAAATCAAACAATCTCGTGTGCTTTTTTTTTTTTTTTTTTTTTTTTAAAGGATGATTGTATGTTACAAGATTAAGCATGGCAATTTGTGGGGAAAATGAAGTTGTGAGTGATGTAGAAATTGTTCATGACGAAACAAAAGGTGAAGCTGAACATGAAGGAAAAGGTACAAACAAATCCAGAGGCAAAAATTACTCCTGTTGTGGCCAAAAAATGTCCCTTCACAGTATACAGCATCACAGCCGGAATTGACAGTCAATACTATGGTAGGTCAAGAACTACACTGAAAAACAGTTTTCCATCCTTCAACAAATTTTGTTAGATGAGTATTTGCACTTTAAGGTGAAATGTTTGTTAAGATTTTTTAAATTGTGCTTTAACCATAGAATTTTTTAGGAAGCTAACCTGTCAACAAGCAATGCTGAGTTAAGCAGAATTTCTACTCTATTCTTAAATAGCTCCTCTAAATTTCAATTACCACTCCTAGCTAGATTCTTAAATTGTATTGAGTACTATGGATTGAAGCTGGAACAGATGATATAGTGTCATTTTTTTGGTGTGGAGGGAGAGTTGACAGGCGTTCAGAGTCAGAAGGCATCCCCCTCCATACCTACCAAGTGATGCAGGAGTTTCTTCATAGGCCAGGAGCAAGGTGACTGTCTAGGTGGGTATGTGACTTGAAGCTGTGATCTGGACCCACATTGCTCAGCCTGCACTGCGACACTTCCTATTCCAGTTATGGAAGTACGTATGGGTAGACTGGGGAACTGAAAGCTGTTAGGATAGTCCCGGAGTTCGCCTCATGGGAAAATCTGACTTCTGCCTCAGCGCCACACATCGCCTAGCTGCAGTACCCCCTTCTTCAGCGGCAGCTTTGCCGTGTTACCAACAGGTGAGGTCAGGAATGGTGGCAATTTTGTGGGCTAATAAAAATTATTACAGGTGGGGCGCCTGGGTGGCTCAGTGGTTTAAGCCGCTGCCTTCGGCTCAGGTCATGATCTCAGGGTCCTGGGATTGGGTCCCGCATCAGGCTCTCTGCTCGGCGGGGAGCCTGCTTCCCTCTCTCTCTCTGCCTGCCTCTCCATCTACTTGTGATTTCTCTCTGTCAAATAAATAAATAAAATCTTTTAAAAAAATTATTACAGGATTATAAAACTATCTACATGTAAGGCTTTGTATGTGTTTCTGTTTTAGTTATACTTTTTCTTCCTGTTTTTCTCCCATCACCCTTCAGCTATTACAGTGTTGAGGAAGGAATCCCTTGTGGATTGTGTGAGCTTCAGAGGAATAAAGCAAACAAAGACAAAAGACTTGATTCACTGTTCTTACTGTCTACTTGAACACCCACCCACTGTTTCCTTTTCACAATGAACAGGCCCTAATGTGCTTCACATTACAAACTCCAGAGCTTCAATTAAGTGATTCAATCACTCTGTTTTGGTCATTATGCAGAATTGACAGAAAGTTTTCCTCCTGCTCCCAGAAATTGCTGATACTCCTTTGGGAGAGCTAAATAAAGACACTATATTAAGAGGAACGTTAAGAAACTTGACAAATGAGAACATCAGACAGCAGAAGTCAGCACATGTTCAAAGGAAAGTGACTACAACCTCTATCACTGCATTTTCAGAAAATCTTGGATGATTAATAACATGTTCACGTGTTTTCTAATGTGTTTTTTCCTCATGACATGATGGTCTTCAGTAGGCATGCTTGTGGGTGTCGTGGGCTTTTCTTTTACAAAAGATCTGAATCATAAGACAGAGTGTGTAAGGGTTTTTTGTTTGTTTGTTTTGCTGTTGTTTTTTGGTTTTAAAAATGTAATATTGAGATGTAACAGTAGCAAAACTCTATACTAATAACCCTCCCTCTCCCTAGCTTTGGATCAGAAAGAAAGCTACTTTATCATTAGTAATACAAATAAGGAATTCATATATACAGTTGACAGTATGGCTATATCCCTTTGAGCTTAAAGGAACTGAGAATACAAAAACAAAAACCAAACAAAAAACAAAAACCGACAACAAAAAACCCAAACCTCTATTATTTTCCTATATTCATGAACATCCGTTTATCATCAAAATACCTCATTAATGTTATATCACTTCCTGTTCCTTTTTGCTTTTAAAGTCCTCCATTTCATCCCACTGTAGCTCTGGACGATAGCAGTAACATCTGGCTCTTGCTTTCCTAAGGAATTTATCCACCAGGCTAGAAAGATGGTTGGTACGCTCTTGGCAAATGTTGGAGGACTATAAGTGATCTCAGTCTCTTTTCTACATTTCCATAGTAGCCCATCCTATCTACCAATTTTGCTTTTCACTGTTCCTCACGGGCATTCCAGTCATCCTAGTCTCCTGCTTTCATCTAGTCTATTTGGTTGAGTTGTCATTCTCCATCTCAAGGGTACCTTCTCCAGGGCTTTGGTCTAGTACAGTTCTCTCACCTTGTGCAGTTTATCAGGCTTTCATTTCTTGTTTTTATTTTTATTTTTTTTTTAAAAGATTTTATTTATTTATTTAATTGACAGAGAGAGCGAGGATCACAGTAGAGAGGCAGGCGGGGTGGGGGGGAGGCAGGGTAAGCAGGCTCCTTGCTGAGCAGAGAGCCTGATGTGGGGCTTGATACCAGGCCCCTGAGATCCTGACCTGAGCCAAAGGCGGAGGCTTAACCCACTGAGCCACCCAGGTGCTCTATTTATTTGAAATAAAGAGTACCAGAGAGCATGAGTGGGGTAGTTGGAGGAGGAGAGCCAGAGGGAGAGGGGACAAGCAGATTCCCCACTGAGCAGAGAGCCAGATGTGGGAATTGATCCCAGGATCCTGGGATCATGTCCTGAGCTGAAGGCAGAGGCTTAACTGCCTGAGCCGCCCAGGTGCTCCCAGGCTTTCATTTCTTCGGTACCTCACTACCTCTCCCATACATACTTACCACCTAACTCCTTAACATGTAGTCAATGATAGTATACACCAAGACCTGCCCTCTTATATCTTTCACTTATACTCCTTGTAAATGCCTTATGGTCTCTATTAGAGTATGAGTTGCTCTTCTGATTTAAGGGAGATTAGACTACCCAGTAGGACTACATATCCTATATTTGACCCCTGTTTCATAGGCATTGTTATTTCTTTCATACTTTCCTAGCAGTCTCCGATGATGTTTCTTTCTGTAAAGCTTGTCCTTATGTTTTGGGATGCCAGCCCCATACTTATTTATAAATAATGGATTGTTTGAAATCTTCTGTTGTTTTTGTTCTGTTTCAATTTACATTGCCTTTGGTTTAGCATTTAATATGTTTCTTCCAGTTTTTTTTTTTAAAGATTTTATTTATTTATTTGACAGAGAGATCACAAGTAGGCAGAGAGGCAGGCAGAGAGAGAGAGAGAGAGAGAGAGAGAAGCAGGCTCCCTGCTGAGCAGAGAGCCTGATGCGGGACTCGTTCCCAGGACCCTGAGATCATAACCTGAGCCGAAGGCAGAGGCTTTAACCCACTGAGCCACCCAGGCGCCCTGTCTCTTCCAGTTTATTTTCTCTTCTAATTAGTTGGATACACATTTTTAAGGAGACATTTTCTCTCATATGTTAAGAGACACATTACATCCTCACCCCCGCATCTGTTGTGTTCAAATAAGAAAGGTAGGTTAGGGTGCTTGACTGGCCCAGTTGGGGGAGTGCATGACTCTTGATCTCTAGGTTGTGAGTTCAAGCCCTATATTGGGTGTAGAGATTACTTAAAAATAAAATATAAAAAATAGGATAAATGTTTAACTCATTTGTTTATCTTTTTTTAAGATTATGAATTGTTCTCTGAAGGTGGCTAATTTCTTTCTTTTAAAAGTTACTTTGTGGGGCACCTGGATGGTTCAGTTGGTTAGGCAACTGCCTTCGGCTTAGATCATGATCTCGGAGTCCGGGGATTGAGTCCTGCATTGGGCTCCCAGCTCCATGGGGAGTCTGCTTCTCCCTCTGACCTCTCCCCTTTCCTGCTCTCTCTCAAATAAATAAATAAAATCATAAAAAAAAAGTTACTTTGTCACAAACTTATGGATTGGAACATGTTTGATAGGTTTTTCTCCTTATCGAGGCTCAGGTTCTCCCAGACTTGATCGCTGGGAGGCTCTTCACATTGGCTCCTCAGTCTTTTGGGCACGGCAAAAGATATCTTTCCTGCTGTGTGGAATAACGAAACATTCAAGTTCACTTTATTCATTTCTCACCAAAGACTCAGAGTCAATTATTTCTCCAAGAAGCCTTGTTTTCTTTTGGTAGGAAGTAGTATTTTATCACCATAATCTGGGCACCAAAGAGATTCCTTACTGTATTTCACTTCATTTTTACAAAATACTTGGTGGAATTTTCATTGGGATTGCTTTGAATCTATAGATCAACTTGGAGATAATTGACCTTCTAGTATGGAGTCTTCTGGTATATCACTTTACTCATTTAGGGCTTTAATTTTCCTCACAGTGGTCTCTTCATAACAAACACTGTATCCATATTTTAAAAATATATATGTATGTGTTACTGCTCAATGTTACTGTAATTGGTATTGTGGATTTAATTTTCCAGTATTTTTGCTTGTTACCATATAGAAATACAACTTACTTTGTATATTGAACTTGGATTCTGTAACCATGGTTTTAGTTGTTTTTTTTTCTTAAATAAAATCTGTAAGATTTCCTACATCAGTGACAGTATTGTCTCTCAGGACAGTTTTACTTTATTATTTGAATGCCTTTTATTTCTTTTCTTGCTTTATTCACTGGCTAAAACCCAATACTATAATATTGAGTAGAGGTGGTGATTTTGGGCATCTTTATTTTGTTCCTGGTTTTAGGGAGAATGTATTTATCAGTCTTTTACTATTAACTATGCTGTCAGAAGTTTACATAGATGTCATTTATAAGGCTGGGAAAATTCTCTTCTATTCCTAGTTTGCTGAGAGGTTTTATTAAGAATAGATGTTGAGGGGCACCTGGGTGGCTCAGTGGATTAAAACCTCTGCCTTTGGGTCAGGTCATGATCCCAGGGTCCTGGGATTGAGCCCCACATCGGGCTCTCTGCTCAGTGGGGAGCCTGCTTCCCCTTCTCTCTGCCTGCCTCTCTGCCTACTTATGATTTCTCTCTCTGTCAAGTAAATAAATAAAATCTTAAAAAAAAAATTGATGTTGAATTTTAGGAGCGCCTGTGTGGCTCAGTGGCTCAGTGGGTTAAGCCTCTGTCTTCAGCTCAGGTCATGATCCCAGAGTCCTGGGATCCAGCCCCGCTCTGTGCTTAGCAGGAGTCATGCTTCCCCCTCCCCTTCTGCCTGCCTCTCTGCCTACTTGTGATCTCTCTCTCTCTCTGTCAAATAAATAAATAAAATCTTTTTAAAAAAAGAAGTTGAATTTTGTCAAATGCTTTTTCTCCATCTACTGAGATATTTATAGGTCTTCCTTATTTTGTTACATTTTGAATTACATTGATTGATATTTGAATACTAACCCAGCCTTGCATTCCTGGCTTAAAACCCTCTTGGTCATACTATATTACTTATCCTCTATATTTTCCTATCTGATGTGTTGTAATATTTTTAAAAAATTTTGCATCTATGCTCAGGAAGGATGTTGGTTTATACTTGTCTTTTCTCATAATGACTCTTGTCTGGTTTTGGTATCAGGGTAATATTTTACTCATAAAATGTGTTGGGAAAGATCCCTCTTCTTCAGTTTGCTGAAAGTACTTGTGTAGAATTCATAGTATTTTTTTTAAGAGTTTAGTATAATTCAGCAAAGTATGCAAACCTTGAGTGTTCTTTGTGGGAAAGATTTAAGTAGGCAGAGCAGCAGACAGAGAGAGGGAGAAGTGTCACGGCCGGCGCGACAAATGGACCAGGAAACGTGAGGGGAAGAGGATGGTGAAAAGAAATTAGGAGACAAAGAGATGGGGGCAGGAGGGACACTGAGGAGGATGTCCAACGGTGCCGTCTTATTCCACATCTTACAAGCATTTATAAGGCAGACCACAATAGAAGGAGTGATACATCAGTACCTAGTCAGATGACCGCAAGTTTCTATAACAAGTTTACATTAACTACAAGCAAACCTCGGGATGCCAGGTAGTCTCGGCTAAATCCATTAGCAAGACAGTCAACCAGGGAGTGTGTTATGGGAAGTACAGGAATGACAAGGACCAACTAAGAATTCATGACCCTGACCACATTGTTCCCTTCTGTAGGGAGAGTGTGTGGGAAGTCATGTAGGCGAGCTCACGACACATAGCAAGGACAGACCCTTTCTCAGTGTTACTCAACTTTCCCGTCCTTAACCCCTTGTCAAGGTGTCCGGAATTTAAAGGAGACACAACTCAGGGCCTGGTTTGATCCTCGACTCCAAACATACCGTAGCCTCCAACAGGGAAGCAGGCTCCTTGCTGAGCAGAGAGCCCAATGTGGGGCTTGTTCCCTGGACCCTGAGATCATGACCTGAGCCAAAGGCAGAGGTTTAATCTGCTGGGCCACCCAGGTGCCCCCTACATATTCAATTTCGTAAATAGATAAAAGGTTATATAAGTTGTTCCTTCTGAGTCAACTTCGGTGTCTTCCAAGGAATCTGTCCATCGAGATGGTCAAATTTATTGCCCTAAAGTTTATATTTTTTATTCTTTTCCTATCTGTAGGATCTCTAGTGATGTCACTCTCATTCTTGATCTTGCCAATTTATATCTTCTCTTTTTCTCCTGATCATTATGGTTAGTAGTTTCCTGAGAAAAGAGTAGCAAGGTTAAAGAACTATTGCATACATAAAATGATAAAGGGATCAATTAATAAAGAGGATAGAACAATTCTAAGTGTTTACATACCTAGTAACAAAACTTCAAGGTACATTAAGCAAAAACAGAAAAATCCTGGAGAAATAGGCAAATGGAGATTCCATCACATCTCTTAATTATTGATAGAACAAGGAGAGTAATCAGAAAGGACAAAGAAGGCTTTAGTAACCTTAATCAACTTTATTTAATTGATATTTATAGAAAATTCCACATAACAACAAAATACACATTTTTCTTAGGTGAATATGAAGTCATTGCCAAGATCACTTCGTGGTCTATAAAACAAGTCCAGAATTACAGAGGATTCAAATTATACAAAATATGTTCTCTGACTTCAGTGGAATTTAGAAATCTAACAGGTCCTTTAGGGGTAGGATTAGGTTGTGTACTTGAGACTTTTCTTGTCTCTTGAGAAAGGCTTGTATCGCTATATATTTTCCTCTCGGGACTGCCTTTGCTGTGTCCCACAGATTTTGAACTGTTGTGTTTTCATTATAATTTGTTTCCATGAATTTTTTCAATTCTTTAATTTCCTGGTTGACCCATTCATTCTTTAGTAGGATGCTCTTTAGCCTCCATGTATTTGAGTACTTTCCAACTTTCCTCTTGTGATTGAGTTCTAGCTTCAGAGCATTGTGGTCTGAAAATATTCAGGGAATGATCCCAATCTTTTGGTACCGGTTGAGACCTGATTTGTGACCCAGGATGTGGTCTATTCTGGGGAATGTTCCATGTGCACTAGAGAAGAATGTGTATTCTGTTGCTTTGGGTTGGAATGTTCTGAATATATTTGTAATGTCCATCTGGTCCAGTGTGTCATTTAAGGCCTTTATTTCCTTGTTGATCTTTTGCTTGGATGATCTGTCCATTTCAGTGAGGGTGGTATTAAAGTCCCCTACTATTATTGTATTGTCTATGTGTTTCTTTGATTTCTTTGATTTGTTGGTTTATACAGTTGGCTGCTCCCATGTTAGGGGCATAGATATTTAAAATTGTTAGATCTTCTTGTTGGACAGACCCTTTGAGTATGGCACAGTGTCCTTCTTCATCTCTCATTATAGATGGTTTAATTTAAATCCAATTAATCTGATATAATTATTGTCACCCAGCTTTCTTTTAATGTCCATTAGCATGGTAAATTGTTTTCCACCCCTCACTTTAAATATGGAGGTGTCTTTGGGTCTAAAATGAGTTTCTTGTAGACAGCATATTGATGGGTTTTGTTTTTTTATCCATTCTGATACCCTGTGTCTTTTGATTGGGGCATTTAGCCCATTTACATTCAGGGTAACTATTGAGAGATATGAATTTAGTGCCATTGTATTCCTGTAAGGTGACTGTTACTGTATATTGTCTTCTATTCCTTTCTGGTCTACTACTTTTAGGCTCTCTCTTTGCTTAGAGGACCCCTTTTAATATTTCCTGTAGGACTGGTTTGGTGTTTACAAATTCTTTTAGTTTTTATTTGTCCTGGAAGCTTTTTAATCTCTCCCATTTTCAATGATAGCCTAGCTGGATATAGTATTCTTGGCTACATGTTTTTCTCATTTAGTGCTCTGAATATATCATGCCAGTTCTTTCTGGACTGCCAGGTATGGTGGATAAGTCTGCTGTCAATCTAATATTTTTACCATTGTATGTTACAGGCTTTTTGTCCCAAGCTGCGTTCAGGATTTTCTCTTTGTTACTATGACTTGTAAGTTTTTCTATTAGATGATGGGGTGTGGACCTATTTTTATTGATTTTGAGGGGGGTTCTCTGTGTCTCCTGGATTTTGGTGCTTGTTCCCTTTGCCATATTAGGGAAATTCTGTACTATAATTCGCTCCAATATACCTTCTGCCCCCCTCTCTCTTTCTTCTTCTTCTGGAATCCCGATTATTCTAATATTGTTTTATCATGTGGTATCACTTATCTCTCATTCTCCCCTCATGATCCAGTAGTTGTTTGTCTCTCTTTTGCTCAGCTTCTTTATTCTCCATCATTTGGTCTTCTATATCACTAATTCTCTTTTCTGCCTCATTTATCCTAGCAGTAAGAGCCTCCTTTTTTTTTTTTTTTTAAAGATTTTATTTATTTATTTGACAGGCAGAAATCACAAGTAGGCAGAGAGGCAGGCAGAGAGAGAGAGAGGTGGAAGCAGGCTCCCTGCTGAGCAGAGAGCCTGATGTGGGGCTCAATACCAGGACCCCGGGATCATGACCTTGGCTGAAGGCAGAGCCTTTAACCCACTGAGCCACCCAGACACCCCAAGAGCCTCCATATTTTACTTCACCTCATTAATAGCTGTTTTAATTTCAGCTTGGTTAGATTTTAGTTCTTTTATTTCTCCAGAAAGGGCTTTTATTTCTCCAGACAGGGTTTCTTTAATATTTTGCATGCCTTTTTCAAGCCCAGCTAGCAACTTGCAATTCATCATTCTGAACTCTAGATCTGACATATTACCAATGTCCATATTAATTAGGTCCCTAACCTTCAGTACTGCCTCTTGTTCTTTTTTTTTTTTGTGGTGAGATTTTCCACCTTGTCATTTTATCCAGATAAGAATATATGAACGAGAGAATAAAATACTAAAAGGGTGGCAAAGTCTCCAGAGAAATGTACTCTAATCAAATCATAAGAGACCCCAAATCAGGGGGAGAATAAAGGGGGGGAAAAGAAAGTTAAAAAAAAAAAACTAAAAAAAATATATTAGACTGATGAATAGAACAAAGCCACCCACTTGATTCTGCATGTATTTTGGTGTCTTAGAGAAACTACCTCCCAAAATTTTAAAGAAAGAAAAACATATATATGTGAAAATAAGGGTAAACATGATGAAGCAATGGAATATGACAGTCTAGATGAAAATTTTAAAAAAATTTCTAAAAAAGGAATTGATAAGATAAATTGGAAAAAGAGAGGAAAAAAATGGGGAGAGAATTTTCTCAGGCTGGAGACTAGAACATCTAGATTTAGGGTATATTTTGATCTATTAGAAGAAATTGTATCTCAAAATTTTTTAGGAAACAAAACACCCCATATGTATACAAAAAATAAAGTTAGATACAGTGAAGGTTAAAATATGACTACAATAATGAAAGGTTTAAAAAGTTTTTTTTTTAAAAAAGGTATTGTTATGATAAAGTAGTTTAAAAATGTTAAAAGAGGAAAGAGGAAAAGTTAAAAAAATTAGAATAGGAAAAAATTTTCAAAAATTTAATTAACTTTGTAAGATTAAAGAATCATCGGGAGAAAGTTTTGAATTCCATGCCTTTGCTTTCCCCTAGCTCTGGAATTCCTGTTCTCCTTCATCAGTGAGCTTGGTCTTGGCTGGATGTTCTTGTAGTGAATCTCAAATGTCTTTGCCCAACATGGAATTGCACCATGTTTGCCAGGGGCTGGGCTAAGTAATCTGCTTGGGTTTGGTCTTGGGAGTTTTTGTTTCCTGAACATTTTCTGTAGAGCTCTGGAGGACAGGAATGAAAATGGTGGCCTCCCAATCTCCAGCCCGGAGGAACCAAGAGCTCGGGGCCCCACTCCTCAGTGAGCCCTCAGAGAAAAGCAGTCAATCACTCCCATCTCCCTGATCTCTGGCTGCACTCCAAGCTCACCTGGCCTGTGACTGAGCATTTCTGTCTCTGGCACAGAGCCCCCTTTTGATTCTCCAAACCTAGCAGATTCCTGCCACACTGCTTTTCTGGCCAAGGAAGGTGGGTCTCCCCGGAACTGCAACTTGTGGGGTCCCTGCTCAAAGAGCAGGGGTTCGACTGTGCTGCAGATCAGTTTAAAGTAACCCCAAGCTGATAACTCGGTCTTAGCTCTGTTTCTGTAGTCAGCTTCCCCGCTCTCATACCTGTGAGCTCTGCTACACTCAGACACCCTGATCCTTCTGTGACCCTGTGGGATGTTGAGACCACACTGTCCCCACGAGGTCTCCACCCCTGCTTAGCCTCTGGAATGATGTCCCTCAGTGGAGCAGACTTCTAAAAGTTTGGATTTTGTGCTCCGTTGCTCCACCGCTTGCCAGGAGTCAGCCCCTCCCCCCACAGTCTATCTTCTGTTGCTTTGGATTTACTTCTCCACACGTCCTGCCTTTCAGAAGTGGTTGATATTCTGTTTCTAGAATTGCTGCTCTTCTTCTCTTCGCTCTCCTGTTGGGTTTGTAGGTGTTGGGAATGGTTTGATAACTATCTACCTGAACTCCAGTGACCTGATGTCATCTCAATCTGCTACTCCTCTTCCATCTTGACTGGTATCTATTTATTTTTTAAGTCACCTTTATACCCAACATGGGACTCAAACTCATGACTATGAGATCAAGAGTCATACACTCAACCAACTGAATCAGCCAAGGGCCTCAATTCTGTAGCGTTTTTAAATAACCTTACAATTTATATTTTTCTTCAATGCCTAAAATGATTAGATATTACTTATGGATGAAACATGAACCCTAAGATACTTCTTTTCTTTTTTTCTTTGTTTTTCGAAGTAGTGTATACTCACTTTCCCCCATTCTGTCACTTTCTGTGTTCAGATTATCTTGGATTTTAGTTCTCAGTTGTTATGTACTTTAAAATCAGTTAAACTGGAATGCTTGGGTGGCTTGGTTAAGCATCTGCCTTCAGCTCAGGTCATGATCCCAGGGTCCTGGGATTGAACCCCATGCTACCTGCAGAGCCTATTCCCCCTGCTATGCTCTTTGTCTCTCTCTCTTTCTGTGAAATAATAAGATCTTTTAAAAGAATAAGTAAAGTCTTAAAAATATAAAATTAGTTAAACTGAAACACCAGTGTCTGGGTTCTTTGCTTAGCACCTTTTTTTTTTTTTTTTTTTTTTTTTGGTCTCTCCTACCTTCTACTTGGTCTTTGCTCTTACCTTTATTCTAGCATAATCACTTTACATGTTCCCATCCTCTCTTACTTGATGATGGGCAAAGACTCATTTTTGTAACTCTGGAGCTTGGCCTATAGCAGATACATTCTAACCATTCATTGAAAGATTATAAAGCCTTCTATTCCACCTCAACCCTGTGCTTTGATCTGCTTCCTGTTTCTAAGTTACCTCATTTTTCTGTGTCTAGGTCCTTATATGGTATCAGAACCATAATGCTGTAGGCTTTTTGTGGGGTGTACCATGGGACATCAGAATTAACAAGAAAGAGATGGGGCTTGGGTCTCATGGAGATTTCTTGAGAGAAGGCTTGTTGGCTTTGCCATTTGTCCCTTGGCCAGTTGCTGAAATTTATTTCCCTAAATACTGTATGTGTGGTGACACAGAATTTTTTATGCAGTTGAGATGGCAGAGGGATGGGGACATGATGGAAGGGCAGCTCTGCGTTGAGTGCTTACTTGTCTGATGTGATAAGGGAGGAAACCTGCATCTCAGGTTTTAGATGTGGGAGGGGTCTTCAGATGGTAGATGTATTTGGTCATATAGTATGAATATGAGACTCAAGGCAGGATAATTCCATAAATATTATTGACTGTTTTGCACTGCCATGTTTTTGTTGTCATTCAAAGGAAAAACCCATTACTACATGGGAAGAGCATTCTACAAAATCCTAGATGTGTTGACAGGTTTATCCCAAACCTACATTTTATGTTGTTTTAATTTCATTCTACTCCTTCATCCCTTGGGATATCACACTAAATATTATTCTTCTTTGGTTTACTCCTCTAAGGCATTTATTAGCTATTATGATTTCCTAGTTAATTCAGTTGTTGTTCGGTCAGACAGCTTTTATACTCTTTTTCTCTTCAGTTCTATTCTTTTTATTTCTACTCCCCACCCTCCCATCTCCCATCTTGGTTTATGTCTACATAACTTGGGGCTTTGTTCCACAAGGTTTAAGAGTTCTTTGAGCAATCCCTTCTGTTTTCCTTTTCTGGAAGGTGGAAGATCTCACCAACGACCAACAGCAAACAATGTCACAGGAGGATGAATTAGGACACTCATCTAGAACTTTGTGCTATAGGGGTGGGAGCTACAATAAAGTGAATGCAACAACAGCCAAGATGGTCCTGCCCATGTTGCCTTTCTAACCGTCTCCCCCAGTCCTCTTAGAACTCACAGAGGACACGTAGGCATCTGCAATCACAGGGAGTAACTGATTCTCTGATCCTATTGATCATCAACATTTACCTTTATCATGAATAAGAAAAGGCTAAGGAAAAAGAAAGCCAATTTCAGACTTGGAGAAAGAGCCTGCAAGAATACAGTGTATGTCGATAAGAAATGCCTTTTTTCATACTCACAAATTTAGATCTGCAATTAATAGCCTGATAGTTGGTGAAATTCTTGTCTTTCTCTATGGAATGCCCAGACTCTGAACTATGTAAAATATTCAAGCATTTGAAATCTATACTCACATGAGATTTCACTCAGAATAGGCCTTTATGAATATTCATGTTGAAGTATTTAGCCTCAGGGTGTGAAATATTAATCTCTTACCTGAGTTTTACATCTACTTCTTTTTCAATGACACAGAGAAAAATTAAATGTTACCTGCCACCAGGGGCATCATTAGGATGAGCTCTTTAGGTTAAAGTCTAAAAGAAAAACTCAGAGTCTCAAATAATTTTTTGGTGTTTCTCATGTGACAAGTAAAATTTATGAAATTATTTCCATTGTTTTGTTCATTTGTGACCTATCTATTCAGATTTGACAAGGAGATATTAAATCCATTCCTGTTTGGTCAACATGAGCAATCCAAGTGACTTTGTATGTGTGTATGTGCTAGGATTTGTCATCAAGAGTACCTATATAGAAATAATGATGCTAATCCTAGAAACTATAGAGATAGACTTTGGCAAATAAGCAGTGAAAATAAGTGCTCTGAATTGACTAGGATACCATTCTCCTGTGCTTTGTGTTTATATTTTGTTTTTTTGGTGGTGTGAGCCTTTAGGTGGGTTTATCTGAAAGGGTGGGATATTTGAGGAAAAGGCAGCTGAGGGGTATTTAAAAAATTTTTCCTTTTTATCATTAAAATAGTTTTTCATTAAAGAGCATTTAGAAGTAATGGATACATAAAATTAAAGAAAAACTTATGAATCTACTACCAGGGAAAACCACCACTATGATTTCAGTTTCTTACATTTATTCAGTGTTCTAAAATATGTACATTTTACAAAAGTAGAGTCCTGTACTGTTTTATAACCAGTATTTCATTAATTATTATGATGGTATCATTTTTAATAATTGCATGCTATTTTATGGATATAATAATTAGGCATCTTTTATATTTAGGTAGCTTCCAATTTTATGTTATAAATGGCATTATAGTGAACATCCTGAAAGCTGAATTTTTACATGTATTATTTCTTTATTCTTGGGATGAATTTCTAGATCTGTAATTGCTTAATCAAATATGATGCATACTTTGACATGTTAGATTTTATTATCAAATGGCCCTCCTGAAAGTTTTTACCAGTTCATACCTCCACACCTTCCCTAAAGCCAGTAATTATCATTAAAATATATATATATTGGCTAATTTCATAGAGGAAAAAATGAATACTGATTCTTTAATTCTAACTGATCTGAAATTTCTACCTTTATTTCATATGAAGTACATTTTTTAAGGGTAATTTCTTGATGAAGAATAAAAGATAAAAAGAAAATATTCTTTTCCTTTCTACTGGAAAGAGATAGAATACTTTTAAAAGAAAAGATTGTTTCATGTTAAGGATTAGCAATAATTTCATCGGTGTGGAAATCAAGGCATTGGTAAGACATCCATCTATCGAGATAGAGATCTTTTCCCACATCTTTTAATTGCAGTTCAGTTCATTATGGTGACATTTTATCTGTATGTAATTCAGCAAATTTACATTTGAAAAACGAACCATGGGTTTGTAGATCAATTCCATCCCTTGAGTCTAATGACAGCAAGAGTGTGATTTGGGGTTATAATTAAGAATCAAATGGGTAGGGACACCTGGGTGGCTCAGTAGTTAAGCTCCGGTCATGATCTCTGGGTCCTGGGATTGAGCCCCACATCGGGCTCCCTGCTGGGCAGGAAGCCTGCTTTTCCCTCTCGCACTCCCCCTGCTTGTGTTCCCTCTCTGGCTGTCTGTCTGTCAAATAAATAAATAAAATTTAAAAAAAAAAAAGAATCAAAGAGTTGGCCTTGGACATAGGCTAATCAGGACTAGGCAGATCACTTAGATAGTTTGGATTTAATGCTACATGGAGAGAAGAATAACAAATAGCAGTATTTACATTCTTTTAGAAAAATTACTATTATGATAAAGAAAACATTAGTTTGGGGTGAGATAGTCACTACTGAAATTTCACTAACTTGTTCATGGATTGACCTCACCAGCTCAATTTTGAACTCTGCTACAAGGTTAGATCCATTTATTTTGGCAGCTTTGTTGGAAGATTAGCCTGGGTATTGGGAATTCCAATGAAAAACTGTAGCCTGGAGGCATCCTGCTTGTGTCTACTTATTTAAATGCTCCTGGAATTCTGCCTGTCATCACTCATATTGGCTAGATTATGGGAGGTATTTGGTAGAAACATGGTATTAGGTTATCCAGTTTATTTATTTATTTTTTTTCATTGTTGTTCTAAGACTCTGATAGTGATTACTTTTGGTGATGGTTTTTCTGTTACTCCTTACCTATTGCAATTGTATTTTTGTTTCTCCTGTCCCAAGTACATTATTGCCAGATTAAATGTACTAAAGAACATGAATTTCCTGAGTTATAGACAGGTCCTATCCCATCATACCAAAATTCCATTTGAAATCTTGAGTGGCTGTCCTTGTCTGTGGAATTAGGTAGGAATCATTTATCTGCCAATCAAAGTACATTGCGGTAAAGGTCATTGCCTGCCTTTCCAGTTTCATCTCTCATGATTCATCTATAGTGTTTTGAACCGTGATTAAACTCCTGATTTCTTGCCTTCTTAAACAAACAAACAAACAAACAAAAGTGAACAAAACTTTTCTCTTAACCTGCAACATGCTTTCCTTCATTTGCACAGAAAATTTTGGCATTTAGGTTGGGGGAGATCTTCAACATTCATGCTCTCTGATTTTCTCTATCTGGAACATATATTCCTCCCTGATTTCTAACTGAAATGGTGTATTTCCTCTGATTTTCTGTGTACTTGATTCCTATTCCCTTTAAGATAACATCGATCATATTCTGCTTTATTTTATGGTTTATGTACTTATTTCTGTTAAAGATTAAAAATTGCTTGGGATCAGGGACTGATTTCCGTATTTTTGAATTCCTTCTTGGGCATTCATGAGGTTATCATGAATGTGAAATGACTGGCTTTATTGTTAATGTAATTTTGTAGGTATTTAATTATGATAGATGGTGAAATTTGAAGACACCCAAAACTTTCAATTTTTGTGCATAGAAGCAAAGATTTTAACTCTGAGAGATCTTTTAGGCAGATTGGAAAACTTAAAAATAAACCCAAAAAACAAAAAACGTCATGTTTTTGATGTGGGCATTAAACATGGGGCTGAGGACCTCCAGCCCCTGTCTCCTTGTGTGTATTGAAATCAAGTTAGACAGAATTTCTTTAAGAGCAACCTAAAGCAACTTGGTTTTATAGGAGTTGCTGATAGGATTAATATATTAATATATCTGTGTCCCAGGCCAGTCCTGCCCAGATGACAGTGTGTAGTAATGCCCCTTCTCACAGAGAGATGATGATGATGACCCATTTCTTGAGTTAAGAGATGAAATAGGTCCAGAGCTTTCTGATGGCTGCTCTTAAAGAGGCTCTCTTTATGTACTTATATAAAATATTTATTTATGTATCTAAGTGTTATTAAAAACTAATCATTGCAGTTTTTTACTTTGTCCCAAATGAGATGGTTTCTTGCAGTTTAACACCTGATTGAGTGCTCTTTTCTTATTTAGATTTTGTTTTACGTTTTTATAATATTTAACCACTACTAAAGTTCTGTGTATGTCAGAGGATCCAACCATGCTAGTAAATAACATATACCATGAAAAAACCTATCTACAGGTTTTTTTAAAAAGTCATCATATTTATGTTGAGAGAGCTCTGTATTTTCTCCACAAGGGGGCAGGAAAGTCTGGGCTGTAAATTTAATTTTTCATGAAAGTCTTTATGGGAAGAAGTGCTTTACTTGATCTTCCATATAAACTTTTTTAAAATTTAATTTTTTTCCAGATAAAGAAGTTCCCTGAGTGCATGATTTTTAATATTTCTCCTCCCTTCTGGGAGGTTACCCTGCAGCTGTGTTTATCACTTTTTCCCTCTAGATTCTAATCGTACGTTTTAATTACTGGACTAAGTGTTTTGAGGTTACTGTTACCAATGACCAAGGCAGCTTGTTTTCATTGACACATGATTGTGGACCCTTAATACATGCCTGGGAGAAAGGAGAAGACCAGTGTTTCACTACTGTTTGTGTCAGTGACAAAAAAACACCTGTGTCA
Organism: Mustela lutreola; assembly: GCF_030435805.1. Taxonomy (NCBI): domain Eukaryota; kingdom Metazoa; phylum Chordata; class Mammalia; order Carnivora; family Mustelidae; genus Mustela; species Mustela lutreola. The sequence continues at coordinate 15,960,582 of NC_081305.1, read as the reverse complement.
AAGGAAAACAATCACATCATAGGCTTGAGATCAGCGCTTATCATCCATACATATTCATATATTCTCCTACTCATACTAAGTTTTGTAATGTACTGTTTCCCACTGGCTCCCACCCCCACACTGCTTTTGTGCATTTTGTTATGCAAGCTTTAAATTACAGGCCATGCTGCAAAACTCATCTGAATCTGTGATCTCAATACCTGAGTGCTTCTCTCTTGAGATCACAACAGGGTTGGCCTAACACTGTAGGACTCACCGCTCTGAGATAACAACAAGCCATACTGTGAGGGAAACATCTAACAAAATCAGTCTATTTTCATAAAAATGCAATTGGGGGAATACTTGAAGAATTCAGATTTGGGGGTTTCCCCTACACTCTCTCCCCTACCATTTGAAAGATAAACGGTGTAAAACAGTAAAAGCATTGAAGAGTCAATTTTTGTTTAAGGCTGATAGCGACTCTCCCCTGTAGGGCATGAAATTAAAATGTGCGCACAGAACCAAATGATTGCTTCAGTACCGTGTTTTTAGTGGCAGTTGTCCTCTCGAAACAGTGCTGCTGAAAGGAAGTGAAGTAGAACAATGCAGGTGGCAAAAGACTGATTCAAAGAGGATGTTTATAAAGAAAAAATAATCACAGTTACAGACCAAATTGGTGGGCATAGCTTGGTGACAAGGCATGGCAAAAAGATGTGGAGAAGATGGCATAGAAGGAACATGGGAGCTTGATTTACGTGTGAGATCCAAGGGTACCTAATATCACTACTTTCATGCCACAAGTATAAGCGCCATGGTCACCCATGTGCACGGTTTTCTGCGATAGGGCTGCTCAGAAACACACCAGTCATCTGGCTCTCCTTCCTTGAAGTACCAAGGCAGTTGGCAGCATTAGCAAAGGTTTGCTTGAAAAATCTTCTGTTTCACTCTTCGTTATAGATACAGATGGCCACATGGGTTTGGGGGAAAAAAATTAAACCCTAAAATATTTAGCAGTTCTAAAAGTTTATTTCAATCCTGTTGAATGCCTTATGTCTGTTTTTCATAGCTTGTCTTCTTTTGGAAAATACAAACAGTGGGAGGTTTGCTGTTGTTCCTCAGAAGTAGTATAAAGGGTAGTGTAAGTACACACATGTATACGTATGTATAATTTATATACAATATATATAAATATGTTTCTCCCTTTTACATTATAACCAATTTTTGACTGACTTTAACATGGTTAGTCTTGGTTGAGGACTAATATCATAGCAGTTCTGGCTTCCTTCCAGCAGGCAATCTTTTGCAGAAGGGAAAATGACAAAGTTGAGCAACAATCCCGTAGTACAATGTGAAGAAGAATGTACTAAACAGACTACCCAAAGGAAACATGAGGAAAACATCTTATTATAAGTTATATATTTAATATGTTTTTCATACTTGGAAAGAGAAGTGAATGTCTGGGAATGTCCTTTGATTCACTGGCCAGAAGGATTTTTGTTACTTTGTGTACCTCTCCCCAAACCCCAATTCTTTAGATTCGAAATGATTTACTTACAGAGAAAAGAAGAGCACTTTGATATCCTATACTATAGTTAAACATTTATGGGGTTTAAAAATATTTATGAATGTGTAAAAGTTATTAAAATGTGCTCCTGGTTACCTTGTGATCAGGTATGGCTTGAGTACAAAAATGGAAATTTTTGTAAAAGAAAAAGATGAGAAAATAAATGTCACCAGATCTGTAAAGTTTAATCTTAGGGTATGTACATGGGTCTGTAGTGTGTACAATTTAAAATACTTATTTTTGTACAATGAAGACTTAATATCTGTTGAGTCACGATAAATTATAATGTTAAAGCTCCAAGAAAATTTCCTTAAAGCCTTTATTCATAGTCACTCAAAAATATAGTAACTTTTTTTTTTTAAATAAAAACTTCAACAATTTGTTCTTTATGGAAAAAAAAAACATTGCACTGCTTGATTTTGGGCATTAGTATTAGAGGAAGAGAATTTTTATTTGTTCTGTGAGTTTATTCAGGTCTTACTTTTGTTGGTAAGAAAAATGCTCAATAAATTTAAATAAAATTACACATACAAGTAGGATACAGAGAGAGAGAGAGAGAGGCTGTGGACTCTTTCAAGTAAATAACAGATAAAAGTAAAAGTGTATACTTTCTTTAACTCCATTTTTCTAGAGTCCTCAATAGCCCTTACTAGGATAAATGCCCTTTTAGCACCTTAATGACATACCTAACACAAATTAAGTAATGTCCTTTTCGTTGATCAAATCAAAGACTCCAAAATTTATTCCAAAATAAGATTTTAAATCCCTCTTCTTTTTCTCTTTATATCTGAGATTCGTAAGCATAAAATAACGCTGAAAAATGTACACCCTAGGGGCACCTGGGTAGCTCAGTGGGTTAAGCATCTGCTTTTGGCTCAGATCATGATCCCAGGGTCCTGGGATTGAGCCCCCCAGTGGGCTCCCGGCTCTCCCTCTCCCCCCTGCTCATTCTCTCTCTCAAATAAAATCTTAAAAAAAAAAAAAAAATCCTGGTCTTTATTTGGTTGTCAGAAGAGGGGGTATAGTGATGAGAACCTATGCATGTTGATATGTTCTCCTCCTTTCTCACTGGCCAGTTCCCTTTTGTAGCTTCAATAGCCAACCAGGGCCCAAACAAATTAGAGCCTTATAGTCCTCCTTTTGCCGTGGGAAATTTGGAGATGGTCCCAGTACAGGCAAGCTTTGTTATTTATATCCTTCTAATTTTACCACCCTACATTCTTTGTACTTAAGGATGATTGTTGAACCCTCTAGAGAATTTCCATATGCATTTGCAGCTGTCATGGTTACTTAATTTGTGCAGAAAATGAATATTTTTGTCTTGATCCCATTACTGAGGCTGGGAGATGAGGCAGGGAGGGCCTGTTGTAAAACTGTACAATTTTTCAAAATGTGATTTCTACACCAACTGTAGGACTTGAACTCACGACCTCAAGATCAAGGGTCGTATGGTCTACCTATTGAGCCCACTAGGCACCCCAAGACTCTGCAGTTTCTCATGCTTTCCTCTGTTGCAGTTTTAGCTATGGCTTTATAATTATATAAAGAATTGCTATATCATTTAGTTTATCAAAGAGTTTTAAAAATTTCTCAATGTAAAATTTACCCATTTCTTTTTCTAAAATTTGCATTTTATATTTGGTATAATCATTTTTAATTGTAGTCAATGATTATCAAAATCTTCAGCATTTTATACTTGGTGTTAACTGCAATTTTTCTACCTAGGGAAGTAGAAAATTAAGGTTGTGAGCTGTTAAATTATTTAAATGGAAACTGTAGGTAAGAGTTACCCTTACGAAAATATTAAGTGGATATGTGCTTTGTTAGTGGAAACAAGGTGGCATGGGTTTGTCCCCTTTCTGGAAGCGTATATTTGAGCTGAGAACCACCAACTCAAAGCTCAGCTTTGATTGTCAAATTAAGTTTTTGGGGAAGCAGGGAGTGAGGCTTGTCAGATTTTGTCAAGAGAGAAAAGGGACACCCCCCCCCCCCCCCCCCCCCGCCGATTTCCTTCTGCATTATCAAGAGACAAGAAGCAAGCGCTGCAATGAGGCAAGTCTGCAAAGATGGGGAAACCTCACTGTGCTCCAACAGTGCCAGGTCAAACCACAAGTTCCACGAGCTGAAGACTTCAGCAGGGGCCACTTGAGAGGGGCCAGAAGGGAAAGTGAGGCATCCCTGTGGAGGCTAAAGAACAGTGAGGACCCAGAGGATGGTCACAGTCTAGCTCTTGAACCCCAAGTGTCAGAAGAGTGCAAAGGCATCCCCTATACTTTTTACCAACTTACTGCTTATGCATCAGCATTCTTTTTGTCTCTCTCCACACAATTTTTATTAAATAATTACCACTATTAGATAACAGTTATTTGAACCATTTGAGAGGAGGCTTCACAAACCATGCCTCTTTATTCCTGTCTTTCTATGTGTATTTTTCAAGAACAAGGATATTCTGACATAATCCTATTGAATTTGCAAAGTTTAACATTGATATACTACCTCTGTGTAGTCTACCGTGCATATTCCAGTTTCATCGTTTATTTCTTCCAGTGGTGTCCTTTTTGGCATTTTCTTTTCCACTCTAGGATTCAGTCCAGGATCATCTTTTTAAAAAACTTAAAAAAAAAAAAAAGATTTAATTTATTTACTTAGAATGAGAGAGTACAAGCAGGGGCAGAAGGAGACACAGGCTCCCCGATGAGCCCAGAGCCTCACCTGGGTCTCCCCAACCCAGGACCCTGAGATTATGACCTGAACCTAAGTCAGATCCTCAACCAACTGAGCCACTCAGGTGCCCCCAGAATCACCTTTAGAATTAAGTTGCCCTGTGAGATGGAATTCTCTTTAATTGACAATTTCCAGTTCAATTTTTCACTCTATAAACCCAGCCTCTACCTGGGTATCTGAATAGAAGCTTCAGATCAAGTTGTATTTTTTTCTTATTTCTGCGTATTTGTGTAGTCCATGTCGATTGTGCTACACATATCTTCTGTGTATCTATTACGGTTTACAAATTTCCATTTGAGCCCTCTGTGGAGTTGAGAGAGTTTATTCTTAGCCTGCTTACTCATTTAGACTTCAAGCCTGGTTACAAAGGGGCTCTTCTCACTTTCGTAGCCTATTAAGTGCCCTAATGAAGTTAGAAGAAAGGCAAGGCTATCTATTTTAAAATAGTAATAGCTATATTTTATTACATGTGCTATGCATGGAATATATGCACTCTTAATCTTCAAAACAAATCCATGGTGTAGGCTAAAATCCTTCATGATTCCTAAGACTAATGTTACTTAGCTCTTAACGATCTTCTCACCACTTGCTCGTGATTCTCCACCCACCGAGACATTTTCCTTTCTCCAAGGGCCATGATGTTTTCCATCTCAGAGTCTACTATATACTCTTCTCTATGCCTGGAACGTTCTTTTCATGATTATTTGAAGAGGCTTAGCTGTGAAGGGAAGGTGAGAGTTAAAAGGGTCAAGGGAGACTTTTGTGTGTGGTTCTTGTTGCTGATGTTGTAGGTGTATTTGAACAATAACTACGTAGTTTACGAGCAGAGGGGAGAGAGTCAAAGGAGACAGGATGGAGATACAGAGGAGGTAAGGCCGTTGATGGAGAGAGATTCCCGCCGAGGATGGACGGGAGATTCTGGATACAAGCGAGGAGGTTGACTTTGTACAGCTGGGAAAATGCATCGTTAAACATGCCAGAAGTTGAAGTTTGGCTCTGCTGAGGCTGTATTTTTCCCTGTGAAAAAGGAAGCTGGTCATTTGCTTGGATGCTCAGAGTGAGGAGGCTAGAGGAGGAGGGCTGAGGGTAAGGGTAGATTGACCAAATCACCGGTGTGAAGAATTTGGGGACTGAAGATACCTGTGCCTTTTTCTAATGCTGGAGCTCTGAAAAGCAGTATGATTCTAGGAGTCTCTTCCACGTGCCTTAGTGTGGGAGCAAAAGAAATGTTTACTAAGGGCATCCGAGTGAGAGAGGCTTATGGAATTCTGGCCTAAAGGGGAACAGCTGAGAATTTTTCTGTGTGGTTAGAGTGGTACGATACGATACCCTGGGCTTATGGGAATGAAGAGGAAGCTGCGGTGACTAGATGGAGAACATTGCGGAGGACGGCGCCCTGATGGATAAAACCGATGACTTCGTTGTTTTTCTCCAGACCCCAGTCCGAACACCCCTAATGGAAGATGATAAAAAAAATCTGGGCAACACTGATGGATTTTGTTCTGAATCCACATGCCCTTTTAAGAAAATGTAATTGGTTTATGAATAACAAAATACCTTACAAGGCAAACCCTAATTCAGCTATCTTTTAAATGGGAGACACTTCTAAATGTTAGTGTTACAAGGACTGAATTCATTGAGGAATTTCCACTGAGAATTGGAACTGAAAGAGATGTGTGATGAGAGAAATGGAAATCTTTCTCTTATGAGCCTTTGGAATATAAGCCTTTATACTTTCCAATAATTTTCTGCCCGAAGCAATGACATGTCTAATTAATAATAATATTCTATTAAACAGTATGATTAATCTGAGAGATCATTATGCACAAGTAGATTAAAAAAGCAACCTAAATCCCCTTGGTCTGATTTAAGATAAAATAAACCTGAATTTTGTATCCACAGAGAGTTTTTTTTTTCCTCTCCTTGTGATTTAACTTGAGGGTACATTCTGTTTCTATGATTCTTTCGGTGTCTGTTCTTTAGTATCTGATTAACTTAAAGGAGATCTTTGAAAAAATAACACCCATTCAGTTTCTCCTAATTTAATTACAGTTTTGTATAAGCTATTTGCATGTGAATATTACTGTTGGAGAATATATCAGTTATATATTTTTTCTGTTATTAACATCATATGGGGGCAAAACTGTTAATATTTTACTAATGGAAACAAAGATTTGGGAGAATTAGACAGAGAAGGACCCTTGATATTTGAGGGCAAATCTCATGTGTTAAAATTTGGCCTGATTTCTGAGCTGGGAAAGTGGCAGTAGTACTGTTTTATAAGTTAAATGGTGAAAAACAACATAAATTGTCTTGCTTTCTCAAAGGGTGTGATTTTGGGTAAGTCTTGGAACTGTAGGAGTTGTTCCTTCATTTTTCATTAATTGATGGGAGGATTTTTGATAAATTTTTCCACTGCCAGGCACTGGAGCATAGCAATTAAATTCTAGGTTTGGGGATTTCTTGATTATTGGTCTCAACTTTGCCACTTAGCAGCTGTGAGATCTTGAACAGTGAGTTAATGCCTTAATCTGCAGTTGTCCTCATCTATAAAATGGGGAAATCTCCAGTTTCCTAGCCAGAGCCTCTTCAACTTGTGTGCCTCTCAGACTGTTGATCTCTTGGCTAGGTCACCTCTGTCTTCCAACAATGGGACAAGGTTCACTGGTTTTGTATGTGCTAAGTGGAGGGGGCAGAGCCATTTGTGGGAATTAGAAGTATGCGTATGATGAATGTAAAGCCTTTAGTTCTGTGCTTGGGACCTCCTCATTGTTCAGTTCAAGCCAGCATCTATTACTGTTTAGTGCAGTTGAAAATTCATCAGATTTTTAGATCTATCTATTTCTGCAGGTTATTTTGTCTTTTATTCCATTGTCTTTCACTGGGAATGTTAACATTACAAAGATGTATCGATATCAGGTGAAACTTGGAGTCATATGGTAGCCACCTGACTTTCAAAGTAGTACTTGGACCTGTGTGTAATACTTTACGATTTAAAAAGTATTTCCTGTATCATTACCATTTCAGTATACGGTCAGTAATAATTATTTTATTTTTATTTATTTTAAAAAATTTATCTTATTTATTTGTTAGAGAGAGTGAGCACAAGCAGGGGGAATAGTAGCAAGCAGAAGGAGAAGTAGGCTCCCTACTGAGCAAGGAACCTGACATGCGGCTCAATCCCAGGACCTGGGATCATGTACTCAACCAAAGGCAGACCTTTAACCAACTGAGCCACCCAGGCATCCCCGGTACTAATTATTTGAGCATTTGATTTTGCCTAAACTGATTATTTCTGGACATCTTGGTCATAAATCAAGTTTTGAAAGTTCCTGAAAATGCTGTTCAAATGTAAATATACAGATACCTCCCTATAGCTTTTTTTCAGTAAGATACACAGACTACATATTGATGTTTATAAATATTGAGACATAATTATTTGTAGTGTTGTATTAAAAAAAAAAAACACTGATTGGCATTGGGGATAGTTCCCATTACTCCTTCTAGTGACTTGAATTACTACTTGAAATAAAGTAGTAAACAAAAAAGGCAGAAACCTCTCATAGTGTAGATAATGTAAGTGAACCTTTTTTTTAAGTCTTTAATTTTATAATTAGTGTAATTATAAAATTATATACTAATTGTATAATTAGTATACAATGTTATATTAGTTTCAGGTGTACAATATAGTGCTTCAACACTTTTTTTCTTTATTGTAATCATTTTTTTATCATAATAAGTGTACTTTTTTTTTTAAAGATTTTATTTATTTATTTGACAGACAGATAACAAGTAGGCAGAGAGGCAGGCAGAGAGAGAGAGAGAGGAGGAAGCAGGCTCCCCGCTGAGCAGAGAGCCTGATGAGGGGCTCGATCCCAGGCTCCTGGGATCATGACCTGAGCCGAAGGCAGAGGCTTTAACCCACTGAGCCACCCAGGCGCCCCATAAGTGTACTTTTTCATCCCCATCACCTATTTCCCAGGTTACCCTACCCACCTCTCCTCTGGTAATCATCAGTTTTTCTCTATAGTTAAGAGTCTCTTTCTTGGTTTGTCTCTCTTTCTTTGCTTATTGGTTTCTTAAATTCCATTTATGAGTAAGATCATATGATATTTGCCTTTCTTTGACTTACTTCACTGAGCATTGTACTCTGGCTGTATTCAAGGTGTTGGAAATGGTAAGATTTCATTCTTTTTTATGGCTGAACCATATTGCGCTATGTATGTATACCACATCTTCTTTATCTTTTCATCTGATTATGGACCATTAGACTGCCTCCATAGTTGGTTTTTGTAAATAATGCTGCTATAAACATTTGGGCACTTGTATCCCTGTGAAATAGCATTTTTTTATTCTTTGGGTAAATGCCTAGTAGGCAATCTGTGAATCATAGGGTAGTTCTGTTTTTAACATTTTGGCGAAGCTCCGTACTGTTTTCCGGAGAATCTCTTTTTCACACTTTCTGGAGTATTCTCTTTTTAACTCTTTTCAACGGTGTAAGAGGGTTTCCCTTTCCCCACATCCTTGCCAACATCTGTTGTTTCCTGTGTTATTTTAGCCATACTGACAGGTGTAAAGTTGTATCTCATTGTAATTTTGATTTGTATTTCCCTCATGATGAGTGATGTTGAGCATCTTTTCATGTGTCTGTTGGCCATCTAGATGTTTTCTTTGGAGAATATCTCTTCATGACTTCTGTCCATTTTTTAATTGGATTACTTGTTTTTTGGGTGTTGAGTTCTATCAGTTCTTTATATATTTTGGATACTAATCCTTTATCAGATATCAAAAGATATAAGTATCTTCTCCCATTCTGTATGTTGCCTTTTTGTTTTGTTGATTTTTTTCTTTGTTGTGTAGAAACTATTATTTTGATGTGGTCCCAAATAGTTTACTTTTGCTTTGATTTCCCTTGTCTCAGGAGACATACTTACAAAGGTATTGTTATGGCCAACATCAGAGAGATTAGTGCCTATGCTCTCTTCAAGGATGTTTATGATTTCAGGTCTCATATTTAGGTCCTTAATCTGTTTGGAGTTTATTTTTGTGTTTGGTGAAAAAAAGTGGTCCTGTTTCATTCTTTTGCATATGTTTGTCCAATTTTTCCAAGGCCATTTGTTGAAGAGACTGTCTTTTTCCCATTGGATATTCATTCCTCCTTTGTCGAAGATTAATTGACCACGTAATTGTGGGTTTATTTCTGGGCTTTCTGTTCTATACCATTGGTCTATGTATCTATTTTTATTTCAGTACCATACTTTTTTAATTACTATTACTTTGCAATACAGCTTGAAATCTGGAATTGTGATATCTTCGGTTGTGTTTTTCTTTTTCAAGATTACTTGGGTTATTTGAGGTCTTTCGTGGTTCCATTCAAATTTTAGGATTGTTTGTTCCAGTTCTGTGAAAAATGTTATTGGTATTTTGATAGGGATTGCATTAAATCTGTGGATTGCTCTGGGTAGTACAGATGCTTGAACAACATTTGTTCTTCTAACTCATTTGCATGGAATGTCTTTTTGTTTCTTTTTTGCATCCATCTTGAATTTCTTTCACCAGTGTTTTATAGTTTTTAGAGTACAGGTCTTTCACCTCTTGGTTAAGTTTATTCCTGGATATTTTACTGTTTCTGGTGTGATTTTAAATGGGATTATTTTCTTAATTTGACTTTCTGCTACTTCATTATTAGTGCATAGGAATGCAGCAGTTTTCTGTATGTTAATTTTGTATCCTGTGACTTTACTGACTTCACTAGTCAGTTCTAGTAGTTCTTTGGTGGAATCTTTCCGATTTTTTATGTAGTATGTCATCTGCAAGTAGTGAAAGTTTCACCTCCTCCTTACCAGTTTGGATGCCTTTTATTTCTTCTTGTTGTCAGATTGCTGTGGCTAGGACTTTGAGTACTGTGTCGAATAAAAGTGATGAGAGTGGCTATACTTGCCTTGCTTCTGACCTTAGGGGAAAAGTTCTCAGTTGTTGGCTGTGGACTTTCTATATAAGGCTTTTATTTCATTGAGATATGTCCATTCTAGACCTATTTTGTTTAGGTTTTTATCACGAATGGAAGCTGTACTTTTTCAATTCTATACTTTCTCAACTTTACATTACTCTGTGCTCATCATATTAAGTGTACTCTTTAATCCCCATCACTTATTTCACCCATCCTCCCACTCACCTCCCCTCTGGTAACCATTAGTTTGTTCTCTATAGCTAAGACTCCATTTCTTAGTCTGTTTCTCTTTCTCTCTCTCCTCTGTTTTTTACTTTGGTTTGTATTTTTTGTTTATTTCTTAAATTCTCCATTTGAGTGAAATCATATGGTATTTGTTTTTCTTTGACCTATTTTGCATTATACTCTCTAGCTCTATCTTTATTGTTGAAAATGTCAAGATTTCATTAATTTTTATGGCTGAATAATATTCCTTTGTGTATATATACCACATCTTTTTTTTTTTTAAAGATTTTATTTTTCTATTTATTTGACAGACAGAGATCACAAGTAGGCAGAGAGGCAGGCAGAGAGAGAAGAAGGGGAGCAGGTTCCCTGCTGAGCAGAGAGCCCGACGTGGGGCTCGATCCCAGGACCCCGGGATTATGACCTGAGCCAAAGGCAGAGGCTTTAATCCACTGAGCCACCCAGGTGCCCCTATATACCACATCTTTATCCATTCATCTATCGACGAATGCCTGGGCTACTTCCATACCTTGGTTATTGTGTAAACAATGGTGCAGTAAACCTAGGGGTACATATAATCTTCCGAATTAGTGGTTTTGTATTTTTGGAGTAAATACCCAGTAGTGCGATTACTGGGTCATAGGGTAGTTTTATCTTTAATTTTTTGAGGAACCTCCATACCGTTTTCCACAGTGATCACAACAGTTTGCATTCCCACCAACACCGCGTGAAGGTTCCTTTTTCTCCACAGCCTTACCACCACTTGTTGTTTCTTATATAATGTAAGTGAACCTGGAAAGTATCATTGGAAAATGAAAAAGCTAATTTTGAGATGGTCAGAATTTAAAGATACAAATTTGAAATGGAAAATATATTTGAAACTAAACATACTGTCAAGTGGAAGTTGTTCTTTAGAAGAGAATAGGACAAAGTGAAAGCTTATGAAGTATGCACTCTTAAAGTGTGTTGTAATTGATGGTAACATTTTCACTGCAAATACTTACCTGTCCTTAGAGAGTGCAGGCATCTGATGGAAGTGCTCTTTGTATGAATGTGCATGGGCACACACAAATGGTCTTGGTTTTAAGAGTAATCAGCTATGAGAGAAACTCTTCCCCTGACAGATGAAGATACAGAGCCCAGAGAAGAGAAGTGATTGGCCCAGGGTCACGCAGCTCATTCTTGACAGAGTTAGAGCTAGAGCCCGTGGAACTCTAATGGATGTCTGCTTATCACTCCTCCTCCACGGCTGACTTCAGGAGCCCTTGAGAAAGTCAAATGCTTCCTCATCTACCTAATTGATTCCAAGGAGGCTTTTGACTTTCTGAAGAATCAGATTGATACCTTTCATTCTGTCACTGTTTACTGTAGTCCAAATAGCTCAATTTTAAGCCAAGTGGACTTGGGTTTAAAATCTCGCACTGACGCTGAGAGCTGCCATACTGCACAACTCCATCACTTGGTAGCTTATGTAAATAGAACTGAGATTCACAAGAAGCACAGGATGGGTTAGTCTTACACATACCTTAAAAAATTTGGGGGCATAGTATCAGATTCTGCCTTTTGACTTTGATGGCTGATGCAATAGACTTTTTCCACAGTAAGGACCATATGTGAAAAGCCATCCTAGACAGGAACATACATGTGCTTTAGTAAGTCTCAAAAATGAACATAATCAACATGGTCCATTCGGGAGCTGTGGTAATGGTTACAAGAGCTAGAGCAGGAGCTCGTCTCCTCTGTTACTCTGCTTTGGGAAGTCCTGGCCCTAGCCCTCCTCCCATGCGAGATCCTGGCTGAAGGCCTGGTCACCTCTGTGAAATGATGATAAACTAATGAACGTTTGAGAAGTTGCTGAAGGACAAGAGGTGGTAGGTTATGGTCTCTGTCATTGCCGGGAGGGCAGGAATGAATACAGAAGAGTGGCTCTGTACATAAGAAGAGCACCCCATTTGTCTGTGGGATTGGCGAGAACTTAGTAGGATTCTAGAATTTGTTGGATTGTGCCTCAGTTTACAGAACCTCTGTGATCTGAATCTGGGTCTCAGAGACTAGAAATCAGTGGGAGAGACTGAATTTTACTTCCGTAATGTTTATGGTCTACTGAGCAAATTAATATCATCATTAAAATGCTAGTTTCTTCTAAATTAAGAAAATGAATTATTTTCAAGCAGTTTTAGAAGAACCCATTTACATATGGACAGGGTAATTACGTTATAACACAAGCTTGTATTTAAGTTGGGGCTTGTGTTATTTAAGTTGGTAGTCTAATTTAGTGGGTGTCTGTGGTAGTTATTAAAACAGCCTGCAGTGATTCACAGTTCTATGTGCCAGAACCCCTTTGTAGTGTGATACTGTTCTTCCAATCAAAAATGGAGTCCCGTCTACCTCCATGAATCGGGGGTGGGTTGGTGACCTGCTTTTACAGATAGAATGTGGAAGTGATCGGCAGTGCTAAATCTAGGTCTTACAGCTTCGCTACAGCTAGATGGGGAACTGATCTGTTAGGCAAAGAAATACGGGCTAATCTCACCCAACAGCCAGCACTCAGGCTCCAGATGGTGAGTAAAGCAGTCTTGAATCCAGCAGTCCCGGCAGAGACACTGCTCTTCTGAGTCCTAGCCAGGTTCTTGGCCTGCAGATTTAAATCTCTCAGTCTGTGCATGCGAAGTCCTGGGGCTGAATGAGATCATGTGGTGGGTGGGCACTGTCTGTTGATAGGAGATCCCTAATCCCTTATCATTGGTAGTTGTTTTAAGCCAGTAAGTTTGTATGCAGCAAGAGATAATTAATCACAATGTATCTGTTAATCAGAATAATCACAGGAGCTTCACAAAAAAACAGATTCCTGGGTCCCATGTCCAGAGAGGTTCTGATCTGGAGGGTCTACTGGGGAGGGAGTCATCATCCCAAGCCTCTGTAATTTCCCCCATGCAGCTATCATCTAGAAAAATTTCAAATCAATAGAGAAGTGGAAAGAACAGCATAGCAAACACCCAACCAAACATCTCCTAGATCTACTGATGGTTAATTTTACCATATTTGTTTTATCTATCAATATTAGTCAATCTGTTTGTCTATCCTATACATCTCTTTCTTCTAAAATCATCTGAAGCTAAGTCAGAGATGTCATGTTATTTCATTTTTAAATACCTGAGTGTTTATTGTCTAGGAGAAGAACGTTTTCTTACATGACGGTACCATTCTCATATCCGAGGTAATTAATATTGATTCAACAGCGTCATTTAATATATAATCTATATTCAAATTTCATAAATATATTGATGTCCTTTACAGTTCTCTCTCTCTTTTTTTTAATTAAATGCCTACTTCTATCAAAGAAACCCCAGTTTTTGCGTTCTGGATCACATCTGTTGCCTTAAGGCTTCTTTTCCTTGCATCATCAATTTCTGTCTCTTTCCAGAATTACTGTCAGCACATAAATTCATGCTGTGGCATCACCCTTCCCTTAATTTCACATGTCCACACCCAGCAACTCACCTATGGTACCGTCTCTCTTGGCTGCCTTTTACAACAAAATTTAAATCCTAAAAGTTGCTGACACTGGCTGTTTCTGTTTCATTATGTCTCATTCTCTTCTCAAAACAGTCCTAGGTCTTTGGTCCCCAGAACTCCACAGAAACTCTGGTTTTAAGGTTGCTGACAATCTTTTTTCTTTTAATAATCCAGGGTTTATGTTTATGTTCTCATATTCCTTGACTTTCCAGATGCTTTTTCTGTACCTGACCACTCCCTCCTCAAAAAGTTGTTTGTCCCTTTGGCTTTTGTGTCAACGTGTTCTCCTGGTTTCCCTTCTACCTCTGTGGCTGGGGCTTCTTGTTCTCTTTTGCTGACCTTGGTCTCCCTCTCTGACCTGTTGCTGTGGGAGAGTCTCAGGGATCTTTTATCTATTGATAGTACTGACCCCCTTTAGGTCATGTGATCTCATTCAGCCCCTTAACTTTGTATCTACATACTGAGAGAGTCCCAAGTTCATACCCAGCCCTGACCTCTTCTGTGAGTTCCAGTATCCTATAACCTCCCTCTTCCCCACTCCACCATGGCTGCCTTGGCTTATTTTATCAAGATCCAAATGGTGTCTAAACCTCTGCTCAAAGACTGATTCCTCGATACGACTTTTTCAAGAGTAGGAACTAGTCCCTCCTTCAGCCATAGGACCTTCTAAGACTTCATCACACTTACTTTTTACTGTGTCTGTTTCTTTTTACCATATTTCTATTCCTCTTGAGGCAGGGACTACATCTTTCTGTTTTTTCCTTTTTTCACACCTAGCACAGTGCCTGGCATATAGTAGATGTTCAATAGATATTTGAAAGAAGAGTGACGGAATATAAATGTGTGACGTTGGCTCATTGGGGCCATATAAAAACAACTACAACAAAACACAATCCTAAAATTTAGATGTTGAACTTTAGAGTTTAAAATACATTTTAAAGTCTATTAAAATTAAATAATGATTGATAAGCTTGTTTTTGTGATTCTTGTGCTTTCTATTCCACTGTCTTCAGTTCTAGCTCTTAATGTTTTTTTGTGTTATAATTTTATACATAAAAATCTGTTATCCCTACATTTTCCTTGTAGAGAATAACTTAGGGCAAAGAACCCCATGATATACTCAAGTTTCAGAAAATCTTTTTTTTTTTTTTTTTTTTTTGGCCTTTGTATCTTTTTGGTGTCTTTTAAATATGCTTCACATATCTAGAACAATTTAGGAAAACGATGAATAAAACTATTCACATATCCTAGGACCCTAATCTAACCTTAGGTGGTTTGAATTTCATTCTTATTTTTCCTACAATACTCACTCCATGTGTATCTTTTGTGTTTCTAAATATTGAAATCAGAAATGTCTGTGTCCATACTGGTTAAGGAAATATGGGAAGCTGTAACTTTATAGTATTTCCAGACAATGAATATACAGTATATTTTGCATGTAATTTTTATCTCCTTCCATCAAGTGTAACAATATGTTGAATTTGCCATGGGCCTTTAAAGCTTCGATGTTGTGAAGAGCTCTGCATGAAATTTTAAAGAGACTGGACCTTTCATCTTCACAGCAGCGGGGCACCACACTATAGGGACAAGAAAGGGAGAGAGAGAGACAGAACATTTCTGAAGCAATAGCAAAAAAAATAACAGCAGAAGCAATTATTTCATCAAAGGTTGATTTTTTTATTCCCTATTTTTTTTTTTTTTTTTTCAGATTTCTTAGCTGGAGATTGTCTGCCTTGTTGCCTTCGTCCCCTGGTGTATGTTTAATTTGCAGGTTTTACATGGTCAAAATGGGGAAAATTTCATAGATGAAAGATGTTTATTTTAGGAGGTGATGTTATTGATAATAGCATTTAAATGTCTTTGCAAGGGATCTGCCTCTTAGGCATGATGCAAAGAACTAAATTTGGCATTCCCTTGAGTTCTTAGTCCGTTTATTTCCTTGGGGATGTGAAGGATGCAGATATATTTTCTTTCCTACTTTGGTTTCCCCTTTTTCTCCCATAAACATGAGCAAAAACTTTGACTACTCTGGGAATGTAAGAGAATTTTATCTCTTCATTTCTGTGGCTGGGATCAGTCATGCTTTCTTCTAATTTGGGGTGGGGCTGGGCACTCCTGGCTGTGGTGTCAGTGTTCTTGGGGCATGAACATCATTGTGCTGTCAGTGAGGATAACCAAATGTTGGCCACCATCTTCTTTACTGTGATCTTGAGAAATTATCACAGTGAAATGCCTGGGCTTCCCCAAGGGCAGAATCCAAAGTCCTCGCTCAAATGAAGCTCCAGAGAGCTGAGTTTTTGGAGTTGGGAGGATCAGGTCTCCCTCTGGGTATTAAATTTGATATTTTCTCTGTTCTGCTATTGATTTGGCCTTAGTTTCAGATGACCTGCTCAAACTCCTCTTTCTCCATTTTCTTTCTCTTCTCCATGATGTTGAGAGGATTGAGTATTTGCTTGGGCTTTGAACTGTTTGGAGGAAATCCCTTCTGACATATTTTTTTTAATTAGCATATAATGTTTTGTTTCAAGAATACAGGTCTGTGATTCATCAGTCTTACACAATTCACAGCACTCACCACCTTTTCTGCCATATTAGTTTCCTTGGTGTTTGTATTTTTTTTTTAATTTTTAAAAGATTTTATTTATTTGACACACAGAGAGAGAAATCACAAGTACGCAGAGAGGCAGGCAGAGAGAGAGGGGGAAGTAGGCTCTCTGCTGAGCAGCGAGCCTGACACACGGGACTCTATCCCAGGACCCCGAGATCATGACCTAAGCCGCAGGCAGAGGCTTAACCCTCAGAGCCACCCAGGTGCCCTTCCTTGGTGTTTTAAACAAATAACTACTAAGTTAGTGGCTTAAAAGGACCACTGGTTTATATTCTTAGAGTTCTGGAGGGTCAGAGTCTGAAACACGTCTAATGGGGTTAATGGTGTTGACAGGGCTATGTTCCTTCTGATGGCTTCTGGGGAGATCTTTTTCTTTGCATTTTTTAGGTTGTAGAGACTCTATTCCTTGTCTTATGGCCCCTTCCTCTATCTTCAAAGCACATCACTGTAACATCTGCTTCCATCAGCTTATTTCATTCTGGAGATTTTTAACTTAATCACATCTGTCAAGTCTCTGTTAGCATATAGGGTAGCATGTTCACAGGTTCTGGGGTCAGGACATGGATGTCTTGAGGAGGGGGATTATTCAACCAACGCCCCCCCCCCCAACATTATACCAGATAAGATTTTTGTAATCCTTATCTGGCTTCTTTCCATTTGTGAATGCACAGTTCATTCCATCCTCACTGCAACAACTATGGACTTGTTGCACAAAAGAGAGAAGTTTAGTTCTCTTCACCAGAGTTCCTCCGAAGTGTCAAAACAAGATAAGCTTCAGGAAAGTAAACTTCTTTCAGGGGTGGCGCCCTAGGTAATTGGGAATAGTCTTCTTATTTTTAAGAAGACTGTGGTGTCTGAGGAAGCAGATTTTTAGGGTCCATTGCTTTAGATTTAGCCCGAGGCATAGAGGTACAAAATAGGTTAGAATCCCAGCTATTCTAAACTTCCTGAGTGAGTAGAAATACTGCTTAGATTTACTAAATATCTCTTGTCATTTTTCAGGCAATCCCCTCTCTGGCCAACTGTTGATAATTCCAGCAAGCCCTCTCCCTTCTTTGTCAAACTTAGTCATTGTATCATCTGTGTTCCCATAACACTTTATGCATATTTCATGTGTACTATTGTAACCCTATCCTTAAGATTCTAATTATTTGTCTTTGTTTCTGAACAAATGGATTTGTTTACAGGTAGGAATTCTGCCTTATTATCTACCTTATTTCTTCCTCTACGGTGGTACTTGGCACAGAATAAGCTCTTAGCAGATATTTTTCTGCATGAATGAATTACTAAACAACCCTATGGAGTGAGGCCCAAACCTAAGATAATCACAAAATCTCCTTTAGTTCCCCATCACCCCTGTTTACGCTCCTTATTTCATGCTTGCTTCATGCCTTCCCTCTGTGGGACTGCTTTCTGTTCTCCAAACCACTTTCTATTACATCTTCAAGTCTTTGTTCCTACTGTGATAATACATAAACCGACAACTGAGGAGACTTACTCTGTGCTAGCCTCAATACAAAGCACTTGACAGACATTTAATCCTCACAGTACACATATGTGATTGTCACTTTACGTGGATCAGTTGAGATGCTTAGAGAAGTTATATAATCCCTGAGACCACACACCTACTAAGGAGTAGCTCTGGGGTTTGAACTCGGTGTCCCCACTCCAGAGCCCATATTGATAACTACCACTTGCCTCCTGGTAAGGGCTTCCACTCAAAAGGAATTGCTTAGTTTTTCAAAAAAGCTCTACATTCGCTTGGTGCCCATCAGTGCCTTAAAAGTGTACATCTATATAGGATTTAAGTTTGGAGTTAGGAGGGCTTCTGTACACTTGTAAGTCAGACTCCTCAGCAAATACTGGGGTAGAGCCACTCTGCAGAGCTCCATGGGATCCGTTTGAGTCCACTGCCAACCGCATATCTCAATCAACCACAGCCATGAATTCCTGCAAATTGATTTCTGAGAAAACAACAGTCATGACTGGATGAGACAGCATCAGCCATTCTTTCCTCCTATGTCACTGATGTTCAGATTTTTTGTGTAAAGCAATAGAACCCATTCTTTAAAAAAAAAAAAAAATCACGTGCCCCCCCAATATATAAAACAGATGAAAGTGTCCATGAATTTTCTATCCGTGTGTTCTGCTAGTCTTGTTTCATACATCCATTCCTTAAGCTTAAGGACATAGTACTCTTTGCTGCAACTCCTTTGTCTCACTCCACTTGCCCCAGTTTTTTATGAATCATCGCTGGGTCTGGGGGAGAACCTGGGAGAATCCGCTCAAACTGTGTTTACGATAGATTTGTGATATGAATTCTTCATCAGTGCCTTGTGTGAATTCAGAGCAGGCCTAAAACAGCAAAAGATGGTGCAAATATACCACAGATGGTATTCCCCAAATGGGGGGAAATTGGCTCACCGAGGACCCATGGAAGAACTGTTTTTTAAAACAGATCTCCTGGGGCGCCTGGGTGGCTCAGTGGTTAAGCCGCTGCCTTCGGCTCAGGTCATGATCTCAGGGTCCTGGGATCGAGTCCCGCATCGGGCTCTCTGCTCAGCAGGGAGCCTGCTTCCTCTCTCTCTGCCTGCCTCTCTGTCTACTGTGATTTCTCTCTGTCAAATAAATAAATAAAATCTTTAAAAAAAAAAAAAAAAAAAAAAAAAAAAAAACAGATCTCCTGAAGTGGTGTTACCTTGGTGAAGCTACAGTCTAGGCTCTGGCCTGTATCCTCATGGGCTGAAAAACTGATTTGTTGTGTAAATGTTGTGGCCTAGTTGGCCTACTACTTAAACCAAATGGATCCTTGGATCAGAGTCATTACTGCTCAGGAAGTATTGGAATATGTACCATTATCTCCTCTGCTGGTCTGAAAACTTTTGTTCTTACTTCTATGGCTAAGAATACTTTTTTATTTTTTATTTTTTTTTAAAGATTTTATTTCTTTATTTGACAGACAGAGATCACAAGTAAAGTAGGCAGAGAGGCAGGCAGAGCGAGAGAGGGGGAAGCAGGCTCCCTGCCAAGCAGAGATCCCGATGTGGGGCTCGATCTCAGGACCCTGAGATCATGACCTGAGCCGAAGGCAGAGGCTTTAACCCACTGAGCCACCCAGGTGCCCCAAGAATACTTTTTTTTTTTTTTTTAAATCGGTGCATTTTATTCTTGGCTTTATTGATACATGTGGTAGAATACAGTTAAGTATTGCTGACCCAGAGAACTTTCACCCCCTCTTAGGGGAGAGAGCATATATTAGTTAAGAACATAGGTGTTGCATTAAACAGAGCTGGGTTCAATTCCCTGGCACTGCCTCATATAGGATACGTGGCCCTTGGTAATTTTATTAACCTGTCTAAGCTCATTTTGCCTCCAATAAATTAAAAACGACTAATGGTTGGGGCGCCTGGGTGGCTCAGTCAGTTAAGCATCTGCCGTCAGCTCAGGTCATGATCCCAGAGTCCTGGGATCGAGCTCCACGGGGAGTCTCCTTCTCCCTCTGCTCCTCACCCCCTTGTGCTCTCTCTCAAGTAATAAAATCTTTTAAAACAAAACGAAAAACTGAGGGTTGTGAAGATTAACTGAGATATAGTGGGTCAAAGTCCTTGGTGCTTGGGGTAGGAGATCACTTGGTGTAGGAGATCACTTGGTGCTTGGTAACGGCTAACTTGGTTAGTATTTCAGGCGCTCTCTCTCGTCTCTCCTCTGATCAGTTTGTATTGATGTTCACGTTTAACTTTCAGAGGCTCATCTTGTTTCTCTTAATTCCAGATTCCAGGAGGTTGCCCTGTGTGGTTCCGAGAGGCGAAACACAGGGTCCCCAGTGCAGCTAACTACTCATTATCTCCTCTGCCATTGAGGCAGTCATGTTGCGAGACCACCCAGTGCTAGTTTCTGCTCCCATCTGTGTGCACTGTCGACCACTCCACTGCTCTGAACCAGGGTGAAAGTGGGGGCTTCCTCCGTGAAGGCACAGGCTCTCTCTGGCTCCTTATGTGACTCTATCCATGTTCTGCCCCTTTCTGCTGCCCAGGTATGTGTACTATAAACACGTTATACACCAGTCACATAAGTCAGTGCTTCTGGGAAATTCAAATGATACAGAAGAAAATAAATTGTTTACTCTTGCAACCACACTAATTGTGGCTTTTAAAATGTTTATCGTTTTAGCCTTCTTTCGATGCATTTATATACTTACTATTTTTTTAAAATGACATTATTTTTTGACCACCTGCCTTTTCAACTTAAAATTTCTTAATTTTTTCGTGTCAGTGCATAGAACTGTATCAGATTCTCCAAAATCTTTGTGTACTTTCCATAGATGGATGAATCAATATCTCCCTTAGGAGTATTGATGATTGGAGTGCCTGGGTGGCTCAGTGGGTTAGAGCCTTTGCCTTGGGCTCAGGTCATGATCTCAGGGTTCTGGGTTCGAGCCCCGCATTGGGTCTCTGCTTGGTGGGGAGCTTGCTTCCTTCTCTCTCTCTGCCTGCCTCTCTGCCTACTTGTGATCTCTGTCTGTCAAATAAATAAATAAATAAAAATTAAAAAAAAACCAAAAGAGTATTAATGATTAATTAGCTTTCTAGTTTTTTAATATTAAGAAGGTTTAAGTGAATATTTTTGGTTCAAAAGGCATGTGCTCCATTAACATTTTGATAGATATGGCCCACCTGTACTCTTAAAAACTATAGCACTATATACTCCTTAAAAACTATAGCACTATATTCTCCTATCAAGAATGTGTAAGAAGGCATATTTCCCTATATAGTCAGTGATACTGGATCTTACTTAATTTTATTTTTAAAGATTTTATTTATTTACTTGACAGAGAGAGACACAGTGAGAGAGGGAACACAAGCAGGGGGAGTGGGAGAGGGAGAAGCAGACTCCCTTGCTGAGCGGAGAGCCCAATGCGGGGCTCCATCCCAGGACCCTGGGATCATAACCTGAGCCAAAGGCAGATCCTTAACGAATGAGCCACCCAAGCCCCCCTTAATTTTATTGATTTTTTAATGATTTGATGGATAAGCATCTCCTTATTTTAACTTACGTCTCCTGATTGTGAGCTTACGCAGTCAAAGGAAGAAGCAGACTCCCTGCTGAGGCAATGTGGGACTGGTCCCTGAGACCCTGGGATCAGGACCTGAGCTAAAGGCTGTGGATTAACCCATTGAGCCACCCAGGTACCCCCTGCCCCCGCCTTCAGGACATTTGTATGTGAATCACAAATACTTAGATATACCTTAGAAAATCATATTGGGCATTATTTAGCTAAGCGCTAAATTTTGTTAAAGAAAAAAATGATATCAAACTAGGTTGGGAGGGTGGTGCCTGGTTGGCTCAGTTGGTTAAGACTCTGCCTTCAGTTTAGGTCCTGGGATTGAGCCCCTAAACCAAGTTCTTTGTTCAGCAGTGAATCTGCTTCTGTCTCCTTCTCCCTCTACCCCTGCTCATTCTCTCTCTCTTTCAAATAAATAAAATCTTAAAAAAAAAAAAAAAAAGGAACTAGGTCAGTGGAACTGGGTGGCTCAGTCACATAAGTGTCCAACTCTTGATTTCAGCTCAGGTCATGTTCTCAGGTTGTGAGATAGAGCCCCTCATTGGACTCTGCACTCAGCGGGGAGTTTTTGCTTCTCTTCCTCTCCCTCAGCTCCTCCCTGTGCTCACACCCTGTCTCTCTTGCCCTCTCTTAAGTAAATAGATAACTCTTCAAAAAAACAAAACAAAACAAAAAAACCCCAAAACAACTAGGTAAACAGAGTATGTACATTAGTACCTGGTAGGGGTTCTAGGCATAGTGGGCAACTTGAATTGGAAGATAGAGTTTGAGAAAATTTAGTTAAGAGATTACAGGACCTTTATCAATTACATATTTCTGATAACAACCCCAAAACTTAAAAAATACCTATTTATTTAAACTCATAATTTTGCAGTTTGAGTGTTGGTTGGGTTAAACCAATATAATTTTGCAGTTTGAGTGTTGGTTGTAGGATGAGATTGACTAATCCTGGTTAGGCTTGCTTATGCATGTGTAGTCAGCCGATAGGTTGCCTGGGCTTACGGGTTTATGCCGGCCATATCTGGGACAGCCAGGATGATTGGGCCTGTTTGCCACATGGGCTCTCAATCTCTAATAGGCTAGCTTGGGTCTGTTCCCATGGTGGGTACAGTTTGAGGATGGAAGCTGCAAAGCCTTTTGAGCCATACCTATGCTCAGGATTGGTATATTGCCATTTTTGTGCACTTTATGGGCCTGAGCTACAAGACGACTCCAGATTCAAGGGGTTGAAAAATATGCTATACCTCTCAATGGGAGGTGCTAAAATATTATGGCCATTTTTACAGTCTACCGTAGAACTCTGTTTGATGAGTGAATTTAATCCTTGGAATTATGTGTGATGATCGTGGTCAGAATTTCTCTCTGACAAGGTCAGCTAGAAATACAAATAGCAATAGAGTAGAAGCCTGAATATGAATGACTTTTTTCGCCTCTTGGCCAAACTTGGATCGTCTTTTTAGGGAATCTTTCGTTCATCTTGTTTTAAATGGAACGATGAGGAATAGGGATACCTAGATTTCTAGACGTGGCCATGATGATCTATGATAATTTTGCCCTGATACTCTTTATAAAAAACATACTGCTTGGGTGAAGGCGATGTGGTATTTAGTTGCGCAATGATGGCCATGGTCATGAAGACAAAGCATTAACTAAAAAAGCCATGCATCACGTTTCTTCCCGTTCGTTAAAAGAGCCAGTTTCTAGTCTTGATTTCTATTATTCATCTCTGTTTTCAAATTAGTTGACTTTGCGGGTGCCTGTGTGGCTCAGTTGGTTGAGTGACTGCCTTTGGCTCAGGTCATGATCCCAGACTTCCAGGATCGAGTCCCGCATCGGGTTCCCAGCTCCTTGGGGAGTCTGCTTCTCCCTCTGACCTTCTCCTCTCTCGTGCTCTCTCTCATTCATTCTCTCTCAAATAAATAAATAAAATCTTTTAAAAAAAATTAGTTGACTTCGCAATTTCTGTTTAAAAGATTGGTATAATTGCTCTTACTTTGGTCTTGTAGAAACAGTTCTAGAAGTTAGATCAATTTTTGTGTTTACTTTTTTGAGCTAAGGGGAAGTGGCCATTAAGTCCTTTCTCTAAACTTCTCTCCCTTCTAGTGATAATGGTAGCTACTTGGTTCAGGCATAGCCAAATTTGAAATGTCGGTTCATGTCTTAGTTAATAAAAGAATAGTCTCTGCCAAACATTTAACTCAGAATGAAGCATGAATGATATCAGGGTGTAACCTAAAATACCATATGTAAACATGGTACTTTAAAAAGACTTAAGGTTATTCTCCATTGTTTGTAGTTCTTCCTTTCTTTTTTTTTTTTTTTTTTTTATTTTTTATTTTTTATAAACATATATTTTTTATATACATATATTTTTATCCCCAGGTCTTAAGGAGCAGAAGCACATTGAGATTTCTATATATTTACACATAAAAGCCCAATTTCCCTATGATACTTGTGCATGTACAAAATGATGCTAAATAAAATAAATATGCTGTTAGGTAGAGGAATGGTGTATTATGGTGGATTTGCCCCTCAATGCTCGAGCCAGAATCTTGTTTGAATTAGAAGGACATCTGCTAAATTAAGGTGCCTTACAGAGAGGTATAGGGCTAAAGCTTTCAGCAGTCCATGCTATCTTTATTGAGAGACATATTTATATCTTCCAGACTAGCAATTAATCACTCAGTAGGGCTTTTCTTTGGGGGGATGTTGTGTGCTCATAGAGAATCTTTTTGTACTTGCAGGAACCACAAAGCATGGGCACAATTAAAATGCTGATTTAATTTATGACATTGAGGCATGGAATGAGAATCTTTAAATGATGTTGACAGGGCCAGAATTTCAGAACCACCTTTTTAAAAATAGAAAACAAATGCCTACCCCGTAAGTTAAATTATATTAATAACATGTTTCTGTAAGTTGCTTGGAAGCAAAATAAAGCTCTTGACATTAATTAAAATTTGAAGATGTATCATTTATTGTTAATGTGCAGTCTTTGTTAGGGGAAATATATTTCAATGGGATCTATTTATGAAAATTAAATGGGGGAAAATTGCCTATTGAGCAAATGTCGCTTAATAAGGCTGCTTTTCTTAGAAATGTGAATTCTTAAGTAAGTAAAATGTTTTAATATGCCAATAATGGTTTCTATTTTTGATCCTCTCAAATTGTCTTTGTTACTTGAATTTAGATATTTCCATACAGAATTCTATTGTCAGGGGGCTTATAAACTCTAAAAACTAAGATAGCTTTCATGTATTTTGGGGTGTTGGGTAACATGTATTTGCAAAGAAAATTTTTTCTGAAATCAATGTGGTTAGGTAGTTGGACCTCCTCCAAATACCTCAGTAGGACCAGAAGCCAAAGGATCCCATTAGCAGCCTCTAACTAGCTCTCCTCTATGCTGTTTTATATGTCTTGAAATGACACTGTCCTGGTTTCACACAACCTAGAAGGTGCCATGAGATTAAAGGATAGTTGTTTGCCCTGCTGTACCATGGCCAGGAGGAGCTAATAGAGTTGCCTCTGTGCAGACCTCACGTGCGGACAGTATTCTGAAAAGCAACACATCTCCACTGTTGTAGGGGAAGGTGGTTTCTTATCCTGGTTTAAATTTTGTTTTCTTCTAACATTGGGACAGAAGCATTTGACTTGGGCTTTCAAAGTTGATATGGAATAAAACTTTTAGATAATGTCATAATGATGTGTTCTTCAGTGGATGAAATAAACCTTAAATGATACGTACTGTTCCTTAACCACATTGCTGTCATTTTTGTGGACCTTGATAGTGTAGTTACAGAGTGGGAATTAATCAATCCCTGTTGGGTCTTGATAATTCTTTTTTTTTTTAATTTCAGAGAGGGAGAAAGAAGAGCAAGTGTGAGTGGGGGAACGGGGAGAGGGAGAAGCAGACTGTGCTGGGCAGGGAGCTCAATGAGGGGGCTGGATCCCAGGACCCTGAGATCATGACCTGAGCCAAAGGCAGATGCTTAACTGACTGAGCCACCCAGGCACCCCTGATCTTGATAATTCTAAAGATAGTAGCACAAATTGGATGAAAGAAATGGAGTAGTTTGTCTAAGTCTGTTCTCCCACTGGTTAAAATTTAAGCAGTCACAATGAAGTCATTATTTATTTTATGAACATTTAGGTGGTATGAATTTCCTTCTGGGAAATGTTCCTATTTTTGTGGAAAAAAATCCTTGAATTCTGTACTAAATAACAAACCTTTGTTGATATTATTTTTCCTCCTCCCTTTACTTGTCTCCCACATCTACTTAATCACCAATTCCTGTGGCTTCTACTCTTTAGTATCTAAATGTTAGGCTCCCTACTCCTCCTCCCCAACAGGCTCCCAAACTATGGTCACTGCAAATATTGATTTGTTTATCTTTCTGCCCTACCAGGCTGTAAACTCTTTGAGGATATGAATCACATTTTATTTGACTTGGCCACCGTGTCTGGCACATACTAAGTAATCTGTATATATTTAATGTATAAATGAAGGCTTTTATGTAAACAGTTCAGTCATTCTCAACTGGGGGTGGAGGTGACTTTGGCGGCCTGCTACCCCAAAAAAGGACATTTGGCAATGTCTAGTTACGTTTCTGACTGTTATAACTGTGATGTGTGTGTGTGTGTGTGTGTTATGTGTATGTGTGTACATGCTCCTGGCATCTGGTGGGTAGAGACCAGACATGTTGCTGGTGTCCTGCAATATACAGAATTGCAACAAAGAATTACCAGGCCCAAAATATCAGTGCCAAGGTTGAGAAACCTTACTATAATTTTTCAAAATCTCTCAGGTAGACGAATGTGTAGTAGGAGTTTATCTAGATAAGAGAAAACACACTTGGAGAGACTAAATTACTATTCCAAGTCCTCCCAGCTTAAGATAATGGAAGAAACAGGCAGCGAACCTCAGGCCCAGGAGTCCACATCTAGATAGTAATCAATATATAATTTCAATTATTTAGATGATTATTATGATTTTTAACTTTAATTATGTGAACAATTGCCTTAGATTTTAGCCTTGGAAATCTGTCCGTGTTCTACTTGAGTGTAATCATCAAAATTAAGGCAGAAACGATTTGGTTACTCATTTGAAAGTTATTGCTTATGGAAATTCCTTTAGATCATGTAAAAAATACTTGAATTTCTGAGTGCCTGGGTGGCTCAGTTGGTTAAGTGTGGAACTCTTAATTTCAGTTCAGGTCATGATCTTGTGGTCGTGAGATTGAGCCCCATGACGGGCTCCATGCTGGATGGTGCAGAGCCTTCTTAAGATTCTCTCTCTCTCCCTCTCCCCCACACCCCCCTGTCTCAAAACACAGAAAAAACAAAACTGGAAAACTTGAATGTTTTAGGTTTATATCTTCCCACAGAGAGTGAATTTCTTTAGTGAAGTGACTCAATTCATGTAGGAATCTTACTATAGTTCTGAAAGATTAACAAATATTAAATATTTTTATATTACTAAAATTAAGACCTGGAATGCCTTAACTAGTCATTAGGTATTTTGCACTAATGCCTGATTAATTTCTGATAAATGTAGTACCCATGTACATTCTGTGATTGCACTGATCACAGCTGCTTCAAGTGCTTGAAGCTGTGTATCACACGAGTTAGGGTTTAGTATAAAACTTTGGAAGGGGCACCTGGGTGGCTCAGTGGGTTAAGCCTCTGCCTTTGGCTCAGGTCATGATCCCAGGGTCCTGGGATCGAGCCCAGCATCGGGCTCTCTGCTTGGCAGGAAGCCATGCTTCCTCCTCTCTCTACCTGCCTGTCTGCCTACTTGTTATCTCTGTCAAATAAATAAATAAAATCTTAAAAATAATAATAATAAAAAAAAGAATAAAACTCTGGTGTGCCAGTACCCAGGCCACTGTATATTGTTTGGCCGTTGCCTCTCTAGAAATAGCAGAGATAGAACATGAAGGATACAGATGGGAACAACTGAAGTGGTCAAGGGGAAAAAACAGTTGATTTAAACAAGAGATAGAAGTTCTGGTGTGCAAGGATGTTTCCAGCGTATAAGATTGAGAGAGAAACAAAGATATTTAAGACACGGTCTCTCTCCTTAAGGAGTGCTAAATTAGTAAATGAGGTTATGTATCTATCAAAATTAGGAAGACAAGACAGCATAAGGGTCAAATGAATGGGAATAGCAGGCAATATGGAAAATGAGAAATATTTCATATTGGTTAAGTCTGAGATGGAATTAACCAGTAAAAGATCAACATGTATCATTTGGATCTTTCCCAGTTAGAAATTCAAGGTTTCAGTATTGGTTAAAATAATATTTCATAGTAAATTATTCTACATAGTATTTTCTTTTTTATATTGACAAAATAAAATTTCTAAAATATCTGTCCACATCTTCCTGATAACTCAATGTTATTCAAAAAGTAAATATTGTTATGGAAAGATAATATTTACCCTTTACAATTTTTTCTGTTCTGTCAATTTTTTTGACATTTGTAGGAGCTGAATTTTCTTGCATTCCTTAGGACTCTGGGCTACATGGCAAGAGAGTTATAAGCACTTTCTAAATAAAATTCCTTAAAACCACTTGAAGCAGAATTTAAAGATTATTGAGAAAAGAATAAAACATGTATATCCGTCCTGACTTTGAATGCCATCCTTGACTTTGCATATAAACTGTGGTTTCCTCAAGGTTGGGATGTCCTATTCAAAAACTGCTGAGTCAAAATGATGAAAAGTTAGTCTTTTTCAAATTAATTATTTTTGTGAGAGGTCGGGAAGGGGAAGAAGGAAGGAGAGAGGGAACCAGAGAATCTTAAGCAGGCTCTACCCCAGGGCCAAGCCGGATGCAGGGCTCCATCTCATAACCCTGAGATCACGACCTGAACCCAAATCAAGAGTCTGATGTCCAACACACAGATCGACCCAGGCACCCTGATGAAAAGTTAGTCTTTTTTTTTTTTTTTTTAATTAACATATAATGTATTATTTGCGTCAGGTCTATGAATCATCAGGCTTACACGCTTCATAGCACTCACCATAGCACATACCCTCCCCAATGTCCGTGACCCAACCACCCTATCCCTGCCCTCCACACCCCCAGCAACCCTGGGGGAGATTAAGAGTCTCTTATGGTTTGTCTCCCACCCAATCCCATTTTGTTTTCATTTTTTCCTTCTGTAGTCCCCTATGACCCCCATGCTGCCTCTCAAATTCCTCATATCAGAGAGATCATAGGATAATTGTCTTTCTCTGATTGACTTATTTAGCTTAGCATAATACCCTCTAGTTCCATCCATGTCGTTGCAAATGGCAAGATTTTGGTCTTTAAAGGCTGCATAATATTCCATTGTATATATATACCACATCTTCTTGATCCATTCATCTGTTGATGGACATCTAGGTTCTTTCTGTAGTTTGGCTGTTGTGGACATTGCTGCTATAAACATTCGGGTACATGTGCCCCTTCAAATCCCTATATTTGTATCTTTAGGGTAAATACGCAGTAGTGCAATTGCTGGGTTGTAGGAAAAGTTAGTCTTAAAGACAGGTTCAGGTATACATGTTCAAAAAGTTGAAAGAACATAATACAAAATTATACTTCAGATTGTAGTAGAAAGTGTTTGAGAGAAAAGTTTTGGTAATTGACAGTACTTCTGCTTTATCTTTTAAAATCCAAATTAAATAAATTAGTAATAGGTTGAACTCTGTTGCCCGGTAATTGGCAATTTCATAGTTCAACATAACAATGGCTAAATATGCTAGAAATTTAGAACACTCCAATTTTGGAATTGGCAGTTGAGGAAACCTTATGAACATATTAACAAAACACATTATGATTACATTAATGAGAACATCAGCTTTATGGAAAAGTGTGTCCCATCCAAGAATATCAACCTTTACGAAGGTTGAACTGAAGGCAGTTATAATAAGGCAATTTAAATAGCTAAGTTATCCATCTGACTCATGGTAGAGTATGATGATATTTCATGTAAAAATTGTAAAGTTAAGAAATTTCAAGTGCACTATAGGAAAAAAAAAAAACAGGTAACTTGGTGATTTCATTCCCAAATCTTAAAAAAAAAAAAAAATCATTCAATCTGGCTTGTTTCAAGTTGTGCATTTAACAGAAATGTTTGAACATATTATTCAAAAAAGCAAAATTGAGTTGATGTTATTTTACATTGAGGTATTATACAAATATTTTTTTAGCTTATGAAATATAGCAGCTGAAAGGATTAATTTTAAATTTCAGTCAAACATGTCCAAATTGTAAATAGTAGAAACTGGGGTTTCCAGATCATTTGAAATCATTTATTTGGCTGAATAGAGGAACACGCTATCTCCCTTTAAGTAGAACTGGTGTCAGGCATAACTGTGAGGTTATTTTCCATTTCATTCCAGACTTTTTATGTTGTGTAGTATCTGCTGGTGCCAAAATCCATTTTCAGAAAAAGATCTTTACTCATTCACAGCAGCGTAAAATGTCAGAGGTTTACTTTGTGACCACTTGTTGAAAAAGATGGCGAGGAGACTAGAAGGTATATTACAAAAACTTCACAAAGTTGAAGGTGGCACCATGGTTGTTTGGTGTACAGAAGGGAAGGAAGATAAGAGGTGGGCATGGATAGGAAACTTAAAAGGCTGCTGTAAGGTAATGTACATCAAGGGTGGCACAGAGTATGCTACCTAATACAATGTAATAAGCCCAGATGATGAAAGCTTTAACTATAATAACGAGGGAGAAGGACTCAGTGTATGGCTCCCCCAAAGAAGAAGAGTAGATAAGTAGAAGATCCCAAGAAGGTAGATTATAGTCTCAAGGGGGGGAAAAAAAAAACTTGAATGGGGCTTTGCAAAAATGAAATAAGCCAACCCCAAATAGAACTTTCTAATCATTGGAGTGGTTGTATATAATCCAGATCTGTCGCTCCCAAATCTGGTCACACACAAGCCTTTCCCCTAGAAAGGCTTTCTAGGGGAAAGGCTTGTCGAAAGTACTCCAGTGGCTGTGATTTAGTAGGTCTGGCTGGGGTTTGGAATTTGTATTTTTATCAGCACTTTAGGACCTTTTGATATAGCTGGTCCATGAACACTGGGATATGACTGATCTCATTGATCACTTGATGAGGCCATCATGCAGCAATTTGGGTATCAGAAGAGTGGGGGGAAATTCAGTTTCATTTCATTAAATATATTTTCAGAGTTTTTTTTTTTTTTTTTTTTTTTTTTAAAAGATATGATTCCTGCTCTCCATGAAATGTTTGGGTAAGAACATTTAAAAAAAAAAATTGTCTTTCCTGGGTGGCTCAGTTGGTTAAACATCTATTTTCAGCTTAGGTCATGTTCCTGGGGTCTTGGAATCAAGCCCTACATTGGGATCCCTGATCATCAAGGAGCCTGCTTCTCCCTCTCCCTCTGTCTCTTTCCCTGTTCTCTCTCTTTCTCAAATAAATAAATAAAATCTTTAAAAAAATACAACAAAGTTGAAAGAAAATTTGAAAGTAATCACCCATGTACCTACTACCTAGTTCTTCTTAACAATATATTACTATGCTTGTTTTAAACACATTTATTTTGAGGTAAAGGTTATATATACAAGGAAATGCACAAACTTAAGTGTATTCTGTGACAGATGCATGCACCTCTGTATCCAAACCCCTTTCAAAATATAGAACACTATCTATAACCTCAGACAGTTCCCAGGCAGTCTCCAATCCCCATTCTCTTCTCACCCCCAACAAGGGAGCCACTTGTAGATTAGTTTGGGCTAGTCTACATCTTCATACAAATGGTATCACCCCTATGGGTCTTTTGTGTAAGCATTGTTCCACTGAACACGTTTTTGAGATTCATCCACATGTATCATGTATTGCTGAGAAATAACTAAATAACTAATATGTTTTAGTGTCTGCAGTGAGCTAGGCAAAGTGTTGATGTTGGGCTCACAGTGTTGAGCTAAAGCACCCTTGATCCCTACTCAGGTGCCCTCAGTTTAAGAGGTGAAGACTTAAGATTCTGTCCAAACTTAGGATGTGTGATATTAGAGACAGCTTATATGCAGGTTTTCTATGAACCTTTGAGCAAGCTTCTGTTCAAGCAGCTTAGGATATTTAGACTTGAGGGCTTCAGTTTTCCTGATTTCCTATTCCTTCGCAGTTACAGAGGGAACGAAATCAAACAGTTAAAAATAAACTGGCTCACCAGTGAATAATCATAGTTCTATGTATATCTATTTTTATGGACAGCTTCTATTTGACCAAAGAAAAGCATAGACTTACTGTTGCCCTCTGGAAAACAAGGGGTAGGCACTATTTGATCAGATTTCTCTTAGCAAAGTGAAGTAGAGTTGGAGTAATTATTGAGGGTTTCCTAAACTTAGAAAATTATAAATGACCTAAGTGATTTAGAAGCAAAGGATCCAGGGGCACCTGGGTGGCTCAGTGGGTTGGGCCTCTGCCTTTGGCCCGGGTCGTGATCTCAGGGTCCTGGGATCAAGCCCCGCATCGGGGCTCAGCGGGGAGCCTGCTTTCCCTTGTCTCTCTGCCTGCCTCTCTGCCTTCTTGTGATCTCTTTCTCTCTGTCAAATGAATAAATAAAATCTTAAACAAACAAAAAAAAATATTTATTAGAAGCAAAGGATCCAGGTAATCATCCTTATCTCAGAAACTTACACTTTAAGCTTTCTCACTGGAAGGCTTAGATTCTGAAAATACTAGCAGATTGAAGAAGAAAGTGGTAATATGTTGTGAATCTAGGTTTATGTATGAATGTTGTTAAAATAGCAGAATCCGTGAACTATATGGAAGTGCTATCTATGATAGTGTCTATGTGTGAGGCAGAATGTGCCTCCCCCATTTTCATCCATGTGAATGCATTGCTAGGACAAGGACTCTGGAGTCTTGATTAGGGAGGATGAAATATGCATGGAAACAAACAGGTGAGGTTCATGAGTACTAAGAAAATTGAAAGGTGAGATGAGGTTCAAAGTATATATCAAGTTGGGCCATTAAAGGGGACATTGGAGATGGAGACAGTTGATCCTCATTCACGAATTTGTAATCTGCGAATAATTTGCCTATTTGCTAAAATTTACATACAACCCCTAAACCAATACTTGTAGCATTTGTGCAGCTATTTGTGGACATGCACAGACTGATGAAAAGTTTGAGTCTTGTACATGCACATTCCCGGCTGAGGTAGACTAGGCGGATGCTCTACCTTTGTCTTTCAGTGCTTATAGTGTAGATGTGTGTGCACATGTGCACATGTGTGTGGTTTCTGTAGGGCCACGTTTCCTACACTTTGCGCTTTTTGTTGGTGATTGTGCTCTTTAAAATGGCCCCCAGTATGGACAGTGGGGAGGGTATGTGCTATGGTGAGTACTGTGAAATGTGTAAGCCTAATGATTCATAGACCTGTACCTCTGGGGCAAATAATACATTATATGTTGATAAAATAAATAATAAGATGCCCTCCAAATGTATGCTGATGTGCTGTGTAATGTTCTAAGCACAAGAAGGCTGTGATGTGCCTGACAGAGAGAACATGTGTGTTAGATAAGCTCTATTCAGGCATGAGTTACAGTGTGGTTGGCCATGACTTCAATGTTAGTGACTCAACAATATATATTGAATAAGGTGTCCTTAAACATAAAGACAAGAAACAAGGTTGTACATTGTTGATGAAAATGTGACCAGAAGTTCTCAAGACTTCCAATTCTATATTTCCCTTATGGGCAATGTTTGCTAATTTAGTATTTGCGGCAACATTATGGAATATAACTACCATGAATAATGAGAATCACCTATAATATCTTGGGTGGGTCAAAAAATAGATTGGACATTTTAGTGTTTCTCATTTTTTAAGCTCAAATCCTTGGACTTTCCTCCGAAGCACTTATTTTCAAGAGCACACTGGCAAATCCTAGCCTTTAGAGTGGTACTAGTTCTTGTGAAATAATTATTCTGCTTGTATGGAAGATTGGCAGGCTGAACATTCCATTTATTTAAATATTCTGCTAAACTAGTTTGGAATTGTGTTCTTTGATGTTATAGACATTTATGTGAAAATTTGCTTCATGTCCCTTAACTTATAACTCTAGTAAAAGAATTATTTATAAACCTGGTAATATGAACTTCTTACTTTGCCTTTATGGTGACATCTGTTTTCAGACCTTTTAAGATCACTCCTTATCTAGAGCCTGACTCCTGGGACTTGAATTAAGAACGTGGCATGCAGCTTATGAAGAAGATTCTAGAAAGCCTGTCTGAACAAATACTGTAATGGTTGGAAGAGCATAGGTTATATACTAGGGAATAAAGTGATGTTGGAGGAACCAGAGAGCTAAAGAAATGGATTCGGGAACTCAGATCTGACCATAGACTGAGACAGATGGTGAGCCAGAGAGTTGAAGCTGAGGTCATGAAGGAGCAAGTACGATTTGTTTGAGCTTTTTCAACGTTTGACTATACTGTGTCTCGGTGGGTTTTTTTTTTTTGGTTAGTTTTTCCTTTTTCAGAATAATTCTGCATGTGGTTCTCTGGAGTATTTTTTTTCCTGTGGTTTGTTGGTTTTCATTAGTCTTGGAAGATTCTTGATCATTTATACTTTCAAATATTTCTTTCTGTCCATTCTTGGACTTCGTTTACATGTATGTTAGCCATTTGGTATTGTCCTATATCTGTTTTTTTTTTTTTATTTTAAAATTTCTAATTTTCATTCATCTTTACTATGTGTTTCTGTTTTGATACTTCTCTCATTCCATCTTTACATTCCTTGTGTCCTGTCTGCTAATGAGCCTATCAAGGAAATACTTCATTTCTTATATGGTTTTTCATTTGACTCTCTTTTATAGTTTCCGTTGCTTCACTGACATTTCCCATCTGTTCAAGCATATTGTCCATCTTTTCCTCTAGACCCTTTAATATATTAATGTATTTTTAAATCTGTGTTTGATAGTTTTAACATCTGATCATTTCTCCTTTTGATTGGTTTAATCATTTGACAATGGCTTGTTTTATCTTGCTTTTTTGTATGTATCGTACTTTTTACCAAATGCTTCACATTATGTGTAGAACACCCAAAGACACTGTGTTAAATAGTATTTTTACCTCATAATGGGTATACCTCTTCTTTCATGCCATTCGTGTGGATTTTGAATCCATCTGTTCAGGAGTTGAGCTGGATTTGGGTTTACTTGCTGCCGTGGTTATCTTCAGGTTACCACAGGCTTCAACTTACCCCCAGTGGTGGCTGCTGTTAGTTTTTGCTTAGAGTGAGAGCTGGGATGCCAGAAGGCTTTTCCCAATGTTCTTGTTGTACCCTGCCTGCTGGAGCCATGTTAGGGATCTCTTATTGTTTTTGCTTTTCCCAAGGAAAGGTTGTTGTTGCTTCTTAGTTGATGTAGGAATCCTGTTTGGGTGGGGTTTTTTTGATTGTGTTAGTCAAGCCTCAGACTTAGCCCCTCAGATGTGTGCCTGGGCTTTTGAGTGGTTTCCTCAGCATTCTTTGCTCCCTATGGCTGCTAAACTGTACTATGTGTCTGTGATTGGTCTTACATAGGAGAGGATGTCTTGTCTCTGTCTCAGTGGGAGCTGACCCCTCTACCTGGTAACAGTCCAGAGTCCTGGGCCCAACAAAAAGATCCCCAGCCTCTTTTCAGAAACAGGGTTTCTCCTTTGGCTCCTTTATCGGAAGTGATGGATCTGGACATAACAGGTTTGTTGTCCCTCCATTAGTGCCTCAAGGCTATTGCTTTATAAGAGAGAAGAGTCCATTGGATTTTTCTTTTCTTTTCTTTTTTTTTTTTTTTTTTTAAGATTTTATTTATTTATTTGACAGAGATAACAAGTAGGCAGAAAGGCAGCCAGAGAGAGGGAGAGGAGGAAGCAGGCTCCCTGCTGAGCAGAGAGCCGGACTCGGGGCTCGATCCTAGGACCCTGGGATCATGACCTGAGATGAAGGCAGAGGCTATAACCCACTGAGCCACCCAGGCGGCAAGAGATCAGCAGCAAGAGATGTACCACAGAAGGAAGTTCTTCCTGTACCCCAATCTTTTTCATGAGTGTGAATACCCAGCAGAGGCTCATAGAAGAGGAATTTTGAGGGGATACCTTCCTTGTGTTTGTGCCTCCTACTCCAAATGGGTATGCCAGCCCACACTTGCCCTTTATAAGTATCTTAAAAATTTGGCTGATGTCCTCTTACTTCCTTGGAGTATGACCACTTCTTTCTGTTTTGCTTAGCCAAACAGCTAAACAGCTAATGTGTCCAGAGGCTTCTCTTTGGAAATGCTTTTCCCACTTTGGAATTCAGGTTACTTTGTTGCCTTATGATTTTAGCTCTCTGTTGGGCTGGAGCACAGTGAGAATTTTGTAGACTATTTGGCATTTGTTTTTAGAGTGGGAGCAATGTTCTTTTATGGCATTTAACATCTAAGTGGAAATGGGATTCTAGGTTTTTTACTTAACCTATGTGGCTATGTACTACCATGCTAATTAAAACAAAATCTTGTGATCAACTAGAAAACATTAAAAACACTCGAGAAACGAACACGTAACTATCCTTTTTATTTTTGCATCTATAAGGTCGTTGAAATAGTTGAAACAATATTAATAGTGTTCACCTTGAACTTCCCTGAAGCTGCTTCTGAATCCTGAGTCCTAATATCCTTGAATTCTAATCAGCTCCTACCCCTGCTCCCTCCTTTCTTTTCCAGAGGAATCAAACAGGAGGATTGAGCCTGAATGTCTCTTTGTTATGAATAGAGCAAAGGCTTTAGAAGCTGGGTGAGCAAGGTAGGAGTTGAGGGGGGGCTATTGCAGCAATTAAAACAGCAACTATGTGTGGAAGAAAAGACTATGTGGAAGTAAGGGAAAAAACAGAAGAAAAGGAAGAGAGGATTTTTTTGCTGTTTTTTTTTTTTTTTTTTTTTTTTTTTTACTGGGACTCTTGTAGATAAAAATCAAGCCAGGTCTCCATCAGAATCCAATTTTTAAAAAATTTTCTAAAATTTTTCTTTTTTAATTATAAACACTTTGTACTTTTATAACCATCAATAAAGTTAAATAGATATGTAAGGCCACACAGTGGAAAAACAAATTAGAAAATTCAAGATACTTCTGAATGTAAAAAGACAATTTAACCTTTCATGTTATTTGTGAGATGCCTTTCTTTCTTTGTTCTTTAAAGCATTTATTACACATTTGAAATTCTTTAGAAGCATGTATGCCATTGTGTTCCAGAACTAGGGTTTTGTTTCTATTTGGATATATGAAAAAGACTTTATTTAGTTATCCAGAACTAAGATGTACATTTTTTTCACAATTTAGTATGTCTAAAATTACAATGTGTTTTACAATTGTTAGACAATCATAACTTAATTGGCATTATTTATTTTCTTAGTATATAAAATAATAGTCTGTCTAACAGTTGATGGTGTCTTAGACTTGAGATACCTGACACAGGCAATTTCACAGGTTAAGAAACTAATAACCAGGGTGCCTGGGTGGCTGAGGTCATGATCTCAGGGTCCTGGGATCGAGGCCCACGTCGGGCTCTCTGCTCAGAGGGGAGCCTGCTTCCCTCTCTCTCTCTCTGCCTGCCTGTCTACTTGTGATCTCTCTCTGTCAAATAAATAAATAAAATCTTAAAAAAAAAAAAAGAAAGAAACTAATAGCCATCTGACTTTTTAAGGGAAGTATGTGGAACTTTCTTGAACTTTTCTAGATTGATCCATCCACAGGGTGATCCATGTCTGTGTTATAGATGTTTAAGTACCTTAAATTTGAATTTTATTTTATTTTTATTTTTCTAATTATTTATTTATTTATTTTGAGAGAGAGAAAGAGAGAGCATGAGAGGGGAGGTCAGAGGGAGAAGCAGACTCCCCATAGAGCTGGGAGCCCAATGCGAGACTCGATCCCAGGACTCCGGAACCATGACCCACGCTAAAGGCAGTCACTTAACCAACTGAGCCACCCAGTCACCCTTAAATTTGAATTTTAAAAATGAACTAAATTACACTAACTTTCAAGTGTGGTATAAAGTATGTCTCTCTTCCTATGGATTTACAGGATCTTTGTTTTCCTTTCTGCTTTCATTTTAATCATGATATCTTAGAAAGTCATTCGTTCACTTTTTCATTTTCCCTATTAGTTTCACAGTAATTAACTGTATGTTCATAAAAGGATTCTTTAACGTTATATGCACATAGAGAAATTGTATTCACATGAGCGTTTTTTTTTTCAAGATTTTATTTATTTGACAGAGATCACAAGTAGGCGGAGAGGCAGGCAGAGGAGAGGGAAGCAGGCTCCCTGCTGAGCAGAGAGCCCGATGCGGGGCCCCATCCCGGAACCCTGAGATCATGACCTGAGCCGAAGGCAGCGGCTTAACCCACTGAGCCACCCAGGCGCCCCCACATGAGCATTTTGTCCTGCAGTTCTCCCTCTTCTTTAAAGGGGAGATAGTTGAGAGGACAGGGTTTTCTTGTCATTACCATGTAAATGGTGGCAGAAATTTATGCCAGAAAAAATTCTGTAGTTATTTATGAATTCAAGATTTGTTTATTCTTATGCTGGAGTAGTTTATGATTTGTTGTCTTTGCCTTATAGGAATCCAATTGTCCTGATTACAGTGTCAGGATATCAAAGGATGACTAAATCTTATGTCTTTTTCTGAAATGAAAGACTTGTGAAATAATCACTTAAAAAACTCCTTAAGTTATTCATAGCCACTAATAGCTTCCATTAATTAAAGACAGAAAATCTTACACTAAATGTTATGCACGACCTTGACATCAAAAAGTATGCTCAGGTCTTTAATGGATTTATTCATTTTCTTTGGTGTTGGGTCATAAATGTATATAGCCTCTAGGTGAGATAATTTGGGAAAGTAAATACTCTTTCTCACTATCAAAGATTTTAGAACTGTTCTCTGGAGTTTTGTCACTTTTACATAGGAAATTTCTGTGATGTGGGTAACTGTTTCCTTTACTACTTTCACTTAAAACATTTCATTTGTTTGGGTAGCATCTCTTAGATACATTCTTTTTTTCTTTTTTTTTCTTTTTAAAGGTTTTATTTATTTATTTGACAGACAAAAATCACAAACAGACAGAGAGGCAGGCAGAGAGGCAGGCAGAGAGGGAGAGAGGAGGAAGCCGGCTTGCCACAGAGCAGAGAGCCCGATGTGGGGCTCAATCCCAGGACCCTGAGATCATGACCTGAGCTGAAGGCAGAGGCTTTAACCCAGTGAGCCACCCAGGCACCCCTTAGATACATTCTTGATCATTGCCCCAGTACATTCACTCTTCTTTCCAGTAATGCACAAGTTCTTTGACACAAAGTAGGAACACGAAGAACAACAATGGGATATAATTCTTAGAAAGCAGAATAAGCACTATCAAACCACACTTCTGACCTGTGTATTGAAACAATTATAAGGAGCCATAACTGGCCTTCTTTCAACAGCACTTGGGTGCATACTGAGGTCATCTTTATTTGAGCAGACTTTTTTCTTTTTTTTAATATGTACATTTTAAAAAAAGTACTCCTTTTTATTAGAGTACTCCTAAGAGGCTCGTTCTAGTGCTTTAAGGAAGTATATCTAGAACTCCATGTACTGAATAAAAACCAAAAATACTTAAGTTAATACCATGATATTTTAGCACATTGGTATGCAAAGAAAGTTCAAGATGAACTTGCTATGTAAATATAAGTGAAATGCTTCTGAATGAGCAATGTGGACACAGGAAGAGATAAACGTTTGGTAAAACTTGGACTTAGGTCTTGGGGAGTGTAGTTTGATTCTTGGCATTAACAGAGTGAAAAGAAATCAGAAAACACCTCATTAGAAAACAAGGATATCAGTGAGTCGGATGAGCTTTGAGATGGAAGGGTAGGATTATAAAGAAATGTTATGGTAAGCTCGTGTGTCAGATTTTAGAGATAAGTTAGAGAATCTACCATAAATTCATAGAAATAAACTTCCCATCAGAAAAGCTGCCTTTCCCTCTGACATTTCATAATTGTGAATTATAAATGTAATTCATAGTGAATGCTTATATATCATCAATTGTTTTTTAGTTAAGAAATAAGAAATGGAAACCAGAAAGAACTGGCCCATTGAGGTATGAGATGTGTTTGAAGTCGTCTTGGGGGTTGAGGTATGTTTTTAAAGAAATTCAAAAGGATAACATGTATCAAAACATGACACCAGAAGAGTGGGAAAGTATTTAAAAGCCTAATCACTATATATTATGCAATAATTTCAGTATTTTTTCAATGTTTAAGACTGTATTAAAAATAAATTACAAAGTTCTATGGCTTCAATGTGGGTTCAGTCACAGAAGGAAAATAAAGCCCTTTGTAAAATATGGAAACCATCTTGAGTTAAACAAATGCCAGAAGAAATTATAATTGTAAAAATGAGATGTCGACTATCGTTATTACAGTGGCTGTGTTGTTTCCAATAACAATTTGGCATTTTATTTAGTCTGTAACAATCTACAATTGAAATATAAAATAAAGATTTTTCTTTTATTTCCTTCAGAAGTTCTGTGCCAAGCTAAGCAGAAC
This sequence comes from Mustela lutreola, assembly GCF_030435805.1. Lineage (NCBI taxonomy): Eukaryota > Metazoa > Chordata > Mammalia > Carnivora > Mustelidae > Mustela > Mustela lutreola. The sequence goes on along the minus strand of NC_081305.1, from coordinate 15,920,388 downwards.
TGAATGAAACATCTGTGGATGATTAAAACAAGCTTTCCTATGAGGTTTTGAATAGAAAGTAAACATGGATTTTATCCATAGTCAACAGCATTTACAAATGTAAAGGGAGGAAGCTACTGAGTTTTTGAAGAATGAGCTGTTAGAGAGGAAATAGAAGTATGGAACAGCATATGGCGATAATTAGTTCCATACGGTGAAAGGCTTCTATTAAAAAAAAAAAAATGACAGTGAGCTGCTCTGGTTGGATGATATTTTATTGAAGCAATTTTTGTGTCTATTTCCTATCTTTGTCTTTTTAGGGTAGTCCCATCTCACAAAACTGATTAAATGTGACTAACATATGCGAGGGATTTTGTTTTGAGAGTACACGTTGGTGTTCATGAGTGAGAAGCCCTGTCTTGGGGCTTATCCACACTGTGGAAGATCCACATCTAGTGGAAACTCCCTGCTAGATGCCCACTCCTCCCTTCTACTGAGGATTTTCAATTTTTCAATCTTTCCTATTTAACTGTACTTTGGGATAGTCATAGTTTCCTAATGTCTCTAGACTATGTTTTTTGTAGTGTTTAAGAATCCTGGCTTTGGTCTGATTGTCTGGATTTGAATTCTGTTTCCCCCACTCACTAGCTTTGTCAACTTGGGGACTTGCTTAACCTTTTTAATGCCTGTTTTTCTCATCCATACATGGGGATAATTATAATACCTGCATTGGTATGTTGTATAACTTAAGGGTACAATTGTTGCGTGGATTAGTATGAGCTAATACATGTATAAACTGTGCACCAATGTCACTTGGGCCCTATGTTAGACCAACTAAGTCAGAATCCCTAACCCTTGTTTGTTTGTTTTAAATTATGGACCACTTAACAGTAAACAATTTTTATCATTTATCTTCAGTACAGGCTTGTTCATATAGTTACCAGTTTATAGGTGCTATTGTTCTAATATTCTATATACATCTTAAGACATACACAAGTTGTATTTTCTACAATACTGAGATTAAAAACAGGTATAAAAAGTTTGAACATCTTTTTCTGTATCCCATTGGTTTAGGATTCAGTCAGAGTTCACTGGTTTAGAATGTACTGGTTGACTTGAACTAACCTGAAAATTAGTTGAATTCAACTAGTCAACATCTTCAGGCCCCAACAACAAACAACAATAGCATAGCCCTAGAACTTTGGTAGTCACAGTCTCTGTTCTTGTGCGCGTGCCAAGGTCAAATATGAAATCCTGTTCCCAGTGCCCTGTGTTTTGCATTTCAACAATTTTTTTGTTTACTTTTATCTCTTTGTTCTTTGTGCTTTTTAATATTGCCAACCAACTCACTTTTGCAGTTGAGGTCTTGACAGCATTAACAATTCTACGTTCTTAGCCACAAATGTCTATAGCTTTAAAAAAAGATGAAGGTTTTTAATTGTTGATGAAGGTTTCCTCACTTCCACCTTACTTCAGTTTTGTTTTTTTTTTTTTCCCCAATTGGCAATGGTTGCAGCAGCTTTCTTAGTTCTGGGTCACTGGCGATTCTGCCTCAGTTACGCTGCATCAACACGCCGAGGTGTTAATCTTCTTTTGTTCCCTCTAGCAGCCTTTCTGTAGCTTTATAATTATCCAAGGTGGTAATAGCTCTTAAGAACACACTCTGTCACCTTGAAATCAAGTGGATTTTAGCTGAAAACTCAGACAAGGTCTTAAAGATGTTGTTTCTCTCGGTTATGAATAGTCAGGGAAAATTTGAACATGACAGTCTTTGGTTGTAATGATATTTAGATGATGGATTCCCATTAGCCTGCATAATATGGGGTGTTGACATTTTATTCAAATGTGTAATCCTTGTCATTGACTGTGAGAAGGGGAGAGATTGCTATCTAGGTAGGGGCAACACACGATAGCACTAGAGAGAAATGACATAAAGCCAAAAGTAACAGCAATAATAATTTTTTACTTCCTGTCATGTCGTTTTTAGAATTTACATGATGTCCTGTGGTACTGCCTTCATGATTTTAAGTGGCAGTGGTGGTTCTGAGCAATGTTTAGGGCACATCTTATTACATAAATGCCTTAAGAATGCATTAACATTGATTATATGTGGTCATTGAAACAAAATATTTGATTTATGTCCTTAGAATTCTGTCTTGCAGTCAGAGAAATTTCTTTGTTGAATTACTTGTAAGTTTGCAATGGGTTTATAAAGCATATTTTTTTACACTGTTAATACGTTGAAGATAGAAATCATTTACTATCTTAATGACACCCACTTAATGATAAATATTCAACACTGAATGATAAAGAACAACACTGTGGTGGTATAAATTGCTGGTAATCCCGAGAGATTTAAGAAGAGCGCTCTTGTTTAATTTGAATATCCCCTAAGTACTATCCACTGATTGACAATTCATAAATAATTTGAATATAATGAAGTATACAAAAATGTGTAGAGAACTCAATCTTTCAGGGTTCTTAGAGGAACATGGTAACAAGTTAGAATTAAATAGCCCCACCTCCTTTCCTGAAAATCATGCAAGGAGAAAGCAGCATAACATAGTGAAGTAGAACGGAATGCTGGACTAGGTGATGTGAGAGAGTCAACCATTGAAGATCTGTGCGGATGACCATTCCACACAGAAACAATGGTAGTTGCAGAGGCTCTGGAGTAGAAATGAGATTGGGTGCTGGAGGAATGATGGTAAGAAGACCTGTGAGGCTTGATCAAAATAAGGAATGGGGAGAATCTAAGGAAATGAGGGCGAGGAAGAAGGCAGGAGTATGAAGGGCCTTGTAGGTCAAAGTAAGGAATTTGGGTATTAGAATGCAATAGACAACCATTGGAGTCTTGTGAGCTAGAGAATGACATGGTTTAATTTACTCTTTAAAAGACTGCTTGTTGCATTTATTCTTCTTCTACCCACTTAAGCTTCCATGTTGATGGGATTGGGAGGGAGACAAACCATAAGTGACTCTTAATCTCACAAAACAAACTGAGAGTTTCTGGGGGGAGGGGGTTTGGGAGAAGGGGGTGGGATTATGGACATTGGGGAGGGTATGTGATTTGGTGAGTGCTGTGAAGTGTGTAAACCTGGTGATTCACAGACCTGTACCCCTGGGGATAAAAATATATGTTTATAAAAAATTTTAAAAAAAGTAAAAAAAAAAAAAAAAAAAGACTGCTTGTTGGATAAAGAAGATGTGGTATATATATATATATATATATATATATATATATATATATAATGGAATACTATGCAGCCATCAAAAGAAATGAAATCTTGCCATTTACAATGATGTGGATGGAACTAGAGTGTATTATGTTTAGCGAAGTAAGTCAATCACAGAAAGACAACTCTCATGTGATCTCCCTGATATGAGGAAGTAGAGATGCAACGTGGGGGGTTTGGGAGGTAGGAAAAGAAAAAATGAAAGAAGATGGGATTGGGAGGGGGACAAACCATAGAAGACTCAATCTCAAAAAACAGACTGAGGGTTGCTGGGGGGAGGGGGGACGGGAGAGGGTGGTGGGGATATGGACATTGGGGAGTGTGTGTGCTATGATGAGATGAGTGCTGTGAAATGTATAAACCTGGGGATTCACAGACCTGTACCCCTGGGGATAAAAATACATTATATGTTTATTAAAAAATTAAAAAAAAAAAGACTGCTTGTTATTGGAACAACTGGTTGAAATTTGAATAAAGCTTGTAGATTAGATTTAAAACATTCTATGAATGTTAGTTAATTTTCTGACTTTGATACTGTATTCTGTTCATATAAGATAAAGTTCTTCTTTTTAGTAAATACACCTGGAAGTATTTAGGGATAAAAGTGTGAGATGTCTCACTTGCTCCAGAAAAAGATGTGTGTGTGTGGAGAGAGAGAATGATAAACAAATGTGATAAATGTTACTTCTCGGGAATTTGGGGGAAAGGTACACAGAGATTCTTGGTTCTATTCTTGTCCTAGTCTTGTAACTTTTTTGTAAGACAGAAGTGATTGCAAAATAAAAAGGAAAAAAAAATCATATGGCCTATGTGAGGAATGATTTATAGGTGAGCCAATGTAGGAGCAGGGCTACCAGTAAGAAGGGTATTGCAGTGCTGTAGGAGAGCAATGATAGTGGCTGGGGCTGACGCAGTAGCAATAAAATGGTCAGATTGAAGATACATACTGTTGATTGGATTTGTTCCTGGGTATGCGTAGTTAGTAAAGAAAAGAAAGGAACAACTTTGAGTTTCTTCGCTATGGTGATTCCATTTTCTGAGCTGGGAGGACTGAAGTTGTTCAGTTGACCTCTCTGTTTTTTGCCATGTGGGCCTCTCCATAGCACAGTCACAACATGGCAGCTGGCTTCGATTACATTACGTAGGATGAAGCCACTGTGTGTAACCTAACCTCAGAAATGATAACCTTTCACTTTGGTTATACTCTTTTCATTAGAAGTGAATCACTAGGTTCAGCCCACATTCAGGAGGAGAGGATCGTACAAAGGTATGAATATGGTGATCTCTGGGGACTAGATAAGAGGGTACCCACCGTCATGTACATATAGTATGTAACTTACGTTTTTCACTTAAGGGCTGTGAATGATGTACGTCCATCATTATCATATCGTGCAGAATATTTTAATTTCCCTAAAAATTCTCTGCCTGAGCACCTCTTAATCAGCCATTCCCCAGCCCTGGCAACTGTAGATTGTTTTTTTGTTGTTGTTTTGTGTGTGTGTGTGTTTTTTTTGTGTGTGTTTGTTTGTTTGGTCTCTGTAGTTTTCTCTTTTCCAGAAAGTCATAAAATTGGAATCATATAGTATGTAGCCTTTTCAGATAGGCTTGTTTCACTTAGTAATATACACAGAAGTTTCTTCTGTGTCTTTTCATGGCTTGGTAGTGCTTTTGTTTTTAAGGCACTGTATAATATTTCTGGTTGAGATATGCCACAGTTCATTCATTCACTTACTGAAGGACATGTTGGTTGTTTCCACGTTTTCAATTATGATTAAAGCTGCTATAAACATCTGTTTGTAGTTTTTTGTGTAGGTATAAGTTTTCAGCTCATTTGAATAAATAGCAAGGAGCACAATTTCTAGATTGTAAAGTAAGAGTATATTTAGCTTTTAAGAAATTGCTAAATTGTGTTCCAAAGTGGCTGAGCCATTTTACATTTGCACCAGCAATGGATGAAAGTTCTCTTTCCGGGGTGCCTGGGTGGCTCAGTGGGTTAAGCCGCTGCCTTCGGCTCGGGTCATGATATCAGGGTCCTGGGATCGAGTCCTACATCAGGCTCTCTGCTCAGCAGGGGGCCTGCTTCCCTTCCTCTCTCTCTGCCTGCCTCTCTGCCTACTTGTGATCTCTCTGTGTCAAATAAATAAATAAATAAAATCTTAAAAAAAAAAAGAAAGAAAGAAAGTTCTCCTTCCATGTCATTTGGTGGTGTTCATGTCATTATCAGCATTTCGGCTTGTAGTGGTTATCTCATTTTTAATTTGCATTTCCTTGGTGACCAGTGATGTATAACATCTTTTCATATGTTTATGTGATGTCCGTATATCTTCTTTGGTGAGATATCAAGGTCATAGGTTCATTTTTTTTTTTAAAAGATTTTATTTATTTATTTGACAGAGAGAGATCACAAGTAGGCAGAGAGGCAGGCAGAGAGAGAGGAGGAAGCAGGCTCCCTGCTGAGCAGAGAGCCCGATGCTGGGGCTCGATCCCAGGACCCTGGGACCATAACCTGAGGTAAAGGCAGAGGCTTTAACCCACTGAGCTGCCCAGGTGCCCCATAGGTTCATTTTTTAATAAGGTTTTTTAAAAATAATTGAGTTATTAAGAGTATCTAGAAAATTCTTGGATAATAGTCCTTCATCAGATGTGTCTTCTACAATTATTTTCTCCCAGTCTCTGGCTTGTCTTATAATTTTTTGGATATCCTCCTTCAGAGAGCAGAAGTTTTGTTTTGTTTTTTTTTTTTTTTTTGAAGGTTTTAATGAAGTTCAGCATATTCATTATTTATTTCAAGGATTGTATTTTTGGTGGTGGTGGTGTTGTATAAGAAGCTTTTTAGTATCTTCTTTTTTAAGATTGTTTTACTTATTTGAGAAAGAGAGAGAACACAGGCAGAGGGAAGTGCAGAGGAGAGGGAGAAGCAGACTCCCTACTGAGCAGGGAGCCTGATGTGGGGCTTGATCCCAGGACTCTAGGACCATCACATGAGCCAAAGGCAATGCTTAGCCAACTGAACCACCCAGGCACCCCTGTGTTTTTGGTGTTCTGTCTAAAAGCCATCACCATACCATTGGTCTTCTTGTTTTCCTCCGATGTTATTTTCTAGGACTTTTATAGTTTTGCATTTTACATTTAAGTCTATGATCCATTTTGAGTTTATTTTTGTGAAGGGTTTAAGGTCTCTGTCTGTTTTCATTTTTTTTTACCTGTGGATGTCTAGTTATTTCAGCACCACTTATTGAAGAGGCTATCTTTGTTCTTTTGTATTGCCTTTGCTCCTTTGCCAAAGATCACTTAACTATATTTTTGTGGGTTTACTTTGGAACTCTATTTTGTTGCATGGTCTATTTTTCTATTCTTTTACTTATACCAAAATGTTTTATTTACTATAGCTTTATAGTAAATCTTGAAGTCAGGTAACATCAGTCCTTCCAATTTGTTCTTTCCTTTAAATACTCAGTTGCCCATTCTGGTTGGTTTTTGTTTGTTTGTTTGCTTGTTTTGTTTTGTTTTTGCCTCTCCATATACACTTTAGAATCACTTTGTTTATATCTATAAAATAACTTGTTCTTTCACTTATTAATATGCATTGGGAATGTATTAAATCTATAGATCAAGTTAAGAAGAACTGACATCTTGGCAGTATTGAGGCTTCTTCCTATCCATGAAGATGGAATATCTTTCCATTTACTTAGCTCTTCTTTGCTTTTGAATGCAAATATTTTTGTGAGATGATTCTTAGAAATGATTTACTGGACCAAAGATATACATATTTTATTATTTGATAGAAATCACCAGATTTCCCTCTAAAAAGGTTGTACAAGTTTAGAATTATTTTAAGCATAAGAAGTTGCCTTTGATCCATACACCCACTTGTCCTGGATGTTAGTAACTAAAATTTTGCCAGTATGTTAAAAACGTCATTTCACTGGGATCATGACTTTAGCTGAAGTCAGATGCTTAACTGACTGAGCCACCCAGGTGCCCTTACTTATTTATATTAAAGGTTTTTATTTATTTATATTAGGGGGGAAGTGAAGGGCAGAGTGAGAGGTAGAGAGACTGTCAAGCATATTGTCCACAGAGTGCAGAGCATGACGTGGAACTTGACCTCATGAGCCATGAGATCATGACCTAAGCTTAACCCGCTGAGCCACCCAGGCACCCCGGATCTCTTTAAATTGGTTATGTTTGGAGACCAATGCACTTCATGAAATTGAAGCTCAATTTTTTTTTTAACCAGATTTGGGGCGTTCTCAGCCAATATTTCCTTAAATGAGCTTTCTTCTCCCTTTCCCTCTCTTCTTCTTCTTCTAAAAAAAAGAATTATTTATTTATTTGACAGAGAGAGAGAAATCACAAGTAGGCAGAGAGGCAGGCAGAGAGAGGGGGAAGCAGGCTCCCTGCTGAGCAGAGAGCCTGATGCAGGGCTTGATCCCAGGACTCTGAGATCATGATCTGAGCTGAAGATGAGGCTTAACCTACTGAGCCACCCAGGTGCCCCTCACTCTCTTCTTAAACTTTAGTAATTCACACACTGAGTTAGATGGTGTCTTATAGGTCATCTTTTTGTCTTCTCTTCTGACATAATTGGACATAATTGCACAGTTCCTGTGTCCTGTCTCATAGATTCTTTCTTTGGCTGGATGCATTCTACTGTTGATGCTCTCTGTTGATTTTTCACTTCATTCATTATATTTTTCAGCTTTATAATTTCTATTGGGCTCTTCTTTGATTTTTGTCAAACTTCTTAGTTTGTTCATGTATTATTTTCCTGATTCATTGATCATCTTTCTGTCTTTTCTTACAGCTAACTGAGTTTCCTTAAAACAGCAATTTTGAATTCTTTATTGGGTAAATAAATCACAGATCTCCAGAACTTTGGGATCAGTTACTAGATTTGTGATGTTGTATTTCCTTTATTTCTCATGTTTCTTGAATGGTGCATTTCTTTCTTCTCATTTGAGGTAGCAGTCACCTCTTTCTGTTTTACTCATTGCATTCAGGAGAGAAATATATATATATATATATATATATATATATATATATATATTTTTTTTTTTTTTTTTTTTTTTTTTTTAAATTTTGAGGCTTTCCACACTTCTGGCTTCCTTTTGTCAAAACACTTGAGCTTCTCTTGGTCCTACAAGGTACTGGGCTGTTGACTGACAAGCCTCCCTTTTGTCTTAAGTTTGTGGTCTCTCCCTGGCTGACTGACATATTTGGGCCAGCTTTCTTTGTGTTGACTAGCCATCTTCCAAAGCTTGTTCTCACTACTACAACTGAAGGAATGCACAGGGAGCTGGTTAGAGTTGGGGTCTGTGTGGGTGTGGTACACTCAGTGCTGGCAGTACCTGTGGGCCACTTGGGATCCCACAGGTAATGCTTTCCCAGGGGATCATGGGTAGGCTTCTTGAGGGGGTCCACAATGCAGTAACAGAATTCACGTCCCTTTATTGCTCTATGAGTGTCCCGTCATTCTCTTCCAGCCTTATTTGTCTCCCAGTTGTGCAGCTCACAATTTAGTATTCTGGATGGGGAAAGTGAGAAATGAGCCTTTTTGGCTATGTCCCACATAGCTGTGGAAGCTGGGTGCTCACTTACATGCTTTCACTTTCTACAGTGAGAGAAATCAGAGGCCGAGAAGATGTCTTGTTGCTGTGCTGCCTTGTGAGAAGGGTGGTGCAGGTAAAGTCAAACTGTTCTTACCTTCTCTGATGCATCCAAACTATTTTTTTTTTTTTTAAATCTCCGGTGGTGTACTGAAAATTCGTCTCTGAAAACCTGAACTTCTGCAAAGACTCTCTTGTCCGTGGGTGATTGTCTAAGACTGTGTTTTACAGGGGCTGCAGATCATGGCCAAGAGGGGGTATAGGTGGTTCACAGACCACTGCAGATCCATAGCCAGGTTTGGTCTGTATCTGGTGCTTGTTATCTGGTGCATGGTTGGGTGAGACTTCTCCTGGGTTCCTTGCTGTATGGTGCTGGATCCTGTAACTCCCAGAGGGCACTTTTGTCTGTAGATAGATGCTTAAATATATCATTGAGGAGGGGTACAGAACAAGGGAAGTGTTATACCATTTTTAAAAATATTTATTTTTATTTATTTGGGGGAGTGGGAGGATCAAAGAGAGTCCTAGGTAGACTCCCTGCTGAGCATGGAGCTCAATCTCATGACCCTGAGATCACCACCACAGCTGAAACCAAGAGTCCCCTGCTCAACCAACTGCACCACCCAGGAACCCCTCCTCATCTCATATTTTGATGTGTGGTATTCTTACTGTCATTCATTTCCTTAAAAAATCTTTTTATTTTGAAAAATTTTAATCATTCACAGAAGGAGAAAGACTAAAATAATAAAGTCTTTAGTTTTATACCACCAATTTCAGCAAATACAGCTAATCTTGTTTATACATACTATACACCCCCAAGCCTCTGGTTTATTTTAAGGCAAAGCCAGACATAACATTATAAGTACTTCAGTTTACATTTGTAACAGATTTGGACTCTCTGTCACTCCTTTTTTTTTTTTTTTCTTTGTCTTTTTTTTAGAGAAGAGGGGAGGGGCAGAGGGAGAGAGAAACTCAAGCAGTCTCCATGCCCAGCATCTCATAATGCTGAGATCTCACAATGCTGAGATCATGACCTCAGCTAAAAATCCAGGGTCAGATGCTTAACTAAGCCACCCAGGCACCCCAGATTTGGACTCTTAAATAAACGTTATCTCCAAATTAAAAAATAACAAATTCTTTGTATCATTTAATAGGTAGTCAATGTTTAAATCTTCCGCATTTATCTTGTGACTATCTTTTTACACTTGGTTTGTTTGAATTAGCAGCCAAATAAGACCCATGCATGGCATTTGGTTGATAGGTGTCTCTCAGTCTGTATCAGTCCTCTCTCCTATTCTGTTTTTATTTTTTCATTGTTCTTTAGAATTACTTGGTTTAAAATTATTTCATTTTCTTTTTTATTATTTTCTTTTATTTTTAAAAAGATTTTGTTTATTTATTTGACAGAGACAGAGCAAGAGAGGGAACACAAGCAGAGGAGCTACAGAGGGAAAGGAGAAGCAGGCTTCCCGCCGAGTGGGGAGCCTGATATGGGGCTTGATTCCAGAACCCTGGTATCATGACCTGAGCTGAAGGCAGATGCTTAAGGACTGAGCCACCCAGGTGCCCCTTTATTTTATTTTTTAAAGATTTAATTTATTTTATTTGTCAGAGAGAACACAAGAGGGGGGTGGCAGGCAGAGGGAGAAATGTGTCCCTGATATGGGACTCATCCCAGGATCCTGGGATCATGACCTGAGCTGAAGGCAGATACTTAACCACCTGAGCCACCTGGGCATCCCTGGAATTGGCTGATTTTTTTAAAAGAATTTATTTATTTATTTTAGAGAGAGAGAGAGGTGGGAGGGGCAAAGAGAATGTTCCAGTAGACTCCATGCTGAGTGTAGAGCCCAATATGGGGCTCAGTCCCAGAACCCTGAGATCATGACCTGAGCCAGAACCAAGAGTCAGACACTTAACCATCTGAGCCACCCAGGTGCCCACAAATTTGTCTGTTTTTTTTTATTCTCTTGGTGTCATTTCATATGTTCATCTATATTTCCTATAAAATGGTACTTACAACTCTAGGCTTCATAAGATTTAGGTTTGGGTTTAATAATTTTGGCAAGAATCTGTCATAGGTGGAGCCATGCACTTCCTATTATGCCATGTCAAGAGACCTTTAATGTCTGATTGATTGTCTTCTGATAGTAAGATTGATCACTGAGCACAAGTGTTTTCATTTTGATGCATCCATTTTAATGTTCCTTTTCTGTTGTACCTAATGGTTCCAACAGCCATGCCATGATCTTTGTCCAGATACATTATTTCACTAGGGGTTACAAAGTGGTTTCAACTCTCATATTTCTTCATGTCAACTAAATGTTTATGCTGACAGTGTAGATTTTATAGAGAAGGGTAGGATAAATTCTTGAATCTTCTATTTACCATTTTTCAGAATGGATTGGTGTCCTAGAAACCTCCAGAAGTGACAAGTTCTGAAGTACTACTACAAGTGCACAGATCTTACTATATTCGATACACTTTAATCCATTGCAGTCATTACTTTTCATTGTTCATACTGTCTTACCCATCCTTGGCCACTGGGATTTTGCATTAATTCCTAGGTCCTGTTCACCTTGAGGTTTTGATATCTTCCTTGTTTTGAGGAGTGTCCCTGGCTTATGTTGTGCAACTCCTGCCCCAGATCTGGAATCTGTCATTCTTCCAGGAAGGTCAAGTTCTTACTAGGAGGAACCATTTTAATTTCTTAATCGTCTATAATTTTATTCTTAGATGTTGAGTTACTCAGAAACACGTTTTATAATTACTAAGTGGTTAGTTTGGGCTTTATTTTTGTTAATTTTTTCATTTCTTTATAACCACAGAACATAGCTGTGTGATTTTTTAAAAAAAACATTTTACTATTGGATTAATTTAAAATGTTACATAAACATTTGAATTCTATGGAGATAGTAAATAACTTAAATTGTTACTCATAAACATTACTTATTTTCATTTACTTACCTATAGATTTTGAAGAGGCTGTGTTAAAAAACAAGTGGTATTACAGTGCTTTGTTAATTATTTAATTTCTGAAAACATTATTTATTTTGAAGCACTGTGATTTAGTATGTAACATTGGGGTCTAGGTAGAAAATCTAATTCTCATTTGTAGAATGGTTAAGTTATAATAATATAAGATTTAATTTTCACTTTATCAAAGATTAGACAGCACAGATTAGACAGCACAACATAGATTTTTGCTTTCATAAAAAAAGTATTTGAATTTTGTTGGTAGCTCCAGGAGGAGTTTTAAATGTCATGCTTTAGGAATTGTGGTGTTAGTTGGTGTATGCAAGAATTTAATAATATGGTGAAGTGCAAATAGTTGAGCAAATAAGAAACTGGACAGTGGTCAGTGTAATTATCTTCAGTTGTACATTTTTCATTTTGGGGGGGAGAGGGATACTGAATCAGGAGGCTTTATTTACACAGTAAAAGTAACAAGTAGATTCCTGAGAGATTAGAGCAGCTGTAGTGCAAGACAGTCATGTCCTGAGTGGGAGGACAGGCAACTGTGGGTGGAGGGGAGTGACATAGACCTAGTGCCTTTGGCACACAGATCAGGGGGCTTGGTCTGATGCTACTCACTCTGGCCACCAGACTTCTAGATGCTCTGTGACACTGATAATGTGTGGTTTGGGAAAGCATGTTACAGCCCCCTAAAGAGCCTACATGCTGTGACATAGTCCCCAGGACACTTTTCCCATGCACTGAAAACACAATTTGCCAAAACGCCTATGCCAGAAGGTCAGACTATCCTATCTAAGCTGCAAGATCTCTGCTGTGGTCTGGAATTTTTTTTTTTTTTCATTGTTTTTGCTTCTTTTCTCTTTACAAAGACATGGTTTTCTCTGACCAGTGCCAGCAGGAGAGATTTGACCTACTATGTGAATATGGCAAGATGTAGCATCATTGTCTCCATAAGAGAGGAGTGTCTGGCTGCACCAGCAATGGCGTGGCTGGGTAGAGCCCCAGCACTCGGAGGGACTTCTCACACCCTAGGGCCTAGGCCTGAAGCGTAGTGTTCTCATTTTCTTTTAATACTGTTTCTCGGTAACGTGGTAGTCTAGGAAAACAAAGACATCTGAACAATGTGGGTACAGTAAGGATGCCTGTGGATTGTGCCTTTTCCTTTTCTGGAATGCCGTAAACTTAGCAGTGTCTGTATTAAGAAGACCTAGTGTTTTACCCGAATACCCCTGTGGTAAGGCCGACCTCACTCCAAAAGATGGGAAGTGTGACAGGTGATGTTCACGTGACATGTCAACATACTGGGTTTGGACAAGCCAAGAGAGCCTGACACCTACGGGTTTCCTTCCATTTCAACTGTTTAAAAATACAATTTCACACATTCTTTCATTTTATTAATGAAATGCTATGCTTCAAACCGAGGGGCCTGCCTGCCAGGTGGAGCTATAATTATGCCTGGGCAGCCTGCAGCTGTGCTTAGTTATAAAGTTTTAACTAAGGAAAATAGAATGTGAGTTGCTTTTATGCATCTCGTAATATTTCCCCAAATCAGTACATTTATATGACAATTAAATAATTTGTAAAAAAATTACTGACATGTACCTTTTTATTTTTTATTTTTTTGGCAAGGACATGGAAAACATGGCACTAAAAAATGGCCAATTTTTGGTTATCTTTCAACAAAAGTAACCCTAAAATTATCCTTTTTTTTCTTTTTCTCTTGTTTTCTTTTTCTTTTTTGCAAACAGTATAAACTATGTCTTTCTTGACTCCTGTTTTTTCCCCACTCACTATCTCCAATCTACTTATAAATTCACTGGTTCTGATTTTGAAATGGATGCAGAATCCAGCCACTCCTAACCCTATGCCAACTATGGCCTGAGTGCAAGCTGCATCATCTCTTGCCAGGACTGTGAAAAAGCTTTATATAAACACCACTGCTACTACTACTTCCAGCAGTACTCTCTACTCAGGGAGAATGAGCTCTTAAAATGGTAGATTAGGCTACGCTTCCCTTTCTTCAAAACCGCTTTTGCTGTCTCTTCTCACTTGGAATAAACACAATGTTGTTGCCACAGCCCACTAGATCTCACCTGATCTAGACCCCTCTGGCTCTTTGCTGCTGTCTCTTACTGCTCTTCTCACTGCCTCTACCCTACATGCACTGGCCTCTCGGTGGTCATAGACACAGTGAGCATGATACCTCCTCAGGGCTTTTGCACTGGCTGTTCCCAACACTTGGATTATCTTTCTGCACATACTTGCTTGATTTACTCCCTTCCTTCAGGTCTCTACACAAATTTGCCTTATCAGAGAGGCCTTTCCTAAAAGAGTTCCTTTCCCTCCTGTATACTGTCTTTTTACCTAGATTTATTCTTTTCTTAGCACTTACTAGCTCAATAACAGGTCTCTAGTCATGCAAGTGAAAGTTCTAAAAGAGCCTAGGTTTCTTTCCTTTCTTCTTTCTTTTTTTTTTTAAACACTGTTTTTCTTTGCTATGGACAGTGCCCAACTACATCATTAATTCCTAGTTATTATTTGTTGGATGAATTCATAAAGAAAGGCAAGTGCCTGCTGAGGCTCCTGTACTTGGACATGGCATCTTAATTCTGGGAAAGTCACAACCCAGATTCATGTTCCCTGAAGCTGGATATAGCGACGCAGAGCCACTTGCATATGGGATTAAAATCTTATTTGGAAAGCATGGCTTATTGAATAATTTCTCAAAAATTTTGCATGATTCTTACCATTTACAAGCCCTTTCCCGCATATTACCTTCTTGAATTCTCATCATTGTTGTTCTAATTAAAATTGAGAACAGACTAGAAAAATAAGGTGAGAATATAGGGTCCCAAATAATGTGGGAGAGTTGGGATTCAAACCCAAGTTTTATAAGCTCAGGGGACTTTTCCTGCCTCCATACCCAAAAGAAAGATGTTTGGGTTCTTTTAATATGGCTATCCTTTTGGGAATTCAAGAAAGTTGGTGTATTTCTTCTTTGAGAAGACTAAGTTCAGGCATTAAAGCTTATTGCTTCAGGATTTCAAGTGGCCCTAGTTACTTATCACCGTCTTTAGCAAGAAATATGGCAGGAAGAGCTTATTCTGAGGATGGGTTGAACTGGGTCCTTTTGCTCATAGTTGGCAGCTGGTTCCACATAGCATCTGAATGTCAGACAGGAGCTGTAGGTCTCTTAAGGCCCCACCTATGATGTTGTACCTTGTCCATTTTCACCACATCTGGATTGATCCCATGATCAAAGTAGGTCACAGGGCCAGTCCAGATTTCAGGAGAGGGGAATAACTCTGCCTCTTTAGGAGAAAGTCACAAGAGCTCATTACAAAACGTGTGCTGTGGCCACCTTTGGAGACAGAACCTACCTCCAAAAATCACCCTCAAATCTGCAATAATTTTATCAAGATAGAGAATACGAGCTTTTTAAGATGATGATAATAATCACCCTTTTAAAAAGTGCTGTATTTTCTGGGTTTTCTTTATTTATTTAACATATAATGTATTATTTGTTTCAGGGGTACAGGTCTGTGATTCACCAGTCTTTTTTTTTATTTTAATGAGCCAAATACTATTCTTTAAGTGATGATTACAACTAATTGTAATTATTTTTTAAGAAAATAATTATCTTGAAAAATGCTTATTTAATTTGCCTTCATGGGAATAAGACTTTCTTTTTAAGTGGGAATGCAGATTTATTAAACAATGGCTTAGTGTCTCATGGTTTCATAGCAATTCCCATTTTCTTTATATGAGTGATTCATCATTCTTTAACAATTCACAGCACTCACCATAGCACATACCTTCCCCAATGTCCATCACCCAGCCACCCCATCCCACCCACCCCCCTCCACTCCAGCAACCTTCAGTTTTTTCCCTGAGATGAAGAGTCTCTTCTGGTTGGGGCACCTGGGTGGCTCAGTGGGTTAATGCCTCTGCCTTCGGCTCAGGGTTCTGGGATTGAGCCCCACATCAGGCTCTCTGCTCAGCGGGGAGCCTGCTTCCCTTCCTCTCTCTCTGCCTACCTCTCTGCCCACTTGTGATCTCTGCCTGTCAAATAAATAAATAAAAATATTTTTAAAAAAAGAAAAAAGAGTCTCTTCTGGTTTGTCTCCCTCTCTGGTTTAGTCTTGTTTCATTTTTTCCTCCTTTCCTCTCTGATCCTCTGTCTTGTTTCTCCAATTCCTCATACCAGTGAGTTCATATGATAATTATCTTTCTGTGACTGACTTATTTTGCTTAGCATAATACCCTCTAGTTCCATCCACGTTGTTGCAAATGGCAAGATTTCAGGTTTTTTTCTGTGTTTTTTTTTTTTTTTTAATGACTGCTTAATAGTCCATTGTGTGTGTGTATACCACATTTTATTTATTCATTCATTTGTCATTGAACATCTAGGCTCTTTCCATAGTTTGGCTATTGTGGACATTGCTGCTGTAAACATTGGCATGCACATGCCCCATTGGATCACTACATTTGTATCTTGAGAGTAAAAAATGCTGGGTTTTCTTTGGTATACTGGGTACTAAAAACAAAAACAAAACAAAACAAAACTTCACCTCTGGCTAGTACTCTACCTGGGAATGCCATTATATCCAAGAGATCTATTGTTCCCCTTGGTCAGCACTGGTAATCTCAAAAGAAAGAATAAAAGCTTTATTGTGGAATGGTGCTAAGTTTTCCATATTTTATATATGTAGCTAGTGTTTGTACTTTGCAATAGGATTTAATGAAGCTGACATTCTACTGTTGTCACAAGAGAGTTTGGACAAGTCCATGTAGACCAATCATTATTATTTACTTTTATTAGTAGAATAAAATTTGGGTGGTTTAAATTAATTATTTCTCCTTAATATTTATTTAGATACCAGTATACTAGTAGGCTCATGGTAGGAGGACCCTGAAAAATATTTGTAAATTTTTGGGTATTCAAAATGTCCATAAAATCAGTTTATTTTGTCTTAGAAATTCATGGGGAAGGAATGAAATACTCTGATTAACTGTAGGTTCTTACCAGGTACTACCTTTTTTCACAGACATATGAAAACATTGTGCAGATAGTATATATGTAGTCATTGTTTTAACTTTCACTTTGTCAATATCATTTTTAATTTGTGACATTCTGGTGTCATGTTTTAATTTCTTACTCTGTTCTATCTCTCCCCATTCACCCTCTGGTGCTTGGCAGGACACTCTGTCTGGAATTGCTGAGTTAACAACTTCCTCTGCTGTGATCATGTAATTCTAATCTTTCCCCTCACGAGAGAACTTTTTGTGAATTCTAAGCCCATATGCTGCATATCCCCATTTTGCCTCTGAAGTGAGTTCCAGACACGTGACAAATGTGGTCAAACTATTTACAACAAATGTCCACAGGAGCATTCAAACAGTGACTGGGAAACGGGTTGATTCACAGAAAAGTTTCTGTTTGACTTGACTGTCATAAACAATGAGATCACAAAAGTAAATACTCCACATCTGGTTGTCTGAATCCTTACTTGCATGGATATTTCTGGAAGGAAAGAAAGAGGTCACGTGGATCAGTCAGCATCATCTTGTTGACATAATTACAGTATTTTCTAAGAAGTTAAAAAAATGTGTTTTGGTTGATTCTTTGCTTACTTATGAGAGTGAAAGTTATTTAGTCATTGTGTTTCAGTTAGTACTGTGTAGGCAAATTAAGGCATTTGAGTATTTCATGTGACAGAGGGATGCTTGTGGTAGAAGCGAACTTAATTACAAGCAAGCTTATAATTACTTATAATTAAGTTCAGAGGTTATATTCTTAGACTTCTGCAGGAAAACGATTAGCTGCCTCAGGATTTACGGATAACTTGTTTTTTCTCTTTTCACAGACTATTTCAAGGTTTATTTACTTCATTCTTCATTTTAGAACAAAGTGGGAGTGGGGGGAGGGGCAGAGAGAGAATCCTCAAGCAGACTCACTGCTGAGCACAGAGCCCAGCACTGGGGTTGATCCTAGGACTCGGAGTTCATGACCAGAGCTGAGACCAAGAGTTGGTGGCTCAACAGACTGAGCCACAAGGTGCCCTCGGAATACTTTTTTAAGGTGCCATTTAATTAAGGAAAAAAAGCTTGTCCACATTCAGAAATATTTTTCGATACTCTTTCACAATGAGTTAGTTACAAAAATGCCAACTTGATTATTTCCTTATGGATTAACCAAACATACAAACAGTTAAAACTTTACTGGTAACCATTAGCTAAGGAAATATAATTGGGTTAAAGGTGAAAAGAAAACAAGAACTCTCCTAAATGTGCTTGAATAATGTGTTAACATATGTACATTTTTCTCAAAATGTCTTTGCATTAAGGGATAGTCTATATTTGTTGTTTCTTTAGCATACTGTTTGCACTTGAAATACTTTTCTGTCCTTATAATGCACAGTAATAAAAGGTAATATTATACTTAGAAGTGTGTTGGCAAGGGAAACTGGTGGAGCTAATCCAATAACTTGGAGCTCCTTGGAGAAAAGGCGCTATAGAAGTGCAAGGTATTATTGTCACTGTTATTGCATTGTGGTGCTGGAAACTGTGTCTGCCCTTTGTGAAAGCGGGGCACTTAAGAAAGAATGTGGAATTGCCATAGCAGGAGCTGAGAGAATTTTACATTTTGAACAATGTACACAGCTGTAATAGAAACATTTAAAATAGTTTATTTAAAGAAAATGGTTTAGATGTCTTGTTACTATTCTTCATTATTGAAGAATAACAAATCTAATAATGTATCATATTAGCCATGATTATTTGTAAATAAAATTTCCAATTCTTGGTGGTATTGGTGGTCAAACCCAAAATAGAGTTCTACAGAATTTGGAAAGCACTGACCCTTGCAATTGAACTGAAACAGACTCCAGGATACACAGAAAGATACACAGTTTTACATAAATATCAGAACATGTGTGAATAAGAATTCCATACTTCCGGGGGCGCCTGCATGGCTCAGTGGGTTAAAGCCTCTGCCTTTGGCTCAAGTCATGATCCCAGGGTCCTGGGATAGAGCCCCGCATCAGGCTCTCTGCTCAGCAGGGAACCTGCTTCCTTCTCTCTCTGCCTGCCTCTCTGCCTACTTATGATCTCTGTCTCTGTCCAAAAATAAATAAATAAAATCTTAAAAAAAAAAAAAAAGAATCCCCTACTTCTGTATTTTGGCTTAGAATGTGTCAGTATTAGGGAGGCGGTAAGTCAGTGGAGAAGAGGATGATCTCTGAAGTTAGATTGGCCTCCATTCAAATCTTGGCTATTAGGCACATAACCTAAAGTCATTCATCTCTCTAAGCCTCAGTTTCTTTTTCTATAAATTGGGGATAATGAAATCATAGCAAAATCAGTGCACTGCATATAGATAAGCTCTCAAAAATGAAGACCATCATCCCAGCTCAATGTTACCATTGTCCTAATTAAAGTCGACCTAGAATTATAATGGTCACTCTTAACTCATTTATAGCCAACCTCTTTATATACTTTTTGCATAACTGTGATCTCTTAATTAACTTTGTGCTGCTGCTCATTCTAGAGAGAGGGAAAAAGGAAAGTTCATAAAAAGTAATTCACCAATTTTGAAAGCTGTTAGTTATTACCTATGGAGATGAGAGGGAAGGTATTTATAAAATAAATATGTTGGTTTGATACAAGTTTTCATTATATAATTATAATGAATGGAAATGAGATATATAAATTAAAATCATTTTGGCTAATTAGCTAGATTTTTGTGCCTTTTTTGTCCTTAGCCGTTTTGTGGTTATAAGTTCTCTTGGGTGTCATGTTGGGAATGATCTCTTTAGGGTTATATTTTCAAAAGTGCTGTTAAGAGTATGTCAGAATCTGTTTACCGGGTGTATCTTATTCTAGTGATTTTAATTCTCCTGTAATTAACAAAAACAGAAGGAGTCGTGTCTCAACTTCTTTCTGTAGATAGGTGTTTAGAGGATATTTTAGTGTTCCCGGTTAACGTTAGGTAAGAGGTAGTAGCTATTACCCAGGTTTATGTGCTTATGTGATCTTGTGCCTGAAAATAATTATGAATGCAAGCATAATACATTGCCAAGTATGGGTAACATGTATAGGGTATGAGAGCAATGATTTACAACTACGTTGGTTTAGCTGCATATCTGACTACAGCTTTGATGAAAATACTGGGCTAACACAGGAAGCAACCAATTTTATTGCTATTAACTGTTTGGAAGTCATGGTTTTATTCGGCTGAGATAAGTGATGAACTCAGTTTTATTTCAAAATAGTATTTAAATGGGACCCAGATAAAAACATTAAGGTGGCTACATTTTGGCAAAGACCAACATATTCTCATTTTTTAAATTTTAGTTTAGAGGAGTTTATTTCGGTTCCTGGACCCCTCTCCCTATCCAGTTTTACTCATGTATTGTTTTTATGTACATGCATATAGACAGATAGTCATTTACTTTCTTCTTGCTATTCTCTTCTGTTGAAATTATTTACTCATTCTCCCTAATTTTTCCCTGTCTTTTCCCTGCTGGTGTCAAATGAATTCCTCTCTTTGCAGAAGCGCAGCAGGAAATGGATTAATGCAGCTGGAAAACAACTACTGTAGTGTCAGGATACTGGTGTGACCAGTAATACTGGTGTATTAGAAAAATAAAAGAATTGAAAAGTATCCAGCAGCTAAAAGTCAGGAGGCAAAAAAATCTTGATGCATCTTGTTCATTTCTTCCATTTATATATATATATTTGGCATCTCCAAGGTGTCCTGTGAGACAAAATCATAAAAAACAAACCCAAAACCCAGGAAAAAAAAAAAAAAACAACACAAACCTTAAATGAAAATGAAACGGGCAGAAATGCTGAGTCTGGGATATGTTTTAATACATTTCAAGTTAGCAACTCATAAGGAACCTGGAATATTGAGGTACGTGATTGATATGAACAGAAACACAACATTGTCCCTGCCCCATTCACTTAAATTGTTATTTCCAGCAGTGAGAACTATCTAAAAAATTCATCTTTCCAAGATAAAAAGGGTTCATATTTCTAGCCATCCTTCATTGATGTCAGGCTGTGATGGTCAGCCACTGCATGGATATCCTTGCTGCTGAGGTCAACAGCAACTTAACTAAGACAGAAAGGATGCCCATTTCCCTTCCTACTGGGTCACCTGCTAGCCAGGAGTATTATTTTCTGTGACTCATAGTCAATGAAATATCAGATGTTTAAAAACAAGATTGCTTAGCCTTGCAATTTGTTATTAAATTCTTTTCCTGGGTTATAATGCATAGGCTTTGATCTAAAGTCCTTCCATTACTAGAAGGACTTGTGTGATTACGATAATGTGCACTGCTCTTTTTGCTATTCCTATAGGGAAAATAAAGCACACATTAGTTCCATATTAGTACCTGACTTGGAGAAGTTAAAAAGCACCAGAAAAAGGTTAAACAGAGTCAAGTACACATAAGAGAGCAGTGGTTATTAGTGTTCAGGGAGCCATTAAAAAATTCTGCTTATACAGAAGAATTTATTGGTGCTCCTGCTTCTGGCTGCTTTATGCATTTTAATAAAGAAGTAGGGAGTGTGTGTGTGTGTGCGTGCTTGCACACATTTAAGGCTGTGATTAAACAAGGACTTTAGATATTTGGTCTGCCCCTAATTTCATCCTTCTCCCTCCTTTTTCCTAAGTCTCGCTCTTTAACTTGAGTTTCTGGAAATTCTGGAAATTCTGAAAAATCCTTCACTTCCACTTTTATGAAGGCAATGCAGAAAGAATAGGCTTGTTAACTCTATGGATATATTTTTTTCCTGATTTACATATTTGCAAGACCTTTTACTTTAGAAGTTTGAAAGTAATTATCCAGAGGAAAAAATGTGCAGTTTCATGAACTAAGGGAATTTTGTGAGGTTTTAGATTTTTTTTTTTTTAAGACTTTAAGAAGTCTCTACACCCAACGTGGGACTCAAACTCACAGCCCCAAGACCGGGATTCCCATGCTCCACTGACTGAGCCAGCCATGAACCCCATGAAGTTTTATATTGCTTAGTGCTTTGAAATAAAAAAGGTAAATTAGGAGAGACATGTGGATTATGAGTAAAGGAAGTGATATGAGCATATGCATTTAACTATACCTTCGAAATTCTCATTGAAATGACCAAAGGAATGTAAAATCAGAGAAAAAGGTATACCAGTGTTGGAAACTAAGATACAATGTTAACATTCAGAAACTAGGAGAGATACTTGTAAAATATTCAGACAAAATTGAACTATGAGGAGAGCCAACCAGCTTATGAAAGAAATGTTTTCCTTTCCTAAGAGGAATAGACCCTGAGGAGAACCCAGTTGCAAGCTTGAAGTGTCAGGATACTGAGGACAAGAGTGGTCTTTATGAATGGCGGAGGAAAACAGATAAAGGTATAACATGTGTAGTAGATAGAGCACTGCACAGGAGTCACTCCTAACATAAACTGAGGCATATGTTAGGCTAAGTTACATAGAACTTGATGTTACAGCTGACTCTTCCCATCCTTTTTTTCCTGTGTGGCTTTTAATACCTTTTCGTTGTTGTCATAGAGCATGTTTTGTTTGCCTTGAATCATTTTAAATTTAATATTTGATTAATGCTGCAAAATATGATTTATCTTGTAAATGTTTTATGTGCACCTGAAAAGAATGTGTATTCTGTTGTTGAAAGAGTCAACTAGTACATATTGTTTGATTTTGTTGTTTAAGTCTTCCATATCCTTACTGAATTCCTGTTTGAAAATTTTATTATTTAGTAAGAGGTAGGTATTGAAATTTCTAACTATAGTTATGGATTTCTCTATTACTTTTTGCAGTTCTATCAGATGTTGCTTTATGTACTTTGAGGATGTATGATTTGGTAAATGATAGTTTAAGATGATTTATGTCTTAAATTGATCCCTATGTAGCTATGATAGGCTTTACTCTGAAATCTAGTAAGTTTGAATAGTATTACCACTCTGGCTTTCTTTTGATTAATGTTCACATGGTTATCTTTTCCTATCCTTTTATTTTTAACCTGTGTATGATTTTATATTTAAAATGTGTTCTCTGTAGGCAGAGTATAGTTAAATCTTGCTTTTATATCCAATCTGATAATCTTTGCCTTTTAGTTAGGGTATTTAAACCACTTACATTTAGTATGATTATTGTTATGGTTAGGCTTAAAACTGTCATTTTGCTATTTGTTTGTCTGATTGTCATCTTTTTTCTCTTTTTCCTTTTGGACTAATTGGACCGTTTATGATTTCTTTTTTTTTTTTTTAAAGATTTGCTTATTTATTTTGGGGGGCACTCTGGAGAGGAGGCTGAGGAAGAGAGAAACTCCAAGAAGACTCTGTACTGAGCTGAGAGTCCAATGTGGGGCTCAATCTCAAGATTTGTAAGACCATGATCTGAGCTGGAACCAAGAGTCAGTCACCCAACTGACTGTGCCACCCAGGGGCCCCTATGGTTTCGTTTTATCTAATTTTTTACTTCATTAGTTATAACTCTTCATTTCACTTTTGTCAGTGTTGTTAGGATATATAGTATGCATATCACAACTTACTTTCAAGTGATATGACACCATTTAACCTTCAGTAAAAGCAAAACCTTAGAATAACATACTTGTATTTCTTCCTTCCTACCATTTGTATTACTATTGCCATATATTTTACATATGTTACAAATACCACATTACATCGTAATTATTTTGGTGAAATAATCAAGTATCTTTTTAAGAGATTTAAGAAAAAAATCTTTGTGTTACCCTTTATGATGTTATTTCTGGTTATCTTTTTTTTTTAAGATTTATTTATTTTATGTATTTAAGAGATAGAGACTGTAGTGGGGGGAGGGACAGAGGAAGAGGGAGAGAGAAAATCCTAAGTAAGCTTCACCCACAGTGTGGAGCATGATGCAAGGCTTGATCTCACAATCCTGAGATCATGACTTGAACTGAAATCAAGAGTTGGATACTTAACCAACTGAGCCACCCAGGTGCCCCTATTTCTCATTAGTTTAATTCCTTTATACAAGTCCATCTATCTGATCGCATTTTCCTTTTGTTTGAAGAACTACTTTTAACATTTCTTAAAGTGCAGGTTTGCTGGTGATGAGTTCTTCCAGGTTTTGTATATCTGACAAAGCCTTTATTTGCTTTTGTTTTCAAAAATATTTTTACTCTATTTAGGATCTTGTATTTCCTCAAATCTAGAAGTTCACTGAATTCTGCCTCAATGTTTCCTCTGCTTGCACAATGACCTAGAAATTCTCTCAAAGCACTAATCTGGGGGCAATCTTTGGGCTTGTCTCATGTGGTTTGCATCTTTAAGGGATCACTTTTTTCCACTGCCTAATATCCAGTGTCTTAAAAACTGTTTCATATATATTTTGACTGTTAACTAGTTGTTTTTTGTAGCAGGGTCAGTCTGGTTCATGCTACTCCATCTTGACTGGGAAGTCCCTATAATTGGATTGTACTCACATTTGCATTTTAGAAAATCATTTCTTCATATATTTAGCTCTGGTGTGTTTGGTGTAAACAGGCCTATGAATATTCCTTCATCTTTGAAATTCATCTTGGAAAATTTTACCATTTATCATATAATTCTGTGTTTTTTATACTTAATTTTGTATTTCATCATTTTTGCTATTAATGTTCCTACTCCTGCTCTATTTTTTGTCTGCCTGGAATCTCTTTGACTATCCCTTCATTTGGTTTGTTGTTTAAATTTACATTTTAATCAAAATATATAATATTACATAACATCGCAAAGCCTACAATACATAGTATTGCAGATATCTTTAGTCTTGAGGCCCACTTCTTAGTGGCAAACACTTAAAAAAATTAAATTTTTGGGTGTGTGTGTGTGTGTGTGTGTGTGTGTATATATATATATATATATATATATATATATATATATATGTATATTTTTTAACATGAAAGTGGGAAAGGGTAGAGAAAGAGGGAGAGAGAAAATCTTAAGAGAGAAAATCTTAAGAAGACTCCATGCCCAGTCTGGAGCCCATATTGGGACTTGATCTCATGACACTGAGATCATATCCTGAGCTGAAATCAAAAGTCAGATGCTTAACTGACTGAGCCACCCAGGTACCCTCCTTGCATATTTTAAAATAAAAAATACTGTAATTCATTTTTTCCCCATTTTTAGACATCATCAGTGGACTTTCTGATAATGATGAGATTTGGTATTCTTATACCATCCCCCACTCCCAGGCAAACACAGTTTTCTTCCTTTTGTCCTGTCATTACAGATATGTCACATTTGATTAAATAATCAGAATCTTCATTATCATGACTACATAAACATTATGAATGGTTGAATCTTGTGTATGTGTGTGTGTGTGTGTGTGTGTGTGTATGTGCACATGTGCACTATGTTTGCATTATTTTCCTTGTTTGACCTTTATTTTTTCCTGGACTTGGTAATTACTTTATATTTCTTTTTATTTTATTTTGCTATATATATCAGTCACTAATTCAGCCCCACATTATCTGCCAGGTTGCTGTGATTAAAAACTGATAATCTCTCAGTGCTATTCTCTTGATTTAGGCATTCCTTCTGGAACTTTCCAACCTTATGCTCCAACATGTATTGCTTGCTTTCCAAACCTGTTGCAAAGCCATTACTCTCGGCCTTATTGCAGAATCATTCCATGAAATCTTGTCACCAGTTGTGTCTGATCCTCTATTTTCTTTTATTTTTATTAAGATTTTATTTACTGGACAGAGAGAGAGAGAGAGAATGAGCAGGAAAGGGGCAGGAGGAGAAGCAGAATCCCTGCTGAGCAGGGAGTCTGATGAGGGACTCAACCCCAGGACCCTGGGATCTGACCTGAGCTGAAGGCAGATGCTTAACCAACTGAGCCACCCAGGCCAAGTCTTCCTTTTTATTGTTTTAAGCCCTCTGTTTTGTTTATCGCATACTCTACTAGCTTCCAGAGAAATAATGCCTGAGAGAAAAGTTTTTTTGAGATACTGCATATTTGTAAATGTCTATACTCTCCCACTGAACTACTATCTGGCTGGATCTAAAATTCTAAATTGGAATTTCATTTTTTTTCCTTTAATTTTTTTGAGGGAGAAATCATTAGCTTTTAGTGTTGCTATGGAAAAATCAAATGCAATTCTGATTTCTAATCTTTAGAATGCTCTTTCCTGTATTTTTTCACTTCAAAAGTTTTTAGATCTTTTCTTTAAACAGATGAGGTGCCCTGGAGGGAGTCTCCTTGCATTCATTGTATTGGGGCAGCTAGGCCTATTCAATCTGGAAACTCAAGTTCTTTAGTTACAGATCATTTTAAAAAGACTACTTTTGATTATTTACTTCTCTCCATTTTCTCTTTGTGGAGCCCTTATTAATGCATGATCTTCCTTTAGAATATATGATGTGGCAGGCCCGGTTATAATGGCTTCACATAGGCTACTTTGAAGTAGGTTTTGCTAAGCATATTCATTTTCCAGATGAAGAAACGGCTCAGAGAGGTTAAGGAATTTGTCCAGGATTACACAGGTGATAAACAGTAGAGCTGGACTTTAAATCATGACTGTGCTGAGTTAGTATATGGACTTTAATTCTTTTTTATATATACTTTGAAGTGCAGCCTTTAGAATTACTTGATGCCTGTGCTGTGCTCTACTGGAGTTGTGGAGCTAAAAATTACCTTATTTGGCTGCTGGCCTAGGTTTAGGGTTCTCTGATCAACTGAGTTTAGCAGTCTGACAAATTTCAAGTCTCAAGTACTTGGTAGTATTTCTTAATCACTACCTTTCTATTCTCATTGTCAGGATTTTTGTGAATTTTTTAATATTTAAAAATGCTTTTGTAGGTTTCAGGATGGAAGAGAGATAAACATAAATCTTAAATAGATATTCCTATCCATTTCTTATCTTACACCTTTATATTAAATATGGTGTGACTAGATTTGTTTTTTAATGCATTAACTGATAGTTTCTATCCCTTAGGGTAAGCCCTAATTACCTTGATTATATATTTTACATTTTTTTGTTTGTTACTTGCTTCTAATTTTATTCATAGAGTTTTTGTGAGGATTAGTGACTTAATATATTTAATGCACATAGAACAGTGTGTGGTATATATTAAGCACCATATAAATGTCAACTATCATCATTATTCTTTTTGTATTAGAACAAGATGTCTACAAGAGAGATTATTCTCCCATTGAATTTATTCATAGGAACACTTTCACTTGTACTTTCTCTTGTTTCCCAATTCTCAGAGAATAACAAGGGAGATGTTTTCTTCCTTCTCATTCCTCTTCCCTTCTCACTGCCCCAACTCTTAAGTTTTGTTAAGGTAACTTAGTACTTCTTGACAGTTTATTATTAGAAATTCTTGTGGCATATTGGGTGACATCTTCTCTGACTTACTTACTTATAAGAATTTCTCTTGTGGTATATTGGGTGACATTTTCAAAAATGTCTTTCTTTAATATTTTAGCTGGATTCCAGAATTTCTTCCTTCATAGTAATCTTAAAAATGTTATTCCATTTTCATCTAGGTTCTAGTGTTGGAGATGAAGGTTTAATATCTGCCTAATTTCTTTATTTGTATTTTCTACCTTAAAAATTGTGATATTTTCCTTTAATCCTTGGAATTCAGAAGTTCTTCAGGATATGCCTGAACAAATATATTTTTTTAAGATTTTATTTACTTATTTGACAGAGAGAGAGATCACAAGTAGGCAAAGAGGCAGGCAGAGAGAGAGAGAGGGGGAAGCAGGCTCTTCTGCTGAGCAGAGAGCCTGATACGGGGCTTGATCCCAGGATACTGAGATCATGACCTGAGCTGAAGGCAGAGGCTTAACCCACTGATCTACATAGGCACCCCATGAACATATATTTCTTATCAATTTTAGCTGGAACTATTTGAGACTTTTCCCTTTGTAGGCTTTATTTAGTTCAAGGACAAATTCTCCTATTACTCAATTATCGCCTTTTCTCCATAGCTTTACTTTTCTCCTTTTGGAGTTATTATTCACCTCTTGGATTTCTGGTACCTGTTCCCTCAAGTCTTGGATCTTTTGTTTTTTGACTTTAGTCTGTATTTTTTTTCTTAGATTGGAAATGTTTCTTCCATTTTAACTTCTATACTATTATTTCAGGGCTCAGCAATGATTATTTGTCTTTCTAATAACTGTACTTACTGTTTATGCAAGCTTAAAATGTTAAGACTTTCTAAACTTGTTACTAATGGATAAGACTATAAAGGACATTATTGATAGCTTTGTCCGTATAAAAACAAAGGCAAGCAATGAACTCATAAAATAACTTTATTTTAATTTTGTTTTTTTAAAGATTTTATTTATTTGAGATAGAACGAGAGAGAGAGAGCGAGAGCGTGCACAAGCAGGGGGAGCAGCAGGCAGAGAGAGAAGCAGGCTCTCCAATGAGTAGGGAGCCTGCTTCCCCCTCGCTGCCTGCCTCTCTGCCTACTTGTGATCTCTCTCCCTGTCAAATAAATAAATAAAATCTTTTAAAGAATAAAAATCTTAAAATGTGCTTATAATATTGCTCAGAAACTCTGTTCCTTAGAGTTTATCTCTAAGAGTCATGGATATATATATAAATATCCAGCTTTTGTGTATCTAAAGTGTAAGCATTTCGACTAACTATAAATTTCTAACAATTTAAATGCCCAACCACATGGCTTTGATTAAAGTGTGCATAGAACATTCAACATTCACACGATGGATTACTACTTACAATGAAAAGTGGTGCTATTAAGAAATATTTAATGACATGGAGAAGAGATCACTATCATGAAGTGGAGAAAGCAATCAACAAAACATCTCTTTTGGAGAAAAAAAAAGCACATTTATTCATAGAAAAAAATACAGAAATACCAAAATATTAACAGTGGTTATCACTGGGACTTATGTGGTAAAAACAGTTATTTGCATATTTGTATTTTTATAAATTTCTTAAGCTAAATCTTAAACTATCTTAATTTCTTCCTTTCTGATTTTTTTAAAGTTTTCTTCTTCTTCTTCTTCTTCTTTTTTTTTTTTTTTTTTAAAGATAGAGAGAGATCTCAAGTAGGCAGAGAGGCAGGCAAAGAAAGAGGGGAAAGCAGGCTCCTTGCTGAGCAGAGAGCCCGATGCAGAGTTCTATCCCAGGACCCTGAGATCATGACCTGAGCTGAAGGCAGAGGCTTAACCCACTGAGCCACCCAGGTGCCCCCTTTCTGATCTTTATTCCTTCTTTTTCTTACTGCACTGGCTAGAATCCCCAGTACAGTTTTGAAAAGAACTGATGAGAGTGAACATCCTTGCATTATTCTGATCTTAGAGAACAAGTGTTATTATTTAACCATTATGTGTGATCATAGGTGTGGATTTTTAGAAGACTGGCTTATTTGTAAATGTTCTTCAACAGTTTGAGAAAGTTTTTAAAAAAAATTTCCAATTTTTTGAGAGGTTTTATCATGTGGGGTATGGGTATTGTCAAATGATTTTTTTTTTCATATGGTAAGACGATCATATGGTTTTATCCCCTTATTCTGTAAATGTAGTATATTGGTTTTCAAATGTTAAGTAACTTTGCATTCTTGAGTTAAACTACACTTCTTTATGGAATTTGTTTAAATACATTGCTGGATTCAGTTTGCTAATATATTCTTAAAGATTTTTCTTCTTATATTCATGAGAGATACCCATGGGGAATTTTCTTATATCTTCATCAGGTTTCTGTGTTGACTATAAACCAAGTTGGGAAGTATTCCTCTCTCCATTTTCTGCAACAGTTGGTTTAGGATTGCTAGAATATCTTCTTTACACATTTGGTAAAATTTGCCAATGAAGCCATCTGGTTCTGGAGTCTTCGTTGTTGGGAGATATTTTATTTTATTTTTAATTATTTTTAAAGACTTTTATTTGGGAAAGAGAGAGGGTGCGCATAAGCACGCACATAGCAGAGGCAGGGAGAGGCAGAGGGAGAGGGAAAGCATATTCCCCACTGAGCTGGGAGCCTGACATGGGGATCGATTCTGTGGCTCTGAGATCATGATGTGAGCTGAAGGCAGACACTTAACTGACTGAGCCACCCAATTATTATTTTATAGAAAAAACATGTGCACACACGTGGTGGGAAAGGAGCAGAGGGAGAGGAAGAGAGAGAACACCAACCAGACCCTGAGA
Organism: Mustela lutreola; assembly: GCF_030435805.1. NCBI lineage: Eukaryota > Metazoa > Chordata > Mammalia > Carnivora > Mustelidae > Mustela > Mustela lutreola. The sequence goes on along the minus strand of NC_081305.1, from coordinate 15,890,407 downwards.
GCACAACCTGATGTGGGGCTCTGTCTCCCAATGCGAGATCATGACCAGAGCCAAAGACAGGAGTGAGATGTTTAATGACTGAGACACCTAGGTGCCCCCAGATTTTTTGTTTTGTTTTGTTTTTTAAATAACTTTTTTAAATAGATACTGAGTTATTTAGATTGTCAGTTTCTATTTTTGGAAGCTTCGGTAATTTGTACTTGTCAAGGAATTTTGTCATTTCATGTAAGTTGTTGAATTTATTGGCAACTTACACTTTTAGTATCTTCAGGATCTATTACATTGACCTTTTTCTTCCTGGTTGATAGTGTATATTTCTTTCTTTTTTTTTTTTTTTCTTAATTACGGTTGCTAGTGGTTTATTAATTTAACAATTTCAAAGAAACAAATTTTGTTGATTTTCTTTATTGTTTCATCGATTTCTGTTCTAATTTTTATTATTTCCTTCCTTTCACTCACTGTGGGTTTCATTTGCTATACTTCTTTTGAGCTTCTCAAGGTGGAAGCTTAGATTACTGAATTTTCATCTTATTTTAAATATAACAGTTTAAAGCTAAAAATTTTCCCTTAAGTCCTGGTTAGGCTGCCTCCCCAGATTTTTGATGTGTTGTGCTTCTTTTCTTTTTTAATTGTATGACTACTTCTTTTGCTCCTGGTTATTCAAAAGCATGTGGTTCAAATGGCAAACATTTCGGGGGATATTCTAGGTACCTATTTCTTGCGGAGCTTTGTTATATTGTTGAGATCAGAAAATATACTCTGTATCATTTCAATTTTTGGATATTTATTGAGACTGGTTTCGTGAGCCAGCAAGTTTATCTTAGTGAGTTTTCCATGTACACTTGGAAAGAACGTGTATTCTACTTCTAGCACTTTTTATAATGGAAGACAATCCTACAAAAAAAAAGTTAAAATCACTAACCCTGGGACATTTTAAAACAGACAGTCTTTTTTTTTTTTTTAAGATTTTATTTATTTATTTGACAGACAGTGATCACAAGTAGGCAGAGCCTGGGGAAGCAGGCTGCCTGCTGAGCAGAGAGCCTGATGCAGTGCTTGATCCCAGGACCCTGGGATCATGACCTGAGCTGAAGGCAAAGGCTTTAACCCACTGAGCCACCCAGGGGCCCCCCAAACTGACAGTCTTTAGACAGAATAATGAAACAGTTGACATTTATCTTTAGCTTTCCCACTAGGATTATTTATTCCCTCCACCCATAATCCAATGTTTTATCCTTTGAGGTCACATTTTAAACAGCTGTTAAAAAGGCTAATAAAATTTTGAGGACTGCTTAAGATAATACTTTCTGTATTTTAAAAACTTTATCTCAGATTCTTACGCTGAAGGAATAGAGCTATAATGTCAGTATTTTAGGCTTTAGGAATTCATGGATCCCAGTTGTTTCTGTACCAAGTTGAACATAAACATCACCTATGAAAGAATGAATGTGTGAAGTAAAAGGAGTAAAGCTAAAATTGAATTTCAGGGCTTCTGTACAGGTATTTTAATGTTGGTAGAACTTTTGTATACTTCACTTGGTATATTAAACTTTCCTGGCAGATAGAACATGATATACAAAAGCTCTCTGAGGGGAATGAGCCTGTTTAACTTGAGGAGATAAAAGGGGTCAGTAAGGCCAGAGTATAGAGAATCAAAGGAGATTAATAAGACAGGCAGGGCTGAACTTGAGAGGGTTCATGAGTTTGCTGAGGATTTTGATCTTTATCTTCATAGCAGACAGCATGGAAGAGATTTGAATGAAAAGATCATGTGTGCTGAAGGTTGTACTTCAGAAAGGCCACTCTGGCTATTCCATCGAGCACTGACTGGAGGGATGAAGAAGGAATATAGGAAATATTTGAGGTATGATTATTAGTGTCTAAGCAAGACACAATGGCAAGTTGGATTGCAGTAGTGTTGGTGTAGGTTGAGAAAACTGAACAGTTCCCGAAGATTAAAGTAAGCAAGACCTGTTCACAGATTGTCTGTGAATGGGAAAGATGAAGAAAATATTAGAAGAAAATCTAGGTTTCTGGTTGGCCCAACAGAAAAGGCAGTGGTAGTTATATAGCATTATCTAACATCTTTCCATAGAATATATTTTGGGAAATTCTTCATCTTAATAATTAGGGACTAATGAGTAAATCTTAAGTCTGGAGCAACTGCCCAAACTATTATAAGCCTAGAAGGCTTAAGTAAATAAAGAAATCCACAATGTTCTTGAGACTTAGTTAGAAAAAAGTCCATTAAATATATACATATTAGAATAAAGGGCAGGCTCACAGCTAACATCATAATAAATGGAGAAAGACTGAAGGCTTTCAGGAAAGCTTATCAGGAATAAGATAAAGTTGCTTGTTCTCATCACTTCCATTCAATGTTGTACTAGAAACAAGCAGCATCTATACTGAGGGGGAAAAAAAGAAATAAAACTATTCCTTTTCAGGGGCGTCTGGGTGGCTCAGTGGGTTAAGCCACTGCCTTCAGCTCAGGTCATGATCTCAGGGTTCTGGGATCGAGTCCCGCATCGGGCTCTCTGCTCAGCAGGGAGCCTGCTTCTCTCTCTCTCTCTCTGCCTGCCTCTCTGCCTACTTGTGATCTCTCTCTGTCAAATAAATAAATAAAATCTTAAAAAAAACAAAAACAAAAACAAAACTATTCCTTTTCATAGATGATGTGATCTTGTATATAGAAAACCTTAACTATTCAGCAAGGTTGCAGAATATAAAATCAGTGTACTGAAATAAATTGTTTTATAATATGCTAGCAATGAAAAATCTGAAAAGGAAATTTAAAAATTCCATTGGTAAAAGCATCAAAAAGAATAAAATACTTAAGAATAAATTTAACCAAGAAGGTACAAATCTTATGTATTGAAAACTATAAAACATCATTGAAAAAAATGGACAACCCAAATAAAACCTATAATGTTCACGTATGTGGAAGAATTAGCACTGTAAATATTGTAATACTTCCCCAAACAGATACACAGGGTCAATGTAATCTCTACCCAAAACTAAGTTTTTTTTGTAGAAAATGGCAAGCTGATCCTAAAATTCTCATGGAAATGTCAGGGATACAATATAGACAAATCTGAATAGAAGAGCAAGATTGGAAGATTCTCACAGTCCCCAGTTTCAAAAGTTAATACAACGATAGAGTAGTTGAGAGAGACATCATAATAGACACATAGCTCATTGAATTAGAACTGAGTGTCCATAAGTAAATTCTGATACTTATGGTCAATGGATTTTTAATGAAGGTGCCAAGGAAATTGTAGAATAGTCTTTTCAACATACAGTGTTGAGACGCTGGATTTCCATGTAGAAAAAGAATAAATTGTACCCTAAGAAAAAGCAGATGGATTGACTTCTATCAAAATTTAATACTTTTGTACTTCAAAGGACACTATCAATGATAACATTATATATTCTATGTACTAGACTACTGAGATAAAGAGTTCTTATGACTTGACAATATAAAGATAAAAACCCAACTAAAATGGGTAAAGAAATTGAGTTCTCTAAAAAAGACATCCAGATGGCCACCAACCACATGAAAAATGTTCAATATCCTTAGTAGGGAAGTTAAAATTAAAATCACAGTGAGAGGGGCACATGGGTGGCTCAGTGGGTTAGGCCTCTGTCTTGGCTCAGGTCATGATCTCAGGGTCCTGGATCGAGCTCCACTTCGGGTTCTCTGTTCAGTGGGGAGCCTGCTTCTCCCTTTCACTCTGCCTGCTGCTTTGCCTACTTGTGATCTCTCTCTCTCTGTGTCAAATAAATAAATAAAATATTTTAAAAAATTTAAAAAATCACAGTGAGATGCTACTTAATCTTCATTATCATGGGTATAATTAAAAAATGGACAATAACAAGCGTTGATGAGTATATGGAGAAATTGAATCCTTATACATTGCTCGTAGGAATGTAAAATGGTGCAACTGTTTTGGAAAATAGATCGGTGGTTCCTGAATAAATTAAACATAGAGTTACCCTGTAATCCAGCAATTCTGCTCCTAAATATATATCCAAGAAAAACTGAAAACCCATTTTTTAAAGTTTTTTAAATTAAAAAAAAATTTTTTTTTTATTTGACAGAGAGATCTAGATCACAAGTAGGCAGAGAGGCAGGCAGAGAGAGAGAGAAAGAGAGAGGGGAAAGCAGGCTCCCTGCCAAGCAGAGAGCCTGATGTGGGGCTTGATCCCAGGACCATGGGATCATGACCTGAGCCAAAGGCAGAGGCTTTAACCACTGAGCCACCCAGGCGCCCCTGAAAACCCATGTTTATACAAAAGCTTGTACATAAATGCTCAAAGGAGCATTATTCATAATAGCTGAAGAAGTGGAAACAACCTGCATATCCAACAGTAAATGGATAAAACAAAATATGATACATGAATAAAATAGGGTTTTCAGCCATGAAAAGGAATGAAATACTGACACATGGTAGTACATGGGTGAACCTTGAAAACATGCTAAGTGAGAGAAACCAGTCATAAAGGGGCACAAATTTTACCATTCCTTTTATATGAATTGTCTAGAATAGGAAAATTTATAGAGATAGAAAACTAAGTGGTGTATTCAGGGTTTGGGGAGACTGGGGATGTCTGCTAATGGATATGAGGTTTTCTTTGGGCGGTGATGAAAATGTTCTGTAGTTAGTGAAATTGTATAACTTGATGAATATATGTATGCTTTAAAAACTATGATAAAAGTATGCTTTCAAAGTTGAGTTTTATTGTATGTGAATTATATCTCAATTTAAAAACAAAAACTGGGAAAAAACCAAGCTTGTTGAAAAACTCAGAAGAAACTACAGTCTTCACAAATGTAGATTTGACATAATTCTAAAAAAATTATTAGATGTCTTTTTTGAGTATGGAAAATCAGAGCTTTTTCTAAAAAAGTGTCAGAAATAGCCAAGGTCATCTTAAAGAATGACAAAGCTGTAGGTCATAAAATCTGGGTATGAAAATACACTATAGGTAAATTCAGACATTGTGGCTCATATGCATTCAGAGTTTATACTAATTATTCATAAAACTGACTAACAGAATAGGAAATCCAAAAACAGATCAGTACATAAAACTTGTCCAATTTTTGAGAAGTACACTGCAGCAAAGAAAATACGGTCTTCTAAATTAATACTGTTGGCTTAATTGGATACCTGGATTAGGAGAAACATGTCTGAAACTCTACACCATATACATCCAGATTTATTGAGTATTTAAATGTGAAAGGTGAAATGATAAACCTTTAGAAGGAAACATGAGAATATCTTTGACTTTGTAGTAGAGAAATATTTCTGATTCAGGACCAAAAATCATTCATCATAAAAAATAATATATTGAACTCTATTAAAATTAAGAATTCTGCTAATCAAAGAAAACATTAAGAGTAAACAGAGCAGTAGACAATATTTGCAACACATGTATCTGACAAAGCACTGATAGTCACCATATATAAAGAAGTGCAAATAAGGAAGTAAAAGACAATTCAGTGATAGGCAAAAGGCTTAAACAGACATGTAAAAAAACAAGTATTCAAATGGTCAATAAATGGTTGAAAAGATGATAAACTTAAGAGCATCGGGGAAGTGAACATTAAAACCACTTTGAAATATGACAATATACCCAGTAGAATAGCTAAAACTTAAAAGATGGAAAACACCAAGTGTTGGTGAGGATGTGGAACACTTGAAACTCTGATACATTGCTGGTTGTTGGGTAAATCGATACAGCTGCTTGGGAACACTTTCAGTACCTACTAAAACTGTATTCATGGCTTATAATCTAGTGGTTTGTGTTGAAGTTTATCTTCAACAAATATATGCCTATGTTAATCACAATATATGTATAACAATGTTCTTTTTTTTCATTTTGATTTTTAAATTAATATAAAATGTATTATTTCTTTCAAGGGTACAGGTCTGTGATTCATTAGTCTCAGACAATACACATATCTTAACACAACACATAGCCTCCCCACTGTCCATCACCTAGCAACCCCATCTCTCCCATACCCCTCCATTCCAACAACCCTCAGTTTGTTTCCTGAGATTAAGAGTCTCTTATGGGGACACCTGGGTGGCTCCGTGGTTTAAAGCTTCTGCCTTCGGCTCAGGTCATGATCCCAGGGTCCTGGGATCAAGCCCCACATCGGGCTCTCTGCTCCATGGGGAGCCTGCTTCCTCCTCTCTCTGCCTGCATCTCTGCCTACTTGTAATCTCTCTCTCTCAAATAAATAAATAAAATCTTAAAAAAAAAAGAGTCTCTTATGGTTTGTCTCCTTCTCTGATTTCATCTTGTTTCATTTTTCCCTCCCTTTCCCTATGATCTTCTGCCTTGTTTCTCAAATTTCACATATCCGTGAGATCATATGATAATTATCTTTCTTTGATTGACTTACTTTGCATAGCATAATATCTTCTAATTCCATCTACATGATCGCAAATGACAAGATTTCATTTATTTTAATGGCTGCATAATATTCCATTGACTATATATACCACATCTTCTTTATCCATTCTTCTGTTGATGGATATCTGGGCTCTTTTTATAGCTTAGCTGTTGTGGACATTGCTGCTCTAAACATTGGGGAACAGATGCCCCTTTAGATCACTACATTTGTATCTTTAGGTTAAATACTCAGTAGTGCAATTGGTGAGTCATAGGGTAGCTCTATTTTGAACTTTTGAAAACTTACTGTTTTCCAGAATGGCTACACCAACTTGCATTCCTACCAACAGTGCAGGAGAGTTCCCCTTTCTCTGCATCCTCGCCAAAATGTCATGTCCTGACTTGATAATTTTAACGAGTGGTGTGAGATCGTATCTCACTGTGGTTATGATTTGTATTTCCCTGATGCCGAGTGATGTTGAGCACTTTTTCATGTGTCTGTTAGCCATTTGGATGTCTTCTTTGCAGAGATGTCTGCTCATGTCTTCTGCCCACTTCTTGATTGGATTACCTGTTCTTTGGGTGTTGAGTTTGATAAGGTCTTTATAGATTTTGAATACTAGCCCTTTATCTGATATGTTATTTGCAAATATCTTCTCCCATTCTGTCAGTTGACTTTTGATTTTGTTGACTGTTTCCTTTGCTCTGCAAAAGCTTTTATCTTGATGAAGTCCTAATAGTTCATTTTTGCCCTTGCTTCCCTTGCTATTGGTGATGTGTCTAGGAAGAAGTTGCTGTAGCTGAGGTCAAAGAGGTTGCTGCCTGTGTTCTCCTCAAGGATTTCGATGGATTACTGTCTCAGATTGAGGTCTTTCATCCATTTTGAGTCTATTTTTGTGTATGGTGTAAGCATAGACATTTTCACAATATTTGTTCTTCCAATCCATGAGCGTGGAACTTTTTTCCATTTCTTTGTGTCTTCCTCAATTTCTTTCATGAATATTCTGTAGTTTTCTGAGTACAGATCCTTTGATGCTTTGGTCAGATTTATTCCTAAGTATCTTATGGTTTTGGGAGCAATTGTAAATGGGATCGACTTCTTACTTTCTTTTTCTTATATCTCCTTGTTAGTGCATAGAAATGCAACTGATTTCTCTGCATTGGTTTTATATCCTACCACTTTACTGAATTCCTATATGAATTCTAGCAGTTTTAGGATGGAGACTTTTGGGTTTTCCATGCAAAGTATCATATCATCTGCAAAGAATGAGAGTTTGACTTCTCTGCCAATACAGATGCCTTTTATTTCTTTTTGTTGTTGATTGCTGAGACTAGGACTTCCAGTACGATGTTGAATTGCAGTGGTGATAGTGGACATCCGTGCTGTGTTCCTGATCTTAAGGGAAAAGCTCTCAGTTTTTCCCCATTGAGAATGCTATTTGCTGTGGGTTTTTCATAGATGGCTTTTAGGATATTGGCATATATACCCTCTATCCCTACACTGTTAAGAGTTTTAGTCAAGAAAGGATGCTATACTTTGTCAAATGCTCTTCCTGCATCTATTGAGAGGATCATATAGTTCCTGTCCTTTCTTTTATTAATGTAGTGTTTCACATGGATCGATTTGTGGGTGTTGAACCAACCTTGCAGCACAGGAATAAATCTCGCTTGGTTGTGGTGAATAATCCTTTTAATGTACTGTTGGATCCTATTTGCTTGTATTTTGGTGAGAATTTTTGCATCCATATTCATGAGGGATCTTAGTCTGTAATTCTCCTTTTTGATGGGGGTCTTTGTCTGATTTGGGGATCAAAGTAATACTGGCCTCATAAAATGTGTTTGGAAGTTTTCCTTCTATTTCTATTTTTGGAACAGTTTCAGAAGAATAGGTATTAATATTTCTTTAAATGTTTGGTAGAATTTCCCTAGGGAGCCATCTGGCCCTGGGCTCTTGTTTGTTGGGGGATTTTTGATAACTTCTTCAATTTCCTTGATAGTTATGGGTCTGTTTAGGTTTTCTGTTTCTTCCTGGTTCAGTTTTGGTGGTTTATATGTCTCTAAGAATGCATCCATTTCTTCCAGATTGTCTACTTTGTTGGCATATAGTTGCTCATTGTATGTTCTTATAATTGTTTGTATTTCTTCAGTGTTGTGATCGCTCCTCTTTCATTCATGATTTTATTTTATTTGGATCCTTTCTCTTTTCTTTTTGATAAGTCTGGCCAGGGGTTTATCAATCTTATTAATTCTTTAGAAGAACCAGCTCCTAGTTTTGTTGATATGCTCTACTGTTCTTTTGGTTTCTATTTCATTGATTTCCACTCTGATCTTTATTTCTCTTCTCCTGCTGGGTTTATATTTGATTTTTTGTTCTTTCTCTAGCTCCTTTAGGTGTAGGGTTATTTGTATATTTGAGACCTTTCTTGTTTCTTGAGGAACCCTTGTATTGCTACATACTTCTCTCTTAGGCCTGCCTTTGCTACATCCCAAAGGTTTTGAACAACTGTGTTTTCATTTTCATTTATTTCCTTGAATTTTTTAAAGTTCTTCTTTAATTTCCTGGTTGACCCATTCATTCTTCAGTAGGGTGCTCTTTAGCCTCCATGTATTTCAGTTCTTTCCAACTTTCCTCTTGTGATTTAGTTCCAATTTCAAAGCATTGTGGTCTGAAAATATGGAGGGAATGATCCCAATCTTTAAGACTTAATTTGTGACCGGGATGTGATCTATTCTGGAGAATGTTCCCTGTGCACTAGAGAAGAATGTGTATTCTGTAGCTTTGGGATGGAATGTTTTGAATATATCTGGGAAATCCATCTGATCCTTGTGTCATTTGAAACCCTTATTTCCTTTTGGATCTTTTGCTTAGGTGACCTATCCATTTCAGTGAGGAGGTGGGTATTAAAGTCCCCTACTATTATTATATTACTGTCAGTGTGTTTCTTTTATTTTGTTTTTAATCAGCTTATATAATTGGCTGCTTCCATGGTAGGGGCATCAATATTTACAATTGTTAGATCCTCTTGTTGGATAGATTCTTAAAAGTATGATATAATGTCCTTCCTCATCTCTTATTACAGCCTTTGGTTTAAAGTCTAATTTGTTTGATATAAGGATTGCCACTCCAGCTTTCTTTTGATCTCCATTACATGGGATACAGTTTTCCACCCCCTCATTTTACACTTGGAGGTGTCTTTGGGTCTAAAATGAGTCTCTTGCAGATAACATACTGATGGGTCTTACTTTTTTATCCAGTCTTGATACCCTGTGTCTTTTGATGGGGGCATTTAGACCATTTACATTCAGGGTAACTATTGAAAGATATGAATTTAGTGCCATTATAATGCCTGTAAGGTGACTATTACTCTATATTGTCCCTGTTCCTTTCTGGTCTGTGTTACTTTTGGGCTCTTTCTTTGTTTATAGGACCCCTTTCAATATTTCTTCTAGGGCTGGTTTGGTGATGACAAATTCTTTTCATTTTTGTTTGTCCTGGAAGGTTTTTATCTCTTTCTATTTTCAGTGACAGCCTTGGTGGGTAAAGTATTCTTGGCTGCATATTTTTCTTGTTTAGTACCCTGAATATATCATTGCAGTAATTTCTGGCCTGCCAGGTCTCTGTGGATAGGTCTGCTGCAAATCTAATGTTTCTACAGTTGTAAGTTACAAACCTCTTGTCTCAAGCTGCTTTCAGAATTTTCTCTTTGTCTCTGAGATTTGTTAAGTTTTAGCATTAGATGTTGTGGTGTTGACTTATTTTTAATGAGTTTGAGGGGGATTCTCTGTGCCTCCTGGATTTTGATGCCTGTTTCCTTCCCCAAATTAGGAAAATTCTCTGCTATAATTTGTTCTAGTTTATCTTCTGCCCCTGTCTCTTTCTTCTTCTGGGATCCCAAAATTTTTAATATTGTTTCACTTTATGGTATCACTTATCCCTTGAATTCTTCCCTCATGATCCAGTAGTTGTTTATCTCTCTTTTTCTTAGCTTCTTTATTCTCCATCATTTGGTCTTCTAGTCACTAATTCTCTCCTGTCTCATTTATCCTCACATTTAGAGCCTCTGTTTTTCACTGTACCTCATTAATAGGCTTTTTGATTTCAACTTGGTTAGATTTTATTTCTCCAGAAAGGGATTCTATAGTGTCTTTTATGCTTTTTTTCAAGTCCAACTAATATCTTTTAATTATTATTCTGAACTCTAGTTCTGACATCTTACTAATGTCCATATTGAAAAGTCCCTGGAGGTTGGTACTGCCTCTTGTTCTATTTTTGGGGGTGTCTTTTTCTGTTTTGTGATTTTGTCTAGAGAAGGATAGATGAATGAGAGAACAAAATGCTAAAAGGATAACAACGACCCGAGAAAAATATATAAACAAATGAGAAGAAAGCCAAAACAGGGGGTGGGAGTGGGGAGAATGTGAACAGGTGAGTGAATGGAACAGAGACATACACTAGGTTTTGGGTGTATCTCGGTGTATTAGAAGAGACTGCATACCAAAATTTTAAAGATGGGAAAACTTACATATATTCCAAAAATAAGATTAAATACAATGAAGGGCTAGAATATGACTTAACAATGAAAATTAAAAATATTTTAAAAAGGAATTGATAGCTGGTTGAAAAAGGAAAGAAGAATAATTAAAAATTTTTTTTCAATGTAAAGTTAAAAGGCAAGAGTTACAGAAAAAACCCCATGAATTTTATGTGCTGTATTCCCCTAGTACTCACCAGTGAGTGCAGTTCTCAGTGATCAGTAAACTTGGTCTTGACTGTGTGTTCTTGCTGATCTTCTGATGGAGCCACCTGTTGCATTGATTCTCAAATATCTTTGCCCCAGGCAGAATTGTACTGCCTTTGCCAGGGGCCAGGCTAAGTAATCTGCTTGGGTTTGCTCTCTGCAGCTTTCATTCTCTGAAGAGTTTCTGCGCAGCTTTAGAGGATAAGAATGAAAATAGTGGCCTTCCAGTCTCCTGCCCTGAAGAGTCAGAAGCTCAGGGGCCCCATTCCTCACGGGGCCGTCAGAGAAAAGCAGTCAATCTCTCCTGTCTCCCTGGTCTCTGGCTGCACTCTTTGCTCACCCAGCCAGTGACCAGGTGTTTTTATCTCTGGCACATGACTCCATTTGGACTCTCTAAATCTGCCAGTTTCCTGTAGCATACTCCAGTGCCACTGCTGCCGAGAGAGGAAGAGGAGTGTCCCCAATTCTGCTGCTTCTTGGGCCCCTGCTTGAAAAGCAGTGGTCTGACCGTGCTGCAGATCATAGTTAATGGCAAGGCCAGAGGTGAGAGCCCACTCCTTGGCTCATTCTTTGTAGCTGGCTTCTCTGCCCTGAAGCGTGGGAGCTCTGCTGCATTCAGGCAACCCCGGTCTTCCTGTGACCCCAAGGGTCCTGAGATCACAGTCCTGGTGAGGGTTCCACCCCTGGCCTAGCCACCAGAGAAAAGTCCCTTACCAGAGCAGACTTCTATAAGTTCTGACTTTGTGCTCTGTTGCTCTATCACTTGCTGGTAGCCGGCTGATGGAGGCTCCGTTCCCACATGGTCTGTCTTCTCATATATCACCTTGGATTCATTTCTCCACATGTCTTACCTTCCAGAATGTGGCCGCTTTTCTGTTAATAGAGTTGGTGCTTCTGTTTTCTTTGTTCTTCAGTTGAGTTCATAGGTGTTCAGAATGGTTTGAGAAGTATCTAGCTAAATTCCTGGGACCAGACAAAATTTAGGTCTCCTAGTCCTCTGCCATCTTGGACTCCTCTCTTGTATAAGAACGTTCTTAGCAACATCATTCCCAAAGCCTTAAACTGGAAAATACCTGTTGACATTCATCAATAGAATGGATATATTCACATCATGAGAACATGGAAGTGAGAATGAGTATTTGCAACAATGTGGGTGAAACTTACTAACATAACCTTGAGTAAAAGAAGCCAGGTACAATAAATACTCCATGAAATACTGGGTAATTCAATTCCATTAATAAAAGTTAAAAACAGGAAAATGAATTTATGATACTAGAAGTCAGGATGTTTGGTGCCTTTGTGAAGGCAAGATAAGGATTGGAAGGGATCATAAAAGCAAGGGGTTGATAAGTGACTCTTAATCTTACAAAACAAACTGAGGGTTGCTGGGGGGAGGGGGGTTGGGAGAAGGGGGGGTGGGGTTATGGACATTGGTGAGGGTATGTGCTTTGGTGAGTGCTGTGAAGTGTGTAAACCTGGCGATTCACAGACCTGTACCCCTGGGGATAAAAATACATGTTTATAAAAAAATAAAAAATTAAAAAAAAAAAAAAGCAAGGGGTTGGGTAGAGAGGTAATGTAGCGTTTCTTGATCTGGGTTCTTTTTACATGGGTTTGTTCAGTTTGTGTATATACTTAGGATTTTTGTATATTTTTGTATTGTACTTCAATAAAAGGTTAGAAAAGAGAAAAAGTTAAAGTATAAGTAAGATGGTCTAAATAGGACCATATGTATTGCTAATCATCAATGTAAATGAATTAAAATTCCCAATAAATGGGAAAAGATGATCATTGGATAGATCATTGGAGTGCCTTTGGGTGGGGATATGGGCAAGAAATGTCTCCTGCTAGAATGTGAACTGGATTTCATTTTACTAGTTAATTGGTTGTATGTCTTTACTTGCCCCTACTTTCTTGAGAATCTACTATAGGACCCAGGCGAAAAAAAAAAAAAATTAAAAAAAAAAAAAAAAGACCTAGAATTCTTCCTGACATGAAGAAACCCAATAAAAGTGAGGAAAAGCCTAATCTACAAAGAACTTCAAATACCTAGAGGTTCTTGTGTTCTGTTGCAGGAAGAGGCTATGCTTAAACAGGTGCTTAATCTCTGGTGGGCAACATGCATGTTCAGCTTAACAAATATATCACTAAATCTCAGTTCCAGAATGCTGCAAGGGTACAGGAAGCCATGTGTTCAACAATGATTTTCTGTGGAGAAACTTGAGATAATTAATACTGAAGAAGGACAGGTACCAGCCTTTGATCAATAATTTAAAAATATGCAACACATTAAAAACACAAGGTTTAACAGAGTGATAAATGGTGTAATCTTTTTGTCTCTGTAGGTTATGTTTATGAACTGCTGTTTCAGACTTTTCATTTCTGTCTTTTGCATCTCATTTCAAACAAACTTAAATGACATATGGCCCTGCACGTTTTACTCTCTCAAAAAGGATGTAAAAGAAAAATGTCCATTAACAAAGATATGTCTTGGTGTTAGATCCCAGCAGTACGGCATTCTGACATCTATCTATAACCCATTCAACAAAGACCAGGAGGAAAAGTCAAAATAAATTTGTATATGGAGGTTTTTGCTTATAGATGGACAACATTATTAACAACCCCATATGAGGAGGATTTTGAATGAGTAATTTCAAGTGAATAGAAAATGGAAGCCATTAAAAGAATAAAAAGGACAGAAATCCATTTATTGAAAAGGACATAGAACATTTATATTATGCTTTGTATTTTTTTGGTTCTTGGCATTCAGTCCTGCTTATTTTTTAGAATCATTTCCTACTGAGTTCAAGTATTTCTTTATACCTTCTTGGTGATTTTTGAGACTTTATTTTTTTCTGTCCTCTAATTGTCTAGAAATTGTCTGAAATGACAGTTTCCCCCATTACCCTATATAATTCTTTGCTGCTTAGTTTCCATTTTTAGATTATTTCTCCAGATTTCTATTTTGTCAAATTTTGTGAGTGAGGACAAGGGAAGGAGGTCTTGGTAGTTGTTTATTTTCTTTCTTTCTGTTTGTGTGATTTACCTAGGTGGTTGCATAACCTTTTATTTTCTTTTATGGTATGTAGACCTGCTCTTAACTAAAAGAAAGGCAATTGTCTAGCTCTCCCTTTATACAGTAGAAAGGTTATAGTTTGTTTTTTCTGTTTCTATTGTGTTCTTGGTCTGCTCCAGATGTTGTCATTGAGTTAAATCAACTTGAATGGTTAAAGTCCACAGAAATATAATTAATGCCAGTGATGTTTCCAACATATTCTATCTCATTTTACAGAAAGCTCTAAGTTATTTTGAAGGGATGTGAGTATATGGAGGATGATGAACAAATACTCTATCTTAATAGAATATAAAAATCAGAGTGTGGATTTCATCTGAGTAATAAGATTTACCTGACAAATTGAAGTCCTTTTCTCTGGTTGCTGGGGTAAAGTCATTTGTGTGGGTGGGCAGTGGGTGGACAGGCAAAGGAGAAAATAATGATTTTAAAGGAAACTAAGCTGGCTGGCATAGGAGCAAAGTAGTGGAAGGATTCTCTACTACTCCTAAAGTGTAGGGGATGCTAAAATTGCGGGTGTGCAAAGTAAGAGTAGATCAGAAATCCAAGGGTGAGGGGAGCTAAAATGGCAGTATTATAGGAGGACTCTAGGCTTGTCTCATCCCCGAAACACAGCTAGATAACTATTGAATCATCCTGAATATCCAAACAGTCTATCTGTGGACTAACAGAACAAAATGAAGAACTAGAGGCTGGGCAAGAAGAGGCCACATCAAGGAAGGTAGGAAGTGCAGAGATGTAGTTTGGGGGAGAAACAGATCGCAGGATATGCACAAGGAGAACACTTCCCCCAAAGTTGTTGGTTGGGAACATAAGAGAGGCTGATTTTCCCAAGTTTTTGCAACCAGTTGGACTCAAATACTCAAGTTACAGAGGTCCCCAGACTTGCCTGGGATAGAGACCTGAGGATGTTGCTCTGCTCCTGGAGACAAGGCAGGCAAGCAACCTTGGGGCGGAGTGCAGGATCTGAGGATCACCTAAGGTGCAAGGGGAGAGACTGTTCATACTTCTTGGACTGTGTCTGTGAGAAGCCGCATTGCCTTTCTGGGAATGAAAGAACCAGCAAGTAATACTTCTCTCCCCTGCCCCTCAGCATAGGTGCAGAGAAGCAGCTGAGGGCAGCTAACCTGGACACTAGCTGTTTAGCCTATTTTGCTCCAAATCTCATACGCCTGTGCTCTGGGGAAACTGCCCATCAGAGTCAAAGCTGTATCAATCCTGGTGTGGCAGGACCTTTTCCAGAGGACCCGATGCAGGTCTCTGCCATACGAGATCCCTGAAGTTCGGAGTTTTAAAAGTCAGCAGGTGGGTGGGATAGAGCCCAAAGTACATTGCCCTACTCCAGGTAGGCAAGCAACCTGCAGACACACAGAGTGAAAACAGTAGTCTCAAAAACACCTGGGGTGCACAAGGAAAATTGGTTTGGTCCGTTGAAAGTACTTCTTGAGAGCAGAAAGCCACAACTCCCCTCTCCAGGGAAAAGCTGACTGGTGTCATTTCACTCCCTCACAGCAGAGAGAAAGGGAGGGGATGGAGAAACATTTATCCTGCAAATGGATGTCAAGAGAAAGCCAGAATAAGAATACTTACTTGAGGCAAAGTAGGTTTTAAGCCAAAGACTGTAACAAGAGATGAAGAAGAACATTACATCAATATAAAGGGAACTCTCCAACAAGAAGGTCTAACAATTGCACATATTTATGTTCCCAACTTTGGAGCACCCAAATATATAAAACAATAGCAAACATAAAGGAACTCATTGGTATTTATTAATAATAGTAGGGACTTTAACACCCCACTTACTTCAATGGACAGATCATCTAAACAGAAAACCAGCAAGGAAACAATGGATTTGAATGACATACTGAACCAGTTGGACCTAATGTATATTCAGAACATTTCTTCCTAAAGCAGCAGAATATTCTTTTCAAGTGCACATGGGACATTCTCCAGAATTGATCACATGTTAGGTCATAAATCAGGTCAAACCAGTACAAAAAGACTGAGATCAAACCATGCATATTTTCTGACCACAATGCTATGAAGTCTGAAGTCAACCACAAGAAAAAGTTGGAGAGACCACAAATACATGGAGGGTAAACAACATACTACTAAAGAATAAATAGGCCAACCAGGAAATTAAAGAAGAGTTAAGAAAAATACATGGAAACAAATGAAAATGAAAACATGACAGTCCATAACCTTTGGGATGTAGCAAAAGCAGTCATAAGAGGAAGTATATAGCGATACAGCCCCACATCAAGAAGGAAGAAAAATCTCAAGCAACCTGAACTTAGACCTAAAGGAGTTAGAAAAAGAACAATAAACAAAGTTTAAGCCAGAAGAATAACGGAAATAATAAAGATTGGAACAGAAGTAAATGATACAGAAACTAAAAATCCCAGTAGAACATATCAGTGAAACCAGGAACTGATTCTTTGAAAAAATTAATAAAATTGATAAGCCCCCAAACCAGTATATGCAGTATGTATTAAAAAAATTTAAATTAAAAAAAAAAAAAAGATAAACCCATAGCCAGACTCATCAAAAAGAGAAGAGAAAGGACCCAAATAAATAAAATCAAAAATAAGAGAAAAATAACAACCAACACCACAGAAATACAAACTATTGTAAGAAAATATTATGAAAGCTATATGCCAACAAATTGGGCAACATGGAAGTGTTTGTCTAGGTACACTTAAACAGTGTGATATATATATATATATATATATATATATATATATATTTAAGATTTTATTTATTTATTTAACAGATCACAAGTAGGCAGAGAGGCAGGCAGAGAGAGAGAGAGAGAGAGGGGAGGAAGCAGGTTCCCTGCTGAGCAGAGAGCCCAATGTGGGGCTTGATCCCAGGACTCTGAGATCATGACTGAGCCGAAGGCAGAGGCTTTAACCCACTGAGCCACCCAGGCACCCCAGTGTGGTATATATTTGATAGGTACATTGATTAGTCATTGACAGTGCCAGAACCTGCTTTCATTTCTGACCACATTTTGATAATTCACATTTGGATGTGGTATATATGCCCACCTGCCACGGGATAGCCTTGGTAAAATCACAGTCCCTCTTTCTCTTGTGATGCATGACCAGGCAGACATGTGGGTATCTATACTGGTCAGTGGCCAGGGCAGATTTTATAATCATGGCAGTGTACTATGAACTAAACTTTCAGAAATGGCTAAATCTTACAGAGTTTTGTAAGAAAGCAATGAAAAACCAGTGAAGGATTTCAAGCGATGGACTCTATTCATACAATAAATATTTATCAAGGGAGTAATAGTGCCAAGTATTGTGCTAAGAACTGGGGATTCAAAAATGAAAGAGCAAATATAGTTCCTCTTGTCAAGGAATCTACAGTCCATGAAAAATAAAGAAAAACAATTAGAAAATAATGTGATAGGTGCTATGATGGGAAGAAGCATAGAATGGGAATAGCCAAGCAAGGAAAATAACCTGCAATTGGACTGGAAAGTTGAAGGAAGGCAACTTGGATTATGTTGCAAGTACAAGAAATCTATGGATGATTTATTATTAATAAGTGAATTTAGAAAGGTAACTGAATATAAAATCAATATACAAAAATCAGTTATATTTCTACATGCCAGTAACAAGCATTTGGAAAATGAATAAAAAAGATGCTTATAGTGGCACAATGATATGAAGTACTGAGGAATAAATCTAGCAAAGATGCAAGAGCTTTATGGAAAAAATTACAGAATTTTATTAAAGGATATTAAAGAGGACCTAACCAAATGGAGAGATAAGCCATGCTTATGGATCAGAAGATTTAATACTGTAAAGATGTCACATTTCCTTTAATTGATTTAGAGTCAATGTAATTCTGTTTAGGATCCACCCGGGATTTATTTTTCTTAGTGAAATTTAATAAGCTACTTATATGGCCATGCAAGGAACCAAGAATAACCACAATATTCTTAATGACAAAGAACAAAGTTCAGGAAATTGCCTATCAAGATCAAGACTTATGAAAATATAAGTTTGCTTTTGCTACAGGAACAAGGTTATAAAAGAGCACATGGTAGCCCAATTGGAGATCCACATATATGATGATGTTTGATACATGCTAGATGTGACAAGTTCAGACCAGAGGAGGAAAGGATGGATTCTATGCTCAATTGTTCTGGGACATCTGAGTAGAGATAGGGGAAAAAATGAAATTGTACCCCTACCTCACATTATACATAGAAGTCACTATCAGATTTAAGACTGAATGAGTGGGTTTTTTTTCAGATTTTATTTATTTATTTGACAGAGATCATGACTAGGCAGAGAGGCAGACAGAGAGGAGGAAACCGGCTCCCTCCTGAGCAGCGAGCCTGATGTGGGGCTTGATCCCAGGACCCTGGAATCATGACCTGAGCCGAAGGCAGAGGCTTAACCCACTGAGCCACCCAGGCACCGCAAGACTGAATGAGTTTTTAAGCTATAGTTTTTAAATTAATAAAACTTTTGGAAACTAATCTAGGAGACTTTACATGACCTTGAAATAGGGAAGGATTTTTTAAAAAGACATAAAATCCCTAGGCATAATGGAAAAGGTTGATGAATTTGTCTGTTAAAATTGAGAATTTATCAAAAATTGACCATGTTAAATATGAGAATTCATCATAAGCTGACACAAAGACACCAAAATAACAAACAAAATGTGACAGAGGACCAATATCCAGTAAACACAGAGAACCCCTCTCTGGCTGGAGCTGAGACTTCACAAGCTATGTTTTCCAGACTTTTCATCAGCTGGATTCTGGTTAGGTTTCGGAAAAGAAAGCTCAGGATAGGAAGCTCAGGAGTAAGAGATGCAATATCCCCCCCCCACCCTTTTTTAGATTTTTTAAGAAAATTATTTGACTGAGAGCTCAGGTTGGGGGATCAGCAGGCAGAAGGAGAGGGACAAGCAGACTCCCCACTGAGCAGGGAGTGTGATGCAGGGCTTGATCCCAGGACCCTGGGATCATGACCCCAGTTGAATGCAGCTGCTTAACTGACTGAGCTACCCAGGCACCCTCCTTTTTTCTTTTCTTTTCTTTCTTTGATTTTTTTTTTTTTTTGCCTCTGCCACCATATCTGTAGCTGAAGCAGCACCATGTTCCATCTTCTCTTAGCTGCCCTTCGGACTATGTGAGAGGCTCCCTGTGTGGAGCCTTATGCTTTAGAGAGCCCTGCTGTAAGACTCTGGGGACTGCATTTTTGCCTATGGGGCAAGGAGTCTTTGTGGCCAAAGGGGTGTGAATGATCGGAGCCTCTTCCCTACTTGCCCCTGGCTGGGGAACATAGAACCTGATGTTCCATATGCAGAGTGCTCGGAGTCTTTCCTTCCAAGAGTGAGCCAAACCTCCCGTGTGCACATCTTGGCTTAAAAGTGGTTATTTAGGGGCATCTGGGTGGCTCAGTTGGTTAAGCCTCTGCCTTCAGCTCAGGTCATGATCCCAGGGTCCTGGAATTGGGCCATGTGGTACTCCCTGCTCAGCAGAAAGTCTGCTTTTCTCTCTGTCCCTCTCATGCTCTCTCTCTCTCCCTCTCAAATAAATAAATAAAATCTCAAATTTTTTAAGGTGGCAATTTATATAACATTTTATATATAATTGTGTGTGTGGTGGTGAATGGAGCTTTGATGTGTGGGCTTGGGGGATCACATGTATGTACTTGAGGCTTCTAATGGAGCATGATGGAGCTGCACATAGAAGGGGCTGGCTCAGAATGCCTGGGTGGCTCAGTCAGTTAAGTGTCTGCCTTCGGCTCAGATGGTGATCCCAAGGTCCTGGGTCTGAGTCCTGTGTGTGGCACCTTGCTCAGCAGGAAGCCTGCTTCTCCCTCTGCCTAACACTTCCCCTTGCTTGTGCATGCATGTGCGTTCTCTCTCACTCTGACAAATAAATAAATGAAATCTTTAAAAAAAGGAACAAGGAAGGAAGGAAGAACTGGCTCAGGGTTGCCTGGGTGGCTCAGTTGGTTTCAGCTCATGTCTTGATCTCAGGGTCAGGAAGTCTAGCCCTACATTGGGATTCTCTCTCTCTCTCTGTCCCTCTGTGCTGCACCTCCAGCCCCCCAGTGCAATGCACTTGCTCACTCTCTCTCTAAAAAAGAAAAGAAGGGCGGGAGGGAGGGAGAGAGGGGGGAAAAAGGTCAGGTTCATGGGCCAAGGATCTGAGGTTAGAGTTTGACTCTCTGCAGGTGCTGCCTGCTACATTTTGGCCAGAAATTTTGAGAGGTTGAGAAATTTGAAGTAGTGCCTCTCAAACTGTGGAAAAAAAATTTTTCTTTTCTTTTTTAAATTTCAAATTTATTGTAGAGTTATACTTTTGTTAAATAAAATAAAAATAAATTTCAAGAAAAACATTTTAAAACTATACAGCTGGTATAATTGCAGTTAAGTTTTTTAAATATTAATTTCAATTTCTATTTTTACTTGGCATGGAATGGTAACAAATGATTTATAGACTTGCTTTGCAGGTCATATTTAGACTAACATTCACCTAAATTCACACTTGGTCTTCTAGAACATCATGAATATATATTTGTTAAAATGTGATAATAGCACACAATCTAACATTTTAAATGTACGTAGGATGTGGCCTCCATCTATACTTCTAAGGCTAGTACTATATGTGGGTGGACTGAAACTGCTTCTAGTATCAGTCTTCCCACACTCACCTCTGGGTTGTTCAAGCACCCACTGGGTCTAAGTATTGACTGATCTCCCCAGAGCTCCAGACTCCTCTCTTGTCTCCTCCTTCGTATGGGTAGAAGTTGCTTCCTGATATTATTAATATCTAGGTTACATTGGGGTGCCTGGGTGGCACAGTAGGTTAAACATCTGACTCTTGGTTTTGGCTCAGGTTGTGATCTCAGGGTTCTAAGATTGAACCCTGACTCATACTTTGCACTCAGCATGGATTCTGTCGGAGATTTTCTTGCCCTCTCCTTCTGCCTCTGCCTCTCATGCATGTGTGCTCTCTCTTTCTCTCTCAAATAAATAAATAAATAAATCTTAAAAAAAAATAGACCACCTCAAGATTCCCTTCTCCCCTTTTTGCTGTTCAGCCTACCACCTGTGTAACCATTCCCTGTATTAAATCCCTTCCATTTAAAATACTTTGTTTAGGGGTGCCTGGGTGGCTCAGTGGGTTAAAATACTTTGTTTAGTTTTGGTTTTTTTTTTACTGGATTTTGACTTATAAAACTTAGGAATCAATTAATAAGGAAAAGAGAATCCAATGGAAATCTTGACAAAAGTCTTAAATAGACCCTTCAGAGAGAAGGAAAAGCCAAGAAGTGTAGGGAAAATGGTTCATCTCATTGATATTGAGAGAAATACAACGTAAGAGCACGGTGAGATAACATAAACACCAAGCTGGCAAATATAAACAACTAACAATGAGTGTTGGAGGGGGGGTGTGGAGGAATGTGAGTTTCTCTACATGCTGGTGGGTCTAGATTGACACAACCATGTTGGCAGAGGGTTGGGCAGTACTAGGGGAGTTGAAATTTGCATACTCAGTATTACTACAGGTCCCCAGTTAGATGTCTAATTGGGACATTGAGAAACTCCTGCATTTCTTGCACCAGGATTTATATATAAAGATATGAATAGTAGCAGGGCTTGTAAGAGTCAAAAACAAAAGAACAGAAGTGGAAATGACCTAATGGTTTTTCAAAAACAGATTGGGTAACTGAGTTGTGATATTTATGCAATGGAAATGTAAAGCAAAATATAGATCTGTGCCATCATATGCATGATCCCAGAAGCATAATGTACATTTTTCCAACAAATACAACAAATACAGCTCTGTGCCATCATATGCATGATCTCAGAAGCATAATGTTCATCTTTCCAACAATACTTTCCAACCAGGCACTGTTCTAAATACTGGGGATACCTAATGGAACTTATATGCTCTTGGGGGAAAAGACAGAGAACAATAGACATATTAAATGGAATGTCAAAATGATGAGTATTGTGGGAAATAAACAGAAAGCAGGGAATGGGAATCTGGAATCTGTGGAAGTGGGGCAGAGTATGTTTATGATTATATTTTATTTTTGTTTTTATTTAAGTTCTAGTTAACAGTGTAATATTGGTTTCAGAAATAGAATTTAGTGTTTCGACACTTGCATATAACTCCTAGTGTTCATTACAAGTGCTCTCCTTAATACCCATCACCCATGTAGCCCATCCCCTGCCCACCTCTCCTACAGCAACCCTTTGTTTGTTCTCTATAGTTAAGATTCTCTTATGGTTTGCTTCCCTCTTTGCCTTTACCCCACCCATGTTCATCTGTTTTCTTTCTTAAATTCCACATATGAGTGAAATAATATGATATCTGTCTTTCTCTGACTTATTTCACTTAGGATTAATAATACTCTCTAGTTCCAACCATGCTGTTGCAAATGGCAAGATGATTTTTTTAAAAAAAGATTTATTTATTTCAGAAAAAGAGAGAGAAAACACATGAGTGGGGGGAGGGGTGAAAGGAGAGGGAGAGAGAATCTCAAGCAGACTCCCTGCTGAGCACAGAGCCTGTCTTGCGGTTCAATCCCAGGACCCTGAGATCATGGCCTGAGCCAAAATCAAGAGTCAGATGCTCAACCAAATGAGCCACCTAGGTGCCCCAAGATTTCACTTTTTTTGATGGCCCAATAATACTCCATATTGTATGTGTGTTTGTGTCTGCGTGTATGTGTGTGTACGTGTGTGTGTGTGTATGAATATATACACACACCACATCTTTATTCATTCATCAGTTGATGAATATTTGGGCTCTTTCCATACTTTGGCTATTGTTGGTAATGCTGCTATAAACATTGGGGTGCTTGTGCCTCTTCAAATAAGTATTTTTGTATCCTTTGGGCACATGTCTAGTAGCATAATTGCTAGGCTGTAGGGTAGTTCTATTTCTGACTTTTTAAGGAGCCTCCATACTATTTTCTAGAGTGGCTGTACCAGTTTGCATTCCCACCAACAGTGTGAGAGGGTTCCCCTTTCTCCACTTCCTTGCCAACACATGTTGTTCTCTGGATTGTTAATTTTAGCCATTCTGACCTGTGTGAGTTGGTAGCTCATCATGGTTTTGATTTATATTTCTCTGATGATGCGTAATGTTGAGCATCTTTTCATGTGTCTGTTAGCCATCTGGAAGTTTTCTTAACTGGACTACTTGTTTTATTTTTTTGGGTGTTGAGTTTTATAAGTTCTTTCTAGATTTTGGAAACTCACCCTTCATCAAATATACCTTTTGTAAATATCTTCTCTTGTTCTGTAGGTTGCCTTTTAGTTTTGTTGATTATTTCCTTCACTATGCAGAAGCTTTTATCTTGATGAAATCCCAATGGTTCCTTTTTGCTTTGGTTTCCCTTGCCTCCAGAGATGTGTCTAGTTAGGAGTTGCTATGGCTGATGTCAAAGAGATTGCCCGCTGCCTTTGTTCTCCTCTAGGATTTTGATGGTTTCCTGTCTCACATTTAGGTCTTTCACCCACTTTGAATTTATCTTTGTTTATGTTATAAGAAAGTGGTCCAGTTTCATTTTTTTTTCATGTAGCTGTCCAGTTTTCCCAACACCAATGGTTGAAGAGACTATGTTCTTACCATTGGATATTCTTTCCCAGCGTTATCAAAGATCAGTTCACCATATAATTGTGGGTCCATTTCTGGGTTTTCTGTTCTGTTCCATTTATCTATATGTCTGTTTTTGTACCAGCACCATACTATCTTGATGACTGTAGCTTTATAATATAGCTTGAACTCCTGAATTGTGATGCCCCAGCTCTACTTTGCTTTTTCAAGATTGCTCTGGCTATCTGGGGTCTTTTGTGGTTCCATATGAATTCCAGGATTGTTTGTTCTAGCTCTGTGAAAAGTGCTGGTAGTATTTTGATAGGGAATGCATTAAAAGTATAGATTGTATTTATTCTTCCAATCCATGGGTATGGAATGATCTTTGATTCCCAGTTTCTCATTTTCAATTTCTTTCACCAGTGTTCTATAATTTTCAGAGTACAGATCTTACCCCTCTTTGGTTAGGTTTATTCCTAGGTATCTTATGGGTTTGGGTATAATTGTAAAGGGAACGATTCCTTGATTTCTCTGTCTCCTGCATCATTATTGGTATGTAGAAATGCAATAGATTTCTATATGTTGATTTTATATCTCATGACTTTGCTGAATTCGTGTTTTCATTTTAGCAATTTTTTGGTGGAGTCTTTTGAGTTTTCTATATAGAGTGTCACATCTACGAGCAGTGAAAGTTTGACTTCTTCCTTGCCGACTTGCATGCCTTTTATTTCTTCTTGTTGTCTGATTGCTTAAGCCAGGATTTATAGTACTATGTTAGGTAACTATGGTGAATAGGGAGATCAGATAGGCTTCATTAAGAATGTGACATTGTGGAGAAGGCTTCAAGGTGATAAGGTATGAGTCATGGTGGGAACCACTCAGGCAGAGGAAACAGACAGTGTAATGGTACAGGTAGGGACATTCTGGACAAGGAGGTGGTATAGCTAGAGGAGAGTGGGTTAAATCAAGAAGGTAGCTGTTGGCTCAAATCATGGGGAATCTTACTGGCATTTTTGCTTTTATTGAATGAATTGAGCAACGACTTTAAAACGTTTTGAGCAGGCCTAACTTATAGTTCAATAAGATTGTTTTGGCTGCCACATTTGAATGGACTTGGAGGATGGACCATAATGAGCAAAAGAAAGTACACCACTGAGAGAATGCATACAGTTGGTGTTTATTTATATAAATGCCCAAAGTAGCCAAACTAAACAATATCCTGTTTGGGTAGATGCAGGTGCTAAAACTATAGACAAAACAAGGGGAGAAGCAAGTCAAGAGTTGGGATGGAGGTTACCTGTGGGGAAGTGCAGGTGAAATGATGTGTGGGGGGCACACAGGGGCTCTGAGTGGCCATGTTCTCTTTCTTTACCTGAGTGAGATTTTTACTGGTAGTCACTTGATTAATACTTTTACTTTAAGTACATGTTCTGGACATATATTTTATATACCATAATAAAAATGAATAGGGAAAAGGAAAAACCTTTCTTTTAGTAAGAGCCTCAGCTGTTTCATAGTTGATTTATACAACAGGTTGTTTTTCTGGATTAAGACAAAAATTCAAACTGTGCGTAAATATCTGAGAAATTTAAGAGAAAGAAAATTATTATATTTGGGTGTGAGCTGTCCCTGATAGGTATACACCAACTTTTGGCTCTTAAAATTATACAATAAAGTGGAGAATTGGAAGTCTGCCAGTGTATTTACAGGTCCAAAAAAATCTCTAATGTAGATAAACATGCTTATCAGTCAGGAAGTATTTTTCAACACCTACTACATGTGCAAGGAAGTTTGGGAGTCCAGTGGAATATTTAATCTACTTAGCAAGATGAGATCAATATACCAAACAATTAATTACCTAAGACGTCATATTAATTGCTAAGTTGTGTGGCACTAGATAAAAAGTGCTGACAGTAACATCTGTGAATTCCAGATGTAGTGTACAGATACAGTCCATGTCTTTATTTTAGAATCAACAGTCACCTGAGTATAGAATTTCATAGTCAATTTTTCTTATCACATTAACAGAAGAGATTATGCAATATGTTGTACGTTTAAATGAGTACCTAGTATCTTTTTATTTTCTTGAAGTAAGCCCCAGGCCCAGCACAGAGCCCAGTGTGGGGCTCCAACTCATGACCCTGAGATCAAGACCTGAACCAAGATCAAGAGTTGGATGCTTAACTGACTGAGCCACCCAAGTGCCACCGAATACCTGGTGTCTTTGATATTTAATAATTTCACAAATACTTAAGCCAACACATTGAGCTTTCCCTTTATAATTCTTCATCTGTTCAAGAGTATCCCATGTTTCTCTTTTCATATTAGATAGGTGCAAAACAGCCTTTGAAAAGTGGACCATTCTTTCTGCTTTGGCATTTCACATAGTCTTTGGTGTGAATCAGATTAAGTATTTTAGCTTGAAACACACCGTGCTAGGCTATACACACTACAAATAATCAGGAAATAATGGATACTCAACTTCAGGAGTTTTTAATTTCTTGTTAATTATTTCAATAAGAGCTTAAAACCCGGTAATTGGCAGTTCTCTTTATTAAGCAAGTTAAAGGAAGTATTTAAAGTCACTTTTGGGGGATATCTGGGTGGCTCAGTGGGTTAAGCCTCTGACTTCGGCCCAGGTCATGATCTCAGGGTCCTGGGATCGGGCCCCGCATTGGGCTCTCCGTTCAGCAGGAAACCTGCTTCCTCCTTGCTGCCTGCCTCTCTGCCTACCTCTGATCTCTCTCTCTGCCAAATAAACAAATAAGTAAGTAAGTAAATAAATAAATCTTAAAGTAACTTTTGGGGAAACTATGTTAATAGTGCTTTGCTAGGTTTTGAGATTTTGATGAAATATATTAACAGAACATGCTATCTTTAAAATACAGTAATAAAGTTAATATTTTGGCTGATTCATGCACATATATCATTTAGTATTGATAATTTTCCTTTGGAGCTCTGGAAGGGAAAATTGTTTTAAATTTTTGTAGCCAAATGCACTGTGATTTGTCCATAGCCAATAAGATCTAAGAACAAATTTGGCTGTGTTGACTGGCTGATACAGCTCTATTTTACATAAATACATACAGAGAAACAAAAAGTTTTTTCTTTGTGCTTTGATGTATTGCTATAGCCCAAAACAAATGGTATATTTCAGTGAAGTATTGAAAGGTCTGACTTTACTATAATTATGACTCAGTTCTTTGTTATGTATGGAGCTTGAAATATTTTATTGTTGGAAACATTTGCATATGCTTACAAACAGTTTAGTAGTCCCATCGGCTTTTTTTTTTTTTTTTTTTTTTTTTTTGCTAAATGGTAACCGTTGTCCCTTCTCAATTCTGGTCACTCCATCCTCCCAAGCTGTATTAATATTGAGAATTATCCAGGAGGTAAAGTGAAAATGAGGAAAGTATGGCCTCGGAGGTATGGGTTTATCTTTTGCTTTATTTTATTTGACATTGTTTTGGCCTTAAGCAAAAAGAGGAAATTTGTTTTTGTGATTCACTTGCTTATATAAAGGAAAAAGAACCTCTTGCCTTTTTTTGAAAGAAAGACATCTTTAATAATTCTCTTTTAGGATTTCTTCAAGGTATGACATATACCCTAGATTAAAGGCACTCGTGTAGTCAGCAGGAATCTAGCCTCAGTTCATATTAATGCCTCTAAGAGTCAATTCTCTGCCAATACTATTCCTAGGGATGAAATTAACAGCAAGTTGCAAGAGCTCACGAATGTCAGAATAACTGGCCATCTGAGTGTCAGGAATTGGTTGGAACCATGTGTCTTTGGGGATTTTAAATGTTCCGAAGGGTTTATAGAAACTTGAATCAGTCTAAATTTGACTCTCGCCACCTCCCCCCTCCCACCGACCGCTGTTGTTCTCACTGGGAAATTTAAAATACAAATTCTGTTCTGCGTTTATGTAGGTAATTCCTTGGAGTGCACCGAAGTGAGTAGCAATTATGTTGGAAATAGGTGTGTGGGAATATAGTTTAGGAAGACTGCAGTATGCCCCAAGGTAATGATATTTGGATAGATTGAAATTCAGTTAGAATGGAGGGTTCTTTGGCACCCTTCCAACGGTTGCCCCTCTGATTTTCAGCTCTTTGAGGTATTTGATAGGGAGGTGCTATTAAAATTTACTTATTAAATGAGCACTTTCAATTCTGTTATGGTTCCTGAATGTTTGATTTGTATTAATCAGGCCTGGTTAATATTTTTTCCCTAGCATAGGCTGAGAGTTCCTTAATGATCTCCTTGTGGTTAAGGATAGTGCCACTTTCATTATGTATCCCTAGGGTACTCAGTAATATTTGCAGAATGTCAGGCCAAGTGAAAATGCCCTTTTGGCTTAAGGTTAACACTTGTTTTCCCATTTTAATGTAACTACTACTAAAATAATTGTCCCCTTCTTCTACCTTTATTAAAAAAAAAAAAAGGAATTGAGGATTTGTGTTAAGTTTTCAAAAATGATACTACCCAAGTTGTTGGCTATGTTGTATTTAATAATCTCAACTGGGAAGAGTTTCCTATTGGAAGCAATGGAGTTCTATGCTAGGCATTTGCCTGTTTGTTTTCAAACCCATTCTGTGCTCTCCCCTTCACTTCTCTGTGTTACAGGGACAAGAGCTGCAGATTGTTTCTCTGGTTTCCTTACTAACTGGTTTCCAGATAGGTTTGGCCAATGTAAAAAGAATGGTGGGAAGGAGGAAGAGAGAAGCTAGATGATATCTTCCTGTCACCTTTTGCTTCAGAATGAGTGACTAGCAGTGGCTGTGTCTCCCCCCCCCCCCCATTCTAGCTCCCACCTCATTGCCCCTTCCAAGCTGGCCCCAGTTTTTGTGGGGGTCCTGGCTCCTGAGATTTGGTCAAGTACCTTTTCCTTTTATCCTTCTTGTCCAAATGGTGACAGTGGCTCCTTTTTCTCTTTCCTTCTTTCTTTTTCCCTTCCTTCTTTTCTTTATTCTAACTGAAGTATAACGCAGATATCACAAAATTAACTCTTTTAAAATGTACAATTCACTGGGTTTTAGTATATTCATAAACTTGTGCAGCCATCCCCACTGTCTGATTCTAGAACATTTTCAACACCCCAGAAAGAAACTCTGTCCTGATTAATGGTCTCTCCCCATTTTTTTGTCGTTACAGCCTCTGGTAACTACTGATCTACTCTTTGTCTCTCTGGATCTACCAATCCATTTGTATGTTTCATACAAATGGAATTCTACATCATATGGCCTTATGTGAATTACTTCTTTCACATAGCATAATGTCTTCAAGCTTCATCCATGTTGTAGCATATATCACTAGTTGATTTTTATGATGGAGTAGTCTATTGTATGAACATATCACATTTGGTTTATTAATTAAGAATATTTGGATGGGGGCGCCTGGGTGGCTCAGTGGGTTAAGCCGCTGCCTTCGGCTCAGGTCATGATCTCAGAGTCCTGGGATCGAGTCCCGCATTGGGCTCTCTGCTCAGCGGAGAGCCTGCTTCCCTCTCTCTCTCTCTGCCTGCCTCTCCATCTACTTGTGATTTCTCTCTGTCAAATAAATAAATAAAATCTTTAAAAAAAAAAAAAAGAATATTTGGATGGTTTCCATTTTGGGGTTATTACATAAAATAATGCTTCTGTGAATATTTTTGTATCTGTTTTTTTTTGTTTGTTTATTTTTAAAGATTTTATTTATTTATTTGACAGATCACAAGTAGACAGAGAGACAGGCAAAGAGAGAGGGGGAAGTAGGCTCCCCACTGAGCAGAGAGCCCAACGTGGGGCTCTATTCCAGGACCCCGGGTTCACGATCTGAGCCTAAGGCAGAGGCTTTAACCCACTGAGCCACCCAGGTGCCCCGTATCCATTTTTGTGTGAACCTATATTTTCAGTTCTCGGATTGCAGATCTCAATTCTCTTGAGCAAAGCAAGATTTACCTAGCAGCAGAATGACGGGGTCAAATGGTAACTCTGTGTTGAACCTTTTGAAGAACCGGACAATGGCTTCTTTCTGTTGCAAATCTTTGTTTTATCTCATTGTCTTCTCTTTGGGCTTTTGGCTTTTCAGGATCCTTTAGAACTAGTTCCCTTTATACAATATCCATTATTGAAACACCTGGCATGAACTCTATTTCCTTGACTGAATCCTGACTTGTGATGGTTTTCTTTATATTACACATAGAAGTCAAAGCTATATTTCTTCCCGTTTCTTCTCTTTTGCATAAAAAAATAAAGAAGCCACAAAATTATGAGCATTGTTAGGGAACAGAGTGCCTGTCTTGTTTGTTAGATTCTGCAACTTAAGTAATTTGATGCCATCCCTAATGTGGTGACAGTTCTTTTGAACCTGTTTTATTTCCCCCACCAGTCCCCACCTCTGTGTGTAAGTAGTTTATTTGGAAATGGATTCCAGGATGCTCTAGGAGAGGAAGAGGGACGTGAGACAGGGAAGGGAAGAAGCCAGTGCGAGGTGGATTGATGACTACATGATTCTTGAGGGCAGATGCGGTGCAGTCCTGCTAATGACCTTTAGGAAATTGTACAGAGCATGTCCTAGAGTTGTTCTACCTGAGTCATGGAGGCTGGAGTATCTCTTCACTATATTTAATTTGTCTTTGGTTGAGGGCTACTCCTCAGAGAATTGATTCCCCAAGCCCTTTAGTTGTGGCACTGTGACCAGAGACAGCACAGGCAGTGACCCAGGTATTTGTAGCAAGAAGAGCTGAGTGAGTGTGTGTGTGTGTATGCGTGTACACGCGTGCACGCGCCCATGCTCATGCTTCTAAATGCATGTTGGCAGGGGCTGGGGGAGAGGATCTCTAAACTCCTTGAAGGTAGAGACCTTGCATTTGTATGTTTAAATTTTACTTGTGAATAGTAATTAGTTGATTTTATGCATTCATGAAAGAAACTGCTAAGAGAAAGAAGCTTCCTGAATCTTGAGTGGGAACTGTCACCTATGTTTACATTAGAACTCTACTTTCAGGTATTGGCTCATGTCTTGTTTAGAAAGAACCACACCTCTTCAATTTGTAACCAGACCATCAGCTGCACTGTCAGCACACTTTTGAAAGAAGCCCCCTAGAAATACAAAGTGAAAACTTCCTTGATGCCTTTAGCTGCCTAAGGGAAAAATAAAACCTAGAAGGGAAATTAAAATCTTAACCCCAAAGTTTTCAAGACACAAAGCTGAATGCTTCAGAAGTTCAAGAGCTAAGACAGGTATTTAAAAAGAAAAAAATTGATTAAAAACCAGCAAGCTGTAGGAGTTTCTTAAAACAATGGACCAATAGACAGGACATGTTTAAATAAAAAAGCAGTGATAAAAATGGAAATGAGTAGTTTCCTGTGGATCTCTTAGCCAGCAGAATAAATTTAGATGCAATCAATTCTTCTCCCTCGGATTAAAGCTGTGTTTTCATTAAGTTGAAAGCAACGTGATAGGAAAGTGGAAAGTGTTAAGTTACTGAGAAATGACATGTAAATGGATTAAAGCCACTGGCCTTAGGAAAACTTCTCTCCCCGTTTTTTCTGAAGTTAGCCCAAGGCTTTCTTGGGGCAGGACTGGCCAGATCTTAACCATTTTAAAGACTTCAGTTATCCCTGCCCCTCCAAACAGGCCTTGGCAATCACTGTTTTATGAGTTAATAACAGAAACTTCATCATCCTTGCCTTGATCCCTACATTCTGGAATAGGAAATGGTATTCAATCCTATCTGGCATAGTTCTTCTCCCCATTTGGAATGTGACAGCAATGTATACTTAGCACAGAGCATCCTGCACCTTCTATTTAATGCCTTCAACTTCTTGCCCTGTAATCTTGCCTGATTTTTTTCAAGGGCGGTGTAAACTTCAGACAGTCTCATCACCTCTTGGAACCCCACTCTCCCAGCTGTCGAGTGCTGATAATAGCCGTAGCTCCTTCGGGGTTGTTGGGAGAGCAGAATGAGAACACTTGAGTGATGATAGCTTCCTGCAGTGACTAGACCCAGTAGCACTGAACAAGTGGGAGCAGTTGGGATTTACATTGAGGCTTTCAGCCCCATTCATCCATTCAACGATACTGAAAGCCTCATCTCAAGAATCTGGTTTAGAAGCCACCTAAAGAACCCATCTCAAGAACTTACCACCAGTATTTTGAACATTCTGAAGAGACACTAAAAGTCCTCTCGGGAGTTTTCTCAAATTGTGAGGTGGGGGGTGAATGTATGGAGAATCATTCTTCCATTATTTCTCTGGTATTACCAAAGAAATGTGTATATTTGAAATAACAGCTAATGTGGAATAGGTTCTGGTGTGTGGGCAAAAGATCGTCGAGCAGAAGTGATTATTAGCATTTTGGTGAAGGATTGATTCTCAGTATGCAACTATATCGGTGAGGGGGGTTAAATTTCTTTGGCTCTTTACAATTATGTAGATATTAAATCAGGAGTTTCTGTGGTCATGAAGGGAGAATTATCCTGTTGGTGTCAAACTTCATCTTTTTAAACCCAGTGGAGATGAGCCAAATTTCCTTTATCATAGGTAGTCATCAGAGAGTTCCTTTCTCATCACGGAGGGACCTGTTTTTAGGTTCTTGTAAACCAATCAGTTTTGTTTTGGATATTTCATTGTTAAGATTTTTCATTAAAAATTTTTATGGATACCATGCAGTTAAGGCGAGCAAGATTTTCATTTATAGTAGTGATACAATTATTTTGAAATAAATATATATAAGTTAAAAAGAAAAGGTGACAAAATAAAATTTAAAAGAAAAAGTAGTAAAATAGAAGGGTGGGTGCCTCAGAAGGATAACAAAATTTGTGAATAGTGTTATATAACAACTGAAGTTTGGGAACATGGACTTTACTGCATCCAAACTCCTTAGCATGGCTTCTGTACTGAGTCAAATGATTTGCCCCACACGACCTGGAACTTCAGAATGTGAGAGCAGTAGAGTCTTTGCAGGTCTAATTATTTAGGATGAAGTTCTATTGAAATCAAATGACTGGTGTTTTTATCCGAAAGTCATGTGATAATAGAGGCAGAATCTAGAGTTGGCTGCTGTAAGCCATGGGAAGCTGGGACTGCCAGCAACCACCTGCAGTTAGGAGAGAGACAGAAGGGATTTTTCCCTCAGAATCTCCAAAAGGAGAAAACCTCATTGACACCTTGATTTCTGACTGCTGGCCTCCAGAACTTCAAAAGAGTAATTTCTATTATTTTAAGGCACTGAGTTTGTGGTAATTTGTTACAGCAGCTTGTAGGAAACTAATACAGCCTCCCTTCCCAGTCCTGCTCATTAGTATTTCTTGAAGATGCATGTTGCTTCCAGACTTTTGTTCTCTTCCTTTTCCTTTGTCTGGAATGTACCTTATGCTGTCCTTCTCCTGCTCTCTCCCACTATCTAGTGAATTGTGTGTAAGCTCTGCTCTAATTTACTGCCTCTTTCCTCCTCACCCTCCCACTTCATCTGTGCACACTCAGCCATTCATTTGTCTCACACTGTTGTATTTTCTCTTCCCACACTGTGATGTATAATTTGTTGTTCAGTGTCTGCTTTTCAGTTCATCCATGAACTCCCTAGGGATTGGCCTGTATTTGTATGCCTGTAACTTGGGATGTGATGGGCACATAATTGATTTACATTAAATATTTATTTAATTAATGAGAATTTCTCTTTTTACTTCTGTATTTTTAAATCATTTTTAAAGCTTTTTTTTCATTCTCTTTAGAAAATGTGTGTGAAAATGAAATGAATGTTACTTTGGCTGTCACAAGAGGCCATGGTGAGATCAAAAGTTAAATCTTCTTGCCCTTGCTGTTAGAAATTGCTATTTAAAATTTGTTTAATTTTGAACTTATTTTATGAAGATAAATGGCAGAATAAAAGGAATAAATGAGTAAATAACTGTCTTGAAATTCTTGACTCTTGAAGAGTGAAAGCTTCAGTGACTTCATTGAAGGCCATTAAGAGTAAGGTCACTGTCAGCAAATCAGAGAAATATTTCCATCTAATTAATTGAGGTGAGTTCATAGTATTAAAGACCTGAAAAGCTTTTATGCCCAGATTTATTCTTCATGCCATCTGCCACAGTGTGTGGGAAATAGGTTAGGGAGAAAACTTGTGGGAAGAGGTAGAGAACTTTTTTTTAATTCTATAATCAGTTGACAATGATAATAAGACAGCTCAGTCATTGAAGGACCTAGAAAATGTTGTCCTTTAGGGAAAGAAATAGATTTACGAAGGGGGAAAACTGACTATTTCAAGGATTCTGTGCCTATTGAATTCTTATGTGTTTTTAGAACTATTTTCTGGCATAACATCATTGACCACTAGTTAGGGTAATCTGTTGTTCACAAAAGGGGAAACATACCCTGACTCCCATCAGGTTCTTAAAGCATTAATCAAATCCCAATGAGGTTATGAATTTGAAAACGCTGATTATAGCTGTATTTTTAAGTATCAGTTCTATGTAGGCAAAGAACAAGTATTAGCGAAGTGGCTTTGGTAATCAATTAAAGTTGCCTGAAAATGAGATGTGAGTTCAAGTTGTTCATGTCTGGTCTTTGCCAGAGAAAGCTTATAAAGCCTTACAAATGTTCTTTATTCTGTAGAAAGAATCACCCCTCTATCAGAGGTGCTCTTGCTGCTTTTATTGTCTGGGTCTCTTTTTGTGGCCTCTGCCTAGTGAATTTGCAGTTGCCCTGCAAAGAGACTCTGAAAATGGAGCTCTCCCTTCTACTTTGGGGGGTGATGCTCATCTCTAACATTCTCTGAAACTCCTAATAGAGACACGCCGATGAAAATGTGATAAGAGAGGACAGACAATTTGAAGAGCAGATCGGACAGAGGCTACAGGTTATTATAAATAAAGTTGATATTAGTTTTAGGCTCTGTTTCAGTTATCTATTGCCTAAATTTTCAAAAAATATTTTTTTCCCCTCAGGTTTCTGTGGGTGGACCTGGCTGGCTTCCTTAGTTGGGTGTTTCTTCTGCCTCATAGGATATCAACATCTCCACATGTTCTTTTCATGTGGCTGGTTTGGGGCTCCTTATGGCACAGTGGTCTCAGATTAGTCAGAATTCTTACACTGCTGCTCACTTCAGGGAGGACAACCACAGCCTGCACTAGTGTCACTTCCACCTGAGTTAGAACCCAAATTTAAGGGAAGGAAAGTAGACTCCATTTCTTGAAGGGGAGAGTGGCTTTTTCATATAGGGAGGGAAATAATTGATGACAGCTGTCTTGGGACAGTACCTGCCACAACCTCATTATTCATTTAAATTAGCACTATTCATTTTGTAAATCGTACTTTTTCATGTATCTTCAGATCTCTTGATAAGAGCAATCTTACGTTTCCTTGCCAGTTCCAACCAGCATTTTGTGGTCTTTTGGGAAATGTATTCCAAATTATTCTTAGTAATTGGTACTGTTGACTTAGGCCTTATTCTGTGCTCAGCACTGAGTTTAGTTCCTTACATATATTTGAGCAAGTCCTTAAAGCAACCTGGTGAAGAAGGCTTTATCTATTATCTCTGTTTTCTTGGGTCTAAAAATACCAAGGCTTTGAGCAAGTAAGAAACTTGTCCAAGTTCTCAGACCTTATAATGTGGTAGAGCCAGCTTTTAAAATATAGAGTTTCTGATTTCAAAGTTGGCTCTTTTGTACTAAAATATGGTAGTTCTTTTTTAGGCCCATTATGAAATTTCTACTTAAAACTGCTGTCAAATCCATCTGCACTAGACTTGTTGACTTCCCTGAATCCTGCTCACAGAATTTCCCTGAAATAGATGGTCCTGTTCTCGGCATGCAGACTAGGACAGAGGTCTATGAGATGATTCCATTAACAGATCATCTCCCCAGCCTTTCTGATTTATGGCTTCTCTAATGGCAAAAATATTTTTTGGGACCTTGGGAGTTCCTCCATAGCACCCCTCAAAATTTCTTTTTCGTGTCCATATACTACCCATCTAACCTGTATGGAAGACATTTCTACACCCCCAGGTCTTACTATTTTCTTGTCTAATATTAACATATCTTAATTATATTTTCATTGCTGAAGTCTTAGACTATAGCCATCCGGACTGCAGAGAATTTTCAGTAGGTTAAACAAATATGAGAATAGATTGGCTTTTACAGTTTTGAGTGTTAGATTCTTGTCATGTTCTCTTGTGAACTTTATAGTCTGTTAAATTTTCAACTACATTCCTTTAGGCCATTAGTACTTTCTGAGCCTTTCTATATTTCACTTTGATGTTAATATTTTATCTTCCTAGTCATGTATTTACTGTTCACCATCATTAAAAATAGTTAAATTGCTCAGTCTCAGACATGGATTTTTATTATAATTCTTGAATTCCCTGAAACCTGTTTTTGTGGTAAAAATTACAAATATACTCAGAAATTGGCCAGATTTCAGTCTTCATTTAAATATGGTAATTTTACTATAATTTTTCTGTTATTTTTCAGAGAAGACACAGATAAAACTACAAATGACCATAAAAAATGGACTTCCACCTTTTTGAACCACAAGTACAAGAGTTGGGGGAAGGAGGTCATGATGACACCAGCTTCTAATTTTAATGCCAATGCGAAGATTTTCATTCGAGGTTGAAATTGGTACTGCATCTAAGACCTAAAATACTGGATGAACTTCCTAAATGTAACCGTAATTACCTGCGTTGTCTAGGAGAAGTTTTTTGTTCTAAGAAATACAGTGTAGAAGTAAAGTGATAAGTTTTGATATGTTGTGTTTTCATTTTTAATACAAAATACTTTGTAATATCTGTATCATTTCTTCCTTTACCCATGGATTACACCAGGAGGCATATTATTTAGTTGCCAAATATTTGGGGATTTTTCCAGAGATTTTTCTGCTACTGATTTCTAGTTTAATTTCAGTGTGATTAGAGAATATGCTTTGTGTGACTTGAATACTTTTAAACTTTTTTGAGACTTCTTTTATGGACCTCATAAAAGAAAAACAATATAGTCTATCTTACATAGACTTTAGGCATGTGAAATGAATATATATTTTTCTGTCTGTGGGTGTAGTAGTATGTGAATGCTAATTAAATCAAGTTGGTTAATAGTGTTTTCATATCTTCTCTGTCTTTGCTGATTTTCTACTTGTTCTATCAATTGAGATGGGTGGAAATCTTAGAGTGTAATCATGGATTTGTCTAATTCTCTTTACAGATTTATGCTTCTTGTATTTTGAAGCTCTATTATTAGGTGCATAAATATTTATGACTTATGTCCTCCTGATGAAGCAACCCTTTATCATTATGATATGACTCCTCTCTTTTTTTAAAATATTTTATTTTTTCATTTTAGGGAGAAAGAGAAAAGGAGAGAGAGGGAGAGTTGGAGGAGGGGAAGAGAGGGAGGGAGAGGCTGAGTACAGAGCCCAGCGCAGGGCTCATGACCCTGAGATCATGACTTGAGCTGAAATCAAGAATTGGCTGCTTAAAGGACTCAGGCACCCAGGTTCCCTGACATAATTTTTCTTTTATCCTGACAATCTTTGTTCTAAAGTCTACCTTGTCTCATATTAACATAGCCAGCTCTACTTTTTTCCTTAATTTTTACACAGCATATCATTTTCATCCTTTTTACTTTTTTAAGGAAAAATTGCAGGAGCATAGAGTTTGGTGTTGCTTCTTTTTTCTCCTAATCTAATAATCTCTAGATCTTAATTGGGGGTTTTTAGACCATTTACATTTAATGGGGTTGTTGATATGATTGTATTGGAATCTGCCATCTTGTTATTTGTTTTGTATTTGTTCCTTCTATTTTGTGTTTCCTTTATCCTTTTTTTCTGCTTTCTTTTAGATTAGTTGATTATTTTTATGATTCTATTTTGTCTCCTTTGTTATCTTATAAGTTACATTTTTTATTTTATTTGTTGCTTTGGGGTGTATACTATACAACTTAACATATCACAGCAACGTTCAAGTGATATTGTACATTTACAGTATAAGAGCCTTACAGTAGCCTTCTTTTTCTGCTGGCCTTTAAGCTGTTGTTAACATATTTCATTTTTATGTATGTTCAGATTCCTACAGTACGTTGCTCTTATTTTTGTTTCAAACAGTTGATAATCTTTTAAAGAGATTTAAATTAAAAAGCAAGTCTTTATATGTACCTTTGTAATTTCTATTTCCACTGCTCTCCCTTTGTGTACATTGAGCTTTCCATCTGGTATCATTGTCATTCTGTTTGGGGCACTTACTTTATTTCTGTATCCATATCTACTAATGATTGATTCTTTCCATTTTTGTATGTCCGGAGAAGGTCCTTAAGTCACCTTCACTTTTTTAGTCTATTTTCCTTTCCTTTTTTTTTTGGTCTGTCAGTTAATATTTTAAAGATATTTGTACACTGTTTTATAGCTTATTTTGTCTTTAATTAGAAATACACTGTCCTTGGGGCACCTGTGTGGCTCAGTGAGTTAAGCTGCTGCCTTCAGCTTGGGTCATGATCCTGGGGTCCTGGGATCGAGTCCCACATTGAGCTCTCTGCTTCAGCGGGGAGCCTGCTTCCTCCCCCTTTCTCTCTTTGCCTGCCTCTCTGCCTACAAGTGCTCTCTGTCTGTAAAATAAATTAAAAAAAAATAAAAATACACTGTCCTCTTTCTCTTTATTCCTCCACACATAACATGTCTCTATTTTCCTCCATTTTTTTTCCATATTTTTTCTTTATTACTGACTTTAAGCTTTTTGATTATGATGTGCCTTAATTTTATTCATGATTTTTTATGCTTGGAGTTCATGAAGATTCTTCGATTTTTTTTTTGTCCCTAAGTTTATTTGGGCAAATGTGGGAATGGGGGAGGACCCTGCATCTAAAAGATGTTAGGGCTTTGGGTGGTGAAACTTGGTGTGTGCTATCAATTCAAGATCTGTGGGGGTGGCAGGAACTTGATCTTGGAACTGCTTGACCACTGACTGGCCATATTCATGATCTGATGGATGGACGTAGGTGCTGTCCTGTTGCCCCCATGTCATGATAGCCCTGGGTGACAGTGCCCACAGTGATCAGATCCCTATATACCTAGTACATATGGATGCCACTGTAGGAGTTGTAGCACAGTTAGATGCCAAAGTTTGTTACCCGCAGGGGAAATTTCTTAAGTCTCTGCTCACAGTAGTCCATTCTTTCTGAAAACTTCTTCAGCTCTGACAGAAAGTACCAGAAGCAGGACTTGGCAATGACATGATTAGGTACAAAGATTAGCATGTGGTAAAGTACAGTGAGTAGCATTTGGGAGTGAGAAGGAAGTACTCCATCATCTTATAGTCTTGTAGTATGCCTGAGGCCTTCATGGTGCTCTCTTTCTGCTTATGGACACCCACAAAACCAGCTTATGGTTTTCAACAAACTTGGACAGTTTTCAGGCATTATTTCTTCAAAAATGTATTGCCCTCCCATTCTTTGAGGGATGCCAAATATATTATATTTGGCCATATGAGCTTGCTCCATGGTTCACTGATGCTTTGTGAATTATTTTTATGTCTTTATCTGTATTTCATTTTGGGTAGCTCCTATTGCTATGTCTCGTAGTTTACTAATCTTTATTCCCTGCTTTGTCTAATCTCCTGTTAATTCCATACAATATATTTTTCATCTCGCACATTGTAGATTTCATCTTTAGATGTTCATTTGTGTCTTTTTATTTATGATTTATTTATTTTTTTAAAAGATTTATTTATTTATTTATTTAATTTTAGAGAGAGAGAGAGTACGAGCGCATGTGCATGTAGGTGGGGGAGAGACAGAGGGAGAGGGAGAGATAGGATCTCAGGAAGACACCCCACTGAGTGTGGAGCTTGATGTGGGGCTCAATCTCAGGATCCTGAGATCATGACCTGAGATGAAATCAAGAACTGGCTGAGCCAATCCAGGTGCCCTCAATTGTGTCTCTTTAAAATATCTTCCATGTCTCCATTTAGCATGTTCATTCCTTCTCTATCATTTTCCCTTTATAATTCTGTCAGTTCTTTTATGTTTTGAAGCCATATTATGTTAGGAGCATAGAGGTTAATACCATGCATGTGTGTAACTGTGCATACATGCACTGTGTGTGTGTGTGTATGAAGTTATACATATATAAATATTTTTCTGTATCTAAATCGTAAAAATACTTATATTTAATATATTTATATCTCTGTATCTAAATGTATATATTCTTTTAATATATGTAAAAATATATATTAATCTTATATTT
Source organism: Mustela lutreola (assembly GCF_030435805.1). Classification (NCBI taxonomy): domain Eukaryota; kingdom Metazoa; phylum Chordata; class Mammalia; order Carnivora; family Mustelidae; genus Mustela; species Mustela lutreola. The sequence goes on along the minus strand of NC_081305.1, from coordinate 15,850,390 downwards.
TATGTGTAAATCTGATGATTTTTCTATTTAAGTCTCTCTGCTTTATTTTCTACTTTGATACTAAAATTTATAATCTCTAAAATTACTAAACCACCAGTTGTCTTCTATTTACTATTTGCCTAACAAATCTGTTCCTGTTTTTATTTTTAGTCTTTCAAGGCTCGTTTTTTTTTTTTTTAAATGTGTATCTCCTGTAAGCACCTTAGAACTGAATTTTATTTTGTTTATTCTTGCATTCTCTGAATTAGAAATTTTAATCTGTTTACAGAGTTTGCTCTTAATCATCACAAGAAAACAAGGAGTTATGTAATAGTTAACATGGGAGGAAGCACAGATATTTAAGAACTCTCTTACAAAGGTCTACGTCTTGGGCCCCTATTTTGATGTTTTTTTCTGACTTCATTTCTCAATTAGAGGTGAAATTCCAGCAGCATCTATGAAATCATTTTTCTTCCTGCATTTGGGATGATGCTGGTAGAGAAAAACCACCTTGCTTTCCTAAAATGGAAGACCAAACTCAGATTGCTCTTCTGGTCTCTTGTCTCACACAGGAACTGGTCTCTTAAAGCATTTATACATGATATTATTTTGTGTTCTAGTTGAAAGTTAATTTTAAATAATGTCAATCTTTAAAAAACACCACTTATTTCTTAGTGTTTAGTTTTCTAATAGCCTCCATATTATTTAGTTAATGAAGTTGCTCCTTTTAAGATGGTCATGAGTTTACTTGATCAGTATTGGGGTGAAAATTTTTTTGTTCTAATGGACCATACACTGTTCAGGGTCGTTTATGATGAATACAAGGTAACATGCCTATTACATAAAAATAAAATAATTGTTTTTGTAAAATGAATTGGAAGATGTGGCATAATTAGACAGTGGGCATTTGTATTCTCCTATTATCGCTTTAGAGCTGCAAAAAAAAAAAAAATGGAAGTAATTTATTTCATTTGGTAATGCTCCTTCTTTCTGGTCCAACAATTTATCAGAAATGTTAATCCAGCAAGCAGTAAGTGGGGGTGGGAGGGAGAAGAGGAGAGAGGGGATTTAAAATTAGCCTGGAAATATTGCACAACTCATTAAAAATGTAATCATGCATAAAATGAGATCAATGAAAATTTATCTAAAAGTGCAAGGAAAAGGCATTTTCTAGTATGATACTGGATTTAATAGACTGGATTTTAATTTAGTCAGTTTGCCACAAAAAAATCCCTCCAGGCTAAATAAAACAGTTTTCCCTCCCAGTTATTGTAGAGACAGCTAATTTTCAGACCCCTTCCTTCTGATATTCAATCTTATCTCTTGCTGGATATGGGTTTCAGTATATTGCAGAATTTGTTTTCTTTACATTTTCCATTACTGCTTTCATTTGCATGATAAATGATTAGAAGTAGAAATGGGAAAAAAACCCATGCAGAACATTTCTTTATTAATTTTGTTTAAATTAGAGTATCTTTCTTATTCACCCTTCCACTGCCCTATTTAACAACCAGTGTATCTGAGAGTTATTTTAATATTTTGTTGTACAGTTGGAGAAATGGGGTACATACTTTTTACTTTATTATGTAACATTTTCCTTTGTTCTTATGTTTGTAGTTTACATTTTGGTTCCTATCTTGTGCTGTTAATGATGGTAAATTTTTTCTTTTTTTCTTTCTTTTTTTTTTTTTTTTGTTTGTTTATTTTATCTGCTGGTTCTGGATAGCTGTGTTGTGAGACATTACCAAAAGTTCATATGTTCGGGGCGCCTGGGTGGCTCAGTGGGTTAAGCCGCTGCCTTCGGCTCAGGTCATGATCTCAGGGTCCTGGGATCGAGCCCCGCATCGGGCTCTCTGCTCAGCAGGGAGCCTGCTTCCTCCTCTCTCTCTCTGCCTGCCTCTCTGCCTACTTGTGATCTCTCTCTGTCAAATAAATAAATAAAAAAAAAAATCTTTAAAAAAAAAAAAGTTCATATGTTCTATCTTCTTGGCAAATACCGCTTTTTGTATTTTTAGTGCCTTTGGCTAAAATTCTTTTTTTCTGATACTAAGAATTACTTAGAATGTCTTTTCTTATACTGTTATCTTTACAATTTCTGTGATTTCTTTTTATAGATTAATTTTTTTAAATGTAGCCTGTGGAGGGTTTTTTTTTTTTTTTAAAGATTTTATTTATTTATTTGACAGACAGAGATCACAAGCAGGCAGAGAGAAAGAGGGGGAAGCAGGCTCCCCGCCAAGTAGAAAGCCCGATGCAGGGCTCGATCCCAGGACCCTGAGGTCATAACCTGAGCTGAAGCCAGAGGCTTAACCCACTGAGCCACCCAGGCTCCCCAGCCTATGGAGTTTTTATTGTAATATGAAATTTTCTATTTTTAAAAAAAATTTAATTCCCTTTAGCTAACATATAGTATTACATTGGGTTCAGTTGTACAATATAATACCTTCTGGTAACCATCTATTTGTTTTCTATAATTAGGAGTCTGTTCCTTGATTTGTCTTTCTTTTTCTCTTAGATTTTTCCCTTTGCTTGTTTTGTTTCTTAAATTCCACATATGAGTATAATCATATGGTATTTGTCTTTCTCTGACTGACTTATTTTGCTCAGCATTATACTTTCCTGCTCCATCCATGTCATTGGAAATGGCAAGATTTTGTTCTTTTTTATGGCTGAGTCTTATTCCTTTGTACATATATACTACATCTTCTTGATACATTTGTCAATCAATGGTCACGTGGGCTGCTTCTATATCTTGGCTATTGGAAATAAGGCTGTTATAAACAAAGCGGTTCACGTATCCCTTTGAATTAGTGTTCCTGTATTCTTTGGGTAAATACCCCATATGTGATTGCTGGATCGGAGGGTAGTTCTATTTTTAACTTTCTGAGGAAATTTCATACTGTTTTCTAGG